>NC_071505.1:152039480-152648666 GCF_027887155.1 Malaclemys terrapin pileata
TTGAAAGGCAGAGCTCAAAGGAGAGCTCAAATCAACAAGAATGGGAGTGCTGCAGTGAAAGCAGGATGCATTGATAGAAGGGTAGTGTGTAGGCAGCATTCTAGTGGTTAGAACAGGGGAACAGCTGACTGGACACTAGGTTTCTATCCCAATCTCTACCACTGTCTCTGGGAGACCTTGGACAAGTCTTTGTGTCTCAATACCCCTCTCCCCAGAAGGCGGGCAATGATACTTACCCAGTGCTCTGAACTATTCAGTGTGAAATATTATTCAAAATAAAGTAACATCCCAAAGAGCTGACAAGTGGACCCAACTATCACCCTGCTTCCAGTTATCAAGACAACTGAAATACCCAAAGAAACACTCTTCAGAACTAGAAGGCATAAGTAGCTATTAGTTATTATTAGCTATTAGCCAGAGGCTGCTTCTGTTCACAGGTAAGGTAGATATGCTGGTGGAGAACTAATAAAGAAATGGATCCGTGTTCCAGCTCAGTGCAGATTGTCAGAGGAGATGTGCACATGCACATTAATTGTGTTCTTAATGGAAAGTTTTGTTCTTTCTTGCTTAGTTGTGCTTTCCATCGAAAATACAATTCTGAATGAAGTTTGGAGGAGCCTCCTTATTCCTGCCCCTACAGCCTGAGATGATGTGAGGAACTGCAGCTGAAAGATGACTCTGTTGGTTTTGATAGTGGGCAGAACTGGCCTCATGTATATGTATTCACTTAGAGACCTATGTATCCAGAAGTACTGTGAGGGAACCAAGCCTGTTCTTCCATGGCTCATAGCTTTCATCTAGCTCCCTTCCTGGCTTCAGGTTCAGTTTCTTGAGTTTATTTCCCCAGTGCCATATTCTTGCTGAGTCTCCTGCCAGTAGGCATTTTGCTAGTGGCGGTCCACTTAGGGGAGGAGAGAAGATCACAATGACTGCAAAGACTCACAAAGAAATGCACAGGATAGCAGTTTGCTGTGACCAAATTGGGTCCTGGCAGGCAAACAGAGGCATCAGAGAGAGGAGCTCCAGGTATTCAGAGGTGGAAGAAGGGTCCCAGACACCAAGGGGAAAAGTGATGGAATCTTGTATGCCTTACTTCAGATAGAATCCTGTAAAAACTAGGGCCAGCCTTGTACCTTGCAGACTGAGGGTAGCATCCACACAGATTATAACCTGCAGTTGACTAGGGCACCGACCTCTGAAGGGCTGTGAAGCAATCATCTCTCCCCTTTCACACAGTCTAAGAATACAGATACATGGACTTCTGTGGGCTCTTCTGAGGAAACACTCTTACCTTTACTCTGCCTCGGGTACTTTTTTAGTGCCTTTCCTGTTAGATACAAAGTTCTATTTCCCCCATCTTTGTCTTCTTCCCAGGGATTTTCATACTAGTCATTAATTTAACACTGGTGAAAGGTTGACAGCACCAGAGGCCTTTCTCCACAGAACAGGTTCAGTACAGGCAGTGTCAGGGCAGGCTTCTCCAGCCCTGCCCCTGCTAATCTGCCTCAGCGCAGACCTACAATTACCATAACTAGGGGCAAAAGGATAGTTCCGGCTCCATGGCTTATTCAATTCTTATCCTCTCTGCTGATCTGGCCAGTGAGGGGGCAGTTTGTGCCAATTGTGCTGATGATCACTCCTCCACTAGGAATTGGACTGATACCAGACTCATTTCATATATGCCAACATACAGCAATCAGCTGGTAGAAATTTGCAGTCACTGTTGACGTGGGCTGGATTCATACTGGCTAACTCCAGATGAATGGCTCTGTAAGCCATTACTAAACTGAAGAGGATGTGACATCTCCCCCAACTCCTGCAAAGATTCATTTTATAGTACTTCTGATGAATAGCTCTTGATTGATTGAGGTATGTAACTTTTAAAAAAAATATACGGGAAAGAAAACACATCTCTATTTTCCAATGCATTAAGAAGATCTTTCTCTGAGATATTCCATCTCAGCCTGAAAATATGCGGATTGGACAATGGATGCCATTAAGTTTACAGGGAGATATTTTATAATCTACATAAAGGACATAGAACCCTGGGCTTTAACTATTTCAGGCTCATCATAAGAGGGATGTAAAGCAGCTTGCCAGCAATCTTTCAAGCAATCCACTTCCTTAGTCAGGCTCAAGGCCTGTTTCAATCCTACGTCATTCGAGTGGGTTTGGAATCCATTCTGTACAGGTGAGAGCATCTCCGGTAAAATTAAAAAACAATTACACAACATAAACTGCAAACTGAGTTTCAATCCCCATCTTTTTCCCCCTTTAGGGTTCTCTACAGAACCTCTTCTGTTACAGGCCTTAGTTCCCTCCTACTCTCTTTATATCAGCTGAAACTAATTGGACCCACGTGCCAACATGATTCAGATGAAAGATACAAGGGGGCAGACACTCATCTGCATAAATCAGCATAGCTCCAATGAAGTCAATGTAGCTATGCTGGTTTTGCACCAGCTGAGAAGCTGGCCCATTCATAAATGTGAAGAATTAGGTATTTAAGGTAATTTATTGCTTTAGATACATGTACTTCCCCTATTACATGGATATTATCGCAACTGTGCTATGCACAAGGGAGACTTCATTGGGCCTTTCTAGAGGCAGTAGCTTGCTCAATAAAGGAATGGGAGTCAGCAGACCTGGGCTCTATCCTGACCTCTGCTGTTAACATGATAATCATTTTAAATCACAACAAAAAAAAAAAAATCAACCTTTCTGTGCCTCAATTTCCTCATCTATAAACTGGGGCTAATACCCACTTGGAGACGCTCTGATGAAAGGAATTATATATGTGCAAAGATTTATTATAGTGACCCCTGAGTGAGGACACATCTTTGACAGCCATAGCTCCTTCTTAAACGATCACAAGTAAAACAGAAGCTTTGAGTTACTGTAGCAAGATCGTCCTGGTTGCTGACAGGCAGCTTTAATGTGACTGTTATCAGTGCCTTCCTCCAAAAGATAAGGAGACTGTTAGAAAGATCTCAGTGGTTTAGGGAATGCTGGCTGAGGCTCTTCTAAGTTAATAGGAGGGGCAGCCTCCTTTGATATCTCTTAAAATGATTTGGTGGGACAAACTCGCTGAGCTTCAGCCATAAGGACTGTATTATTCATGACACCCATTGCATTTGCAATGTCTTTCCTACTTATTGTTTGCATCTTCTCTGTCATGTTCATTTCTGAGGGGTTGATTAGAACCCAAGTGGGCTGCATATTTGTCCCAATAACAGGCTATTTAATTTCACACTGCACATGGCTGCAGAAAGTTCCAGGACCGGACTGTTTGGGGGAAAACAAGACAAAACTCAGGGGGCCGAATGGGTGTGATATTTTCCTTGCTTTAACATCCCACAGGTTTGTATATCAGTTTCCCTTGTTTATTTCAGTGGGACAGTCAGTGAGATAGATCCATCGCACTGGCAGAGCAGATTGCAATGTTATAATTCCCACATCACTAACAATACATCAACAGGTTTTGTAAGGACCTGTGCAGTGTATTATGTCAGTGTGAAACTCCGCTGTCACAGTTTATTCACACAATGGACCTTTACCGTAGGAGAGGAAGGGCATGATTTTCAAAGGTAGAGATGGCAGTTGGATGTTTAACACCCTTTGACTTCGAAAGTCTCCCCCTAAAGCCATCTCTCCAACATGGGGAACACTGGTGTCAGTTTCCTGCAAACTGTCCCACCAACATGCCTTATCCCTACCAGGGCAGTTTAGCTCTTCCCCCAACCACATAAGGCTCAGAAGGGAGTTAAATCTCTACAGACCTATTCAAGCCTTGGCTTCTCTGCTTAAATTCACATGATTGATTCTAGCTCGTGCCGAACATGGCAGGGGGTAGTGATATGTATAGAAGTCCACTGGGAACAGAACTGAGACCACCAGCTCATTTCACATGGACCAACAAACAGCCGACGCTCTGTGATTAATGTAGATCAGAGATTCTCAAATTGGGGGGGTGCGGAATGTATTCAGGGTGGTGGGGCATAAGAAGCTTTAGGAAAAAATACTTACTGTGGGCATTCAGAACTGGGCGGCTGCTGGTCAGGCATCCAGCTCTGAAGGCAGCGCTGTCATCATCAGCAGCAGAGAAGTAAGGGTAGCATGGTATTGCCACACATACTTCTGTGCTGCTGCTCATGGCAGCGTTATCTTCAGAGCTGGATGCCCAGTGAGCAGCAGCTGCTCTCCACTCTGCCTTCAGAGCTGGGTGTCTGGAGAGCAGCGGCTGCTGACCGGGCAGCCAGAGAGGGGGGAAACTACTACAGCCACAAAGAAGGGGAGCACGATCAAATAAGTTTGAGAACCACTGATGTAGAGCAACACAGAAGATGGAACTCACTGATTCTAGTTGTGGTATGTCGTCATGGATGGTGATGTCACATGATGAATTGACAATGGATCATCTTGTGCGAGGGGACATGGCGTGGGGTAGAGAATGAGCATAAGAGAATAAATGCACCTGAAAGGAGCCCATAGCCCCAGACAACAGTGTGTATGTGAAAGCACACATGCCAGAGTGTAGAACCATGTAGGGAAACATCGTTTATGCCCCCAATCATCTTCCCCAATGTGGAACATCATAAGGGGAGAGGGAACGCACGGGCCCATTCTGTTTCCCCTGGATTCGAACTGGGAGAGGGGAAGGTGGCTGCCAGATTTCAGCCCCACCTGTCGCTACCCACCTGATGCTCCTGTGTGATGTAGCCTTATTTTATCAGCCAGTAACGAGGCAGGAGGAAGGAGAGGTGACCTCTCCTGAACCCCGAAGATGAGGGGAATGGTTCTGCTCCTGTGCTGAGGAAGCTGTGCCGCTACACACACTCACTAAGACCTGCATCAGGCTTCGGCAGATTTGAACTGTTGACCCAAAAGTATTGAAAGACTGCAAGTCTTTTTACCAGTCCCCTGAATTATAGTGTCATCATACAGGGGACAGCACTGCACTGGCAGGGGAAGGGTGAGAAGGCCTAGATGCCCTCACAAACCCTCTCCAGCTCTGATTGTCATGATTCTATGGACACAGCTAGTTGGGGAGGATGCAGTCTCTTGGCTGTTTTAATTACTGATGTATTGTAGGGGAGGGAAGGAAGCCTAGGGTTATGCACACACCTCTCCAAATCATTCTCAGAATTTACTTATTTCCCTGAGAAAAACCAGCAAGCTGAAGTGTCAGATTAGCCCTGTTGCTAATCCCATAGAAATACATGGTGGCTGTTTCGCTGATTGACCAATTTAGGGCCAACGCTCATTACAGTCCATAGAAAGATTCCCACTAATTTAATGGGAGCTGGATTGAGCTCTTATATTGACTGGCTGTGGGGAGGGAGGGAATCAGCAAAGGAGAGAGAAATATATATGGATTTCCTCAGCAGAATCCTTAAGGTTGTCAGTTTTCCTCACTGGGTTTCCTAGACAACAGTGGCTTCACTCTGTGCTTTCCACCTTATGTATTACAATGTTTCTGACCCCTTCTCCTCAGAGCTGGTTTTAGGGGGTTGGAGGGCTTTAGTGGCAATTGATAGTCATTCAGTATGACAATGTGTAGGTATTGGGCTAGAGGAAAAGAGTCAGAGTGACTTTATGGCCTGGTAGTGTGCTCTCCCAACAGAGGCAACATGGGGGCGTTGGGGAAAGGGGGCATGCAGGGTCACGTGCCCTCCAGATTTGTTGCTTGGCTTATATTGAGCATGCTCAATAACTACTTAAGCCATCTGCCATCACTTTGCTGCCCCACCCACTATTGGCAGGCACGCAACATCTCTGTCTCCCACATCCTAGATGAGTGTCTTAAGTTCAAGTCCTTGCTTAGGAAATATAGAACAGCTTCTTCAAAGGGGAGAGTGAGGAAGCCTCATGCCAGAGTATTTCGTAGCCCAGTGGTGAGGGCAGTGTCCTGAAATGGGGGAAACCCAAGCTAAAATCCCTTTCTTCACCCACCCCTGTCCCGGGTCTGAGGTGACAATTATACCTGTGTCGCTGCCATCTCATGGGAGTGCTCTACCCACTGGGACAAAACCCTCTTCCTGGTGGGTGAATTCTTTGCATCCATTTGTCAAAAACAAACACCTTACAGTCATTTAGACACTACCAAAATGGTTGGACTCTTAAGCTTTTGCAACTTTTCAATTTGCCCAAAAGTTTTGAAAAATTACATTTTCAGTTCAACTCAAAGACCAGTTTTTCCCCAGTGAACCAACAAAATCCATTATTCACCCAACTCTACCCCAAATACTACATTCCTCCCCCCCACCACACACACACATTTATTTCTGTAGGTTAAAGGCATTAACAGTAGCAAGCTCTCCTCACTAAGTCTGTACTGTGAAGGGCAGCATCTAATTATGAACATCTTGGCCCTAACACCATGGCACATGTTTTGGTTTCAATCAATTGACATTTAAAAAAAAAAACATTTCCTCAGAAAATTCCTGATCAGCTCTAACAAAGGAAGCCCAGCTCCTGGGGTGCTGCAGAAACACAATTAAATAGTTGTGTGTGCCTAGAAGAAAGTGCCAATCTGATGTTTCCATTTATTTTTCCAAAAATGTATTTCCCAGTTTTTAAAATTAACCTTCTCCCCTCAACCCTTTTTGTTTCGTACACTGAAAAGCAGTGGAAATGATCCTTGAGATCCAAACTTGGGTTATGGAAGCTTGGGGTTGGATTTGGTGTGTTTGGAAACCTGCCCATGTTTGAGAAAGGAGTAGGTAACCATGAGGAACTGCTCTTGTAGGTGGCCCCTTCCATTGGAGGGAAGAATCCCTCTTGTACCTAGTGAAGAAGAGAAATGGACCGAAGTGGAAGTGCTACAAAAGGCTATTTCTGGAGAGGCAATGTTGTCTAGTGGTTTGAACAGGAGACTGCTGGATGTTATTCCTCGCTCTGCCACTGACTTGCTGTGTGACTGTTGACAAATTGGTTCAAATCTCTGAGCCTCAGTTTCCTACCTCACCATCTGTAAAATGGCCACATAATAATGCCTCGCATATCACAGGAGAGATGTGAGTCATAATACTCATTTGCAAAGTGCTTGAGATGCTCCAATGGATGGCATTACAAGTGGATAAAGCTTTTGTTCACCTTTTGCTATTTCAGGGCAATTCCAGAAACATTGGGAGGGAGAGATGGGATCAGAAGGCAGACTTTACATGCCTGTTATCTGGTCTGCAGCATATCTGAGGGGATGCTCAGCTCTCGAGATTGTCTTGGGGCTTGTCTACACTTATCGGGGGATCGGCGCCTGGTGATCGATGCATCAGCGGTCGATTTAGCGGATCTAGTGAAGACCCGCTAAATCGACCACAAATCACTCTCCCGTCAACTCCTGTACTCCACCGAACCAAGAAGAGTAAGGGGAGTTGACAGGAGAGTGTCTCCCATCAATATCACGTAGTGTGTACCCCATGGTAAGTAGGTCTAAGCTATGTAGACTTGAGTTACACTATTCATGTGACTCAAATTGCATAGCTTAGATTGAATTGCCCCTGTAGTGTAGACAAGGCCTTGGAGACAGTGTACGTGACATTGATTTTCAAGGCACCAACCTGTGAATTTGAGAGGTTGTAACTAATCTATACGCCTGACCAGGGGGAATTTAAGGTGCACAAAATTGAGTGGGATTTGATAGGAACAAGACTTTGGATCTCTCTCACTCACACACACTTCAATCTCCCCTTTCAAACTGATATCTCAAACTTTACTTATTTCAGGAAGTCTTATACTTCCCTTGCAAAAAACATAAAAGTCTGACTAATAGACAAAGATCAAGTAAAATGCCGTAAGCCAGTAGACTTCTGTGACCATAACTCACTGCTGAAAATGAAGGCAATCCAGAATACTACACGCTTCCCAGATGATCCCCATGACCATCCACTAAAATAAACAGTTAGAACTTATCCATTCATTGTGTTTCCATGGAAAAGCAAACCCTCAAGTCATGCAGAAGTGCTTATATAGTCTCTGAAGTCCCTAAGATCTGTCTTTTAGTTCCCAGATGTGCTATGCTTGGGGCCAACAACATGTGATGCATTCTGGGCTGCTTATTCCCTAATTGCAAATTTAGGTATCTCAAAAAAGGACAAGCACAATCCAGCTCCACTATCGGTTCTGTTAACACCTGAGGGTAGATATTTGCCAGAAATGGCAAAGGTCCTCAACATAACTATTCAGCTGTGGAAGGAAGCAATGGTGATGAAAACGATTGCTCATTGTAAGTTGCTTGAAGCTATATGTACAGTTGGCAACCTTGAAAAAGGAAGCTTTTACCTGTACTGTGATCCTGAATTTATTACAGTAAATTATAGCATTTTCCTACACTTAGACTGCAGTAGCACAGTGAGGTGTTTATAGTGCAATATAAAGGGCTCCTTTTTAAGACAGCTGACTATAATAACCATAGTAATAAAAATCATCCAAGACTAGCCAAGATCTGGCCTAGAATTTTTAAGCAGATTTTAAGTGTGGGAATCTAATTTTGGAGCACACATTTGGAGATGCAGTTTAGAAATATAGGGTGAAATCCTGGGCCTATTTACATCAATGAGAGTGTGACGGGTTCGACCCCCGCTTCTGGGATGCCACCTGATTTACTGGGGTTTTACTGAGCATGCCTGATCCACTAGCCTTGGCTCCCTCACCCTATTTTGCTGAATTAGGCTCTTCGGCCAATGGCAGCCCGCGCACAAACACACACACACACAGGTAGGGATGCACCAGCTGTAGAATCACACAGAGTCTGCAAACAGCTCTCTATGGGAAGACTCAGCTAGGAAATTGCCCATCACTCAAGTGCAGCTCCCCTCTGGACAGTACACCCAAAATAATATTGTCTTGCACTGTAGAGAAATCTATACAACGTAACCTCATAAATTTGCCCCCCCATGTGGAGAAAGATATGCACAACTTCTTCTCCCCCCCCAGTTATAACTTGCACGAACTGAGTTTATTACCTATAAAAGACAGACTTTAAGTGATTATAAGGGATAGCAAACAGAACAAAGAAGATTACTAAGCAAATAAAACAAAACATGCATACTAAGCTTAAGATATTAAAGAGACTGGTTTCAAGAAGTAATTTCTCACCTTAAATGTTGCTTTTGGGCAGGTTGCAGAAATTCTTGAAGGTAAGCTACCCTGCTTGCAGCTTAAAACTTCAGACACTGTATTCACAGACCAGATCCTTTTTCCAGTCAACTCTCTCTCTCTCCCCCCCCTACCCGTGTCTTTGTTTCTCAGATCTTTCTAGCTGTCATCCTGGGTGGGGATTCAGTGAAGAGTGAGCCAAGATCAACTTATTCCCCAGCCTTAAACAGAATTTACATAAGGCGGGAATCTTTTGTTTCCTAGTCTTGATCTCCCCCTCCTTTTAGTGGAAAATCACTAGAAGTCCAAGATGGTGTTTAGTACCAGGTGACATGACCACATCACCTTGTAGTGTCAAAGCAAAGTCCCAGGATGCTTCTCAGGAAGGAGAGAGATTAGTATCTTCAAAGTCTTATTGTTTCTTCCTAATGGCCCATCAAGGCTGATGGCCTACTGTCTGGTGGGTGATTCCCAAGTAAACACGCAGTTGTAATTGTTACATAGTTAATATTCCTAACTTTAGATACAGAAATGATACATGCATATAAATTGGATAATCACATTCAGTAACTCATAACCTTTCCAATGATATCTCACATGAGCCATCTTGCATAAAACATATCTTAGTTATGCCATATTCATATCATAACAATATTTCTATGGAGAATATGGGATGTAACATCACAGGCAGTTTTGCCATCAATTTCAATAGGGTCATGATTTCACCCATGGGCTCTGGTTATTTGAGCATTCCTGATATATAAATTATCAATGAAGTTTTACTACAAGATACACAGAACCCAGTTCACCATTGTGGCTGAATTGTGCTCAGCACCAAACCTGAGAGGAAGGGGAAAAGATATCATCTTTACCCCTCCCCTATTCTGAATCTGTCTGAAGGTCATCCAAGCTCCAGGCAAAGTTAGAGAAGTCCAAGGTGATCCAACCATGCCTTCTTTTCCCTGGGAACACCCAATACATGCACATCAGTAGCTTATGGGTATGGAGAAAAGGAAAAGCCTAAGACATCTACACAAATTTGACACCTCACAGAGACTACCCCCTTTGTCAAGGGTACTTCCTGAAGGCTGGTCAGGGGTACCCTCTTAGAGTAGCAAGGATAAGTGGCTTCACAGTCCCAGGAGCAGAGCAGGAACGAATCAGGTTCCATACATTTGATGTATGCAATGGAGAAATGGTCTCCTTATACACAGTGCTTTTCGTCTGTAGAAGTGTACTCATCACTGGCACTCCCCCTCCTGGCTGCACACGATATAGCAGACTCTTTGTCTAGCACCCCTTGTTGACAGTCACTCCAGTCCTATGGGGGCCAGTCTTCTCACAATTCAGTCCTCCAGGCAGATCACATTTAATTCCACCCCTTCCAGAGTAACAGAAAGTCCAACAAACATTAATCCAATGTCCTTACATCTGGTCCTCAGCCCTGTGGTCCTTACACTCTTCTTTCAGAGCTTTAAATATTCCTTGTCCCCTAACCTTCCTCAGTGGCTGGAAGGGGAGCCCAGAACCACCCACCACACTGAGTTACAGTCCAGGGACCCTCAGACAAGCAGTTAAGGTCTGTTCCATCAGACACCTTGCCGCTACCACCCTGGACTTCCTGCTACCATTAGTCTTCCTTCAGGTCTTTCCCTCAACTCCTTCCTGGGCTCACTGTAATGGACAACACCTCCCAGGACTTCTCCCCAGACGTCTGGTTTCTGCCCCATGTCAGGGTCAACCACAGGAGCTTGTCTCTTCCCACTTACGCATGGCTTCCTTTTCACCCTGCAGGGGCCTTCTTATTGAAATCCAGTCTCTCCACTCTGCTACCAAGAGAACAACTGAAGAGTTCTTCCCTCTCTCCCTGCAGCCCCATTCTGTGCCATACTTCCTCTTTTTATACCACCACACAGCTCCGCCCCCGCTGGGCTTCACCCTTAACTAGGCCTGGCCCACCCACCAGGTGCAATCAGGCAGGTTAACTAGCCTCTCAGGCCCATATTAACCCTTTCACCACTTGTGTCGGATAGATACCCCACCGCAATATCTCCAAGTGTTTCATTAAAGGGAGGCAGGGCATCATTCTCCACAAGCCTAAAGGCAGAGCCAACCCTACGTGTGTTGTCACAGAGGGAAGAAAACATCTCAGCAAACATCTCCCCCGGAAAAGGCACAAGCAAAACAAAAAAGGGAACTTGGCTCCCCCAAGTGCTGGCACCCAGCGAGGCTGCCCTGATCGCCCACCCCTAAGACTGGCCTGCCTAAAGACACACAATGAGAGAAGTAGGTACAGAACCCAGGACTTCCGAGTGTCACACCCACTATGCCATACCTCTTTAGAAGGTTATCCTTAAACATTGTAGGCCTATTGCACACTGGCAGCAAGCAGTCCAAAAGCAGGTAGATTCACTCCCCCGCTGGCCAATTCCAGTTCAGAGAGCATTGCCAGGGAAAAGGGTGTGTGGCCAGAGTCAAGACATCCACATGCCGGTTGAGCCACCATTGCTGGAACAACCCCCTTTGAGCCCTTGTCAGCAGGTGAAGACTGGCACATCCTTCAGGCTGTTTTAAATTATTCTGGGAACTAGCCTGGCACCTAGAGGGATGTATGAGCATGGGTCAAAGAAAGAGGGGTCCTTTGTGCCCCACCCTGCCTCTCAACTGCACTAAATGCTGCTCATCTGCAGTTGGGGAATCTGGCCTTTTATTTCCTTAGCATACACAACTATTTATTATAAAGACACAAGACTCTCAAACAAGATTGGAATTTCAGTAGGAAAAGGATTGAAAACATATCCCATAGAAACAAACAATGGGAAGGTTGCAGCCAGCTCTGTGGCTGAATAGGCTAATTTGCAGTCTGAGTGGTGAGAGATATTTCATCTCTCCATATCTACAGTCACAGATCACAGGTGGCCAGAATGTGTCCCAATGCAGTAGCCCTAAATCCACTTCTTTGTGCAGTGCAAGGATGTGCTCTGATTAGAACTGCTGAAAAAGCAGTGCTAACGTTAGCCAATGAAGCTCTGGGTTTAATGCTTGTTTTCTCTCTCTCCAGAACACTACTGACCCACTTACTGGTTTCCTTAACAAACCTTTCCCCACGTGTCTGTTTTCAGGTTCTCTTGAACAATCACCACCAACCTCCCCACCACACACATAACCACAGAAGCGGAAAGCAATATGAAAAGGTCAACAATTCAGCATTCCCAGACAAGGCAATTAATCTGATTTTCTACCTTTGAGTTAAGGAAATCCATGCAGGGACCACTGAATCCTATGATGTGGTGCAAAGGCCTTCCCATCACCAGGTGAAAAAGTGCAGAGAGTTTATCACTACTGAGCAGGGAGGAAAGGTACAGGTTGAAGTGTCATGCCATGGCATGGGGAAAATAATCATCTCTCCATATATGGTTCTGGTGCAGATGAAACATTTTATTCAGTTCTGGATCCCTCGAAACGAGGAAAATATTGACAAAAATGGAAAGAAAGTTTTAAGAAGAGCAACAACAATGATCAAATGGCTACAGGGAAGAGTAAAAATACTTAATCTCTATGGTTTATTAGGAGACAACCAACAAGAGAAATTACAAGTAGAGCTAGGTTAAATTTTTCAGACAAAACTTTTTTTTTCCACTGGAAAAATGCATATACAGGTCTACAGAAATATTTCACAAATTTATATTGAATTAATGAGATTGCTTCATCTGAAAAAAAAATTCCAATAAGAGTCAAAGCATTTTTTGATGTTTTCAAAATGAAGCATGTCAATATTTTGATTCAAAGCTACTGTTTTCAATTTTATTTCTATTTGAAAGGTAAAAAACTCAAAATTAAAACATTTCATTTTGAGTTGAACAGAAGTGAAAAATTTAAAAAAAAATTGGCTTGGTCACTGAACTGAAATCAGTTATTCGCCCAAATCTAATGACAAGTCTATAATAACCTTATGGATGTAAACACAAATGACGGAGAGCAATTATTTAGTATAGCAAAGGAGGGACAAACCTAGGAGTATTAAGATGAAATGGAGAAAGGCAAAGTTTAGGCTGGGTATCAGTATAAATCTCATTCTCAGGAGGCTTATTAGTCTGTGGAAATCATTTACCAAAGGAAATGATGGAAGCTCTCTCACTTGGGGTATTTGAAATGGTCTGGACAGAATATTTATTATATGGACAACAGGGGGTAGGCAATGTGAGCAATCAGAAATGGGATCTTTCCTCCCTCTGGAGTCTATCATTCTCTGTTCAAGAGAAGAGAATTGCTCAGAGGAGAGAGTGGAGAGTATGTATCCACCTTGGCTAGGAGAGACAACAATGGGAAAAATCACAGAGGAGATATCCTAGGGTTGTTTTCACAAGCAAGTGCCCAATCCAAAGCCAGCTGAAGTCAGTGGGAGTTTTTCCATTGACTTCAGTGGAATTCAGATCAAGTCCAACAAGATGAGCTGACCGGACAGGGAGTGCCAGGGTCAGTAAGAGGAGATGGCCATAGTGTTGGTTATGATGAGGTGATGGAAAAGGAAGGATTTGCCACTGAGGGAATAGAAGCTGAGCAAGGCAAATGTGACAGGAGATGCAGATGGCTCATGAGCAATGGAGAGGAGAGTGGGAGGCTTTCGGGTTGAGGAAAAGATGAGCATGGTGGGGACTGCTTTGGGGTGGCGTGCTAGACAGCGCTGAGGCTAGGAGATGGCTGGAGCGGATACCTGAGAGAGTGGGAAGCTGTCCAGGATTGTGGAGGAGATGACAGAAGCAGAGAGAAATAGGGACACATGAAAAGGATGAAACAGAGGAAAGAGGGGGGAGGAAAGGAGAACATTTTGGGACAACATGGACGGGGGAAAGTAAGGAAGTGGCAGAAGAGGGAGGCAGGACACCAAAGGAAGTTGGAGGATAGATGTTAATGGCAGCTGAATGCTGAGTTAAGTTGGAAAGTTGAAGAGGAGGTAACAGCAGGGAAACTGAATGATGGAAATCATTAGCAAATCAGGGAGTGGAAGGAGAAAGGAGTTAAATACGTGTGAAGAGTGCAGAGAGGATCATAAGAAATAGTATAGTCCTGCCACTAGAGCTGGAGACTGGGATTCAGAAGACCTCTTCCATTGACTTCCTGGGTGACTCTGGCCACTTTACTTCTTTGTGCCTCAGTTTCCCCATCTTTATAATTGGGATAATGAAATCTTCCTTTGTAAAGTGTTCTGGGATCTGCAGATGAAAAGAGCTTATTAATTGATTCCTATGGCGAGTGTCTGAAATCCCCTCCATACTTCTACACAACCTGAAATTTAAGGGTTGTTACTAGTAAAAAGGCATTGTGCATCACCAGAAGATAAAATCAAGGCACCTTAAACTCATTGTATAGCTGGATAAACGGCACAGCTTTCCTCCTGCTTCCACAGGTGGCCACTGAAATGCTGTGCTCCCTGATCGAAGTCCAGTGGATATGGCTTTGGTGAGACTGACAAGAAACCCTAAATTTCCCAAGGAAAGCCTTGATCCCAGCAGCTTTGTGTATTATGTACACACAGACTCTCTCTCTCTCTCTCTCTCCTCACTCTCCCTGGTCTGTGGTTAATACTGAGTTACAAACCACCCAGTGACAGCCCTGCAGAGACAGGCAAAGCCTGCACTGCATTAAACCCGAACACAAAGCACACCAGGTTTGTCAGGAAATATCACACTCATCTTCCCAGAGAAAAACAGGGCTTCATAACTCACATCAAGTGATAACTTGGGTCCAGGACATTTATGCCCTGAGTAAGCTAGTTTAGCCTTTTGTCACAGGTGTTTCATGTTTTTGGCCAGGACTGCTGGAGTGAAATGCTTCTACCACATCAGCAGGCATGTCAATCCCTCCCCAGTCACATCAATCACAGAGTCTCCGGGAATCAAATAGCCTTGTCTTGTGCTTTCGGGTGAAACAGTTAGTCCTTTCCCCATTCCTCCCCTTTCTGAAGGAGCAGGAGGTTTTTTCTACTAGACGCAGAGGATGTGAAGAGGCTATCCACCACACCCAGTGGAGAGAGACTGTGTCAAAGGAGCAGTTTGAGATATTGCAGAACAACAAGGTGAAACAAGGGGACCATCCACACTATAGTTTTCTACTGGGTTTGCAACCAAGGTGTAAAATGGCTGACTCTATACACACTGGGTCCACACGCAATATAGGTAACATATGAGGCCAGATTCTTGGTTGGCGTAAACTGGCACAGCTCTGTTGACTTCAGTGAAGCCACGCCAATTTACACCAGCTGAGAATCTAGCCTATGTGCCCATCTAGTTCTTAACCATGCTCCATGTTTTGATATACAGCACTGGGATCTGCTTTTCAAGCTGTGATGGGGGTGTAATAACATGGTTCTTCTGAGGTGCAGAAGAAGGGACTGCCTAACCATGTCTGTGTAAGTTCACCAGTCCTCCTGCCTCCTAACTGTCTGTGCTGGAGGATGTCCCAGAGTACGCTGCACCATGTGGCAAACACACAAGTGTGGAAATTAATGTGGAAAATTCCAAATTGTCCCATGTGGAAAAACACCCATAATCCTCAGGCTCTGACACCAAATGCTGAGGCAGTTGTCCCATAATGCACTGATACAACCAGTTGTGCAACATGATAGGTGTGGACAAATCAATCTGGTTCTAGGCGTGAAGGCGGAGTTGGAAACTGGTAATACAAAAGCAGGCCAGGGGAGGAAGGGCTCACTATAGGGGGAAGCAAGACTACTCAGAGCTCACTCCAGCCAAGGTTTCTGAGTTGGACCTACCTTATATAGTTCTCCCTTAAACTGTAGGAGCTGCTTAATCCCCACAGTGTGTAAGCACCTGGGAATATGCCATTGTCCTATAGGTTAAGGTGAGATTTAAGGATACCGGATTCAAAAAGGAGACAGAGAAAGAGCTCCAGATAGATAAGGCAGCACAAGTGAATGAGACACCACAAGCTGCAGAAAGTCTTGGGGAGAAGAAAGAGAGGACATCAGAAGGCCAGAACAGGCAGGAGAAACAGCAGGATACATCAGAAGGGCAGGTACATGGAGAGTTTTTAAAACCAAGAGAGGGCAATATTGAATCAGAGCTGGAGATAGTTCAGAAGTCAGTGAAGCTGACAGAGAATGGGGAGGATATGGTCTCACTTCCGGGAGCAAGACAAGAGTCAGCATCCTGGACTCCAGGAAGTTCACAGAAAGTGGGGATTTAGGAAGACTGTAAGGTCTGGTCTATACTACCCGCCTGAATCGGCGGGTAGAAATCGACCTCTCGGGGATAAATCGTCCCCGAGAGGTCGATTTCTACCCGCCGATTCAGGCGGGTAGTATAGACCAGACCTAAGAGAGGGACATGCAATAGTCAAGAAGGAAAGTAAACAGCCTGAAAAAAGATCTCAGCAGAAGCAGGATTATAGTGAGGGGTAAGTATCACCAGTTCTGGAAGCAACAGAGACTTAAAGACAAAGAAGAAGAAAAAAGGAAGTTTAGGGCTAGAAGTGACCCAAGATTTCTGGCCTCAGGAAGTAGCATTAAGGGCTGAGTTAAACAGGGTGTAGGGGTACAGTGATGAAAGAGGAAGAGGTCACTCTCTAGAAGGTTCAGTGGTAGGAAGTTCTGATGCAAAAGGGAGGTCACTGAGTCCAGTTGGGCCTGGAGATGGGAGATCAAAGGAAGAGCCTCCCAACGGAAGTGGTAGAAGCCCCATTTTTGTCCAGTCCAGTTTTATGTGAATTAGAAAATACACATAGGGAGCAAAGTGCACTGGTAGCGAGGAATGACTAGACAGGGCCAAAATATCTCATCTGGTGAGGCAGTTTAACTATCTCTGAGTACTGCACATGACACTCTCATCCATGTACCCAGGAGCGTGGACTCAGAGAGAGGGCACAACATGCCCTCGGAGAAACAGTTTGATACAATGAGCGATATTTCTTACTGGTTAAATATTTGGGCAGGTGTTTTGAGAAGAGCTGGAAGTGTTGGATAAACCAGAAAGTTTGTCACATAAAGCCAATCATTGGACCAGCTCCTCTCCTGGTGTAAATCAGCATTGAAATCAGTGAAGTTCTGCTGATTTGCCTCAAGTTGTGTTTTAAGGATGGACAGAGTTCAAATCTTAGTCTGACGTCTTTAGCAGAGGGAGGATAGTGAATTTCAGCATCTCGGATCCTAGCGAGCAGTGGTTTCCCTGTCTTTAGAGAAAGATAACATTTTTCCAGTATGACTTGAAGGAAAGGTCTGGATTCAATTAACTGGCAGAGAAAATGATTTCTCCTGCTCCTTCAGACAGCAGTTGGCCTTACGCACCAAGGTCACCCGCAGCATGTTAGACAGTGGAGAAATGGGGATGTGGAATGAGGAAGCTCATGCTGCAGCTGCTGGCACCTCGGTAACCTTCACAATCATCAATTCTACAGAGATCTGTAACTGTTTTAAATGGGTTAAAATAAAGCCTATTATTTAGTTTAGTCTGCATGCTAGGAGGGTCAATATCTATCACTCTCACCCTTTCCCTCTCCCCCACCCTCAGGCCTCTAAGGGCAGAGGTTTAAGTCCCAGCTGAGGAAACAGGGCTCGTTTCATTTAGTAGTGCCACAGCATGACTGCTGGGGATGTCATGCTTCTGATGAGACATTAAATCAAGGTAAACTCTAATCTTATGGGCATCCCTGTCTAAGGAGCACAGGAAAAAACATAGCTCCCATGCTTTGACCTAACACTACAATTTGGCTCTCAGCCCTGCTTATGCTACAACACTGGTTCTTAAAGGGGCAGGTTCAAGTGTTAGGCTGTAAGGGGGGGCTCACACCACAGGAGCACCTCCTCATGGCCAGACATGGCATGGTGGCTGGCTTTCACTCCAGCACCCCTTGCTGACAATCACTCCATTGCTGCAGTGGTCTCTGTGACGGGTTCGGTCACAGAGATCCCCTTGGGACTGTCACCTGATGTGCTTAAATTACCTCTGAGCCTGTTTTATCTACCAGCTTGGGACTCCAGAACCCTGCCTTGTTGAGCCAGACATGCTAGCCTGCTGTAACACAGACCCAGGGTTTGGGCCACACCCCCAAAGCTGCAGACTTTAACTAACAACAGCTCAGCAGGTTACCTGTCTCCAGCACCCAGACACCCAGCTCCCAATGGGATCCAAACCCCAAATAAATCCATTTTACCCTGTATAAAGCTTATACAGGGTAAATTCATAAATTGTTTGCCCTCTATATCACTGATAGAGAGATATGCACAGCTGTGTGCTCCCCCAGGTATTAATCACTTACTCTGGGTTTATTAATAAACAAAAGTGATTTTATTAACATAAAAAGTAGGATTTAAGTGGTTTCAAGTAATAACAGCCAGAACAAAGTAAGTCACAAAGCAAAATAAAACAAAACACGCAAGTCTAAGCCTAATACATTAAGAAACTGATTACAGATAATCTCTCACCCTCAGAGATGTTCCAATAAACTTCTTTTACAGACTGGACTCCTTCCTAGTCTGGACCCAGTCCTTTCCCCTGGTACAGTTCTTGTTAGTTCCAGCAGACATCTCAGGTGGTAAGCAGCGGTTTTCTCATGACTGGCAGCACCTTTTGTCCTGCTCCACCCCCTTTTATAGCTTTGGCACAAGGCGGGAATCTTTTGTCTGTCCCTGCCTCATCAATGGAAAACTACAAGGATTAAGCTGAATTCCAGCATCATGTGACATGGTCACATGTCACTGTAAGACCCCTAGTCTCCATTCTTCCTGGGTTGGCCCACACATATACAGGAAGGTTTGCAGGTAAATAAATCATTTACAACCAATTGTCTGGGTCAATGGGAGCCATCAACATACTAAACCACCATTAAGGGCCCACATTTTGCATAATTACAATAGGACCTTAGAGTTATACTTCATATGTCTAGCTTCAGATACAAGAATTATACATGCATACAAATAGGAGGAATATATTCAGTAGGTTATAACCTTTGTTATGATACCTTACAAGAGACCTTTTGCATAAAGCATATTCCAGTTACATCATATTTACACTCATAAGCATATTTCCATAAAACATATGGAGTGCAACGTCACAGTCTCTCTTCTGTAACTTGGCCTTCAGGCCAGATCATGATATTAATGATCACCCATTTCAAGGTAATAAAGTTCAATAAACAAGAGTCCAACAAATAGTTCCAAGACTTTGTGTCAGGTCTCTGGCCCCTGACTCTGAGCTCATAACACTTTGCCAGTGGCTGGTAAGGGAACCCAGGCCCTCCCTCTACACTGAGTTCATCCCAGTTACCCTGTCACCAGTAGCTAAGGTTTGCACAGTCCCACCCCTTGCTGCTATTTCCCTGGGCTTCTTCCCCACAATTTCTCCAGGCTGATCCTTCTCTCAGGGCCAGGCCTAACTCTTCCCCCCATGCCCGTTCCTCACTGCCCCCTCTGCTACCAGAGAGACTGCAGACTCTCCATCTGTGTCCCCTTCTGCTACAAACTTCCTCTCTTTATGCTAAGCAGCCTGCTCCTGCCCTCCAGGTGCAGCCCTGGAACATGACTGACCTCTTAGGTCCACATTAACCCATTGGGGTACACATCCCATCACATAGGCTTTTTTATTTAAATAAAGGGCAGGGATTTATAAGAATGGCTTTCAGGTTAAGGCACAGGTACAGGACAAGGAATGTGGAAGAAGCTCTCCCTGTTCTGCCACTGACTTGCTGTGGGCTCTTGGGCAAGTCACTTCACCTCTCTTGTGCTGTGGTATCCTCATCTGTAGAAGGGTAATGATCATCATACTACTACCTAAATCACAGGCCTTTGATTAATATCTGCAAAGCTCTTTGAGACCTTCTGATGGAAGGAGCCACATAAATGAAAACTATCATAGTAAGGAAGAAGCAAAACCGACCAATACAGATTAGTTACCCCATCCGCAGTCTAGTTACACTATCCAAGGCAAGTGGAACGCAAACAAAATCACATAAATTCATCACACATTGGGTATCAGTCAGTGGAATTCCTTGCTTCAGAAGCCCATTCACAAATGCTATATCTAGATTTAGAAAGGTTACAGGTAATGTTATGACCAATAGTAACATTTGCACTTATGCCAGTGAATATAAAGGGGAATCAAAACTCAAATCTTAGGGCACAAAGTGGTTGTTGCAAAGGGGTCTGAAATAATTTTTTCAATACCTGCAGCATCAGAAAACTGACCACGTGCATTTTAAGCCTGTTTTGTCTTCCTCTGATATTCAAGTTACCGGTGTGATGGGTTGAATCACAGAAACCCCCTTGGGAACTGCCAACTGATGTGCCAAGACTACTTCTGCCCCTGCTTTCCCTGCCAGCTTGGGACTCCAGCACCCTGTCTTGTTGAGCCAGACATGCCAGTCTGCTCCAACACAGACCCAGGGTCTGAACCACATGCCCCAAAGCTGCAGACTTAACTGAAAGCAACTTAAGAAGTGTTCCTGTCTTTAACACTCAGATGCCCAACTCCCAATGGGGTCCAAACC
Organism: Malaclemys terrapin pileata; assembly: GCF_027887155.1. Taxonomy (NCBI): domain Eukaryota; kingdom Metazoa; phylum Chordata; order Testudines; family Emydidae; genus Malaclemys; species Malaclemys terrapin. The sequence goes on from NC_071505.1 coordinate 152,060,076, forward strand.
TCAAATAAATCCATTTTATCCTGTATAAAGCTTATACAGGGTAAACTCATAAACTGTTTGCCCTCTATAACACTGATAAAGAGATATGCACAGCTGTTTCTCCCCTACCCCCCCCCCCAGCATTAATGCATACTCTGGGATTATTAATAAGTAAAAGTGATTTTATTAAATACAGAAAGTAGGATTTAAGTGGTTCCAAGTAGTAACAGACAGAACAAAGTGAATTACCAAGCAAAATAAAATAAAACATGCAAGTCTAAGCATAGTACAGGAATAAAACTGAATACAAATAAAATCTCACACTCAGAGATGTTTCAATACGTTTCTTTCACAGGCTGGACACCTTCCTAGTCTGGGCACAATCCTTTCCCCTGGTACAGCCCTTGTTCCAGTTCAGGTGGTAGGTAAGGGATTTCTCATAAAGGCCGCAGCCCTCTTTGTTCTGTTCCACCCACTTATATATCTTTTGCATAAGACGGGAATCTTTTGTCCCCCTCTGGGTTCCCACCCTTCCCTTTCAATGGAAAAGCACCAGGTTAAAGATCGATTCCAGTTCAGGTGACATGATCACAAATCACTGTAACACTTCATTACCCACTTGCCAGCACACACGTGTACAGGAAGACTTACAAGTAAACAGAGCCATCTACAGTCAATTGTCCTGGTTAATGGGAGCCATCAAGATTCCAAACCACCATTAATGGCTCACACTTTGCATAATTACAATAGTCCCTCAGAGTTATATTTCATATTTCTAGTTTCAGATACAAGAGTGATACATTTTACAAATAGGATGACCACACTCAGTAGATTATAAGATTTGTAATGATACCTTACAAGAGACCTTTTGCATGAAGCATATTCCAGTTACATTATATTCAAACTCATCAGCATACTTCCATAAAATCATATAGAGTGCAACATCACAACCGGGCACTGAAGAAGGCAGGATTTCGGACTATATGCGTCAATGGTCTGAACAAAAGCAAATGTAACACACACATGGAATTTAATCGTGTGTGTGTGTGTGTATATATATATATATATATATATATATATATATATATATATATATATATATATATATATATATATATATATATATATATGGTTTCTATATTGGTAGTATCTTTAAAATCTAATAGAGAGGTGAGGGGCACATCAAGTCAAGACACAAATAGCCCAGACTTGAAGGAGAAATCTGTGTAGCTCATAATCTTGTCTCTCTCACCAACAGAAGTTGGTCTAATAAAAAATATATGACCTCACCCACCTTGTCTCTCTCTGTCTATATGAGGTACTACCATTATCATAGTAGCTGAGCACCTCCCAGTCTCTAATGTATTTATCCTCACAACAGCCCATGAGGCAGAATAGAGCTATTATCTACATTTGACAGATAGGGAACTGAGATACAGATAAACTAAGGCTATGTCTACTCTAGAAGCACTACAGCAGCACAGATTCACTGATGCAGTTGCACCGCTGTAGCTCTTCTGGTGAAGATGCTCTAAGCAGACAGGAGAGAATTCTCCTGTCGGCATAATTACTCCGCCTCCCATGAGAGACAGTAGCTATATTGACAGAAGAAGCTCTCCCGCCAACATAGCATTGTCCACACCGGCACTTAGGTCAGTGTAACTTACGTCGCTCAGGGGTGTGGATTATTCACACGCCTGAGCAACATAAACTATACTGAAGTAAGCAGTAGTGTAGACAAGGGCTAAGTGACTTGATCAAGATCATATAGGAAGCCTGTAGCAGAGCAACTGAACACAGGTCTCCCAAGTCACAGGCAAGCTCTCTAGTCACTGTCTGGACCATCCTTCTTTGTGCCCCACCCCTCACTCGCCTGGCCATTTTACAAACATAGGTTATCCCAGCTGATTTCAATCCTTGGAACAAAGACTTCAGCTCAGATCAGGCTATACTACACATTTCTCCCCAATGTAGACAGGAAGCCACAAGTATCAAAGATGCTCGTCTCCTAACCCGCTCCCACAATGCAGAGGCTTGTGTCTGGAAATAGTCCCAATGCCCCTGCTTCTTGCTGGAGTCCCAGAATACAGTGGTACAACTATGATTGCATAGGCCTGGTTCTCCGTGCGGTTGCAGCAATGTTAAAAACAGCATTACCCTGAAGAAGGCACTGAGCCATCTCAAAGATAATCAAAGGCACTGACCATCAAGGCAGCCACAGTGGCTTCCTCACTTCATCTAGATGCAAACACAGAGGGAAAGAGGAGAGGTAGATACTATGGTTAGAAGCAGAATATAAATACTCTTCATGGCCCTGCATTCTGTGCAAATTCAGAGCAAAGGGTGTGTAAAATGCTCCCATTCTAGCTTACACCCACTTCGCACTGATCTAAAGCACTGCACAAGGCAATGGAGAATCAGGACCAGAGAGAAGAGTGTAATGGAGAGAAAGATTGATCATGCCAAAATAATAATTAAAATGTCGAGGTATTTATTTCTAGGCTTTTCTTCTGGGATGAATGGATCCTTCAGATATCCCCTGCCACCCTTTGTATTCTTTCACTTTGTCCATTTCTTCAAAAGCACCAGTGAAATAAAGGGAATTCTGAACCAAAATGTACCATGTGAATCTCATTTGTTTAGGAAGGAACTAAGGATGAAGCAGCCAGAAGGGATTCAAGGAGCTCAGATTTCATGAGATCAAACCAACCCCCGTCTATATACTGCCCAGCAACTTTGGGGATGTTCTGAATGGGATCCTAGCTTCATAGCCAGGGCCCAGCTCTAGCACACACGAGTCCAAAGCTAGGACTAGCAATGTTTCAGTCATCATGTCTGTAAGGGTTGGACATAATGCAATCCATCATGACACCAGCACTGCAGCTCTCATACCTCTCCAGTGATTTAGAAGTGTTGGGGTCACTGAGGAGAGACTGCATTTTCCACAGGGGAGGTGGGAAAATGAATAAAATATTTGAAAATGTTAGATTATTATTTTAAATGGGGAACAGAGAGAATTCCAGTACTACCACTTAATGAAAAACAATTAACCCCTTCATTTTAATCCAGTCGTGTGCAATGAACATACAGAGCCGAATTCAACACTAGTGATTTCATTGGGTTCACATCAGCGATGGATTTCCTTCTGCACACAAGCATGTTGTCATATTCCCCACCCCCCACCATCTTTAAAATTTTCATTTGACTCTGTCTCTCCAACACCCTTTCTGTCTCCTTTCTCCCCCATGCTTCCAAACTCTTTGAACATGCTGTACTAATTTCCTCAACCCAAAGTAATTCCTGGATTCCTTCCAATCCAGCTTCCACCCTTTCCACTCTCAGAAACTGCTCTCACCAAAGTCTGAAATGAACATTTCCTGGCTAAATCGGAAGGCCTCCCTCTTCATCCTCTTGTCTCTCTGTTACCTTTGATACTGTTGATCACTCCAATCTTGACAGTGTGTCTGTAGAGTCCCTCGGCATTCTGTCCTTGATTCCCTCCTCTTTTTCCTCTAGACTTTATCCCTGAGTGATGTTCATTCACTCACACATGTTTAAATATCACTTCTATGCTAACAACTCAAATATACGTCATCATTCGGAATCTGTGTGATGGGTTGGATCACAGAAACCCCCTTGATATCTGCCAACTGATGTGCCAAGACTACTTCTGCCCCTGCCTTCCCTGCCAGTTCGGGACTCCAGCACCCTGTCTTGTTGAGCCAGACACGCCTGTCTGCTCCAACATAGACCCAGGGTCTGAATCACGGGCCCCAAAGCTGCAGACTTAACTGAAAGCAACTTACAGAAGTGTTCCTGTCTTTAACACTCAGATGCCCAACTCCCAATGGGGTCCAAACCTCAAATAAATCCATTTTATCCTGTATAAAGCTTATACAGGGTAAACTCATAAATTGTTCGCCCTTTATAACATTGATAAAGAGATATGCACAGCTGTTCCCCCCCCCCCAGGTATTAATGCATACTCTGGGTTTATTAATAAGTAAAAAGTGATTTTATTAAATATGGAAAGTAGGATTTAAGTGGTTCCAAGTAGTAACAGACAGAACAAAGTGAATTACCAAGTGAAATAAAATAAAACATGCAAATCTAAACCTAATACAGTAATACAACTGAGTACAGATAAAAACCTCACCAGTTTCAGTAAGCTTCCTTTTACATACTAGCCTCCTTCTAGTCTGGATCCAGCAATCACTCACACCCCCTGAAGTTACTGTCCTTTGTTCCAGTCTCTTTCAGGTATGCTTGGGGGTAGAGAGGCTATCTTTTTAGACAGCTGTAGACAAAATGGAGGGGTCTCCCAGGGGTTTAAATAGACTTTCTCTTGTGGATGGAGACCCCCTCCTCACTCCTATGCAAAGTCCAGATCCAAGATGGAGTTTTGGAGTCACATGGGCAAGCCACATGTCCATGCATGACTCAGTTTTTACCAGCCAAGCCACATTCCTGTGAAAACTCAGATGTGGATTGGCATCTTCAAGTTCATTGTTGGCTTAAGTGGTTTTTGATTGGGCACTTAATTTGCACTTTTCTCAAGAAGCTGACCAAATGCTCTACTAGGCTAGTTAAAATCAAGCAAATATACAGCCAATATTCCTAACTTCAAGTACAAAAGCAATACATGCATAGAAATAGGATTAATAGATTCAGTAGATCATAACCTTTACAGAGATATGTTACATGGCATATGTAGCATAAAACATATTCTAGTTATGTCATTCATAAGCATATTCATAAGCATATTCCATAAAGCCTTATGGGGGGCACCATCAAATCTGGTCCTGAGTTTCACTCTTATATCCCTATCTCTCTGTGACATTTCCTCTGGGATTGTTTGCCATCTCTAGCTCAATGTAGCCCAATCCAAACTCAAAGTTTTCCTCCAAAATCCTCTCCACTAGCTGTATCTTCCACTGCTGTTGAAGTCCCTATACTCCTTATCAGCCAGGCCTGAAACATGGGAGTCATGTTTGACACCTCTCCCATCCAGACTGTGGCCAAACCCTTTAGCTTCTTCTTCCACAACTTTGCAACAGCTAGATCTCTTATGCAGAAAGCTCTGACTACAACAATCTCACCTCCTTTGTTCTTCTGGACATTCTCTGAGTCCTCCCTGAACGCATATAAATTGATCGGCTATATAACACCATGTCCTAATATCTCAAGACAATGGCTAGGAAAATCAAATTGCCAGGCAGGAGAGTTTGGATACAGGCCTTACACTCCATCCCCTTGCTCCTAAACCAGCCAGGCTAGGAATAATGTGACCGAACGGTGCTAAACGCCTGGGAGGAGGACAGTGTGATACAACTTCTAAGTGACCCCCACTTGGCTGACTGTAGAATGGCATTGAAGGGTTCCAGCAGAAGTCATGCCCAGCTCTCTTCAGCTGGCAGGACGCAGCAAGGGCTCTTTGATTATGATGGGGGGTACCAAGAGGGTCTACATGAAGACACATCTCCACTCCCTGCCCTAGAATTATGCTAGGAAGATTTTGGCCTTATCGCTTAGTGTTGCTGAAGACACTTCTGCTATGTTTGGGAATAGCAAATCACTCCCATTTCCCTGTCACACCCCTAGATACCACTGTACTTTTCAGGAATTCATTGTGCTAACAGTTCCCATTGTAACATCCAATGAGGATAGGATAGAAAGCATGCGCTCATGAGAGCCACTGCATGACACGGACCTTTTCTCCTTATTCCCATACACAATCACAAACTCTCTCTCTTGCTCACACACACTTCAGCAGACAGACACATGCTTTCTCACACAATCTCTCAAACACAAATTCTTGCGTATCATCTTTCACACATATTAATTCACACACAAAGACAAACTCTCTCTCTCTCTCTCTCTCTCTCACACACACAAAAAAACTCTGTCCCTCAAAAATGACATACCCACATCGGCCTGTTCTTAAGCTCCAAGAGAAAAGGAGCTGGCTTCTCCCTTGGATGAAGTGTTACTGCTCTTCTGTACAAATAAATATAGATCGTTTATCTGATGAGCCATTAAGGCCCGAGGCAGGGAATGCATTAATGTACAGATAATGTGTCTGTGATTATGATGTACAGAAATGTATTTACCATGCAGAGTACTGGATCTGTTTCTTTATTGCAGGATCAGGACCATCTTTTATCCAGAGAATAATGAAACAGCCTTGAAAGCTTCGTCACTGCACTGCAGCAAGGAGCTGGTAAAATGGGCCTTCAGAGCCTTTTTCTGCCACTCGAAAAAAAAAAACCAACAACCCTGCACCACCTCCCAAGGGCTTCGGATACTGTTTCCATGGCAACACTACATCTGAGTCAGAACTATTAAGGATCACCATGGCAACAAGTGTCTCACTTGCCATTTCCAGAAAACTGACAGTGTTTGGACTGGAATCATCACATCATATAAAAAGAGGCAGGGTTGTTGCTGCACTAAGAACCACAGTATGGGCCAAATCCTGCTCCGGTGTAATTACACTAAGATCAATAGGCTAGACTGATCTACAAGAAGCATCCATTGAGCTTGATGGAGCTGCATAATTGATTACTTCGGATGTAGAACTCAAATATGAATACCTGACGTGCTATTTTACACTATAACTCTCAGGATTAGTGGGAGACAGGGTTAAGAAAAGTTATGGTGAGTTGGTTATTGATATAAAGAGTTCAGTATCGGTGGATTGTAGCCTATAAACTGCAGACAAAAGGATAACAGTAGGTAAAACACTTGAATCTGTTTGTAGATTTCCATCCACCCCTGCACACACATTTGTCTTCATGCTCCTCTGAATATTTTGCAGAGACAGAAGTCTTCAGGGATTTGCATTTCACTCTCATCAGCAAATGAGCAGCAGAAAAAAAAAAATCACACTCAGACTCTAGAATGGCACCAATACTGATATTTGCACTGGACATACAGATCTAGGGCCAGTTCTGGGGCCCCATTGTTAGGGGGCAAGGTGGTATCCTGGGTCCCGAGATGTCGCTATTTAAAAACAAACAACCTTCCAGCAGTCCAGGGGAAAATCCTGGAAAATCTTGGATTTTAAGAGTTTAAAGACATAAAATGTGGCTACTGTGTCAGAATTTTGATGTGATTTATAATTTATATAAAGGAAGAAGACTGTACATATTGTTTATATTTTGGCCCCTCTGACAATAATTTGGGGCCTTTTGAAGGTTGTACATCCCCTTTGCTCCCTCTCCACCCCAGTAAGTGCCAGCCTGCACAGATTCACAGCAATGGTGCTTTCCCTCTCCTTCTATCCTAGTGAGCAGGATTTGGTTTTGTGGCCAGCAGGCTAGGTTGAAATCACAGGCAGAACAGAATCTGGACCTGTGGGGGGAAGCATTCCAAGATGTCCATTTTATGTTTCTATTTTCTAAAACGTCTGAAGTGACTCCCACCATCCCCTCCTCACACAGTTTTTGGGCATAATCCTGTGAGATGCTGATCATACAACGCCCAGTAAAAATCAGCAAGAATTCCAGGTATCAAGCCCGCAGCACTCAGCACCTCACAGGATTGGGACCTTTAACTAAACAAAAGAGAGTTCACTTGGATTTGGTGTTCAGCTCTACAATCGCTGGGGCTGGAGCTCCCCACACACAAGACGCAAGTTTTTATAACCAGCTGGAGTGGTAGCTTAACACCAGGGAGCGTTTGTTGGCATGGAAAATTTGTCAATGTGGATTACATTTAGTGACACAAAAGGTGTAGTTTGCTTGGCAAAATATATTGCGTGTACGTGATCATTGTTAGGTGGCATAGGACTTGCTTTGCCCCTTACCACAGCTCTGAGATCCATTTTCAGTGCAGCGAGCAGGGCCTTTAAGCCAGTGTTTCTCAAATTGGGGTCGCTGCTTGTGTAAGGAAAGCCCCTGGCGGGCCGGGCCGGGTTGTTTACCTGCCCCGTCCGCAGGTCCGGCTGATCGCGGCTCCCACTGGCTGCAGTTCACTGCTCTGGGCCAATGGGAGCTGCTGGAAGCGGCTCGGGCCAAGGGACGTACTGGCCGCCGCTTTCAGCAGCTCTCATTGGCCTGCAGTGGCGAACCGTGGCCAGTGGGAGCCGTGATCGGCCAGACCTGCGGACGGGGCGGGTAAACAAACCAGCCTGGCCCCCAGTGGCTTTCCCTATACAAGCGGCGACCCCAGTTTGAGAAACACTGCTGAAGAGGCTGAATAGGAACAGACCTGAAGCAGAAGTCAGGGCTTAACCTTCCAGCCCAAGGCTCCATAATAAGTTGCCATGTGACTGGCCACTAGTGATGAATTTATAATAGGGTAGATGTCTGGAGAGATCAAACAACCCTGCATTATGTTTCTCTAGCATCCTGTCATCACCTAGAAGGTTGGGTTGCACAAATACTAATCCCTGAAGGGCCAGACACTTGGGGCCTCATTTCCAAAGCTGCTGAGATCCTGCAGCTCCCGTTGACTTCTGCTGGGCTTGCGGATGCTCTGAAAACTAAGCCCTTTCTCTTCTTTACTGAGCTACTGCATGTCATTTTCTTTTTTTTTTTTAACTATCTCTACCCAGCTCGGTGGCACAGTGTTACCAAGGGAGCTTTGCCAGGCTGGGGAGGTGGTTCAGAAAAGGCCTTGAGGATACCCAGTACTTTCTTTGTGTCAGTGGCCTGGTTAGGAAGGCAGGCTACAAATCCAGCTGAGGCTAAGGGAGTTAGACACAAAATTCAATGGAGCTGTGGGCCTAACTGCCTTAGGCTGCCCTTTAAATATTCCCACTATAAAGGGGCTTTTTTGTGTGTGACCTCTGGTAGGTGTGTGTTAGAAGCTTCTACTGTCTATGCCTGATTCACTGAGGCTATGAGTCTGTTTTAGCCATGGTTAGCGAGAGCTGGCTTTTTAGCTCAAGCTGTAGCAGCTCATGCTTTAGCTCCTGAGGTCTCTGGGTAAATTCTTGGTGTATCCACTAAGACGGTGGCTATCACGTTTGCACATTATAAAACTACCAGTGTGAAACGGCTTTGAGGTAGAGGCAGGGGCGTGCACAAGAGGGGCAGGCAGGGGCACGCCCAGCCCCAGTATTAATCAGAAAATATATGTATTTCTGAGGAACAGTTCACTGCATTTTATGCTTTCTATCACTGGCACTCACAAACTGAAGTAAAACTTATTTCTTCATAACATGCAGTTATGAGCACGCACAAACTCAGCTCATACACATACCCCTATAATGTGAGGTTTATAGATATGCAAATACTCATTTGCACATGTTCCCCCTATTATGTATGCACGGTGGATTAACAGTAGAGTTCAGCTGTAGTGCTAGAATAGGAAGAAAAACAGCATGGATATTTGTTGAAATGGTGCTGTTTATTTCTCTGCTTATGATGTATGTGCATGTGTTGATATGGCTTAATGTGCCCCCCCAAAAGCAGTCAAATTTAAATTCCTGCACACACCTCTCGCTAGAGGAGTATTTCAAGTACTGACAAGCCAATGAGCTACAGCAAGAATCTCACATTACTTCATGATTCCTCACAGGCAGCCACAAAAGGAGCCTTTAAAGTGGAATAGGGTTTATCCAGGCCTGTTTCACCTTTCCAGGGTGTAGTGGCACAGTGTAGCCACTTGGCCTGATGGAAGTATGATAGTGTATGTAGTCCAACATACAACTCTACTGAGTTTGGGAATAACAAGGGACAGCGTGGCTACTCTTCTTGGTTGTAAAGGAACAGATGTCTCAGTCAATGGTCTTGGATGCCAGAAGTGTGTGACTCGCATAGAAACCAATAACACATGATCTAGCCCAGGGTGTCCCCTGTGCCACAAAAGTTTCCACCATAGACAGTGCCATACCTTCTGCTCGCCAGGTGGCACATCCCAGTTTGCGTCTCTTTTGCTGACTTAGGTTATACTGAGTGATGATCCCTGGGTGCAAGACCCACCACCTACCTGTAGCTGCATCACCATATTCAGATCTGGTGTTTTAGCATTTATTTGACAGTGTAGTGAGAGCAGGGGGCCCTTGTTAGAGAATGAAGGGTGTACTTAAAGAGGGTTTGCTTAAAGCAGTGTTTCGCAAACTGGGGTTGCCGCTTACGTAGGGAAAGCCCCTAGTGGGCCGGGCTGTTTACCTGCCCCGTCCACAGGTCCGGCCAATCGCAGCTCCCACTGGCCACAGTTCACCGCTGCAGGCCAATGGGAGCTGCTGGAAGCGGCAGTCGGTATGTCCCTCACCTCACGCTGCTTCCAGCAGCTCCCATTGGCCCAGAGCAGCGAATCGCAGCCAATGGGAGCCGTGATTGGCCAGACCTGTGGACGGGGCAGGTAAACAGCCCGGCCCACCAGGGGCTTTCCCTACATAAGCGGCAACCCCAGTTTGAGAAACACTGCTCTTCAGCATCAGTCCTTCGGGGTGACAGAAGAGAAGGGGGGGAGGGGGAAGGAAAGGGGGGGGAAATGCATGTGCTGCATGCACACCTAAATGTCACACAGTTCTCACTAGAAGTATAAAATTCTGGTGCAGTTATTGGAGTCAATGGGATTCACATCCATTTACACCAGGGCTGAACTGGGCCTGTATTGTAGTTTGGGTAGCAGTGAGACAAACCACTAGGTAGCCAATCACCTGCAACTGCTTGAAAAGTACCCCTTTACCATCCCAAGAAGGGGTGTTCCAACACAGCCCCATAATTCAGAAAGTTGTAGCTACCCATCAGATGTCTATCTTCAACACCAGTTCCCTGTACATTTTCTTGGCATCCTGACCCAATCATAATAGGGTGCCAAGTGGACCTGGCCAGAAAATGCCAATTATTTTTTGCCAGAATTTTTTTGAAATTTTGGAATTCCCCCCTCCCCCCCCAAAAAGAATGTCCCCAAAAAAGAATTTTCACTAAAAAGCCCAAATAAATAAAACAAACAAAAAAACCCCACCAGCTTTTGATTATTCATGTTTTCTGCTTTCAGCCATTTCTGATTTTCTTGGTCAGAAAGCCATTTCTCATCCAAAAAAGATGTGCCAATGAAAAAATATTGACCAGCTGTCACCCCAAGCAATAGTGGGAATCTGAGCAGGCTGAGGGCAAGAAGGGGATTGGGCCATGCTTTCCATCTACTTTTCTGGGGCAAGAGGGGATGATGCCCAATTATGGCTTATTTCTGTCCACCCATCCTCTTCTAGGCAATGGAAAGGTACCTCCCTAGGAAGGTGGACCCAAGAACTGTGAGCCAGGGAAGAGAAGAGCAGCACTGTTAAAGCAGTGCACTCTTTTGAACCGCAAAAGCCCCTTTTTTGGCTCCAGTATCTAATGCTGCATCCAGCAAAAAGGGAGAAGCACATTAACTGGACAGTTTGGCTAAAATCATCACCATGAAATAGTTATCAATGTTATCATTAGACTTCCGAGTGATGATGGATGGTTCTTGCTCTGATATATCGCCTCAGGCACTCTCTGCAGACTCAGACTGTGCTACAGAAGGCCATGTTTGGAAGGGTTTCTCCTCTGTCAGGAGGACTGGAAATGTCATTTAAAAAAGATCAAAGCATAAATTCAGCAGAAACTTTTCTTATGGGGGAAGGAAAGTTAAGCTTGTAAGAACCTGTGGGACTAACACCTGGGATCATGGGGGCACTGATGCTTCTGTATCACCATTGGAAGCTTAGACTGGGTTATCGCTAGAGAACCCTGTGACACTAGGCATTACAGAAAGTACCAACCAGCAGGGCCTGAGTGGTGGCTCCTCATAACCCACTGATTGTCTCATGCTGATATATAAACCAGGAAGCCAGCATAAGGAGCTGTCTGACCAATGATACAGATGGCCTGTTTGCTTCTGCTCTAGATCTTACCTTGCTGTGCACCTTGGACTTTGGCTTCTGATCCTGGTTTGTCCCCAATTCTGCTATTTGCCTGCTATCTGTAACCTGGTGCCTGACTCTGACTCCTGGTATCCTGACCTGGCTTGACCCCCAACCCGCTATTCATCTTCTGACTGCAATTTGATAATTGACAATGCATGCCGGCCATCCATGGCTGGGGCCTGACAAAGCTCCACCTATGCCCCAAAGTCCTGCCCTGCTGGCAGAGGTAGTGTTGAGGATCAAGCGGAGAGATTCCTCCCCTGCTCTTCACAGGGGAGGGAAGAGGGAGAAGTCAGGGCAAAGCAGTGATTAGCTAAGGAATGCCAGGTGCTATACAGTTGTTTACGCTAGTGCTTCCACATGTACATCTAGATGGACTTGCCGGAGGGCCTCACTAGAACTTTGCATCTGTGTGTGATGCTGGAATGAAGCTTCTGTCTGTGTGTGGATATGTGCACATACAACATTTATACTGCAGATGGCAAATTACTCTCCATTTATGCAGAGAACTAGGCTATTTTCAGTTATGAGCCAACTGGTTTTTAATAATCATTCCTTGTATCTCATATACTTTAAGGCCAGAAGGGATCATGTAGTCTGAGCTCCTGCACGCTGCAGGCCACAGAACCTCACCCATCCACTCCTATAAAAGACTCCTAACCTCTAACTGAATTACTGAAGTCCTCAAATCATGGTTTAAAGACTTCAAGTTACAGAGTATCTTAGAATGTTAGAAGAATAACAGCTCACTTTTCTTGTGAAAAGTTTAGTGCCTCCCAAAAGAATTCAAGCAGCAGGAGCAGCTGAGACTAGGGAAGGATAAAATTCCACTTTGGATCAAGCCAAACTGACTCAAACCTTTGCCTGCCTCTTGAAATGAACCATAACCTTTTTCAGATTTATAAAAAAATTTGGGTTGACAAATGAAGAGAGAGGCTGAACAGCTAGACTAAATTCTGGATTTTATATGCTTCAAGGCATATGGGTGTTTAAAACAGTGGTTTGGCTTCCTGGCTTTCGGGTGTTTGTTTCCATAAATGTTTATTTAGCTGTTTCTAATGGGAAGAGCTGAACTATTAAAACTGTAGTCTCCTACTCATTAACAAGTAAGACACACTTGAAAGTGGAGCTAAACAGAAAACAAGTTGTCCACCCCACAAAAAGTTTTGCAATCTCAAGTCATCTCAAAATCAGGACCCCCAAAAAAGTCAAAACTTCAAAATTTTCACTAAGTGAAATTCTGAAAACATTTCATTTTAGGTCAATTGAAATGTTTCATTAAGACTTTATTTAAAGTACATTTCTAAATGAAAAAAAATAAAAAAAAACTTTACCTTCCAGAAGGGTTGAAATTGGATGTTTTCCCTGTTTGTTTTATAACTATAATTTCATGGAAATTAGATGATTTCATCAAAATGTCACTTTCCAACTGAAAACTGTTTTGACTAACACTTTCTGACTAGCTTCAGTTGAAAGGCAAATTCATGCACCAGCATGGGGACATAGGAGAGGGCACAAGCTGCCTCCTCTATTTAGGGGATCTGGGGCTGCTTTAGCTCTCAGTACAGACTAGGACAACTTTGAAAGCTGCCCTGACTTGAGCCCCTACTTCAATGACCTCTACAGAGCTTTACTTGGGCACAGAATAACCCAGGTGCAAAGTGTGCCCTGGCCACACTCCTCCTGCCCCTTTCCCTCTTCAGCTCCCCGACATCCAGCCCTCAGTCCACTTCAAAATACCCCCTGTTCCAAGGGCTGCTGCCTTATGTAGGAGCTTTCTGCATGGGGCATAGTCCTGCTTAGGGAGGCCTTACAGAACCTCAACTCTTTTGTGTCAGCTGAACTGCTTGGAGCCCTAGGACAACAATGATTTGTCCCTCCCATGTCAACTTCTTATAAGTGGGAAGGGAGAGGGAGCTAGGGGTGATGTGCTGGTGTTGGAAGATCCTTGGTGCTGTGGCTAGACAGCTGTATTTTGGCTGAAACAAACAGGAAGATTTTTGAAGGATTTTTAATGCTGGGTTGAATGAAGAAAAGAAAAGAAAAGAAAAGAAAAGAAAAAAAAAAGGATCAGTATTACCAACCCTGAGTTCAAAAAAGTTAGAAGCACCCCTCCCTCCAAAAAAATCATGAGATTAGCTTTAAGAAAGAAAAGTTATTTTTTAAGTTGGGTTCTTATTTTCCTTCTGCTTTCTGAGCATTTGGGTTACACTGGAGTCACAAACTAAGTTTTTCCCTGCAATCCTTAGGGCTAGACATTTCCTTTTTAAAAATAAAAGCTGAGATTCTCATCTGATCACATGCCTCCTGGAGCTGGTTAAGAGAAACACCAAATATCACGAGACACAGGCTAATTTCAGAACAGCTGGCAATCAGGGCCGGTGCTCCCATTAAGGCAAACTAGGCGGTTGCCTAGGGCGCCAAGATTTGGGGGCACCAAAAAGCAGTGTCCCCAATGGTGTTTTTTTTTTTTTTTAACAGTGTTCCTACGCCCCCTCCCTGAGCGCGCGGTCGCCATTCCACTTCTCCCGCCTCCCAGGCTTGCAGCGCCAATCAGCTGTTTGGTGCCACAAGCCTGGGAGGGGAGGAGAATTAGAGCGGGGGCGGCATGTTTGGGGAGGAGGCGGAGCAGAAGTGAGCTGGGGTGGGGAGCTACCGCACAGCTCCCCGGGAGGGGAGCTGCCACGGGGGGGGGGGGCAAGCTGCCGCGGGGGGGGCACCGCAGGGTGGGGGGGGCGGGGAGCTGCTGCAGGGCTGCGGGAGTGGCGCTAGGTGGAAGTTTCGCCTAGGGTGCAAAACTTCCTTGCACCGACCCTGCTGGCAACACTTACTCTTGTTCTCCTTTCTTTTCCTCAACTCCCCCTTGTGTTCTTAAATATGCATTGCATTTAACTCACTCCTGTTCTATTAGCAATTCATACAACAGTAGCCTAAGCAGCATTGGCCCAAGTTTAATGTTAGGAGTAAATAATATTTGTAGACTCATGTCAGTGGAGTGCAGCCACAGACATTCCAGCAAAGTCAAAAGGGGTGGGGGGAAAGAGTACCCTTTAGTTAAAAAAAGAAAGAAACCCAACAGTAGTTTTGTGCTGTGAGTGCTGAAACAGAGACACAATGCTCCATCTCCCAGGCACATGGTACACTGATTGATATCAGATGTACTGAGGCCCAATCAAGAGAAATTTGCATTGTGTTCATTGGGACCCCACCCCTTTCCATTTCACTTTATTTCTTTATTTTCAGGCTCAAGGCCCCAGTACAATTATTTCTTCTCCCCCGCCCCCCATCGTGTTATCCCTGAGTGACAGTGTACCCATCAACTGCCTGCACCGCTTATTTAGAACACCAGGAGTGAACATATGCACACCCTGCCCTGATCTCTTACCTCAGGCCTGCCTTTGAGGGATTGACCCCTTCTAGGAGTAAGAAGGGAATTCAGGCTTCGTAGCCCATTTACCCAGTGGACTCTGCTGATTTGTAAGGGAGGAAGGAGGCTAGCAGTTATGTTTGACTGAGATCTTGACTCTGCTGGGGATGCTTTAGGACCATCATTTTCAGACTCTCGCTTGCAGAGAGGCAGGTTTTGCCCCTGTTTTTCTCACCCACACATCCCTCTCCACCTCTGATGTTATTAAGACATTAGTAAGGATGTCCTGGTCTTCTCTAGCAACAGTCTAATCCCAGCCAATGTCAGGCTCACTCCTCTGTCTCAAGTGTATAAATATTAAGTAATTTGGAAGCTTCATGGACTTGAATGAAATGCCAAGCCAATCATTAATTCAATGACCCTATACTGTTCTTCTACACAGGGATGGAAATATGAACGGGCCAGACTTTCAGAGGTGCTAAGCACCTGCAGCTCCCACTAACTTCAACTGGGGCATAAGCATTCAGCACATCTGAAGCGAATATCCAAGGGAATTTTTTTTGGAGGGGGGTCATTTAAACCAAGAGGTTCAGATTTTTTGGATAATCTTCCACACTTCAATGCCCTTATCTGGCCTGAACAACCTTACCTCTTTGGACTCATCCAGCTGAGAGACTAGCAGGGAGGGAGAGAAAGGCAGCTGCCACTGGACATGGCAAACACTGGGAGGGTGAGGTCTGGGGGTGGGGATGGAGATCCGTGCAGGCAGCTGGTGCAGCTAAATGAAGGACCCAGGGGAACTTAGAGATACCGAAAGGGCTGAGACAGGCAGCTGAGGGATGTAGCAGAGGAAAATGAGAGAGACAGAGAGCTGACTGGGGGAAGCTAATAAAGCTTGCCTGTCAGGGGAACTATATGAAGGGCAGACAGCCAGAGGGAAAAAAGCTCACTCGAGTCCACGGACCCATAACTGGGTTATACAGCTACGTAATCCACTTAAGCTTTGGAATGGTCCTGCTCCCCCTCCCCCATCGACTCCCCCTCATGCTCCTCCTCCCCTCCACCTCTAATATACAGAAATGTTTCCTCGAAGCCTCACAGGAAGTCTTGACAGCAGTTCAATTTGATTAGAGCTAGCTGCAGAGTTTTCCCAGTGTATCTTGGGAAATACAGCCTCCCATACACCTCAGGAACAAGTAGGATATTGATAAATTCATACTGTGCAGAAGAGCGATTCTGTAGAGAGAAACAGAGGCAAGGGGAATTATTTTTACCTGTATAAAGGTATTAAATGTGGATATTTAATATTGAATAATCTGTAAGTCATTAAATGTTAGTGACAGGAATACTTGTCTTTTCCGTTATATGTCATTTACCCTCAGAGAGAGCATAGGAGCTTGAGATGTAAAAGGCCTCTCAGAACGTCTAGTCCACTGCCCTGCAAATGAAGGATTAATTGCATTAAGAGCCACCACTGACGTCAGTGGAATCAGGATTTGGCCTTAATTGCACAAACACAGATCCATTACAATGTTGCAGTCCGAGAGAAACTTTCTCTTCTAAGCCAAGTGCAGTTCTTAATTAAATGGCTTATCCAAATAGTTTTTCCATATGCTATGCAGTGATTGTCCAACTTTCTGTTGTTTAGCTCCTATTACCATAGCACCAGGCATGTGATCAACACTGCAGGGCCATATCAAAAAGAGAAGACCCTCATGGGCACGGACCTATCTAATTTAGTACATGGATTGGAGCTAGGGTGACCAGATGTCCCAGTTTTATAGGGACAGTCCCGATTTTTGGGTCTTTTTCTTATATAGGCTCCTATTACCCCCCATCCCCGTCCTGATTTTTCACACTTGCTGTCTGGTCACCCTAATTGGAGCACTGGATTAACAAACTGACCAATGGGGTTGATGTTTATGGGAAGGATGAGGGATACAGTAGCAAAGCGTCATCCAAAGCCCATTGAAGTAATGGAAGGACTCCCACTCATTTCAATAGGCTTGGGATCAGACCGGAGGAGAGCCAGATATGCATTTTGCTATGTACGCATCTTGTTAATTTCCTTTAAATTAGTTATTAAGGAGCAAATTCAGGGAAGAAGTCAGGATGAAGAGGCCCAGGAAGAAGTGAATGAGGCAGAATTTATAGGCAAACTAGGTTGCATGAAGGACAGGATCAGGGAAGCTGTTTCAAGCATAAGGCAGGGTGAGAAAAGATGAAGAGACAGCAGTGGGGGTACAGCTACACACTGCAATTAGACACCCACAACTGGCCTGTGCCAGCTGACTTGGGCTAAGGGGCTGTTTAATTGTGGTGTAGATGTTTGGGCTTAGCCTGGAGCCTGAGCTCTGGGACCCTCTCCCCTCACAGGGTCCTAGAGCCGGAGTTCCTGCCTGTGCCCAAATGTCTACACCACAATTAAACAGCCCTTAGCCCAAGCTACATGAGCCCAAGCCAGCTGGCACAGGGCAGCCATGGGTTTTTAATTCTAGTGTAGATGTACCCTAGGAGACCACCAGAGGATTAAAATGGGTCAGTGAGCTGACAGAGTATAGGGTGTGACCAGAGGAGTGGGGGCAGCTGGAGATGGGATATAGTCAAGGACAAAGCTGTGCAGGGCCTCAAGAGGAAGATAAGGAGTTGGCATTTGATATGGAAAGGATGATAGGAGCCAATGGAAGACTCAAGAAGGGGATTATGCATTTGGAGTAGCAAACAAAGATGATTTTAACTACAATGTGTTGGATGGACCTAGATGGTGCAGTGTGAGAACGGAGAAGGCAGGAGGTTGCAATAGTAAAGGTGATAGATTCTAATGGTCTTCAATAAAGAGTAATTAAATAATGCCACAATAAAGGCCAGAACATGAATGGGTCCCAAAGAAGTCCTAAAGTCCGTCTAAGGGGAAAAAAGGAAGGGGATCTTACATTACATAGCTACAGGGAATTATTTAACCTACTGTTGTCTGTAATAAGACTATCAGTCAGCCAGGATGGATGTTTATCCCCTAGTCTCCCAACACAGTGTTTGAAACCATTCATTCCCCAGACACAAACAAAGAATTGTTCTTAAAACCAAGAAGATGAGCCCCTTCAATCAAAACAGAAAGCACCAAATGAAAAATATAACCCTGGGCAAGAAAAGAGGGCATTTCATGAGAGCCCCAAAATAATAATAATGTTTGCAGACAATGCAAGGGGAGAGTGAAGCAAAACAGAAGAGTAAGATCTTAAAAGACCACCACACAAAAACACAACCAAACATTCCAAGGGCCATCCCCAGGATACAATGAACTAGTTAACAAATATAGAAGTCAGCACTGGAGGTTCAACTTCAACTGAGCATCAGCAAGGTGTTTAGTGTTGACAGCAGAGCACTGGGAACCAGGACTCCAAGGTTGGCAGGACTTCTGTTAGCTGAACTTGAAGTAGGGCAGGTGCCAATTTCAGAAGATGTTTTCATATACTGTTGGCTGGAGGGGGGGTCAACATTAGAGATGTCTGAAGAAAACCAGGCATTCCCAAATATCAGGAGAATTGTGAGCAAATCATGACCGTTGGCATTTTTCTGAATGCTGGAAGATCTCAACTCACACTTTTTAAAAATAAGTATCTAGCCATCATGGTTATGGTAAAAACTTGAACATGTGAAGTGATTGGAGTTGAGTGGGAGATAATTCTTGTGGGATGGAAAACCTGTGATTATTGTGAAAATGTTCCCTTTCCACACCAAGACAAAACTGAGGCCTTTCAAAACTTTTCGCAAAAATGGTTCACCCCATTATAGCTCAGTGTTTAGGGCACCTAGCTGAGATGCAGAATGCATGGGAGAACCAGCTGAAAGAATCTGCTCTGCCTGAGAGTAGGGGCTTGAACTTGGCTCTCCCATATCCCCGGTGAGTCTCCTACCCACCAAACTGTAGCGTCTAGAATACTCTTCCCCACATCATGTGAGACTGGAATTGATCAGAAAAGAAGGAGGCTTTTTCCTACAAAAAATTTCAACAAAAGTTTTAAAGAACGTTTATTTTCAAATAGTTTTTTTCAGGTTTTCAATCAAAAAATGAATACAGAAAAACAGGGTATCATTTTTCAACCAAAATGTGAAAGTTTTCTGAGGATGGAAATGTTTTTGCTAAAATTTCCACTTCACTGAAACACTGGTTTTCATCAGAAAAATGATGACTCAAAGTGTTAGAACTAGTCCTATGTCAGGCTATTCTCTCATGCCCTATTCTCTGTTGCCAGTACATTAATTCCAATATTTTCCGCACCATTTATGTGGTAATCACATGGTATGTATTGCCAGGGCCAGTGTAACTACTAGGCAAACTAGGCGGCCACTTAGGGCGCCAAGGTTTGGGGGTGCCAAAAAGCGGTGCCCAAACATTTTTTTTTTTACACTATTGCTTCCGGCGGGGGGGACGGGCCGCTCGCAGCCACGTTAGCACCTACCTCTGCGGGCGTCCTCTACAACCGCGGGCCCTGCCACCTCCATCCGGCGCGCCCCACATTACTGCCCACCTGCGCCCCCCCTGCCAGCCCGGAGCCGCCTCCTTCCTGAGCCCCCTGGCTGCCGCATCACTCCCTAGCCCACTCCCTCCGGCTCTGGCAGTCCCAGACCCCCTGCCGCTGCAGTGGCTGCTGCCCAAGGACCACTCCGATCTGCAGTCGGCAGGTGACATCAGCCCGCCTGCAGCTGGCCCTATTGACAGCAATGCAGCGGCGGGAGGGGTGTGGGGGTGGGGGAAAGGAAGAGGAGATGGTGGCCACCGGTCCACCTGCGGGGATGGATCATGGCCCTGCCAGAGGATACAGGGTTAAAGAGCTGCAAAAGTGTAACCGTCCTCAGCATGTGCCACCTTCCAAGGCTTCATCCCCATCCATCCCTGCAGCCCTGTGGAGCAGGTAAATAGATCCCCATTTTTGGGGAAACTGAGGCAGAGAAAAGGGACGTGACTTGCCCAAGGTCACCCTGGGAATTATTGTCGGAGTCCTGCTTTGAACACAGGAGATGGAGGCTCCTAGTTCTGCGCTGGCTCAGACCATTAGACCAGAGACCTTCAAGCCCTGAGCTCTGCACCTGCCCACACAAGGTATTAATCTGGGATTCAGGGGCAGCACACTGCAAGTTTTCAGTGAAGAAACACGGCTGTCTCGAGCCCTTATGGCTACAAGGAAAATCTTCCAAAGGTGATGGGCATCTAGCCGACACAGTTCTGTCTGCCTGAGTCTGCAGCCTGCCTGGGACAACAGCTCTAGGAAATGCGGCAGTAACTGTTAAGTCTAATTACGACACTGTCAGAGCCAGATTTTCATGTAACATGGGTGACCAGTTGCATGGTGCACAACCACTGCAAGTGTGCGAGCAACTCAGGTTAAGTGCAGCTGAACCCTGGGCAGGCTGCAGCACCCAAGAGATTTTTGTTCTCCCACTGAAAGACAGCAGATGCACCAGTAACTTTACTAGGTAGAAGTTTAGTGACCACATTAGGGCCATGTCCTTCCCACTCCCAGCATTCGGCCAACTGCCCCTCACCATTCTCCTGATTGCTTGTATTGTTATTGATGGGAGATCTGCTGTGGATTGAGGGGTGTATATGGACCTGCCTTTGCAGGCTCAGTCCTGGCCCAGCAGTCAAAATAAATTGCTCTGAGTTTCAGAAGTACTGAGAACCCTGGAGTTCCCACAGACATCAGGGGAACTGCAGGTGCTCAGCATCTCTGAAAATCAGGCCCAGAATGACACTGATGCCTCTGCCCTGGGCCAGAGCTCTCTGAGCAAGGGGCTTCACCAGCGATTGGCGTGGGGCAGAGTAAAGCAACCAGGGCGGTCATGACGGAGGCTGGAACTCTGTCCTCGCCTCATACCTGTGGGGAAGACAGGCTTTCAGACACCTCCTCCTGCCTGCATTGCACTTTCCAGCCCAGGAGCAAGGAACCATTTCACACCTTAGCGCTGGAGGGAGCTGAAGTCATCCAGTGAGTTGGTGCCAGGGTGGAGAATAGAAGCCAGATCCCGACTCCCAGCTCTGTGCTCTGATCCCCAAAACAGCCCTTTCCAGATCCATGGGGGGCAAGGGGGAAGACTGAGACCCAAGGCCATTTATTTTCATTAAATATGTAGACTAAATAATGAAATTAATAAATTTTCAAGCTGAACGTGTATTAATTCTAATGAACAATGCCACATTATGCAGTATTTGTTTTTGAAAGTTTATAATAAGCGATGCTCTGGGAGAAGGGGAAGGGGGGCAAGGTGGAAGTTTCACCTAGGGCGCAAAATATCCTTGCACCGGCCCTGTGCATTGCACATACATGACAACACATGTGAACAGTGTGTATGCTTACCCAAAAGGAACAACTACAAATCGATCAAAATGTAGGGCTCCAGCATAACAATGCCAATTGTCCTTTCAGTTCCTGTGACATCTGGAACAGAAAGAGAACAAAAGGACAGTGGGATTGTGACAACACACACAAGCATTTTAGAGTAAGTACACCCTGCTGTTGAACACTAAACCTTTGGTGCTAGGAGGCTTTCTTGGTGCTTTGATCCTCATTCTTTTTTGCTTAATTAGTTCAGCCTCATCATTCTCATGATGTGATGCAACACTTGCAGAAGAAAGGGGTTCCTCGCTACCAGAGATAATTATTAGATTTCACGATGTATTCCCTCTTTATGGGACCGGAATAATTTAACCCATATAATAAATACGTGTATACACAAAGCAATAGAGAATTATGAATTTGAAATTGGCATTACAAGCTAGATAAGCAGGGCCAAGGTACAAACAGGAAAAAAGTTTTGGGGCTCTTGTCATCGGTAGATGCAATAGATCAAGCATCTGCTCAGGCTAGGGCTTCCCAGCATATTTGGAATTCAAGCCCTCATGTCCATTTATTGTTTCTGATTCAATAGTAAATTGATCTGTAATGCGATATAGTCTTTGTCAACTCTCTCCTTTTTCCCAGGGCTAGGCAGTTTTCCCTCACTGCCTTTTAATGGTAAGTCTTGTCTCATTTCTAATAATTGGGCGGGGGGAATCTCTCACACTCCCTCATTTTAGGCAGAGAGAAAGATTTTCTTGTTCAATTTCAACCTCTCCTCCATCAGTCTGTTGCACACTACCTCTAGTTTATGATCACTGATTCTGTATTTGGTAAGAATCTGGCTGAGTTTGGCACATTTCATTGGGGTGAGGTCATTTGCTAGAGTGAAGACTTTCTGTAGGGATCTGTAGCAGCCAGGTTGATTCCTGATTTTAATCCATTCTTCCCAGTACCACACACATTATTGCTTTAGGTTTTTATCTAGTGTTTTGAGTACCATTCCTATTGTTTTGGTAAGGTTATTTGCTTCACGGCCCTAGAGATTGGTGTTGCTTAGCCTTGCAGTTTTAGAGGGTTGGATTATACTTTCATTAAGTTAGTCTTTTTTTTATCCTCACTGGCTCTGTGGTGGAGGGAGCATTTGCAGCATTGGTCAAGCCAACACCAGAAGCTCAGTGTTCTTTTTCATACATTGAAAAGATATATGTGCGCTCTCCACATGCATGTAACAAACCTATAGCAATGCCTGCCCTGATGTCACACCATTTTATATTTTCAGTTTACTTCAGTGAGGCACATGGAATACATCATGTGATGTAGAATGAGAGGAGATAATGCCATATGAAAATCTCTCTGCAGCCAATTATGCCTACATCCCAACCCTACGTTCGTTGAGTTCCTGTCATACAAAGTAGACTGATGCACAGTAGAAAGTAAACAGATACTGAAGAACTACTCAAATTTTATCTTGCCACATATGACATGGCCCTGAGTTTGTGGGAGAGATGGGCAAGAGGAGAAAAAGAAAGGTCTGTTTGACAGGGGCTTTGGACTCAAAAGGATGAATCCCTTTGCTTGTGTGTATGTGATGGGGAGGGGGTATATGAGATAATCTCTCTTGCTTTACTCCTCCCCTCCCCCATCTCTCTTTCTGTGTGGTTGTGTGTGCACTTGTGCCTCTCTCTCCAGGGAAATGACTCACACCCGCTCTTTCCTTGATATTATCATTCCCCATCAGAAGCATACAGTCACTATAATGTCAGCCAAGCTGTTCTATGTTAGATCCCTGCAACACTTACATCTGCTCCTTACCCTGTTGGATTCAAATCTATGGAAGGAGGTGGTAGGGAAGAGATCTCCCTAGTAACTAAGCATAGAGTCCTGCAATCCAGTAACCTCTGTGTGGCATTCTGTCCAGATGTCTTCCTGGGCTTTTGAGTCCTTCCGCCTCGTGGGAAATCCATTTCACAGAGGGTCAAGAAATTGGTCCCTGAGTATTCCCATTGTTAGAGAGGTGCTATTTTCTGAGGGCCCCAGTAAAACATTCCCCAACAATTAACATCAGAGCCTCAAATAGCTTGACGACTTCTCATTTCCATAGGACAGACTCCCTTCTTCTGCATTTACTTTCTTCCACTCTCTCCCACCCTACTTAAAACATACCTTTTTGCATGTGAATCACTGCATTATCCTTCTCTCTAGTGCTTTCCACCCAAGGATCCCCAAAGAGTTTTGTGAACATTAAAGAATTAAAAGTCCTGACCCCTCTATCAGGCAGGCAATAATTATCACCCTCATTTACAAACTGGGAAACTAAAGGCATAGGAAGGTTAAGTCCCTTACCCAAGGGTAGGTATGGAATCAGCAGCAGAGCAAGGAAGAGAACTGGACTCTCAATTCTGAGTTTTCATCACAAGACCACTCTTCACCTTTACCAAAAGGATGGGTGTAAGCTGGCGTGGCCATCCCTCCACGTCTGCTTCTGAGGGAGGCCACACCTCCTCGCTACAATGAGCAAACATCTAACCTTAGTTCAGCTCCATGAGCATTTGCATCCCAGAATTTCACTTGGAGTTTCAGGGTCAAATGGCACAAAGAGTTGAAATGACATTCAGTCAAGATGACCCAGTTAACTGGTTTTGCCTCAAAAAACATGCAACTCCCATATGATTCAATGTAAAACTATATTTTTCCCCCAAGTTCCTGAACCCCAGGGAAGCTTCCAGACACCTGGAGCTAAAGTCATTGAAACATGGCACAGAACAAGTTTCAAGTGGTTTCGAAATTCATTGAGAACATTTTGCCCACAACTACTCCCTACTATTATGTTATAGCTGTGTTCCCAAAGTGCCCATTACTTAGGGTGACCAGATGTCCTGATTTTATAAGGACAATCCCAACATTCAGGACTTTGTCTTATATAGATGCCTATTTCCCCCAACTCCCTGTCCTGATTTTGCACACCTGCTATCTCGTCACTAACATCATTGCAGTATCTGGTGCTCTTTACAGTTATTACTGAGTCCAAGGAATATCTATGAAGGAGTATGACTCTCCTCTCCATATAGCCATTCAGCACTTGCCTATGTGCTTGGATACTGTAGTTATGTGTTCTCTAGTATACTAGACACACAGGTAGCACTTACAACCTGAAGGGTCTGATGATTCCCCTCTCTTTATGGACATTCAGCACTTGTCTATGTAGTGTACTTCCAAAGCACACGTAACTACAGTATCCAAGCAATAGACAGGTAGCCTAATAACCTGAAGGGTCTGATTACAAAAGGAGTCACAGTGACTTCTAGAGGTTTGCCTCAGGAGGGAAGTCTTGCGCCATGCCCTGCAGGTTACAAGGCTGATCTCCATTGGAAGTCAATCCCATAGTGGTAGGCCCTTCCTGGAGAAAGCTCTTGCTCCTAAAAGGTCCTTGCTGGGCTTCATCAATGGGCGTATCCCTACAAATCTCAGCCGCTACTTCAGGGCTTGGGGAAAGGGAAAGACTAAGACAGCCAGACATCGGCATGTTTGACTTTATTTTCTGAAATACTGAGCACCCATCACTCAGTGGGCTAATAGGAACTTCAGGTGCCCAGCACCTCTGAAAAAAGATCAAGTTCTGTCAAGGCTGAATCCCCACTCTGTCACTCCAAGTGCAGAAAGGGGAGGCCCACAAGGATCCTAAAAATTAATACTTGCCACTCCAAGCTTGTATTAAACTCCCAAGGTTACAGCTTTTCTCTGACCTTGGCTTGGTAAATGCTGCCACCACCCAAATGCAAAAAAACCACCTTGGACCCAAGAAGGAGCACTTGGGAATTCCTCCCTGTGGGGTACCCTCAAGCCTTTTCACCCCCCTCCAGGGAAAAGCTGAGAAAGAAAACAAAGGAAATTAGCTGTGGCCATCAGCTAATTAAACATCATATGCACAAACTTCTTAGGACACCAAAAATCTAATCCTGTTATTAAAAAGGGTAAATGTTATTAAAAACAAAAAGAAAGAAAATACATCTGGAACTTAGGCTTTTGCTAGATTTTAAAAGAGTAATTCCAAAAATTAAGTACCCAAAATAGCTTTCTTGGGGTTCAGCTTAAAGGTTACAAGCAAACAAAAGCATCTGGGGTTAACACAGAGGAGATCCGCAAGTCAAAATAAGAAATAAACCTGTTAGCATCTAATTAAACATTCCCTATCCAAATTATTTCTTCTAGGTATGGAAAATACTTTTTCATACATGGTTCAAACCTTATACAGCATTTTTGCTTATAGCATTGCTGCTCCGTCACTGCTTCTCCTGAGAACAACAGACAAAGGGAAAGTTTCTTTCCCATTTTAAAAAGTTGTAGCCTTCCCATTGGCTCTTTTGGTCAGGTGCCCACTTCCTTTTCTTTTACTTGTGGACTTGTTAACCCTTTACAAGTAAAGCAAGCAGAGAACAGCTACCAAGAGGGATTTTACAGCTGTCTGGCTGGGTGTCTATCAAAGGGAGCTACGCCCCCCTTCATTTATCACAAGCTCTTAGGGCTCTATTGGTGTGGACCAGAACTTGGAAATAATTAGGAGAAAAAAAAATACGACTTCTCCTTAACAGGCAGATTTGACCAGCCTTTTACATTAAAGCCACCAGCAGCTACCTGTAAAATAAAATGGCATCCATAGCTGTGTTTCTCTCTGCTTTCATTTTCCACAGAAGAGATGCTACTGAGCTCATCCACTGGGCCTTCCCAGTGACAGTGCAGGAAAAGCTCAGGTCAGGTTTCTGAGGGGGCCTTTAGGGTGACACAAAGCAAGTGGTGTATGTAGGGTGACCAGATAGCAAGTGTGAAAAACTGGGACAGGGTGTGGGGGGGAGGAGGGGAAGGGGGGAAGTAATAGGAGCCTATTTAGGAAAAAGCCCCAAATATCAGGACTGTCCCTATAAAATCGGGACATCTGGTCACCCTAGGTGTGTGTGCTTTTCCTTCCAGAGTTTTTATTCTAAGCCTCTGCTTGGTTTAATCTCTCATTGTTTCACGTGTCAGCAGAAGGCCTAATCAAAGGCCTGTTGAATAACCACAGAGCATCTCTGTATTAGTGGTGCAATTCATTAACCACCCGCTGAGCTCTTCTGCTTTCTTGTCTGTATCCAGGGCCGGCTCCAGGCACCAGCTTAACAAACAGGTGCTTGGGGCGGCCAAGGGAGAGGGGCCGCACCTGCGGCAATTCGGGGGCGGCAGGTCCCTCACTCCCTCTAGGAGCGAAGGACCTGCCGCTGAACTGCCGCTGCCGATCACGGCTTTTTTTGGGGGGGGGGGGCGCGCTTGGGGCGGCAGAAATGCTGGAGCCAGCCCTGTCTCTATCTCCCAGATGTTTATCTTTCTCTCCCTATCAATTTGGCTAATTTATTGCCTACCTGTCTTCTCTGGCTTCCTGCTCCCTGAAACGGCACTCTGATGCATCACTTTCTACATTTAGTTATTCTATCATTGATCAGATCAGTCATTTGGCAGCTTGCAGGTTCTGCCCAGTGCCTTCATTTAGTCTGATAAGGGTAATACTTAGCACTTGTGTAGCCCCTTTCTAGCTGAGGGTCTCCAAACACTTCATGAAGGTCAATGGGTGTCATTACTCCCATCTCACATATGTGGAAACTGAGGCAGAGAGAGAAGTGTCTCGCTCACACAGTCACATACAGCATCTGCGGCAGTGGCTGCAGCAGGGTCAGGTCTCTTCCTGACTCCCAGCCCACAATCTCCAGCAGACTACACCACAGAAGCAGTTAGTACCATGCTTTTTATCACACTATCCAGCCACACAGCCTGTAAAGTTTAAAGGGCCTTTAAACAATTGCACTGGTGAAGAGAAACATAGTGCTGTTACAGAGATTGCTAGGCAAGTGTTGGGTTGGCAGAACTACTGAGCTCAAATACATAGTCAGATTGTGTCCCCTGGAACCCAGCAGAATCCTAGTTACATTAATATTTTATATATTATATAGTGCCACTAAGCTGTGTTGGTGCACTAGACCTGCAGTATCCAAAAGCTGGACAGGTCCCTAAAACTCCAGCCTGACCCTGGCATGTTATGCACTTGCTGCTAGATTAATCTCAGATCCAATTTCCCTGCC
The DNA here is from genome assembly GCF_027887155.1 of Malaclemys terrapin pileata. Lineage (NCBI taxonomy): Eukaryota > Metazoa > Chordata > Testudines > Emydidae > Malaclemys > Malaclemys terrapin. Next base: position 152,087,712 of record NC_071505.1, read on the forward strand.
ACGAGCACCACAGACCCAAACATTTTCCATTCTCCACCCTCTCACTTACAGGGCCTTTAAATTTTTAATAAAATGTGATTGATTAACGTTTACATGCAAAAACAAAAGCGTCTATCGAGCTGCACTTACGCGAATCAATGTTTCCAAGAAACCCAAAGCCCCAGCCCAGTGAAGATGGAGCCTTGCCTTTGACTAGTAACTTTTCATGCTATGCCCTGGCTTCTTTGGGTTAATATCTTTTGGATGATGTTTTAACAGGCCAGGGTTAAACATGATCCCCCGCAACCTCAACTTCTACCCAGTATCCTCCTCTGATCCCATGTGTGGAAGTGAGAAAGTGGCCTGGGTCTCTCTTTGGAAAGGAAGAGAAAGAAGGGTCATTCAGGGTGTGAGGAGAAGGGAGGAGAAAAATTCAAGCCCTCTTAGATTTATCAGGGATGCAGAGGAAAGCAACATCTTTTCAATGGCTAGTAATCAAAGACCATAATTTACTCTCCCGCATGAAGTCTCACGGAAGGGGAGAACTTACCTGGAAGGATCAATTACTTCTATTGAACAGCTTCATCACCTTGGCAACATAGGAGGAGGCAGAGGCTTTGGCCTACAAAATAACTATAGGCTGAGGCGCCGTTGATAATGGTTCCAAAGACTCAGGGACCTCCAGCTATGTGTGCATGCCTGAGAACCTGTACAGCATACCCACAAGTCTCTGGGATCCTCCACGCACACACACACACACACAAGTAAATCCCTCCAGACACCCTCTTAACTCCCATTGCATGCTGCCATCGACACCCCACTAGTAGCTGCACTCAAGTGATTCCTCCAGTAAGATTTACAGGATGTGCATACATAAAGTCATTAGATTACATACAAGGCCCTCACCCTTTAGACTGCACCAATTTTCATACATTTGTTTCAGATATTTTCTCCAGGTAGTAGTTAGCTTGGGTGGTTGGAAATGGGACACAGACCTTTTTACCTCAAGGTGACAGTTATGAATTTGGCCCGAGTCAGTAGAGGCCAATAGTTGGTGCCATCTGGTAGAGGTTTGGTGGTCTGTGAGAAATGACCTGGTGATTCTCAGGATAGCATTTTCCAAAGTGATGTAAGGCGCTTAATTCCCATTTTCAAAAGTGATTTAGGCACTTAGGAGCATGTTGCAGAGACTTTCAAGAGATTTAGGAGCCTAAGTGCCTAAACCTTTTTGGAAAGAGGTCTATTTTTTTTAAATGGATAAGTGTCCACGTCACAAGAACTGATTCAATATGAGTAACTTAAGTGACAGCTCTATTGAAGGGGCCAAGAAGTGAATGCATCATGAAGCCTGAACTCCCTTCTCACCTCCAGAGATAGAGTAAAGGGACATTGGTAGGACACTATGGAGCAGCATGCACTGTGCAGCAGCAGGCAATGCTGTTTCAGAGATAACAAACCAACTTTAATCTCCAGGGTTATTATATTAATCCAGCACCTTTCATCAATGCTAATTTCACCTTTTCCCCCCCATAAAGAAAGAAAGAAAGAAAGACATTTCTAATATAGAGAGGCAAACACAACTAGCACAAAGTGGAGCAGAACTATATGTTTCGTGTAGTTGCTTATTTTATTATTCCTCGGAGATATATTATTTTAACTGGTTTATTTATGGTACTTGAAGTTAAAGATTCCTTTGTCCTTAGAATTTAAATAAACTGCTGCAGAGTGAGATTTTGGAGTGAAGTGGGCAATTAATCAGGTATTTGTCAAAATAGCCTCCTAGTATTTTTTTTAAATGCCTTTTCAGACCAATATATATATTTACTACAAAACCTCTGCTTGTATCAGACTCCATCTGAGTGGCTTGTAGGGGCCAGACGAGTATTTTAGAACAATCAGAGAAGAAACTGGCCCCAGAGAATCCATTCTGCGTTTTACACCAAGCCAAGCGCATACTGGAGCAGTGTTTTGGGGAGTTTAATGAGCGCTGCATGGATCCTCACAGTGCAGATATGATCAATAAAGCGAATCATTCTGTACCTCATTCTTGAGGCTCTGTGCTGTGAGTTAAGGACCTCCTAGTCAGCAGACAACAGGACTCTCAAAGTTGTTGCTGGAAATCCTCCAAAATCAAGGGGTCACCCCCTTCTCCCCTTCGTTTAGTACAATACAATAAAGCAATTTAAATAGGTTTGAAAGGAAACGGCTGCATGGAATACTCCTAGACATAATACACAATAACCTAGATTTTTAAGTGTACAGGGCAGGCACCACGTCTTCTATTTAGCTATGAAATGCCACATGCACCCATGGTGCTGAGAGATTTTGGAGCTATTTTTTTGGCACAGTAGAAATAAAACTTAAAAAAAAAAATCCCTAAAAGGTGCTAAACACCAGCAATTCCAACTGACTTCAGTGGCAGCTGTAGTAGCATGGTGCCACTCAGACTTTAGCCTAATAATAATACACTTGGGACAACACCTTTCATCCCAGAGATCTCAAAGCACTTCACCAACATTAATCAAGCCCCATAAAGTCCAGGGTGGGCAGTAGGACTGGTTTTGTCATACACCAGTGGTTCCCAAACTGGGGTTCGTGAACCCCTGGGGGTTCACAAAATGTTACAAGGGGTTCTCAGGAAAAAAATTCCTGAATGGCGGACAGAACTGTCCATAAGGACCCCGGGCAGCACGGGCCAGCAGCCCGGAGCCTTGGGGACATCCAAGAGCTAAGCAGTTCAAAGCAAGCATATCTATCACGCTGAGGAGATTTAAACTTCAAGTCTCCTTTTACGAAATAGAAAGGGAGGTGGATATTTTTTTGCTGTTTTTAAAATTAAATAGGCTGCTACTGTTGCTTTGAAATTATTATGAAGAACAAGTTTAAGCTTTGTTGTAACGTGCATTGTTTACCTGGACTGCTCAAGACCTGAATGCTTGTGTAGGAGGAACTCTTTGAGTTGGCTTCTTAAATACCTTCATGCTGTTTCACATCTGATACTCCTTGATGAAACATAGGAGCCAGAGGCGCCAATATGGGGGGTGATGAGGGTCACATGACGCCCCCACATCAGCACACCTCCCTGTGGGTCCCTGCTCTTTTTTTCCGGTGACCTCCCCGGGCCCCCCACTTTTCTGGCAGTGCCCCCCCAGTCCCGGTGGTGCATGGGGGCTTTGCTCCCTCACCCCTTTTTTCTATTGGCACCTCTGATAGGAGCCTTGTCTTATAACAGGCTTAATCAAAAGTGATACAAGTTACAGAAGTGAGATCTTGGAAGAGTGTTGTCATTTTCATAACATAATAAAAATACTGTAATGATAAATAATAATTAATAGTGTGTAATAAGCATGTCATAAAAACAAGTTTTATATGTCCAAGATCAATGCTTTTGTAATTTATGCTGAGGTAAGGGAGAAAATCCATGGAAATGTTCATTTTTAGGAGGGGGTTCACGAGACTTGACATTTTAGTGAAAGGGGTTCGCAGGTTGTTAAAGTTTGGGAACTACTGTCATACACAGAGAACAAGGAGTAGCTTAGAGCTTCAAAAATATTTCAGTAACACTGTATGGGTGACTACATGCTGAAAGGAAATCATTTTTCTCACTAGCTTATGGCAGCAGAACCCCTAGAGCCAGACATTATTCTAATTTTGCAGATAGGCAAACTGAGGCACAGAGACCTGAAATGATTTGCCCAAAGTTACCAAGTGACTCAGTAGCAGAGCTGGGAAGAGAACTGTAGTCAGTCCAGCTGCCTTCTATGCACCTCTCATGGCCTAGGGTCACACTGAGACTACCTGCCTTAGTGTCCTCTCTTGGACTGTTCAAATAAACTTCACTTCAGGCTTTGTACTGGTCAAAAAACACCCCTCCTTGGGGACTGGTTTTACTAATATAAAATATGCTGTGACTAAAACTCAATATCCCAAAACAATGTCCATTCACAAGTCCACACAACCCAAGGTTTCTCTTCCTCCTCCCCCCAAGCCTTCGTGTCTGGCATCTTTTCCTCACTCTGCAGATTCTACCACAGCTTCCCAAGATTTCCCCTTTGCTGCAGCTTCCTGCTCCTTTTATGTTGGAATTACGGGATTCCCCTCAGGTGGGGCTCGTCCTGTAATGGCTTAGCCCCAAGCTCTCCAGCCCATGGAGCAAGACACCCTGGATCCTGACTCCCATTCCTCTACTCTCACTATCCGAGAAACTTCCAAATACAGAATGCCATTGCCCCTTTAATTCTACTCAGCTGATATTTCCCCCACCAGCTGTTACACAGAATATGCTTTTGACAGTTTCCTATGAGAACTACTGGAGCTCTCTACTGCAACCCACATTTTTTCCTAACAGCAGGGGATCCTCTCTGGCCAGGCAGGGGCTGCAGCAATTCCCACAGACTAGTGTGAAGGACAAAATTTGATACTTTGAGCCTTTTGTGGATAGGATAGCTTCTGTGACTTTGAATGTTGCTTTTATATTGATAAACACTAAATGACAAGAAAAATAAAACCTCTCTCTCTCGTGAGGAGTTTCTAGGGGAACTCCCACCTTTTGAAAGCATCCGTGAACTTTTTTTTCCTCTCTCTGCTTTATTTGCCAATCTGAACATAGTATTGGCATTTGGATGGCTCTGGGAATTGGCAATGAGCTATGGTGACTTACCTCCCAGGCTCTGGTTTGAATCTTTTCTAGTCCATGGTGACTCAAAGTTGCTACCGTACAATACCTGCTTGGTGGCACACGAAATGAGTTTGGTAGGCCTCAGCCCAGTTCCTTATGGACAGATGTCTACATCACCCGACCCACACAATTATAACTCATAGCCAATCTGAGCAGCGAGGCCAAGGACTTTATAAATATGGAGGAGTTACTTGGTGACCTTTTCATAGTAAGCTTGATGCACATCGATGGGCCAGTGAGGGGGAAGCCTTTGTTGTAATCTTTTATTATTCTTGGCTTCAGTTTCCTGTCTTGGGGCCTGCCAATAAATTCACCAGCACTACGTTCACTCAAATAAATCGGAAGACAAAACACATGAAACTCTGTCCGGGGCACTGAAAGCAACTGGTGACAAATCAGTCCTTCTCCACGTTCCAGTTGCTGAACCTCCCCATAACCTCCCCTATCAAAAGAGCTGTCTACTCCACCCATAATACCCTAACCCCCATTTCCATACCCACAAGAAGCTCCCCCATAACAGAACCCATCCACATACCTCACACAGATGGAAAGGATTACACAAGGGTGCAAGGCATTGGAGTATCAATGCCCCAAGCATCTGTCCAGATAAGGGATTCTACAGGGGTCTATAGAGATGTAGAAGAGCAACTCTTAAGTAAATTTGGGAGCTGGTTAGTTTGAATCTCCCTCTGCTCAGCACCCACCTTCCAGCTTCTTAACCTGCAGCTCAGGAAAGTGATATTTCCCCCTTCACATAACACAAGAACTAGGGATCATCCAATAAAATTAATAGGCAGTAGGTTTAAAACAAACATAAGGAAGTACTTCACACAACGCACATCAACCTGTGGAACTCATTGCCAGGGGATGTTCTGAACGCCAAAAGTATAAGTGGGTTCAAAAAAGAATTAGATAAGTTCTTGAGGGACAGGTCCACCAATGGCTATTAGCCAAAATGGTCAGGAAGGCAACCCAATACTCTTGGTATCCCTAAACCTCTGACTGTCAGAAACTTGGACTGGATGACAGGGATGGAGCATGTGATAATTGCCCTGTTCTGCTCATTCCCTCTGAAGTATCTGATACCTTCCACTGTTAGAAGACAGGATACTGGGCTAGATGGATCATTAGTCTGACACAGCATGGCAGTTCTTACGTAAAATTATTAAGTATCACCCAAAAATATTAAAATCATGGGAAACTGAGGAATTCAGGGGTCCCATGTCTTAGGGGACATCTTACAAAGGCCATGCAAAACAGTTAGCCACATTTTCATGGGAATCATGTAGTATTTAGAGATGGGCCCAAATCAAACGCCCAGCAATGTTCTTCTTGAACTTCAATTGACTTCAATGGGCAGTGGATGAGAGTGTGGGCAGACACAAGGAGGGCAGGGCATGTTCCAAACGTGGCAGGAGGAAGGCTAGAGAGTGCTAAACTGAGACTTGAGGGGGAGACAAATGGAGAAGTGGGAGGAGAGTGCAGAGGCAGACAGAGAGCAGGAAGAAGAGAAGGGAGGCAATTGTAAGATGCTCAGATACTCCAGTATAAAAATATACATGGAGATGGAAGTGAGGACAAGATTATGCAACAGCATTATTTACAGGTGTAACAACATTCTCGCCCACTTCACACTGCCTTTATTGTGCAGCATTAGAAATCGGCCATAGCTGAAAATGGGAGATTAAAGGCAGTAAAGAATTACTTACTCAATTAACTCATTTTGACTTCAGTAATTATTTACAAACTAGAAATTACTGAAATTTCTCTCCTCTGGAAAAAAAAGTGCCACAAAATAAACTAATTGTTTAATTAGTATCTTGGGGTGTGAATCAATATTTACTTCAAAACAAGTTAACAATATATAAACACACCCCTTTTCCTTTTCACTGTGTGGGTGGCAATTTCCGGTTATTGCTTCACTACCATGCGGCTGTGTTTAGTAACTATTGTCAATCCTGGAGAAAGATGATGCAGACTCAGCTTGTTCCAGAATTCAGTATTATTAGCTTCATATCTGCAAGCAGTGGTGACTGGTATAGAAACAAACAGTCATATAGTATCTGGGCGACACACACAGTCGAGTAAAAGGGGCACAGCCATCCTGTCTTCCTCAATCAATGCACACAATAGTAGACAGCAGAGACCACATTAATTACAGGCTGACCCAGTCACAGAGTTCTGTATGAGGCTCCTGTTTCAGTATTCTTCCAGGTTCCTTTCTAAGGGACTAATATGAAACCCATTAAAGTCAGTGGGTCCCAGATCCTCAAAGGTATATAGGCACTTAACAGTGGAAGCTAGGCACCTAACTACCTTTAAGGATCTGGGCTTAGGAGTCTTTCCATTGGCTTTGGAGCACGACCTAAGAATTCTGTTCTGTAAAGTGCTAATTCCTGGTGGATCTTTGTGCCCTCAACTCTCATTGATGACATTGGTGCTCAGCACCTTACAGGGCTCTCAGTCCACAACTCCCAATTTTATTTTGTTTTGCAGGTGAATCTGCCAAGGCCATCTCACTCACATCTGAATAAGATTGAGAGGACAAGCAGCTGAGGCCACCCATATTCATGGCATTAATGACCACAGGACAACCACAACAGGCATACATGCCTCCACATCCTTGTCTTCTCCAGTCAGGCAGGATTACATCGCAATGTCATTGGGAGTGACATACAGCCACAACAAACGGGTGTAATGTTAGGCAGTTGGGGTTTTATTTACTTTAGGGCCCCTAACAGCTCCTAAAAGGGTCTCTCAATTTTTAATAGGTTATATTTTAAAATAAGAGAAGGAATGAAGCTTTCTGAAACTTAAAACACCCTTGCCGGATGGAAGCTTTAAATTACAGAGTATACGCTGGCTTCAAACTGAAGTGCACCCATTCATTATTTATAACCACTTATAAATTTTAAGTAATCTGCTAAGAGTTATTACCTAACACTTGCTTTTCAGTGTCCACAATATATTGGTTACATACACACAGTCAACAAGCCTGCTTGTAGAAGACTTCCAAGGAGAAGGAAGAACTGGGCTATCCTGCATGTATTTTCAATTCCTCTCCTTTGCCACCAGTAGGGCTCATGCCGGTCATCTGTTCAAAAAGGGGGTATGATGGTCAGTTACCACAAATCTCTCCCTTTCCTGGAAGGTAGGAGTGGAGTGACTACAACGGGTGCTTTGCCAAAAGCAACTTCAGAAGGGCACAGGTGGCCAAAACACAGCCCAAAGAGCTCCATGAAATGGTCCATAGCCACTGTCATTTATAATGTGGGGATGCCACCCACCCAGAGACTGCAGATCCCAGCCTGATGTGCTCCATCTTAGTTCAAGCAGGGATTGTTTGGCTCAAGATGGAGCACTACATCCCAGGACTTGTGGACTACACTCAATTGTCTTCATTTTTTAAAGTACATCTTTAGGCACCTATTCAATCCAATGGGCTGGAATTTGCTCTATTTAAGGTATATTAGGGTCATCCTCAGCCTCCGGGGAAGTTGCATACATGGCCTTTGATTGAGCAAAATGCAGATATCCCCAAACTATGCTCTATGCTCAAAGTGCACAACTTGAGACACATCGCCATCATTTGTGCTAACCTGAATCCTGCATCTAAAACTCTTCATGATGAGTTCAAGAAACACACACACACACACACACACACACCCCTACTGTATGGCCAACTGGGAGTTGTCCTCAGGGAAGCTCTAACATCCACCTAGCTGCATTTTTCAGGAGCATTTTAGGCCACTTTCAACTCCTTGACGGAAGGAAAGAGAAAATCATGAGGTGTTTAGTTTTTAAGACGGCAAAACCACTTCAGAGATCTACAGGATGCTATTTTTATCCTAGTTTCCTTAACCTCTTTCACGGCATGTAAGCCTTGGAATAAAAACAATATCACCTACAAAGCTGTATGGTATCTCTGCCTCCCCCACTCACACACTCTCCCTCCCTGCAATTTATTTTTGTTTCAGTCAAAAAGTTGAAAGTGTCTGAAATGCGACAGAAAGAGGCAGCTGGGATGACGTCAGAGCCTCACTGAGAATGTCTCCTAATAGGCCTTGAAGAGGATTAAACCGTGCTCTGTGACAGTAAGGGGTGTTGATTTTCAAATCCTTTTTACTCAGTATTTGCATTGGCATTTCCATGCATGTTACCTCCAAGCTAGACCAAATATCAATCTGCTCTCACTGGCCCTCTCATTAGCATGCATGAAATAAGCATTAGCAGAGTGGACATCAGCAGTGAGTGATGGTATTCAGTTATATGGCTTTGGGAAACGAATGGCAGGCAGTTGCACATCAGAATCTAAGTAGTGCAACCGAGTCAGGTTGCTGCTGAAAGCTCATGCATGGTATATTGTGTCACCAGTTAGAACACAGCCCGAAGCTTGATAGGTTGCAAGCTCCTCAGAGCAAAGAGCTTGCCATCTCAAACGACTGTGAAGTGCCATGCACGCCTAGGAACTCTATTAACGATGACAGTGACAGAAGAATAGGAGATGGAAATACGCAGGTGAAATTATCTCTGACAACTTTGACATCCTTCTCCATGTCAAGACGTGCATTAGTAGCAGTAGGGAAGGGATGTTGTTTCAGGACACTGGTGGCAAGATCCGTCCATCTCTCAGTCACTGGTTCAAATCCATCCCAGGATCAATAATAAAGACCAAAAGCTGATACCATACTATTTTGTTGTATACTTCATATGCATTGGTATTCTTAGTTTACTTGCTTCATCTGACAAAGTGGGTATTCACCCACGAAAGCTTATGCTCCAATGTGTCTGTTAGTCTACAAGGTGCCACAGGACTCTTTGTCACTTTTTACAGATCCAGACTAACACGGCTACCCCTCTGATACTTCGTTTACTTGATTTTCCAAGATGCTGGGAGGGATTTCTGTTCTTCTCCAAATGCTTAGGTGAAGAGGCAAATCTTGCAGCACCATCTGAGAACAGCAAGGATTGGATTCTTATTGTTTTCCTATGGGAGGATGTTACATTAAGAACATAACTACCATACTGGGTCAGACCAATGGCGCATCTAACCCTGTATCCTGTGTTCTGACAGTGGCCAGCTTCAGAAGGAATTAACAGAACAAGGCAATTATCAAGTGATCCATCCCCTGTTGTCCAATTCAAGCTTCTGGCCGTCAGAGGCTTAGGGACACCTGGCGCATATGGCTGCATCCCTGACCATCTTGGCTAGTAGGTTAATGGAGGATAGGTCCATCAATGGCTCTCTCGTTCTTTTTTGAGCCCAGTTATACTTTTGGCCTTCACAACATCACCTGGCAACAAATTCCACAGGATGACTGTGCATTATGTAAAGAAGCACTTTCCTTATGTTTGTTTTAAGCCTGCTGCCTACTAATTTCATTGGGTAACCCCTGTTCTTGTGTTATGTGAAGGGGTAAATAACACTCCCCTATTTACTTTCCCCACACTATTCATGATTGTATAGACCTCTATCATATCCCCCCTTAGTCATCACTTTTCCAAGCTGAACAGTCGCAGTCTTTATAATCTCTCCTCATATGGAAGCTGTTCCATATCCTTAATAATTTTTGTTGCCCTTCTCTGTACCTCTTCTAATATATATTTTTCGAGATGGGGTGATCAGAACTGCACGCAGTATTCAAGGTGTGGGTGACATTATGATATTTTCTGTCTTATTAGCTATCCCTTTCCTAATGGTTCCTAATAGTCTATTAGCTTTTTTGACTGCAGCTGCATATTGAGCGGACGTTTTCAGAGAACTATCCATGATGACTCCAAGGTCTTTTTCTTGAGCGGTAACAGATAAATTAGACCCCATCATTTTGTATGTATAATTGTTGTTGCAGAGTCTTGGACTTGCGCTTGAAAAAGATTTCCCTCAGGCTATCACAATGTGCTGGATTAGCACAGCTACCATTGTGGGTCTCAGAAGGAGAGGCAAACTCTGAGCAGAGTGTATTAAGGGCTTTGTAAATCTTTACCAGCACCTTGAAGGGGATCTACTACTAATGGGGATAGGGAGCCAGGTCTTTGCAAGGCTATAACATATTTATAACACAGTTTGTTATATCTACCCAAGCAGGACCAAACCATGTTTGGATTAAAATTCAAAATGATCTGGACAAACTGGAGAAATGGTCTGAAGTAAATAGGATGAAATTCAATAAGGACAAATGCAAAGTACTCCACTTAGGAAGGAACAGTCAGTTTCACACATACAAAATGGGAAATGACTGCCTAGGAAGGAGTACTGTGGAAAGGGATCTGGGGGCCATAGTGGACCACAAGCTAAATAGGAGTCAACAGTGTAACACTGTTGCAAAAAAAAAAAAAAAAAAAAAACTAACATCATTCTGGGATGTATTAGCAAGAGTATTATAAGCAAGACACGAGAAGTAATTCTTCTGCTCTACTCCAGGCTGATTAGGCCTCAACTGGAGTATTGTGTCCAGTTCTGGGCACCACATTTCAGGAAAGATGTGGACAAATTGGAGAAAGTCCAGAGAAGAGCAACAAAAATGATTAAAGGTCTAGAAAACATGACCTATGAGGGAAGATTGAAAAAATTTGATTTGTTTAGTCTGTAGAAGAGAAGACAGAGGGGACATGATAACAGTTTTCAAGTACATAAAAGGTTGTTACAAGGAGGAGGGAAAATAATTGTTCTTCTTAACCTCTGAGGATAGGACATGAAGCAATGGGCTTAAATTGTAGCAAGGGAGGTTTAGGTTGGACATTAGGAAAAACTTCCTAACTGTCAGGGTGGTTAAGCATTGGAATAAATTGCCTAGGGAGGTTGTGGAATCTCCATCATTGTCTAATCTGATTTTAAAAATCTCCAAACAAGTGTCAGGGATGGTCTAGATAATACTTAGTCCTGCCATGAGTGCAGGGGACTGGACTAGAGGACCTCACGAGGTCCCTTCCAGTCCTACGATTCTATGTTATGATACAGCTAGGGCACAGTTATGTTATAGTATGGTGCCCCAACACAGTAAGGGCCCAGTGTTACCCTGGTCCCCATATGGGTTGTTCTAGCATAGGGGAGTGAAAAGTCCATGCAGAATTTCTTCATTCTTCCATTGGGCAGGAGTTTGCACCATGGTGAGAGATGCTGGGTTGCAGCATTCTATACCCAGGGAGCCCTCCACCCTTTGATTTCTGTGGTTCTTGGAGAATCCACCCATGTGCCTTGCCTCTGGACTTCTACCTGGCTCCCCATGACTCTCTGAAGCCCCACAACAGCTTGGCTCCCATAGGAGCCTTGGCAGGGGAGAAAAAAAAAAGGGTATCCACAAGGAGGAAGCACGGTAAGATAATATAGACTCTGCAGTAAATTCCACTGATGTGCTTCATCACAGGCTTGAGGATGAAACAATCCACCAGGGAGCAGACTACTTCCTTGGCCTCTCCCCACGTACATATCAGGATCATCACAAAGTCACTTCAAAGGGGCTTGTGGGAGGTTGAGGAAATCATGACACAAAGGTGGCTCTCCCTACACCTTCTTCTGTGTCTCCTGAGCCAGATCAGAAGGGGGTCAACTCCTCTCCACTCATAGAGGCTGAACAGAGCATGGGACTCTAGGTTCTGTAGGGCCCTCATCCACCCTTCCATCCACAAAAGTAGTTCCTCCAGCTCAGCTGTGTGGAGAAGTCTGCTTTGCAGCTACCTGTGCTGTTCCTACTCTGGATAAAATGAGGCCTAAGTCTAGTCCACAGGTCTGTCATACTGGCACCTTTCCTCAGAACACCACCATCCCCAGAAAAAGACTATGTACAAACTCAATAAGGCAACCCCACAGGTGTGGCTAGAAGGACATGCCCTTACTCTGTGACAACTAGGCTATCAGCTGTTCATTAGGCCCTGTCTTGTAGTTAAGTACAGGCTTCCCAAGGATTGTGTTGTGCATCTGTGCTCCTCATCATTCCCTCCTGCTTCTCATTTTCAGGCACTGTGTGAGGTGAATTCTTATCACAATTCTGACAACACCACTTGGATTTTTGCTCTTGCACTTGCGGCTGACTTGGCCAAGCCTGGCTGATGAGCAAATGAGGATTATCACAGATTTTCTTAAACATGAAAGCAGATGAAACAGAAAGGTGGAGAAATGGCTTCCCTCAATCCCCTGAACGCTACTTATGATTTTAAAGTTGTGTTTGATGCTCTTTTCCAATGACACCATAGTTTCAATGGGGGAAGGGAATCCCTGTGTTCGGCTGTGCATAAGACTCTATGGTGCTGCCCATCTCTAACACCAGTGGAATAATACTAGGGATGAATCTGGCACTCTGTGTTTCACTCTTCCTGTTAGCATCTTGTTCAAAATGCAAAATATGTTAATTCAGTGTAACACCAACTTGGTGGCACATGTGTTTGATGTAACTTCTAGGGCTGATTCCAGAAAGGCAGAAATATGGGCACATAGTGAGTTGAGCACCCTCTTCTGGTAATTCTAGCTATAGTACTCCTTAGTATAGGAAATTGGCCATTAGATGTCACTTCCCAGAATTCTTAAGAGGGAGTTGGGTGTGCACGTGTTTGAATAGTTAAACACAAAGACTAGTGGATTGTTAGATGCAAACTTCAGTCTTTTTCTTTCCTTGTTTAAAAAAAAAAATGAATCTCAGATGTACATATTAGACCACAATTCCTGTACTGGTTTTGTTGTTCCCTGAAATCTTGGCTGTATCACCCTCAGGTTCAAAATGCTGCTTCTAAAAAATGTTACAGGTGAAAAAAAGACCTTCTTGAGTGTGTCTCATTAATTATTACTTGTCTAGCACACTAAATATTTATGGCATTTACAACACATATAAATAGACTTTCCTGAGATCCTGTCAAGTTTAAAAATATTTTTTTTGCCTATACTTCGAACTGAATATTAGAACTGAAATCTTTAGCTCAAATCTCTCTGCCTATGAGCTTTACCACTGTTTTGCTATCTGCAAAAATGAGATTCACATTGGTTCTGCCCATAGAGGCCCAAACTCTCCACTGTTAACCTCTTTTGTCTGTCTACATACAAAACTCAGGATGAACAACAAACTAGCTTGGTAAGTTTTGCTATCCTTTTTCTGGTCAGTTTCATTTTCCAGTTACAGCACACTTGAAAAACGCCATTGTGTTTGCAAAGAAATGTATGCAGAGTAGGGTGGCCAATTTTGGAGGTTTCATTGCATGGCAATCTTTAATTCCTGGAGACTCCAGGACAATCCTGGAGGGTTGGCAACCCCAACAGAGGAATTCTGAAATTAAAAACAAAAATAACCTCTTTTCACTAAAATTAGAACAAAAATCATAAATATACCATCCCCCTTTTTACAAACAAACACCCATACCAATTTGGTTCTAAACTAACTGGTGCTATTAGACATGCCATCTTTTGCCTGAAACCTAAAATGGAGGTTCTGAGTATTAATAATCATTAAGGGTGTGATCCACAAATGGACTTAGGTGCCTAACTCCCATTTTTAGGCACCACTGCAATCCACAAAACTCGCACTTGGCTGCTGCTGAACCCTGTAAATGCCTAAATTTCTGCCTCTGAGCACGCGCACTGCAACCTTACTCCAGACACCTGGAAGCATATCTCCTGCCTCAGACCCAGAGCGAATCACAAACCCGGGGAAGTCAGACGTTTGGCGGCCTAAGTTGGATGCGGGGGCCCGATTCAGTCGGTGTGCTCAGAGACTGCCTACCAGATTGGGCCTAGCATTGCCAACTTTCTAATTGCTGAAAACCAAACACCCTTGCCCCACTTCCTGCCCTGCCTCTTCCCTGAGGCCCCACCCTTGCTCAATCCTCTCCTGGGACTCACCTGCTGCCTGAAGAGCCAGGCTGGAAGGAGCTGACGTGGAACCTGCCCAATCGGGGCACAGTGGGGTTCAGTCCCCAGAGCAGAGAGGTCAGTCCCCGTAGCAAGGGGCCAGGACCAAGGCAATTGGGGCACAGCGGGGGGCCGGGCCCGGGAGGGGTCGGACTGTTCCAAGGCCCAGAAGCTGCTCCCTGCCTAGATTCTCCCAGACCGAGCTCTGTGAACGGAGCCCATCGACTGCGCGATTTCATCCTTGCACCACAGCTGTCGCCATGGAGAGGGACCTAGCAGCCTAACCCAGTGCATTGGAGGCACCTGGAGCCACTGGCCTGGCCCTGAGTGCACCCTGCAGTCTGTGAGAAGGCACTTGCAGACCACTCACCCCTGGGCTCTGGCCTTGTCACTTCAGCTGGGTGGCCGATAGTGAAGTGAAAAACAGAACCCCGCAGAGGGGAGTTCTTAATGTCTAGACTGCTGGCATTCTATTAGCCGCGTAGTGAAACTGGGCTGGGACTAGCCTTAGAATGGGGAAAGAGGGGGAAGAGGGCAGGGCCTGACAGAGAAAGGGATCATTCACACACAGACGCAGAATAGTACATTGCACACACACACACGATTTTCAACACAGTTGTGTGTGCAAAAAAAGGCACACACAATTATGGCAGTTGTATGTTCAAATAATCAATTTGCACGCTTGATCATGATAATTGCAATTGAGATCATTTGCAGATGCTTTATGTATTTTTTTTTTCCATACAGTTCTGCACTTAGCACTTGAAAGAGCAGACCCATGGGGTGTGAGAGTAGGTAGCGAGAGTGTGTGTTCACACTCTATCCTTTCTCTCCTGCAAGTAGAAAACCACCATCCTTGCTGTGGAGGGTGGAGCCTTCAAGCAAGGACAGCCCAGCCCAGAGGGAACTGCCGCGTGTGGGGATCGGACGGAGCCAGCGGCTACTGCAGCCAACCGATTCGGGCCTCAGGTGAGTTCACACAAAACAGCCAGAGAGGGAGCAGGACTTCCCTAATAAGCTTTAGTTGAGTGGATAGGGTACGCACCCAGGATGTGGGAGATCCTGAGGGTGAGGTGGGATTTGAATAGAGATCTGCCCCCTCTCAAGTGAGTACTTGAATCACAAAACTATAGAATCATTCTAACTCTTTCACCAGCCCAACTCATTTAATTATTCGGCTATTTAACTGAAGTGGAACAACTTCAACAGGAGAGACTGAGGGAGCCCTTTCCCCCATCAGACTATCCCACGGCCCAGTGGTTAGAGCATTCCCCTGAGAGCTGGCTGAGCCTTGTTCAAATCCCTTCTTCTCCTCACAAGGACAGGGGGACTTGAACTGGGGGTCTCCCAGACCCTGCTTGAGTATTCTAACCACTGGCCTAAGGTTATAAGAGAAGATGTCTCTCCCCCAGTCTATCCTGTTTCAGGCACTATCTGTGACTTAGGCATTCAGCTGCCTATCTTTCCTTTGTTCATGGATCACAATCAGAGCCAGGCACCTCGGTGCAGCCTGGACTTAGACATATATCTCCGTGAGAGAAGCAGGGCTTAGCACACCCTCTGGTTGGTGTCTCCCATTGGCAAGTTTAGGCAGCTTATTCAACTGGTGTGCTGGCTTTGTGCATTGAAGTCTAAGGCTCCTATCTTTCACCATTCATGGTTTAAGAGCCTAACTCAGGCTTTGTGATCACAGTGTTGTTCCTGTAATTTTCTAGCAATGCTTAGCATTGTAGCATCTAAGTTCCTTCGTCGATCTGTTCCCATAGCCTTTTTTTACAAGAGAAGGGACATCATACTTCCAATGTCCTAGACCAGTTTTAATGCAAGTTAGTCGATTTTGTCTAGCTACATTTCTTCTCCAATTTCAGTTGGATTCAGAGTTCTTTTTCACTTTCTGTCTAAAAATGTTGTGCACTGTTGGTTAAGCACCATTAAATAGCTTAATTCTACACTAGAGGTTGCTGCATTTCAGTGGTAAATAATATGATTCCTGTATATAAGTGTGTGAAAAGCTTTGAGAAGAAAGTAAATAATATTGTAATTCATAGAGTGACTATCTGCAGAAGAATAGCTAGGGAATTATGAATAGCAACAGATGAACTACCATAAAACAACGACCCTATTTTCATGCAGATATATTTAGGGAGAGGAGAGTAAAAGAGGAAACAAGATACATAAGCAACAAGGTTACTTAAGTAAGCTTTTCAGATTTGATCTATTGGATGCCAGTAGCATTGTTTCACAGAATAACTTTTCCTTGCAAACACCAAATGTCTTTAAACAGGAAACTCTATCTAGTACTTTTCATCTCCAGGTATTCACTAATTACACAAGAAGTCAAAAGCAGAAATACAGTCCCAGGAGTCCCAATATCCAGGTCTGTCCTTTGATGACTAGACCACATGCCCCACATAGTTGGCAGTTACCCAGTGCCTAATGTCTAAGCCTGTGCATTTTGAATGTTTTGACAAAATTGTTCCTTGGGTGCATTTTGCATTCTGCCAGAAGCTCATCAGATATTAATGTTTTCCTATGGCTCCAATGCTCTCAGTCCCTTTAGTGCATACAAGAAATACAAGAAAAAACACTGACCTCATTTGCTTGTAGCATACCAAGTGTCTTCACTTCCAATTACAACCAGTCACAGAAATGCAAATCCCCTAATTTTCCATGGGAGGCAAGCATTTGAAAGAAATCAGATGACCCTTGCTCTGACCTTTGCCATGATCTTTGGAAATGTTAATTATTGGGCATGCCAAATGTCCTCCATCTTCCTGCTAACATCAGTTAGGATCAAGGCATTAGGTGAAGACAAGCAGGTCAATGAGGGTCTGTTCCTGCACAGTGCTGAGTATTCTCAGCTACCACTGAAGTGCAATAGAGGGTGCACAAACGGTACCTTGCAGCAGGTGTTCTGCATCTCACAGGATTGGGCTCTAATTGCTTTCTGGCTGCCTTTTAATCAGCAGCTGCTGCTTGTATACATCTGGCCAACAGATCAAACCAGGCTGTCCCTAAACTTCTTCTTCATGGTTTCTAGTTTGTCTCTATGGATAGTTCTGGGGTTGGCTTTGCTGTCTAATGGCTCCCATGGTTTAAGTCCTGTGTATCACAGAGACCTACCTCTCTTCTCATGTTTTAAACCAGCAGTGAGTATCCAATGGGATATTCCAGCTGGCTGTCCCAAGATCTGTTTGTCAGGGAGCTTGGCATTTTTAGCAGAGGTCCATAGACTATGAAATATTCTCTCTTCCTTAGTCTGACCTAGACCAAACACATTGACCTTTATTATGCATTGCAAAGCCTAACTATTTCTCCAGGCTTTTTGAAGGCACAGATTGAATAGAGGGGTAATTGGGTTGAGTGTGGAGGGTTTAAAAGGCTTGGTAGGTTGGGAGTATTGATAAGGGATCAACCTGACTTTTTTGTATGAAGATTTAAGACTTGAAGTGCACATGGAGCTCCAGGCTTAGGTGTAGTCTCATAAAGCTCCCACCTTTCCTTGGCTGTTTTAATTAATACCTGGCTTATAGAGCAGGGGTTCTCAAACTTGGGGGTTGGGACCCCTCAGGGGGTTGTGAGGTTATTACATGGTGGGTCGCGAGCTGCCAGCCTCCACCCCAAACCCTATTTTGCCTCCAGCATTTATAATGGTGTTAAATATATAAACAAGTGTTTTTAATTTATAAAGGGGGCTGCAATTGGAGGCTTGCTATGTGAACGGGGTCACCAGTACAAAAGTTTGAGAACCACTGTTCTAGGAACAAAGGAGGTCAGTATCATTATCTCCATTTTACAGATAGGAAAACTGAGGCACAGGAGGTGATGTGCTTGGCCAAGGTCACTCAACAGGCCAGTGGCAGAGCCAGGAACAGAACCCAGGTCTTATGAGAGTTAGTCCAGTGCTCTAGCCACTCAGCGACACTATTTCTCTATGTGCCCCACTCTGGGCTTCTCAGGGCAGAGATCATTGGAGCAGGCAAAGTGTTATTTGTATCAGAAACCCCAATGGAGAAGGCCGCTCACCTATCAAGTGTGGCCTTATATTACAAGCCAGAGTCTGACCTCTATTTCCATTTTCTCATTGCTTCTCCTGCAGCCCATATTTTTTATATTCTTGCATAGGTAATGAAAAGGTAGAGTACTCCCCCTCACTTCTTTTTCCTACCCCCACCCCACAATAAACTTAAATGTATTGCTGCCCCTTGTGAAATATAGAGCTAGTGCCTTTGTTCCTCTCAGCCACCACTATGGAGTTGTCTGAAGAGGAGACTGCCACGCCTAATGGCTGGGACAAAGGCAGGGATGAGGAACCGTGAGGTGGCATAGAAAGAATTCACTTTGACTTTATTTATAGGTGTGTGATAAATTGTCCCCAGCAACTCAAAGGTGTAAATCAATTGCTATCGCTATAAACAGGCACATAAAAAAGGGGCTTAAAATGAGTGTCTGTTCTAAAATGCCAGCTGATAGAGCATTCCTTTTCCTAGAAAGAAAGGGGTGTGTGACCAGACAGCTCCCTTCTTTTCAGCTGAGGGAGTATGCTGCCCCCTCTCGTCCAAGGATAAGAACTGCAATTCCACCAAGCTAGGTCCACAAAGAGTAGAATTCCTGTCAGTCAAAATGAAACAATAAAACCAAACCAAAGGGGCTGGCTATTTCAGACATGGGTAAGACACAATATGTGCATGCAGCGTTCAACTGCTGCGAAGTTCAAGGGTACTTGGATCTCAGGTATTAGTTTGGCCTGTTATAAAGATAACAGAATCTGCAGATTCTTAGTCCACGAAAGCTTATGCTCTAATAAATTTGTTAGTCTCTAAGGTGCCACAAGTACTCCTGTTCTTCTTTTTACAAAGTTTTGTGTGCTTGGACCTGGAGTTACCAATGGGGCCATTGAGGGGAAAAGTGGGAACCATTGTTAAAATGTGGTTTGGATTCTGACAAACCACCCCCACCCTACCCCCCTCTCCAGAACTGTTTGGGCTCCAGGTTTTGCTATGGCCCATGATAGAGATAGGAGCTAGCTGTGAAATTCAACTCCAGAACTGGGTTATGATTACAGTAACTTATCCTTCCCAAAGTCTGAGAGTGAAGGTGTGGAGTTTAGGTACAGTTCTACAAGCAACATGGCCTTTTTCTTTAAAGACTGGTTTGTAGATTGGGTGTTCAGTGGGATGACTTTTCATACTGACTAACACTGAGCCACGCACAGACTTGAATTCTACTATGTCAGTTTATACAGAGGTCTCTCCTGAGCAGGGGCTCCTGTTGATACTGAATCCCCAGGGTGATTCTACCGTGCTGCCATGCACATCCCAGTGCTGTGTTTCCATCACTATCAGCAAGCTGCCAGGTGGATTAAACCAGATTCTTTTATTCAAGCAAACTCACAAATAGGATTCTCTTCTCTTCTCTTCCCCAGCTGACTCCTTCCCCTGGGCCCCCTCTAGTGTTCTTGTGTACGCATTGCATTCACTCATTACTGCTCAACTCCACTGACATCAGATACAATGCGGGCATGACATGTATTCTCATATCAAGGGATAGGAAGCTATGCCCAAACTCCCCATGCCTCTGGAACAGAAAGTATCCCCAAATCCACATTTGAGAGCTGAATATGTCATTTGCTAATGCATCAAGCACATGTCAATGTAGCATCTTTCATTCCAAAGGATCCCAAAGCACTATGCAAGCTGCAAGATCAAACCTGCACCATTTAAGTCAATGGGAGTTTTGCTACAAATTTCAATGGCCATGTAAGAATCACTTCCCCTACTTTTGAAATGCTGCCGACTCCAGGTTGCAACACTACAGGCTAGAGTCTAGCAACATCAGACAACAATTAAGAATAGGAAGTGAGGAAGAAGTTCACAGGAGGGACAGTGAAGAGGATTTAGGGTGGCAAAACGGAATATCACAAATCAGCACGCCACCAACATTAGCAACCCTCATTTTGAAAAGAGGACATGGGATCTGTAATGTCCACATGTGGTCAGGGCCTCAGTTTATGTTTCATTTGGAAGGCGGTACATCCAGCAGCGCAGTACTTCCTGAACATCCTGGTAAGGCTTTGGTTCAATAACGATTCATAAGGCAGACTGCCATCTAGTGTACTTCCAGCAAAACTTTATGGAGCAGCTTGGCTTTTCTTTGGATATTTCCTTTGGATATTTCTTTGGATATTTCCTGTGGCAGCTAATATCTCAGATGTGCCAGATGCAAGGATGGACTCAACTATTTTATATTAGGTAGAAAAAAATGGTTTAACTTGCAGGTGGAAAAAAATCCTATAAAGCTACTTTCAATAATGTTTTTAGTCAATTTAATCCTGAATCAACAACCTTT
This sequence comes from Malaclemys terrapin pileata, assembly GCF_027887155.1. Classification (NCBI taxonomy): domain Eukaryota; kingdom Metazoa; phylum Chordata; order Testudines; family Emydidae; genus Malaclemys; species Malaclemys terrapin. The sequence continues at coordinate 152,108,549 of NC_071505.1, forward strand.
TATGGGACACCTTGGATTAACATAGAGAACAGATATGGCACAATCATCCCCCACACCCTGCCCTGACAGCATGCCTCACTTCTGATCTGCAGGGACCACCTCTAGGCTTTGCAGAGCACTGGAGTCCTATTTCTGTGCCAGTTTGTTCCTAGATCATTCTGTGCTTATCCTCACAGTGAAACAGTTGTGATGGTGTTTTTGTGATGTGGACCCTTATCCACTCGGAATGGGACAGAGACCTATCCAACTTACTTCACAAAGACACACTGATTCTAACAACTTTAGTCCTGGGCTAGATTCAAGTCAATAGCATAGAGCAGAAACTCTCTAGCCCACTCCTTGGTCCATCCATTCCCTAACAACCACTTGACTGTAACTTTAAAAAGGAACTAAACTCCCACCCAGAGCTCAGACTTCATATCACTGATGCTTATGGGAGTTTTTGTCATTCACTTCAAAAGAAACAGGATCAGGCCTATTATCTGTTTGTTTGGGGCATTTCAACATTTCATAGCACAGTGATTTGTTTACTTTTTTAAAAATATATATTTCTAGGCAACTCAAAGATATCAGGACATTCTAGGGCATGTCTAAATGAGTTAGCTTACAGCCACAAGGCAAGTCACAGGAATTGTGCCCTGAGCGCAGCACGACTGTCTACACTGCATTGTAAACCCAGGTCTCTGGGACCCTGGGCTTGTGTGCTTGCTGGTTCCAAGCCTGGGCTTCAGCATCCACACTGCATTGTAAACCTGGGATTACAATTACTGGACCCAGATTCCACAGCCATGATAATGCGTCCATTCTGCACTAGACAGACCTTTTGACAGGTCTGTGGCTTGTCCTATGTGCATACTGCAGTGTAAACCCAAGGTTAATGGAACTCAAGTCCCTGGATTCTGGGTTTGAGAACCCAGGGCTTGAGCATCTACACTGATTGCTGACCCTAGGCTAAGAATTTTTGAACCTGGACCCCAGCCCTGGGCTCCAGTGTCCACACTGCAGTATGAAGGCCCAAATCCAACCAACCATATCCCAGACTTCCCAGCACCCTCCCAAAATGTAGCCACTCTTGCCCTTTGTTTGTGGTGCAGTGTGGGAAAATCTGACTGTCCACCCCAACATGTCACAGGAAGTTTGAGCATCCCACCAATACATCCTGCTGAGCCATCATTTTGGTCTACAGTGCTGCAATCCCATGAACTAGAGCCAGCAACATGGAGAAGTCAGCATTTGAAGAACTTCTTGCTTGTGCTTTCAATCCTGTTTCAGGAAACAGACAGAGCTTCCATGAGTCACTGGTGGACATTCCAGCAGCATTGTCTGACCCACCAAAGGCACCTGATGAAGCTAATGACCGCAGAGGAGGAGGAGGAGGATGACGTAGCCATGGAAGAATCGCGTAGACTGATGCTGCTCATGACTCCTTTTGTAGCTGCCGATGCCTCCTACATTGACTGGCACTGCTGGAGCAGGGGCACAAGCATAGACTGGTGGGACCACACCATCATGCAGAGCTGGGATGACCAGCAGTGGATCCAGAACTTTTGCATGAAGAAAGAAACATATCTGGAACTTTGTGAGTTGCTCACCCTGACCCTCCAGTGTCAGGACATATGCATGAGGGTGGTTGTGCTGGCCCAGAAGCAGCTTGCTATAACCATCTGAAAGCTGGCTACTCCTGATTGCTGGTTGTCAACCAGTTTGGTGCTAGGAAGTCGACCCGTGGCAAAAGTGGCATCAGAAGTGTGTGAGGCAATCAGGTGTGTGCTTTACCCCAAGCTGGCAGGCATAAAAGATGAAGTTATTGCTGGCTTTGAGCGAATGGAGTTTCCAAACTGCAGGGGCCAATGATGGGACTCTGGTGCCCATAGCTTGCCCTCCTCAATGATCACATGAGTATATAAACCAAGAAGGGTACTATTCCATTGTTATGCAGGCCCTTGGGGACCACAGGGGCTAATTTATTAATGTCAATGGGGACTGCACTGGAAAAGTTCCTGATGCCATGGTTTTCCACTACTCAAGGGTCTACATTAATGGACAGTCTGGGATACTATTCTCACCACATGACGTTGTCATAAGTGGAGTTACTCTTCCCAAAGTTATTCTGGGGGACCCCACATAATCCCTTTTGCCTTGGCTTATGAAACCCTATCCTGATCTCAGAGGCCCCAGCAAAAGAGAAGGTTTATCTACATTCTCAGCAAGCACAGAATGGTGATTGAATGTACACTTGGCAGACTGAAATCCCTCTGGCATTGTCAGTGTTATCAATGCTGTCCAAAGGTGAGCCATTTCCCCCTGAATGGACCTATGACAGTGAGGGGCTGCTGAATCGGTGCACTTAGCCAGAGAGTGCACTGACCACAGCTGGGGCTGGATGCACCCAGGCAAAAGAAATCAGAGATGCTCTGAGCTCCCATTAGTCAGTGGAAGAGGGAGAATAGTACTTTTATGAATGTGTTTACACATTAGGTACTGTTGCGTCCTGCAATGAAATGGGAGGAATTGTTTGCCATTCAGTATACTTATGAATGACATGGCCGCTTATGAAATGTGGGGCAAAAACTGTGTATTTACAGTATGGTTTTATGTAGATAACAGTACTGATAAATAGGGTTTGCATACAACTTCCCAGTTGTTCCTTATCATGGGTTTACCTTTATCGTTTGAAACACACATTATATGATGTGATGCAGTGGTGGCAATACAATTGCTTTAAAAAATTAAAAATGTTTTGAGCATTTTTTGGAAAAGCACAATATTATACCATTGCCAGGCAGGTCAGCTGCCATTAGCATACCAGAACACCAGTAACAACGAAACCTTTTAGCAAAATAAAAATAAAAACAAAGTGCATGAACAGTACAAACAATTAAACCATTTCCAAGACAGAAACCCCCAGAGGTCCCTTGGCCTCCAGTTCTCCTTTCCCTTTCTTCCATGTTTACCACGCACTTGGTGCCGGGCCAGGTGGGGCGGAGGGGTTCAACCTGGAGTTCAACCTGTCCAGCTGCTGCTGAGGCCTGCTTGCATAGGCCTCCCAGCTATGGAATTATCTGAACTATTCCTGGTGTGCAGCACATACAGGAGAACCTCAGAGTTACGCACCCCTCGGGAACAGAGATTGTTAGTAACTCTGAAATGTTCGTAACTCTGAACAAAACATTATGGTTGCTCTTTCAAAAGATTACAACTGAACATTGACTTAATACAGCTTTGAAACTTTACTGTGCAGTAGAAAAATGCTGTTTTTAACTATCTTAATTTAAATTAAACAAGCACAAGAACAGTTTCCTTACCTTTAAAAAAAAAATAAACTTTCCCTCTATTTTTTTAATAGTTCACATTTAACACAGAACTGTACTGTATTTGTGTCTCTTCTTTAATTTTTTCTTTTTTTTTTTTTTTTTTCTCTGTTGCTGCCTGATTGTGTGCTTCCGGTTCCAAATGAATTGTGTGGCTGAATGGTCAGTTCATAACTCTGGTGTTCATAACTCTGAAGTTCTACTGTAGTATCATGGAGGGGAGTCAAGCTGTGATGTGGATGTGGCAGGAGCCTGCACTCTTGTATCCATTAGTAAAAGCAGCTGCTCAAAAAGTTCTTTCTGCTGTGATCTACCTTCCTGTCTTACCCAAGGTCTGCTCATTCGCTACACCCTTGTCCTCAAGTTCTGCAGCCAACTTGTGCCTTTCCTCTAGCCATTAAGTCTTTCTCTTTTTGGTATTGGATCTGCTTGGTGGGGCTGTCTGGAATGTCAACCACAAGTTCATCATGGAAACACTTCCTCTTGGACTGGTCCACAACGGTATAGTATCCAAGGCTTCTATTAGAGTGGGGGCAAATGGCCACGGTACTGCAGCCTATAGGGGTTGAGGGACCTGGAAGCAGACCAGGCCCAGAAGGGTTATTGTCTGAAATGTCTCAGTGCATGAGCACAAAATTTCAAGGACATAAAATGGTACTTTGCAAAACTTCACTTCAATAGGTTGTGAGAGGGATGCTTCAGACCACAGAAGCTCCCTGGAAATAGCCTGGTTAATTACAATGAAAAAAGTGCACAGAGGCTAACTTAGAAATCACAAGTGGTTTGTTTTTTTTTTTTCTAAAAATTGCAGACCAAGACCACTTTAGGCAAGCGCAGTGACTATAGCGTGCTACATAACCCTCTCTACCGTTTCAGGCATTCCACCATTTGGAGCACGTAACAGATCTTCTGGATCCCAAATGGCAAGCCAGCTGTGCATGCTACTGAAGTATTCAGGAGTATGGTGACTGAACAGCCCATCTATGAGTGAAGTAGGCTGGCCAGCTCTTCCCTAAATGTGATTACCTATCTGAAGTTCCTGCTATGGGAAAAAGTTTGCAGCTATCAGCCCCCAGGACTGTGTCAAAATTCATGAGGGAAACCACAGGATGCTGTGTTAGCAGCTAAATAATAAATATATGGAGATATACCTATCTCATAGAACTGGAAGGGACCTTGAAAAGTCATTGAGTCCAGTCCCCTGCCTTCACTAGCAGGACCAAGTACTGTGCCTGTCAGATTTTTGCCCCAGATGGCCTCTCAAGGATTAAACTCATAACCCTGGGTTTAGCAGGCCAACACTCAAACCACTGAGCTATCCCACCCCAAAGCTACATGGCTTAGTACCACCCCACAGCTCCAATACAGCCTTTTGTAATTGCACACAAATACACCGAACTCCACTGCCATCCCCCTCCCTCTCGTCACATTTTTGCACTGCATTCAAACACCCAGCCATAGTTCAGACAAATGTTTTCATCACCCGTGGAGTATGTGGACCTCATTTAGTCTGTAACTGCATTTGTAAACGGACTACATTTCAACCTTCCCACCCCTACAGTTCACTTTTTGCAGGTAGCTCAGTACACTGTTGGGTCGGTACAGAGTGGCGTGTTTACAGAGAAGGAAATATAAAGTTCTTATTTTTTAACAAACCGGCATGTCCTACCACAATTGTGCTGTTTTCTAGTAGGTCACTTTTAGATGCTTGTTTCACTGTTTGCGCTTCCCAGTCTCCATTTTTAATTTCACATAGGGGTGGCAGAGCCAGCAATACCAAGACATTGGCATGCAATCCACCATTAGACAGAGTCAACATGTGGGGGAGGGGTATGTGGGGTTATGTGTCCTCCCATATTTGCTGCTTGGCTTATATTGAGCATGCTCATATGGACTGAGCATGCTCAGTAACACTGCTGAAGCCGACTACCCTTACTCTGCTCCCTCCGACTATCGGCAGGCACAGGTTGTCTCTGCAGTGGATACCCGCTGCTACCCGGGGCCTGTAATAATGTTTGCATTGGTTCATAAAATGGAAATCCCTCCTATAGCTATATTAAAAAACCCCCAAATGGAGTCAGAAACGTACCTGATTCTGGGGCAACTACTGCCTCTTCCATTTTTGCTGCTGGTTCCATGGAAGGCTGCTCCTCTGGAGGGGCAAGAAAAAACTCCTCTAAGCGGCACCCCAGGATTTGCTGCAGCTGCTCTGCGACAACGTCTCTTTGGGGACCAGTTCCAGCACCAGAGTCACTTCAGTGGCCTCATCTGTTATCTGCTGCTGGCTACCATCCATTCCCATGCTAGAGTCTGGGGTCAGCAGGTCGCCATCCCAGCTGGTGCACCACTGTTTGCTCTGTGCTCAGCACATTACCCAGCACCTGTAAAACTCCTCGTAAAACGGGCACAATGATGGCAAGTTCCCAGAGGTGTGATTCTGGTCCCTGGCTTTCCAGTAGTCAGTCTGAGCCACTTAATTTGCTCCCTGAACTGTCCACTGGTCAGGTAAATTCCCAGTACTGCCAGCTTTTTCGCTATTTGCTGGTACACATACTCGTTCCTGGTACTCTGGCTAAAATCAAATGTTTTGCTTGTCTCGCACCAGAGATTCACCAAAATTCGGCTGTGCTCTAGGACGGAGTGTGCTTGGCAAAGGACTTCTTGTGCTCAGTGGCCATTACAAATGCAGCTGTAGTTTGCAGCTCAGCAGACAGAACAAAATGGAAGGCTTAAATGCTGAGGAGCTGTACTTGAACAAAAGGGACTTCTTCTGTTTCCTGAGAGTCAATTGGTGACTTGTGGGATAGAGAGGACAAAGAACACTGGCCCATGGGATTATGGGATAATGTTGACAGACTCTCAGGGCCTGAGTCTGGGGAGGTTGCGTCCACATTGCAAAACAATAGGGCTTCAGCCCTGGGTCCCAGCAAGACTTGGGCTCGAACCCACTCCCCTGGTGCGGTTCTGGAGGCCAGGCCTGAGTCCGACAAATTTGCATGTGGACAAAAGGGAATTTGGACCGGCGCCTGGGTCTGAACCCAGTCTCACTTTGCAGTGTAGGCAAATCCTCAGGTGCTTAGGGTCCGATTGTAAAGGTATTTAGGTACCTAAGTCACATGAAATTGGGTCTTGGGCTCCTAAGTCACATAGACTTTTGAAAATGTTACCACTTATCTCCTTACGAAGCACCCCTCGGCGAGGGTTAAAAGGAGTTGTGTTGGAAGCACCGCTCACCTACCTCTTCTAAACGCGGGACAGTTCCCACTTGACTCCTTCTCCTAGGCTTCAAGCTGAGCTTTCCCTCCTCCTGGCCCTTCACTTGCAAGTGAAATGAGGATGCATCAGGTGAGAGAATCTGCAGGGGGAGTGACAGGAGGGGCTGGTGCCTGGCTTGGGCAGTATATAGGGTTCTAGGCCTTCCTGACATTGTGAAGAGCAGCACTGGCACCTGATGGGAGAAGAATTGTCCAAGCTGAGTGTCCCCTATCTATCTCCCTACAGGTATATTTGTCCCCTTGCTGGTTCTGCCTCTTCTCCAGGGGGATAGAGAAGGAAAGAGGCAGAGTCTGCTCCCACCAGTTCTTCTTCCCCTCCAAGAGAAAAGAGGGACCCTGCAGCCAGCTTCCTCTTCCCTAGCCAGAATCCAAGGGAAACATAATGGATCTGTGAGTTCCCTCTGTCCTCCTAGAATGGGTGATATGTGTGAGAGGAAATGAGCAGGGAGGTGGTTGGGAATGCGAAGATTGTCCTTCTTCACAGCTCCACGCTATCTAGGCATGTGCTTGCAGATACACACACACTGTTGACTAGCTATGTGCCTGTTTGTGGCTATAGATTAGGGCTGGCTGGAAAACAACAATTCTGTGTTTCGAAATTTGTTTTCATTCCCAGGCAGAATGAAACTGACCTTTTGAAATTTTTTGCAAAAACATGTAAGAAACCCAGAAAAGAGCTGAGGGGCCAAACCAAAACATCTGGGGGGAAATATCAAATCGAAACAAATGTTTTTGTCAAATTGAAAAACTCCAGAAATGAAATTTTTGCTTCATTTAAAGTCACCAAAACATTTCAGTTGACTCAAAACAAATTTTTTTCTAAGTTTTTCATTTTGATTCAGCCATTTTGGGTGATTTTCTCCCTTTTATGTGGGTATGGGTTTTTTTTTATACTGGCCAAATTTAAAATGAAAAAGCTGTTTCAAATTGAAAAGTCTAAATGAAATGTTTTGATTTTTTCAAACCAAATTTCCCCCCCACTGAAACTATTTGCCAAATTATTGGACCCTGTGCTGGGGTATCCACCCCATACAAGCCCTGAGCCAGTTAATATGGGCTAAATGAGGTTATAATTAGCCTTATAAGTTGCACCGGGGGGAAGCCAGGGATTGATAAACACTAAATGAAAATGAAGCCCATCTGGGGGAGGAGCAGGGCTAGGAGTATAAAGCCAGGAGGTGAAACTGGGGGGAAGTCTGCTATCACTCCTTAGAGGGAAAGAGAGTTCACCAGGTTCAAGGAGGAGCTCCAGGAGGAGAGTAAGCCCTGGGTCCTACCCTGCACTAGGGAAATTGACAAAAGGCTGAGAGGTATGAAATAGCCATGGGGGACAGAGAACGGTCCAGTGATAAACCCAGAAATAGGCAAGGAGATAGAGAGGTGGGATATGAAGGAGCCCAGGGAAACCGAAACCAGTTCTGACACTGAATAGACGTAGGTTGCGACTCATAGGCAGGAACTCTGAGTAGCGTGTAGGCATGACTTCCCTTACCAGCCACTGGAAAAGTGGTACTCAACCTAGACTTGGAACAGAAGACTGCCTGAGACAGCATATAGGCAGCTTCTCTGGTGGGATTTTGTTATCCCAGAAGTGGGGGACTATATAGTAACCTGGCCAGAGGGCCAAGTCAGGACGAGGGAGCACCCTGAGTCAAGGGATCGAGAGGGGCCACGGTGTGAGCAAAAGCTAATTCTCAGACCCATCTACAAGGATGGGCACGTGCAGTGAGTGGAACCCCTTAACAGACCTGAATTCAGCAAATAGTTTGACTCTGAAAAATGCATTTCTCAGCAAATAAGTGGGGAACAAAGTACAACAAAAAATTCAGCCAGCACTAATCTTAAATAGCCAATTTAGACTAGGGACTTAAACCTGGATTTCCCACCCCACACCTGAGTGCCCTCACCACTGGGCTATAGCTTCAGTCTCATGCTCTCCTGTTGGAGCTGGTCCACCTTTCATAAGTCATTAAATATTCACTGGGCCGGAGAAAGACCAAATCTAGAGCCTGGTGGTTGGTGCACTCACCTGGGAGACCCACCTTCAAATCTTTGCATTTGAAGCAGGGTCTCCTTAATCCCAGGTGAGTGGCCTAACCATCAGGCTGTTCCAGAAAAACATGCGTGTGCACACACTCTCTTTTGTGACAAACATTTTGTCGACACTGATACATTTCTGTGAAACAGTTGACGAAACAGCATTTCCCACAGAAAGGTGTGTCCCCGTTTCCATTCTCTACTCCACGCCATCTCTCAGACAAGATGATGCATTGTCAGTCCACCACATGACACTGACACCATATAACCAGAGGACAGGTGAGATTGTCCTCCTTTTCCCAGGTGGAGCTGCTCTGATACACCGTCAACAGTGGTACCTCAGGTCTTAGTCCACAAAATATGGCCACCTGCTCAGAGCAGAGCGGCCCATCCCCTATGCTCAGCATCAGTCTCTAGAATGTCTGCATCTTTAAATAAACAAACAAAACCACAAAGGCAAGCACTTAGTTGCAGTGCCTGAAGCCAAGGTCCTGACCCGGCTTGGAGTTCTGGGTTAGCACTAAGGAGCTCCTCCTCCGTCCTAGTCCCACCCAGCACTCCCTTCAGGAAGAATCAGGCAGGCTTTTTTACCTGGTTTGGTGGTTCCCCATTAAGTCAGTGTCTCCTCCTGGTCTTTCTACACCTCTGGAGGACTGTCTTGCTGGTGGCTTGGCCTGAGCAGGGAGGGTGGTCAGGGCCTCCAACAGAGGGTGGAGAAGGCCTGATAGATTGCATCATGCTCCTCTTTTGGTCTATTTTGACCACTGCTCTTTGGAGTGGGTTTTTCTGTGACTTTAAAATATTTTTTATTCATTTAAAATTTATTATTTTTTATAAAAAATAATTGTGATAATTCATAGAGACGGTGCATAATGGTGATGATGATCTATCTATATTCATCTATCCATCCTGAGAGGGATGGATGTGATCCAGGGAACTTGAAAATGTGCTGAAGAAGAGTGTCCAAGCAATCTTCTCTGAGATCCTCCCTGCCCCATGAGTGAAGTGAGGCAGAAGATTCTGGAAGTGAACCGCTGGCTAGGTAAGTGGGTTTTGTGAAACATTGGTCCACTGTCTATAGGGAGAGGAGGCTGTATAGTTTGGATTGCCTTCATTTCAGTAGAAGGGGAATCAATCTCTTGGAGGACAGGCTGGTTACACTAGTCAAGAGGGTTGTTAAACTAATAACAAAAGGGGAGGGTAAAAAGAGAGAAGATATGAGCACTCAGCACAAAATTGAGATGCTGAGAACAAAATTAATCAATGAACAAAAGAACACGAAGAGCAGGAATTTTTGAATTGCCTATACACTAATGCTAGGAGCCTGGATAACAAACAAAAGGAATTGGAATTGTTCATTTATTAACAAAATATTCAGCCTATTTGGTATTACTGAAACCTGGTGGGAGAGTCGTATGATTGGAATGTTAATATCAATGGTTATAACCTATTTAGAAAGGATCGAGTCAGCAAAAGGGGAGGAAAAGTGACATTCTATGTTAACAGGCATTACCTGTTTCCGAGTCACTGATAATTGGGAAGCAAATGATCTTGAATGCTTATGGATCAATGTCCTAACAGCTAGAACACAAGATGGGTTACAGACAACCAAATCACATTAGAGAACAGGGTGACCAGTTTCTTTTGTACCTATTTATAATGTGTGGGGAAAAAAGCTGAGTGATGATGGGAGACTTCAATTTGACTGACAAATTATAGAGTCAGTACTAAAACATCCTTGAAATTTCTAAATATTATAGATGACAATTTCCTAACTCAAAAAGTTAGGGGAATTCTATATTAGACCTTGTCTTGACAGAAGATGAAGAACTGATCACAGAACTAAAAATTAATGATAGCTTAGCTACAAGTGGTCGTGACTTGATCACATTTATAATGTGAAAACTGAATATAGTCCAGAGCAGTTATATAATTTCACAAAGCTGAAAACAAATATGAGCCAAATCAACTGGGAGGAAGAATTTAATCAGATAATTGGGAATTTTTCAGAATACTTTACTAGATGGTCAAAAAGCTGAGGAAGAAAGCTTTTTTTAAAAAAAAAAACTGGTTTAGAGGGGAAGCGAAGGTAGCTATAAAAATTTATATATAATATATATGCTATATATAAAATAACAACAAGTGGAAGAAGGGGAAGTTGATAGTCAATAATATAAATCAGAAGCTAGGAATTGTAGTAAATTGATAAGGGCAGAAAAACCACCCAAGGAGAAATCTATGGCTAGCAGAGTTGAGGACAATAAGGAGTTTTTTAAGTATATTAAGAATAAACAGAATCCTAACTATGTTCTATTATTAGGTGGAAATGGTAGAATTATCAACAATGACACAGAAAAGGCAGAAGTGTTTAGTAAATATCTCAGTTCTGCATTTGGGAAAAAACAGATGATGTAGCCATATCATATGATGATCATAAGTCTTTCCATTTCACTAGTATCTCAGGAGGATGCTAAATAGCAGTTACTCAAATTAGACATTTTTTAATCAGCATGTCCAGAGAATTTGCAACTAAGAGTTTTAAAAGAGCTGGTTGGAGAACTCTCTGGGCCATTAATGTTGATATTTCAATAAGTCTTGGAACACTGGAGACGTTCCAGAAGACTGGAAGAAAGCTAATTTTGGGTCAATATTTTAAAAGTATAAATGGGATGACCCGGGTAATTATAGGCCTGCCAGTCTGGCATAATGGAGCAGCTGATATGGGACCCATAAGCAATTAAAGGAGGGTAATATAATTAATGCCAATCAACATTGGTTTATGGAAAATAGATCCTGTCAAACTAATTTGATTTTTTTAATGAGATTACAAATTTGGTTGATAAAGGTAATACTGTTGATGTAATATATTTAGACTTCTGTAAGGTGTTTGACTTGGTACTGCATGACAATTTGATTAAAAATCTGAAATGATGTAAAATTAACAAGGCAGATATGGATTAAAAGCTGGCTAACTGATAAGTCTCAAAATATAATTGTAAATGGGGAATCATCATCAAGTAGGTGAGTTTCTATTGGGGTCCTGCAGGGGTAGGTTCTTGGCCCTTTGCTATTTAACATTTTTATCAATGACCTCGAAAAAACATGAACGTACACCTCTACCCCGATATAATGTGACCCGATATAACACGAATTTGGATATAATGTGGTAAAGCAGTGCTCCGGGGGGGTGGGCGCACTCTGGTGGATCAAAGCAAGTTCGATATAATGCGGTTTCACCTATAACATGGTAAGATTTTTTTGGCTGCCGAGGACAGCATTATATCGAGGTAGAGGTGTATCACAGATAAAGTTTGCAGATGACACAATGATTGGGGGAGTGTTAAATAATGAAGAGGACAGATAAGCTGGGCATAAGCAAACAATATGCATTTTAATATGGCTACATGTAAATGTATCCATCCAGGAACAAAGAATTTAGGTCATACTTAAAGGATGAGAGACTCTATCCTGGGAAGCAGTGAGGCTGAAAAAGATTTTAAATCAAGACTGGGTGTTTTTTCTAAAAACTCTCCTCTAGGACTTATTTTGGGGAAGTTCCATGGCCAGTGCTACACAGAAGGTCAGACTTAGGTGGTCCCTTCTAGCCCTTGAATGTATGAGTGTATGAAATAATAAAATACTCAATGTGCAGGGGAGTGATGTATGCTGTTCTGGAAATGGGCAATTCCTCTGATGCTTACTCACAAAAAAGGGAAATATGCCCTGTGTGATGGGGCAAGGCCAGATGGCTACAGTAAAGTAGTGAGGAACAGGTATGTTAGCCCCAGGCTAAACAAATCCCTGGTACCATGGTAAATAAATTTATTTTATTTATTTAAATGGCAGTTGCTCCAGGTTAATCAAGACACCTGGGGCCAATTAAGATTCTTCTAGAAGGTAATGGAGATAGCTAGATTGATTGGGATACCAGAAGCCAATCAAGGACTGGCTGGAACTAGTTAAAAGCCTCCCAGTTAGTCAGTGCGAAGTGGGTGTCAGGAGCTATAGGAGGGAGCTGTGCTGTTGGAGGAATGAAGTAGTACAAATCCATATAAGGTGCAAGGAAGGAGGCCCTGAGGTAATTGTGAAGAAGATATTGAGTGGGGGGCTGCTGTGGGGAAGTAGCCCAGGGAATTGTACACGTCCTATTTCCAAAAAGTCAGCTTCTATAGCTGCTAATTTTAGGGTCCCTGGGCTGGAGCCTGGAGTAGAAGGTGGGCCTGGGCTCCCCCTCCCCTCCCTGATTAATCACTGATACTGGAAGACAACAGAGACTGTGTGAGGGAGGATTGTTTCTCCTCACCTCCCTTGCTGGCTTATGATGAAAATGGCTCAGTAGACTGTGACCCTAGCCTCTAGAGAGAGAAGGGCTACGTGGAGGGTCACAGTGAGCCTCTGAGGCTAGTGAAATCCATCAGGAAACGCAGGACCCACGGAGTCAAGGACAGAACTTTGTCACACCTGTTAATCACACTGCTTAAACAGTGAACCCCTGTGTCTTCCTTCTTGGAATAGATGACCTCACAACTTCTTGCCTTGCACCCCACTGCCTATCTGTGGCAAAAGGTGGTCCCCCCTTGCCCAGTTTAATTAGCAGATCTTTCACTTTGTAATTGCTGTGAGTTGGCAATGTGTCACCCACCTCATTATTCACACTTCACTCAATGACCACGGACACAGGGCTTTTCCTCTTCCTTACTGATCTCACTCTCAGGCAACTGACCCTTTCATTGCCTTTCTGCCACGGGCTCCTGATTCTTACATTAACCTACCATCCCCCAGCACTAATGCAAATACTCAGCCTTAGGTTCCATTTTGGGCAGTGCATCTGAGTTGGTGCTACTGTGGTCCACTCCATAACTCCTTGGTTATGTCCTCAGGCAAACTGTCTATGTGCCAGCTTCTTTTCACATCCTGTCAAATCTGATAGCAATTACTCCTGCTGCGATACTAGGAAGAACACCCGCTTGTGGACATGAAACTGATTAATCTGACCACTTTCCACTAGATGGAATTGATGGCCATACCACAATTTCACAACAACTCGTTGTTAAAACATAAGGTTTCAGTGCTGTGTGATCACTAGGCCAGGATGTCATAGTGATCCTGAACCCTAAGATCCCTGTCTCATAATCAGAAAGTGCATGAGAGGAATTCAGTACAGAGGTGGCATGGTGCACTGGTGATTGCTTCTAGCTGACCATCTGCTGCTGCTAGCACCCAGAGGAGAGGAGGAGATGCATTGGTACTCAAGCACCATGGTGCCCCATCAACCCCACAGATCATATCACAATGTGAAAATGGGTAAGTGAAGGAGCAGGCATATGCTAGGAACCATGCAATTCTTTCTTAATCATCAGGTGCAGAGCACATTGTTGGTTGTCCAGGGGAAGGAGCCAACATTTCTTTTGGGAGGTGGGGGAAATGGGCAATAATTTGGTGGGGTCCAGGTCCAGTATAGTCTTAATCCATTCCTACTGCTAGTATACTACATCATGTCACACTAGTCCTTGATTACAGTTCTTATCCTATTTTCTCTTTATTAATAATAATAATAATAATATTTCATTGCACTAATATAGCACCTTGCATCCAAGAGTATATGTTAGTAAATATTAACCCTTTTAACCCTTTTTCTTTCTGTATATTTGATTCATTTATATATTAACTATTATTTAGAATCTTTAGGACATTAAAGTGTATGTTGAATTCTAAGGTCCAGCACACTAGTCCTTGACCGATAAATAACCCTAGTCAGGAATTCTATGTGTTAAATTGTATATTATAATCCTGGATGCCTCTATGTTAATTGAACTCCAGATAGTCTGGGAAACCATTCCCTTAATATATATAATGCTTACACAAGCATATATAAACCTGGGAAACTGATAAGGGATAATTGTCACAACAGATAGGGAAGAATGATTATGGGAAGAAAGACCCACTGAAATATATTATCTTGAAGAACTGCTAGTCCTTTCAGCTCTAAATAAACATGCCTTCAAACATAAATCAGGTAAACTTAAAATGTTTAGAAATAACATCAGAACATATGTTTCTTTTGGCAAAGAGATTTTCTTTCTTTGAAAACCCTATATAATGACACTGGTATGAGAACTTAGTTGGGGAATGAATCTGCTGTGTCCCTTCAATTACAGTGAAGAAGAGACAGACAGCTCTTTATCATATCATCACATAAAGGGGGAAATGCATCTATTTTTTCGGTATTCTGTATAGTGCTGTTCTAATCTCTGATTGATAATCTTTGATTAAATAATTCCAATTAAGCCTGTTATTCAACAATCTTGAATCATCAATAATTCAGACATGCAACATAAGAATCTTAGTAAGGCAGGGCATGTAAATATTGTTATCCCTGTTTTACATTGGGGGAAAATGAAGCACAGAGAGGTGAAATGATTTGCCCAAGATTCCACAATGAGTCAGTAGCACAACCAGGAACCCAGGAGTCCTGATTCCCAATACCTTGCTCTAACCCATATTACCAAGGCCCCACATACTGCATAGGAAGGTAGACCTATATTTTATAACAAAATTCCTGGATTCTGCAGCACAGGGCCGGCTCTAGCTTTTTTGCCGCCCCAAGCAAAAAAAAAAAAGGCACAGTGAGCAGCGGGGATCACTAGTTCCTGCCTCCCCAGGCCAGGGTCCATGCCCCTGCAGGGCTGGGCT
Organism: Malaclemys terrapin pileata; assembly: GCF_027887155.1. Classification (NCBI taxonomy): domain Eukaryota; kingdom Metazoa; phylum Chordata; order Testudines; family Emydidae; genus Malaclemys; species Malaclemys terrapin. The sequence continues at coordinate 152,123,865 of NC_071505.1, forward strand.
GGGACTGGTGGAGCGTGGGGAGCCGGCTGGAGGTCCGGGGGGTCTGCCAAAGCAAAAAAAAAAAAAGAAAAAGAACCATGGCAGAGCGGCCGGAATGTGCCGCCCCAAGATTGGCTGGAATAGCGCCCCTTACAATGTGCCGCCCAGGCACTTGCTTTCTCGTCTGGTGCCTGGAGCCGGCCCTGCTGCAGCAGCAGCAGACTAAACATTCAGTTGCAGCTTAATTTTAATTATAAAGGTTTATTGTTATTGATGTAAAAATGAAAGTGAATGATACAGTGAGTACACTAGCCCCTGTGTTATGTATTTTATATTAAATTCACATTTTTATGTTTTTCTCATGTTTTCAGTGTGTCAAAGGTTTTGTTCTGACAGTGCATAACTCCTGCATGGAAGATGCCAGGGACGAAACTGCAGATGAAGTAGAAATCAGCTGGAGTTTTTGGAACCTGGGGAGGTGATGGAGGGAGTTTGGAACTCTGGTATAAGCACATTAGCTGGATTAACAGTGAAATAATCAGTGTTGAAATGTAGTGCCCAACATTAGGTTTCAGAGTCAAGAATCCATTGAGCAGAATGGGACAGTTCACATCCCTAAGAGCTGTTACCTCAGACTTTTGACAGACTCAGGTAGGCAACAGTGCATCACTTACATTTGATTCATATTTTCAAGTTTTTCTTGGTAAATTTAAGGCCTTGGATTCTGGAGCACAAATTTGTGTCAAAGAATGAATGCTATTCCCAGAGAATCTTGCAATACACAGGCCCCTTCCATAGCACATCTGATTTGTGCTGAGTCCATCTCTTGCCTTTATTCTAATAGTGTTCTTGGCTTTCACATAGTCCTTATGATGAACATTTAGCTGCCACTCATCTGCTTTATAAATCACTAGTACCAGTGTATTAGTACCCTGAGAGCTTTCACACATACCATATATTATAAATGAAACAAAATGGACATACAGTATACACCCTTGAAAATTCCACCTGTTCTGCAGTTATTTTGTACCCTGCAGGGTGAATTCCATAGTATAACATTGAGTTTCTATAAGAAAAAGCCACTTCATCCCTGCACGACTGGAGAAATATTAGAGATCCAGGATTCTAGGTATAGTGCCATGGGCATAACTTTGAAGTGCTGCTATTGCCAAGTGTGAGTCAAAAAGGTTAACTCCATGATTTTACTGTAAGCCTCTGCTGTGTATTGAAAAGGCTTCATCTCTCACTGTAACACCAGCCTATGCTTCTTGTTGTAGGTTCTTAATCCTCCTCCTCAGAAGGTTCCGAGGTCACCTTTGATGTGTGCTGCTTTGCCAGTTATTGCTCCTTGTGATGTGTGCATAGTTCAGTCTTTTGGGACTCACCGTTTTCATGTTCTGATTGTGTCAGAACATTTCTAAGAGAAGAACCTTTATTCACTCTGTACAGCCGGTCCAGATCTTGTGCTGCCCACCCTGCCTGCTCTGGCCCAGCCTCCAGTGGAGCAGCACTATCCAGTCTGTCCATGGTGGACCAGCCAAGGCAGCCACTGACTACCCTTCCTGCTCTGTTGTGTGGCGGTGCCTACAGACCCCATTCAGGGATTAAGGACTTTTTGCACTAGACACTGTACATACAAATAACACAAAGACAGTTCCTGCCCCTGAAAGCTCACAGTTCAGGATTATGAAAAGACAAAACAGGTGAGGGTAAAGGTAACAGTAAAGGGGCATCAGCCACCCTACGTGCTCTGGCCCACCTGCCTCTTTGGTAGGCAATAGCTATCCTACTTGTATGTGACCAGCTGCCTCTGACACACACACACACACACACACACACACACACACACACACACACACACACACTCTAAATAGTTTTATGGAGTGTTAACAATCAGCAAATGCTAAACTCAAACCAGATGTGCCCCCATCCACCAGCTAGCGGGTTCGGAATGTAGTTCCACACTGTTCAAGGTAACTTGGAAAGCAGAGCTGATGGGAGGACTCCAACATCTGGCACCCAGTGGGCCTTTCTGGGGTTTCACTTTCCTACAGCTTAATGTGCTGGATCCATAGTATCACTCAGAAGTGGGAATGGTTTCACCACATACTGTGTTCACAGCCCAAATGCTTGTACCTTTTGGAAGGTACAACAGCTGGGGGATTTTTACGTCAGTGGCATGGAGTTTCTGATAATGGTTCCCGCCGATGTTTGGAGGGAAGGGGATGAAGCTGCCTAAACTAGAGCTGGGCAAAACTTGATATTTGTGTTTCATGGGAAGTTCTGCAATTTGTTTTTGTTCTGATTCTGGACAAAATGAATAATCTTAAAATTTCCCATGAAATGGAAATTCCAGAATTGCATTTCAGAAACTGAAACACTGCAAAACAAAGTGCAGTAGAACCCTGTTTATCCGACCTTCTGTTATCCGGCTTTTCATCTTAACCAAACAACCAGTGTGCACAGGTCCAGAAGCAGGCGATCTCTCCTGTAATCACTAGATGGCGATGCAGCCTCACACTTTCCCATTCTCTGGATTATCTGAATGTTTGAATCTCTGATCTGGAGTCAACTAACTAACACGGCTGTTACTCTGAAACCTGATCTGGAGTCAAGTCTCAATTAGATCAGATGAAGGGAGTTTTGCTGTGACTAAAATTTACATAATTCGACCCACCACAGATTTGCTGCAGTGAAACTGGCAAGAAACATGTCAATTTAAGCCAGTCTCTCCCAGGCCTTACAGGGTTCATGGCTTAGGGTTACCATATTTTGTGCCTCCGAATGGAGGACACTCCACAGGACCCCGGCCCCGCCCACAGCCACGCCCCCGCCCCCGCCCCAACTCCGCCCCCTCCCCAAAGTCTCCGCCCCCTCCCCTGCTTCCCGCGAACATTTAATTCGCGGGAAGCCTGAAGCAGGTAAGGGGGGGTGTGGGGGGAGGAGGCGCGACCCAGGCTGGGTCGGCTCGGGCCCTGGGGTGCCGGCCCCGGCCGACCACCCCCGGCCCGCCCAGCACTGCCGGCCCCCGGCGGCCCGGCGCACCCCCCGGCGGCCCGGCTCCGGCCCGGCTCGGCCTCCCGGCCCCGCGCACCCCCCGGATCCCGGCCCCGCGGCCCAGCGCACCCCCCGGCCCAGCGCACCCCGCGACCCCGGCCCGGCTCCTGGCCCCCGGCGGCCCGGCTCCCAGCGCACCCCCCGGCGGCCCGGCTCCCAGCCCCGCGACCCTGGACCGGCTCCCAGCGCACCCCCCGGCGGCCCGGCTCCCAGCGCACCCCCCGGCGGCCCGGCTCCCAGCCCCGCGGGCCCGGCCCGGCTCCTGGCCCCGCGGCCCAGCGCACCCCCCGGCGGCCCCACGGCCCAGCGCACCCCCCGGCGGCCCCACGGCCCAGCGCACCCCCCAGCGGCCCGGCTCCCAGCGCACCCCCCGGCGGCCCGGCTCCCAGCCCCGCGGGCCCGGCCCCCGGCTCCCCGCCCGGCCCCGCACCCAGCCCGGCCCGGCACCGCGCGCCCGGCCCGGCACCATGCCCCCGGCCCCGCACCGGCCCCGGCCAAAGAGGCCCCGCCGAGCCCTCCCTCCCTCCCTCCCTCCCGATTTTCCCGGACATGCCCGGCTTTTGGGGATTTCCCCCCGGACGGGGATTTGAGCCCCCAAAAGCCGGACATGTCCGGGAAAATCCGGACGTATGGTAACCCTATCATGGCTCCATGGCAATCTCACCATACTGACTGTTTCAGAATCGGGGATCCCAGGGCTTTCAAACTCTTGGGCCAGCTGGCTCACTGGACTGCCCAATTCTCAGGGCAGTGGGCTCACCCGGCTGTGGGAGTCAGGCAGCCGAGGGAGCCAGCCCACCCAGGAGTCTGGAAGTCATGGAGTCCCTGGTGCCAGGGGTGGGCCTGCCCTGGAGCTGTGGATCCTGGAAGTCTATCCAAGAACTTCCAGGCTCCTGACTCTGCAGCAGGACTCTGTCAGACCTCTCAGGGCTTCAGCCTGCCTGCCACACCAGCAGGAGCCTAGATCCTTGGCTGGAGTGGGGGCCTCCAGGGATGTCTGGCTTTGTGGTAAGGAGCCTAGATGCCCTGGGAGCCACAGCTGAGTTGGGAGCCTGGGTTGTAGCACATGCAGGGCTTCCAGCTCCATGGCTGAGAACCTGGAAGCCCTGAGAATCCCAGCTTGTGCTGTCAGGCTAGTTCGATCCCTGGGCTGCAGGAGTCAGGCAGCTGGGGGAGCCAACTGGCTCAGGAGTCCGGAAGTCCAAGGGTTCCTGGCCTTGGGGCAGTCTGTATGGCTGGGCTCCCCCAGAGCCAGGGACACTAGAAGCCTAGGATTCCTGAATCCAAAGCAGTCCTCCAGCCAGGGTTCCAATAAACCATGCAGGTGAACTTGCAGGAAACCAGGCAGTTTTCAACAAAAACCTGGCAGAAGATTCATCAAAAGTGACACATTTCTGCAAAATGTTTTGCTTTCAATGAGTTGGCATTTTCCAAAGGAAAACTGTTCTGCTGGAAAATTTCTGACGAGTTATAGTCTGAACCTTCTGTGCCTGGCAATCTGCAGGGAACTTTGGTTCCAGGACTTCTATATAGGCCTTACTGTTTGTACTGCTCTTTGTGTTCTTCTGGCACCATGGCTCCTTAGAATGTGTGTTGGCATTGGATTCACCCCATCCATACACTGTGGCTGAGCAGTAGATGTTGCAGAAGGTCCCTGATGGAATTAATGGGTTCATCAACATGAACTCCCATGTGGCTTTCTGAGTGGGAATTTGCAAGACACAGTAGGATGCAGCTACAAACTGTGCTACTCCATGGCTCTGCCTCCAAAAGCCTGCCGGGCAGGAGGATTCCCTCTGCTTGAGAAAAAGGGAAGTATAACCAACTGGTTCCCTCTCCTCTTTTCCCTGGGCTGATTGTTAATCCTTCGCTTCCCTCTGAGCCAGTTAATGGTGGGAACATCCAGCCCTTCCTGTGGGTTTCTCAAATAACTGTGGTCCTGGAAAAACACTTAGTGGCCTTGGCACTGAAAATGAGTGGGTTTGGGAAAAGAGCTGATCAGAATAGAATTACAATCCACATGTCAATTTTGACTTGAACAAATTCATATTCTTGTTCAAAGTGATAGTTCTTTAATTTCCAGAGGGATGTAAAACACGAGTAAGCCACTGCTGAACGCTCCTTTCTGATTAAGTAGAAACTGCATCCCAATTATTATTACTAAATAAGGCTCTTTGTTTGAGTTTCAGTCCATAAAGTACAACCAAATGACTTTTACCATGCTATCTAAACATTTGGTCTGGTTAATGTCTAACTACAAGTATTTTTTAATATTTTTAATAATTAAATTCTTCCGGGAGAAGCTACTGATCTTGGGCCAAATGCTGATCTCAATTACACCAACAATTAGCATAACTGTATTGCTCAACTTTGTCATGTGCTGTAAGCATTTGTGATGCTGTTTACTTGCTCTTCCATTGATCCACCAAGAGGTGGCAGCGTCTGAACTAGTTTCTTCTCAGATTTTAAGTAAAAGGCAGCCTGAGCAGCTCCTCCAGTTTATTTTTACTCTCTGAACAAGTTGGATTCCCACCCCCACCCCGGTGATTTAAAGCTCACTTCTCAGAATAAAGACAATAGGGGAGAGAGGCCAATCTCTGGAGCCCAGAGAAATACAAGAATGGATTTCACATCAATTCATGAAATAACAAGGATAACTTCACAGTCGATATATCATGGAATAGCTGTCAGAAAGGGCTAAGAGTCAAATATAATTTTAATTTAAAAGCAAAAAGGAAGAAAACCTAACTGAATTCCACTACATCAGGTTTTGGGGCACTGCTGCCTCCTGCAACCGTTTTTCAGAACTATACAAAACTGTGACTGGTTAAATAATGAGACTTTAATTAAGTTAAATAATGAGACTTTAACTAATTAACTAATTAAGCCTCCTAACAGTCCTGTAAAGTAAGAATTAAATGCATTTAGCAGTCTGGGAATAGGAGGTGGAGACTACACATAGTTTTTGGACTGGAATAACTATTTCAGCTAGGAGTGTGATTTTCTTCAAACATAGTTATACTGGTACTATTGTGAAGACAGTTATACCGGTATAAGGGTGTCTTATAGTGATATATCTTATTGCCCTTCTGCTGTGGAAATAAGCTATCCCAGTATAGTTAAAGCAGAATAACTTTTGTGTGTAGACAAGGCCTAACTACTTTACCCAAAGTCCTGGCCCAAGTCAGGCAGAGCTAAGAATATTACCCAGGTGTCTTCATTCCCAGTCTTCTGCTCTAACTGCTACCCATCGTTTTTTTCATATTACTTTCAACTATATCTTAATATAAAGCACCATGATCAGTAAGATTTCACAGTGGTCTGGGTACAGCTACAATGGAAAGCAAATATTCAAAAGTATTTACCACGGCACACTTCCAGTAATACTGGCCATTTTGTGGATGCTTTCAGTGGAGTATAATTTTTATTTAATAGTGCTTTCTATAGGGCCTGACAAATTATATTTAGTTGCACAGCAGAATTACTGAAAAAATGATGTTTCTTACATTTATACAGCACCTTTCATCCCACAGGGCACAGTGAAAAACTACACACAAAGATTACTTTATCCACCCATGAAATAAAATATAGCAGTTATTTAATAGCTCTCACCTATCTGATAGGTTAAGTTTTTGTACTGCTACCCATCACCGTAATATCTGAGCACTTTCCATGTAAAATTGATTAGAAGTAGCCAAGTCCCTAGAGGACTTTCTGGAGTCTCTGGCTTTTCTCCCTTTTCAGGGTAAAATAATTCTGCTTGGAGTAAGGTTTTTTGTTTGTTAGTTTGAGGGTTGATTTGTTTACTAGTTTCACATCTTCTGGGTTTTAAAATTTTTTGTTGGGGAGGGACAGATAGGAGTGCAGGAGCTGTGAATGCAATACTGTGCAGCAGTGCAGGACAGGGTGTGAAGAAGTATCCAGGTGAAACGGCAAGGGGTATTTAGGAAGGAAGAGATCTTTTATATGTGAGGTCCTCAGTTACATCTCACATAAAAGATAGCATCTCTAGCACAGGATCTGTTAGCACTGAGCTGCACCACTGTTATGATGCTAATTCACAGGCAGAATGACAGTCCCCAACACCACTTCCTGAAGCTCCTGCGGCTTTCTAGTGAGGTCTCATAACATAGCACTGAGGTAGACGGTAACAGAGTGGTTTGCCTAAGAGCTGGAGAACCTGGGGCTAAGCCAGCCCTGATTACAAGATGAGCCCCATCTGAGAGGAATCAGGTGATTCAAATATAAAAAGCAGCAGGAAGTTGTAGAGGGCACATGTATGTTTCCATGAGGGAACTGTAGCAAAAGAGCCTGTCCTGTGGTGACCCCTGAGGAAGGGATAGCGCCTCAGGCAGGAGGTGCTGTACTGAGTTCAAGGCTGGATAGAAGATTTCCTTTGGATTTGCTTTTGGTAACGTTATTAATTTAATTTTAAAAAAATTGTGTGGAGCTTTGTTTAAGGAGCCTTCAAGGAGAAAACAGGGGCAGGGCACTGCAGAGGCTGCCCTGGCCACAAGGCGGTGGTGGCAGCCATGGCATTACACAGACCAACACTACTTGCTTGAGATGAGATAAGCTCCAGATACAAGGCGGGTATTGCTATACGCCTTGAAGATATTAAAAGGGCTCCAAGAAAAGAGTTTCTTAGACAAGTGATGAAGAAAGATGTTTTGTTTTTCCCCTGGATCTACAGCGTAACCAAGCCTGACTCCTCTTGGGGTGGGTTGGGTTGGGTTGGCTATCGTGCCCACAATGGCTTTTTACAGCTTTGTTCTAGTCCCATTCAGTGTGTGTGTGGGGGGGGGGAGGGGTGCAAACCCTATCAGAGTTGACTGTGTACCTAAGCCAGTATCCCATTCCTGCTCAACCTTCTCCTTAGGTTAATTCATTCTTAGGTCCTCAACAGTGGTGAAACAACTTAAATTGTGAGTAGTGACTAGTGCTGGTTGGGAATTTTCCATTAAAATGTTTTTTTTTTCTTCAATAGAAAATTAAGTTTTTGCAATATCAAAATTTTCTGTAGGAAAGTTGATTTTGCCATTTTTCCACTGGGAAAATCAAAATGAAATATTTAATTTTTAGCCAGGTCAACTTGAATTGAAATGTTTAATTTCAGACAGTTTTACTTTAATTCGTGTTCACCTGAGCTATTGTGGTGCCTCATGGAGTGGTAGTTCAGGTGCTTCATGACCCTATTCTCCTCTATGGGCTGGCTTCCATAGCTGGAATACATCTCCTACAACACACCAGAGTTAACTGATAATGAAATGTTTTGACATTTTGGAATTGAATTTTTTTGAAAGTTCAATTTCACTGAAAAATGCAATAATTCGATATTTTGGGATGAACATAAGCTTGAAATATCTGAATTTCCCATGAGACAGAAATAATGATTTCTGACCAGCGATAGTAATGACTGACAAACTTCCACAGAACAAACCAGATACTGGTATTTAGATTCCTGAAGATCATAACTGTGATGCAATAATAATTTTAAAGTAGGCCAAATTGTGGGCATAAAAACCCCAACAATTATACCCTTTTAATCTCTTCCTAGAAGCAATAAGCCTTTTGATATTATTGCTATCTTAAATATTAAAGAGGAAGCAAATTACAGTTACAATCATGTGAATACAATAGATCAACGCAATTGTCTCAGACCAATATTCAGTCAGATTGTCACAAACTACTCAAAAGCAAGTGCTATTTAAGGAAATAAATAAATTAGACTCTTTATACTACTACTGCTGCTGCCGTATGGTGTGTCATCGACCCTCCATCTTTGCCAATTTAATTAGCAAATTTAATCCCCAGTCCTTCAAATATTTAAGCATAGAAGTAGTCGTGGATACTCGCATAAAGTGTGTAACTGCAGGATTGGGGCCTTAGTTGGTTCTATCACTTGTGTAATTTTACAGATTTTTTACAACATCCCAACTTCCAAAACTTTCCACCAGGTGATTAAATAACAGATTTTTAAAATGTTATCCTCTCAAAAGGCTATAAATAGAGACATACTTGCAGCTCCCATTGACTTGAATGAAGTTGCACCATATCTGACTTTGGTCAGAAGAAGCAGATATATTGATTAATAAGATGGCCTTTTATCGGGACACTTTTCTTACCATACTTGCTGTGTATCTTTGCTTCATCTAATACTCCCACCTTAAATACAGCACATAGTTGTGGTCAGATGCAGGCAACAAGTATCATCCCCTGAGGGGAGAATTCCTCCCCTAACATTCCTTAACATTCCTCTTCCTTTATTCAAGGGTCCATGAGCCCATTATCAAGTGTATTTATGCTCAGTCTAGAAACACCACCAGGTACATATCATCTATCAGTCACATGATTCCTCATTCAGTAAAACACCTCATTGATAAGAGTATTTTAACACTATCCCCAAACTGATTTCAGACAGTTTCAACTCTGAAATATTTTTGTATAAAGTGTGTTCAGTTTTTCTGTAGTGTGCCACTGTTTTGACAGCCCAGCTGAAATTACAGGTATGCTGCTATTAAACAGAATATACTTGAGAGATACTCTATTCCTAAAAGCATTTTACTCCACGGTCTTTCTCAGCTTAAAGATGCCGAATGGGTCCCAGAAAATGAAATTAAAATGAAGGCTCCAGTTCAGTAAAGAACTTCAGCACATGCTTATATTTCAGCATGTGAGTGGTCAGACTAATTATGTGCTTAAAGTTAGGCATGTGCTTAAATGCCTTGCTGAATCAAGGCCTTTGGGGGATACTTTCTTCAATACTAATGGGAATTGTTTTGCTATGTCCTCCTACAGCATTTTGTAAATAGAGGGTGTAGCGAGACGGTGGGATGTCCCACTGAGGGCCGAACCTCCCCTAACACCGAGGGCGGAGCCACCGGGTCCGGCGCCCGCCCCTCAGAGGTCACGGTGCCGACCCGGAAGTATAAAAGCCCGCCTGCAGAGCTCAGTGGAGAACAAGCCGGGGAGAGAGCAGACATCTGTGGCCGAGCTCCCGCTTGGGAGACAGCAGCAGGCCGCGACCAGCCTGCTGACTCACCAGACCAGCCGAGCCTACCCCTCGCCCGGTACCCTGAGGAGGACTGGCCAAGCCTGCCCCTTTCCAGTTACCCCGAGGAGGAGCCGAGCCTGCCCCTTTCCAGCTATCCCGAGGAGGAGCCGAGCCTGCCCCTTTCCAGCTATCCCGAGGAGGAGCCAAGCATACCCTTCGCTACCTACCCGGCGGAACTGATGCTGGTGGAGAGCACCGAGGACACTAGTATGGCCCTGGTACCCTACGAGGGGCGAGGGGGAGTGTGGAAGTATCCCGGGGGCAGCCGACCCCCATCTGGCTGCAGCACTGCCAGAGCCTATGTCAATGTGTTGCAGCCAGGATCCCCACTGACAGCAGCGAGTTTCTGCCATTGCTAGGGCCCCGGGCTGGGATGCAGTGGAGTGGGAGGGCCTGAGTCCCCTCTGCTACCCATTCCTTGGGTGGCAGACTCCCCCTTTCTCCTGGCCTAGAGAGGCTGGGACCTCTTGCTCCTTAACTCAGTCCCTGCTTAAGGGCCTGGGTTCCTGACTGACTGTTTGATTGCTGCCCTGCCCTGCCCTGCCCTGCCCTAGGGCCTGGGCTGCTATAGACATTGACTCAGCCCCTGCTTAAGGGCCTGGGTTCCTGAACTACTGACTCAGCCCCTGCTTGAGGGCCTGAGCTCCAGACTGTGTGATTACTGCCCCGCCCTGATTGAGGGCTCAGGGCTTTTTCTGACCTACTGGCTCAGCCCCTGCTTACGGGCCTGAGCCCCTAACTGTGTATTTGCAGTCCCAGACTGCCGCTGGACCAGGATTGATGGCGGACCAGAGCGAGGTGGTGGGATACCCCACAGCCCCGCTGAGGGCCGAACCTCGGCAGAGACTATTACAGAGGGGTAGGTGTGTAATGCAAAATGGATGTGCCCTATTTTCAACATGAATAGAATCCAATTCACCATTGCCCTCCACCTTGTGTGGTCATTTATATCTGTGCAGTATGAGTGCAAAATACCCTCAAAAATCAGAATTATAGATTTTTTTTACACACTTTTGGCAGTCGCTTCACACTGATGTTAGCCAAATGGGCTCGTTTCCCCCTGGAGCTGCCCAATTACCCCAAGGAGGCACGGGAGTCGAGAAGACGGCTTCAAGTTCTTTACTGATCAGTCAGCTGAGCGGGTGTCCCCCTCGACTCATGCCAGAGGGAGGAACACACCTTACAAGCACAACTGGGCTTTTTTATACAGAGAGACAAACAACTTAGCGTGTCTAAATTCTGCTAACCTATGCATTGTTTAAATTCAGTTCTAGTAGTAATCAGGATACATCTGTTTAGCTTCCCGTCCTTCACATTCCTTTCCCAGGGTCCGTCCAACCCCCTCCCCTTTGCCATATATCTTCTATACATCCTGTATACGTGCAGCTTCATGCATGGGAAACGACAGTGAGAACTGAGATAAGCATGTTTACTGGGATAACAAGCAGAAGCCGAGATAAACATGTTTTTCAGTTTTTGGGCCTAACAAGATTCCCCCCCTAAAAAGCATTTTGAGAGCCTTATGGCCCCCAATCCTCAGCCTTCACCGGCTGGTATAGGGCCATCATTTGTTGGTGTATAATTTGATTAGCCATTCGTCAGACTAATGCAACTACACAGGGAGCTAAGCAAGCTAGGGTTAATAGGGTTGTAATAAAGAGTACAAAGAGAAGAAGGCCTTCTCGGAGCCATCCCAGTTGCGGTAACCAGGACGTGAACCAGTCCATATTCCACCCACCCCATGTTTGGACCGGGACATGGGCTAGCTTCCTCATTTCTTTTGTTAGCTGTTTTACTGCCTTTCCATTATCATCTATTTGTAAACAGCAATTAGATTAGTTTAATTTTGCACAAATTCCCCCTTCTTCTGCCAGCAAATAATCAAGAACTAGATGGTGCTGGTAAAGCACATTTCTCATCTGAGTGGACTGATCGGCCAAAAGATCGAGAGCTGCAGCCGTCTGATTAGTTGTTATTTCTAAGATGGCTTGCGGCCTAATTATCCAATTCAAGTTGTAAATGGGCTCCCTTGCCCCTGAGATCCACTCATTAGGATTCCATGTAGCTGGACCATAATGTTTTATAATTTTCTCAGGGGGCCACTCCTGAGCCCCCCATGTTTGGGAGCTTCCGGCGGTCAGGGTGGAATCCACGAACCGCCTTTCTCTAATTAAACCTTAATTCCCAATTTATTTCCCTGCATCTGGGGTAATAGAAAGAACAAGGGTCTTATATATCCAACATAACATATCCCAGACCAATTTGGAGGCAATCTTCAGTAGGCATAGGACCCGCAGATCCAATAATGGCCCTTTAGAGCCCAGGTTCCATTAGCAAAGGGGCCATCCCAGGTTTCCTCATTCTCATCGTCCTCTAGATGGTCAAAATATAAAGGATTACCTGGCCCTAAAGGTCCCCCCACCATTCCATCAGCTGAACTGCAATAATCACATCTCCACGCCCCAGCTCCTGCTTTCCAGACTCAATCACAGCCCCATTTTGGCTGATTGGTGCTAGACCAGAATTGTTTAAAACCCCATACTCGAGTTCCATTCTGATTCTGCCATGCCCATTGAAACCACCGTACCACGTGGTCCTTGCTAGTAGTATTGTCTAGCTGGCAACTCGTGAATAGGGCGTCAAAGAACCCATCCTGTCCTACCGCCCTGCAACCTTCGGCCGTAGGGTAGTATTGTTTGGAGCATTGCACCCAACTATTATTGGTGAGCCTCACATGGGTCTGGTTCCATTGCCCCTGATATTTAGAGCAGTCATACAGATGACAATAAGGGTCCCAGCAATCAAACCCTGGGGATAGAGTCCAATCACACTTGCTTTCTTCCAAGTACACTCCCTCCCGCCTTGTCCGATTAAGGCAGAGAATACCCATTCCAGAAGAATACAGTCGCCAGGGGCTACTATCCTCAGTCCAAACCCCCGTTCCATCGTGGACTATACTTAAATTGCTGAGCCACCATTTGGGCTGTACCGGCTGGGCTACCCAAGGCCATTCATTTAATTCCCCTGGGCCTCCGCATACCCAACAGTTACTGAGGTTAATGGATTTTGCTATTGTCTCCCCCCAGCTGTAAAAACCTATTTTCCCAATCATAATAGTGGTGGAAGCACATAAACAAAAATATTAACAATAATTTCATTATCTTTTTCTAAACAGTCCCTTTAGTCCGTCTAAGTACTGATACTCCCAGGTGGAGTCTTCACCTGTGCCACCCCGGGCATCCGGAGCCGGGGCGGGCAGAGGGCTGGTGTCCTCTTCCGCTAGTTCAGTCTCCGGGTTAGGGTTCAGAAACCGCTTTACCCGCGTATGGTGTGTCCATTTGTCACTCCCAAGAACTTTGACTGCAGCTTGGCTGATGAGCGAGACAGTGTGCGGGCCGTCCCACCGTGGTGTAAGGGGGTCACGCTTCCACTTCTTGACGAGGACCTGATCACCGATCTGGAACGGGTACATGGGCTGGTCCAAGGGAAGGGCCTGAAAAGGCACTGCGTTGATGCAGCTGTAACAAAACAGATTGCAACCCAGAGACCTGTTTCCATAAGGAGTCCTTCCCCATTTCCCAGTTTACATCCTCCCGGAACCCCGGGATAATGGTGAAAGCTTAAGACCCTTACGTGGGGCCCTTCGAATGCGGGTAAGGGCGAGTGGTAACGCATCAAGCCACTTTAAACTAGACTCTGTGCATAGTTTAGTGAGGGTATCCTTGAGAGTTCTATTCATTCTTTCCACCTGTCCCGTGCTTTGCGGCCTCCAGGGTGTATGCAACTTCCATTGTATACTGAGTGCCTGGGACACCTGTTGCAAGACTTCAATACAGTCATGAGTGGGGCTGGTCTCATAGGAAACCCAAGGGTCAGGCAATAGGGTAGCTAGGTTGAGGGAGCTAACTGTCCTAGAGGTTAAGTTAGGGGCTAGCAAGGGCCCTACCTCATATCTGGTATGTCGACTGGGATTTAGATGCTTTTCCCCAGCGCCTGTCCCCAGTATTTGAGGCATCCCGTGGGGAACCACAACCTCAGTGTCCCCCCCCAGGGTCAACTTTTCAGCCTCCTGTACGAGGAGAGCGGTTGCTGCAACGGCCCATAAACAGGCAGGCCACCCCTTGGCGACAGGGTCCAACACCTTCGAATAGTATCCAATGGGTCGCCAGGTTGGTCCTGACCTTTGGCACAGGACTCCAGCTGCCACCCCTCCTCTTTCATGAACGTATAGGGTGAATGGCTTCCGGGAATCTGGGAGGGCTAGAGCGGGAGGCTGAACCAAGCCTTTTTTAAGCTCTCGAAATGCTTTTTCCATTTCCCTGGTCCATTTCCAGTGGAGCAGACCTTCTTTAGTCAAAGACTCATAGTGGTCTGGCTTTTCCCCCATAGTCAGGGATCCAGAGTCGACAGAAGCCAGTCAGTCCCAGAAATGCCCTTAGTTCTCGGGGGTTCCGGGGCTGAGGGCTGTTAAGTATAACCTGGATTCTTTCTTTGCCCAAACTGCGACTCCCTTGGCAGAGGTGGTATCCAAGGAAGGTGACCTGCTGCTTAACCAACTGAGCTTTTTCCTTTGATACTTTATATCCCTGTACCCCAAGGGGATTGAGGAGCTCTACAGTTTGCTCCTTGCAGACTGTCTCTGTTCAGTACTCAAGAGCAGATCATCGCAGTACTGAACTATGTTACATGAAGGGTGTTTAGCCAGGAATGGGGTGAGGTCCCTTTTTAACTGGCCGCCAAAAATCTCTGGTGCACAGGTGAGTCCCTGTGGGACAACAGTCCAAAGATATTGGGCCCTGTAATGGGTGTCCGGATCCTCCCATTCAAAGGCAAACAGTCTCTGCTATTAACTTGTTAATTTGTCTTAGGTCCTGGACCAACCGATACTGCCCATTAGGCTTAGGCACCCCCATTATTGGAGTATTGTATGGGGACGTGTCTTCCTTTAACCACCCGCACTGCAAGAACTTTTGAATCAGGGGTTTTAACCCGATCCGAGTGGTTAGCTTAAGGGGGTATTGTCGAATTCGGACTGGGCTGCTTCCCTCCTTAAGGGAAATATGCACTGGTGTAGCATTCCTGGCTCGGGCCACGCCTCCTTCCTCCGCCCAGACCTTGGGATTTACCCCCCTCCCAGCAGCTGGCTTCCAGGGAGTGATCTCTAGCATTTATGAGAGCCATCTGGTAATTAGAGGCTTGTTGCTTAGGGATTCTGACTTCCATTGTCCCGTTATCGAATGAGATCTCCGCCTGTAATTTAGTGAGGATATCTCATCCGAGCAGCGCTATGGGGCAGGAGGGACTGCAAACAAACTGATGGGAAATTTGACGGTCCCCTATTTTTACTAGGAGAGGCAAAGTTTTTCTTTTTTCCAAAGCTGTAGTTTGTCCCTCTATCCCCTGGACTATGGCACGTCCCCGAGCTCTATCTCGGGGAGCCTTATTAAGGGGGAACAAACTAAGAGTGGCCCCAGTATCAATAAGGGCTTCAATTGGGCGGCCCTCCACTTTAATTTTTACTGTGGGATCCAGGCTGGCAGCTTGTGCTGTCAGGAGGGGCCGCTGGGTTCCCCGACCCCCCCCCTATGGGGAAGACTCCTCCCCTGAATGTCCTGTACTGTTGTAGAGGATGGGAAGGGACGGGGTTTTATCTTTACGTTCCTTTCCCATGGCCTGTCACCGGGGGCATTCATTCTTCCAGTGCCCCTCTTTCCTACAGATAGCGCACTGATTTCGACCCAGGCGGGGGCCCCGCCCCTTCCCCGGTGGCCCTGGCCGTCCCTTAACTTTGTCCCCCCTTTCTTCATATCCTTTCCTTTGGGCCATGGCTAAAACGTGGGCCCCTTTCTTCCGAGAACGGGGGATTCTGTTGCTTCCAATTATATAGATCACTAGTGGTAAAGGGAACATATACCATAGTGAGATTACCCTCAGGGGCTACAGTTTCCTGCAGTGGACACAAATAATTCTGTTGCAGGGGCCCTTGGAGTACCGGGCCACCCTTGCTCCTGGTGTGGTTAGACACCGGGGAGCTCAGAGAGATCGGAGGGGGCTCTCGTTTGGAAAAGTCCTGGTCGCTTGGCTCACCCCTTTCAGTTGAGCCATTATCCTCAGAGGAGGGGGTGGGGATTTCAATTGAGGATACCGGAGCCAGGAGGCCGGGATACAAAGGGGGAGGGGGCATAGGATCAGGGGCAGAGGGAATCACAGCCCGCAGACAAGATTTCTTAACAGGGAAACAGGGTTTCCTAACAGGGGCACGGGCCATTAAGGTTTTAATAGTTTGTGATCTACATTTTTGTAACCATGGGGGATGATTGGCCACAAGGTCCTGCCAAATATCTATATAGGGATATTGGTCCCAATGCCCATCCCAGGTCACAATGCTATGTACTGCTTGTACAACCCCTGGTTTGAGCGTCCCTCCCTCGGGCCATTCCACCCCGAATGTCATCCATTCAAGAGTACAGAATTTTACAAGCTTGTCTTTACATAATACAATTCCATAATTAGCCTGGCGTCTAAACGCCTTCCAGTTATCCAGCATACATCCCAGGGGTGTCCAGGAGAAGGTGCTTTGTCCGGACCCCATTATGCTTTACCCAGAGTTTTCCGAGACAGAGATATCAAGAGGGGGAAGAGGTATAGATCTAGTTCTAACTCAGATATCCGCTGGGTCACGAGGTTCGGCTGACCCCCCTTGCAATCAAGATATCCTGGTCATCGGGTTTCCCCTTGCAGGAGTCTTGGGGCGGCTGAAGTCAGCTTAAGCCTCAGACCTGTCAGCAGCACTCATTCATCTTTCACACAGATCCTTTAATCAGTTACAATCTCGGTTTCCAACACACCATTAAGAGGAGAAACAAGATTACCCTTCCTATAGACAAGAGTAATCCCTGAGGTTGTTCCAAGTCCCAATAATTGTTAAAAACGGCCCATGGACTTGTGGAGTTAGTTATGTTACTCATTGGCCGTTATTTGCTTACCCTTTAACCAAAAACACAATAACAAGACATTTACAAAGCTACAATAATGTTAACATACCTTCCTGTATACAGGCTGCCTAGGGGATTTCCACTGTCCAACCCACACCTCGGGGGCGTTATTCCTCAAACCCAGGAGGTAAACGCACTTACCGCCCGAAGTGGCCGCGTCTGGCAGTCAGACTTCCCCTCCTTCTGAAGCCGTCTTGCTTCCGTGTCCTTCAGAGTTCTCTTTAGAGAGGACGCAGCCGCCCCGGCCGATTGTGACGATCCGAGGCCCGAGCAAAGCAACAGCTCGAGGTGGCCACTCCTCGGAATCGCCCTCGGCCGTCGGTCAGTGCCCTCTACAGGGAGAGAAGTCCCGGCGGAGTCGCCATTTGTTAGCCAAATGGGCTCGTTTCCCCCTGGAGCTGCCCAATTACCCCAAGGAGGCACGGGAGTCGAGAAGACGGCTTCAAGTTCTTTACTGATCAGTCAGCTGAGCGGGTGTCCCCCTCGACTCATGCCAGAGGGAGGAACACACCTTACAAGCACAACTGGGCTTTTTTATACAGAGAGACAAACAACTTAGCGTGTCTAAATTCTGCTAACCTATGCATTGTTTAAATTCAGTTCTAGTAGTAATCAGGATACATCTGTTTAGCTTCCCGTCCTTCACATTCCTTTCCCAGGGTCCGTCCAACCACCTCCCCTTTGCCATATATCTTCTATACATCCTGTATACGTGCAGCTTCATGCATGGGAAACGACAGTGAGAACTGAGATAAGCATGTTTACTGGGATAACAAGCAGAAGCCGAGATAAACATGTTTTTCAGTTTTTGGGCCTAACACTGATGTAAATAACTACACAACATGCAACAACAATGGTGAATTGGCTCAGTCTTTGTGTGTGGTTTTCATGTTGGTTAAAGATACCATTGTACTTGTCAGTCCTGTATTTAATCAGCACATAACAGGTACAGAGCGTACAGCATAAACATCCCCTCAAATGCTCTTTCCCCCTGAATTGAAGGAACCAGCATAAGGAATATGAGGGGAATTTGATTCCCATTGCCCATTTAGTCCTTATTCTCTTTATTGAGCCTGTGAAAAAGGGGAGCAGTTGGCTCCTGTAGTGATGGTGGATTTTGTGATGTGGACTCAGACCACCATATTCAACACTCTATGGCAAGCATAAATGGCTGCTTCTCTGCAGAGGTGCTGGAACAATTTGCATAGTGGAAGGGCTCAGAGTCATTGAACCAAACTGTAGTAGTTGGCATCCTTCAGTCTCTAGAGACCATGGGTATGCGCCCCTGAGAGATATAGAATTTACTCAGTTGGTTTTATGGCAGCCGCGAACACGGCTGAAGAGACCCACTCGAGAGAGACAATCTCTGCCACATCTGCCACATTTAACGGTGATGTTTCAACCCTTTGGGCTTTGCCTTCTGTGAGCTCTTTTCTCCTCTGGTAAGCTGGACTGCTTCCTCTCGTAACTCTGGAGACCTTTGTTTAGCTCTTGTTTCCAAAAGCTGCAGTCTTGAGTGTGATCTTCCCAGTTGTCGACATCCATGTCCATTTCTTTGAGGTCTCACTTGCACACATCCTTGAAACACAACTTTAGGTGTCCTTTGGGTTTTTTTCTAGATGCCTGTTCACCACAGAAGATGTTCTTTGGGATGCGCCCATCATTAATTCAGTACACATGCCCACATCAGTGCAGGTATCTCTGTTTTGAGAGTGTTTGCATGCTGGGTAAGCTGGCCTACTTGACCAGCTCAGTGTTGGTGACTCTGTCCTTCCAGGAGATTCCAAAGATTCGACGAAGGCAACAGATATGAAAGCTGTTGAGTCTCTTTTCCTGATGAGAATATAAGGTCCATGTCTCGCTCCCATACAAAAGTGTAGTGATAACACATGCACGATACACACAGATCTTTGTGTGTTCTGTCAGATTATTGTTTTGCCATACCCACTTGTTCAGAGGCTTTTCCAGTACAGATGTTGAGTTCTGTTTCAAGTGAGAAGTTGACTGTGATAGTGGACACCAGGTATGTGAATTCGTTCACCACTTCAAGTTCACAGTTTTTGATCTTGATGGAGGGTGCTTCCTCAACTCCTTGGCACATTATGTTAGTCTTTTTTAGGCTTATAGTAAGCCTGAAGTCTTGGCAGGCTTTGGAAAAACTGTCCATTAGGCTTTGAAAATGAGCTTATGTGTGGGTTGTCACTGTTGCATCATCAGCAAAGAGGAGGTGTTGGATAAGGGCCTCCCGAGTCTTTGTTTTAGATCTGAGTCTTACAAGATTGAATAGATTCCATCAGATCTTGTGTGCAAGTAGATTCCCTCAGTTGAGGAACCAAAAGCTTGTTTCAGTAGCAGGGAGAAGATCCCAAACAGAGTTGGGGCAAGTACACAACCTTGCTTAACTCCACTACGAATCTGGAAAGCCTCAGATACTGAGCTGTCATATGGGACTGTGTCGTACATGTTTTCATGGAAGGATCGAACCATGCTTAAGAGCTTGGGGGGGGGGGGGGCAGGCAGCCAATCTTTTCTAGAAGCACAAATAGCCCACTTCTACTGACAAAGTCAAAAACCTTTGTGAGATCGATGAAGGCTATGTAGAGGGGCTTTTTTTTTTGTTCTCTGCATTTCTCTTGTAGTTGTCTCAGTGAGAAGATCATGTCTATAGTAGACCTTTCAGTTCTGAAGCCACACTGTGATTCAGGATAGATTCTGTCTGCAAGGGTCTGAAGTCTGTTCAGGACAACTTGGGCAAAGGCTTTTCCCATAATACTAAGAAGGAAAATGCCACGATAGTTGTTACAGTCGCTCCTGTCACCCTTGTTTTTATAGAGTGAGGATGTTGGCGTCTCTCATTTCTTGTGGTACTTCACCTTCTTTTCAGCATAGGCAGGGCAACTCATGAAGATGTTCCAGTAGAATAGGTTTTCCGCATTTTTTGACCTTGGATGGTATGCAGTCTTTTCCGGGGGGCCTTTCCATTGGGGAGGCCATCAATGGCAAGGCTAAGCTCCTTGACAGTCAGTTCATCGTCGATTTTGTTTATAACAGGCAGCTGTTGATGACTGCGTCCATAACAATATTTTCATGAGAGTAAAGCTCAGAGCAGCGTTCTACCCAGCGATCCATCTGCTTGGTCTTTGATTGTTTCCCCTGTTGTTGATTTCAATGGGCCTATCTTCTTTGAAGTTGGTCCCAAGGCTTTCTTGATCCCATCATACATGTTTCTGATATAACCTGTATCAGCTGCTACTTGGATGCTTTCACATAAGTGCAGCCAATAGTCATTGGTGCAGCATTGAGCAGTTTGTTGTATCTTGGTTCTTGCCACTCTCAACACTTGTAAGTTTTTTTCATTTGGGTCTCTCTTGTAGTTGGTTTGGGCTGTGTGTTTGGTCTCTATGACTGATGTCAACATACTGGAATATGCGTCAAACCAGTTGGTCTTATTTTCCTTCTTCCCAAAGACTGACAGAGCTGCATCATAGATTGTGTTCTTCAGTTGCTTTTGGCACAATCACTGGTGTCAAGGGCTTGTTGTAGTATGTTCTTGTACTGCTGTGACTTTTCTTGGTCCGCTATGGCACTGAGGTTAATATGAGGACATCCTTTTACTTTAAATCTGTGTATTTTCTTTGGTTTAAGTCTGACCTTGTTGCATACCAGAGAGTGGTCTGTGTTGAAAACAGTACTTTGAGAATTGCAGGTAATGAGTATGGTGTTAAGGGTGGTATGCCTTATAAGATCCAGTTGGTGCCAGTGGCCAGATCTGGGAGGTTTCCAAGACACTTTGTGTTGCGACTTTGTCTGGAAGAATGAGTTTGTTACACAAAGGTTGTAATAGGAATAAAATCTAGAAGTCTCTGACCGTTTCCATTCATCTTACCAGTTTTGTGTTAACCAAGACAGTTGGTTAATGCTCCCATCCTTGTATTAAAGTCCCTTAGCAGGAAAACATATTTGTGTTTTGGAATCTTGCTGATGGTGATGTTCAATTGGTCGTAGAACTGGTCCTTGATGTCCGAAGACGAGGAGTGTGTTGGGGTATACACACTCACAGGATTAACTGGGCCCACAGATGTGAACAAGCATAGTGCCAAAATTCTCTCTGATCCATTTGTAGGTGGCTCAATCATCCCCAGAAATGAGTTCTTGATGGAAAATCCCACTCCGTGCTCTCGCGTTTCTTCTGTGTTTTTCCCCTGCCAGAAAAAATGTGTAGTCTTCTTTTTCTATGAGAGAGCCACTTGATGCTAGCTGTGTTTCTTGGAGGGATGCGATATTCACATTGAGTCATTTCAGCTCATCATTGATCACGGCAGTTTTACGTGCATCGTTGATCTGTTGAAAGTCCTCAAATACTCCAATTGTCATGGTGCGAATGTTCCAGCACCCTATCTTTAAGGGTATTTTCTTTCTTTTACCTGGTTTGCCAGGTGCATTGGTTACAGACCACTTGTCAAGTTATAAAACTCTAAGCTCCAAGCACCCATGGAAGCAGGCAGACTGTGGCAGGACAACACGCTATTGTCTGGAGGCTGTCCAGTTTTATGGAGGGCAGTGGTTGTCCAGTGAGATACAATGATCTCTCCCACCATCAGAGACAGCCCCTAGCGTTTAACTCTACGCCAATTGAGTAAGAGCTTAGAACGAGTGACTGCTGCCTCCCATGTTGTGTCGATGCTCGAGGCAAAGCTGGAGTACCTCTCCAGGGCGCAAGCCTGGGCAGATGATATGGAGGCCCTGAGTTGCCCATGTATCAGGGCCCCCCTCTCGGCATCACCAGTAAAATCCAGAGGAGAGGAAGAACCAACACATCTGGTACCCAATCCGCTACAGGAGTTGATAAAAAGATTAGTACCTGACCGCCTTTAGGGCTCCACTCCAGATTTTATGTCTGAGTTTACTCTCATATCCTTACATCTGCCCGATTCCATCCACTAGGCAGTGGGGCTTTTCTGTCGGGGGATGCTCCCTTAGTCTTACACCCTCCCGGGCTACCCATAAGGCAGTGGGTTTGATGAGCCACAGATAGTACCCTCTACTCACATTATGATAGCAGGCATAGCCTGACCTGACACTCAGACCAAACTGTAAACCTTGTATATGATGGAAATCACTTCAAGCCAAGAGGTGCTGCTGCACCTCAGCACCCCTTCTCTGAAAGAACATACGCAAGTTGCTTTCAATGGGGATCTTTCTCAGAAAGCTGAAGTCCCTGAGAGAGAAACAGGGGGGCTAGGAAACAGGCTAGAGCTGAGAATCTCCTAAATTCTTCCCCTAGTGATGTCACTGGAATGCTCTGTGCCCTTGGGCTAGTGACTGCACCCCTGTGTGCCTCAGTTTCCCCAGTTGAAAAATTGGGAGAATGATATTTTCTTGACACACAAGTTGGCATGAGGTTTAATAAGCATTTGTGAAAGGCTACATGGATGATAATATTATAAAATGAGTACAGGTTTGCAAACCAACTTCTGTAAAGTTTCCTTCACACTTGGGTCCTTGGTTGTACAACAGAAAATGTAATAAAATAACAGATGAGTGCATAGCTTCAGCCCTTGCATGTCACTCATCCCGTCTTTAGGAAGGAAACGATTGTGGGTCCCTCCCTCCCAAGCCCATGGGCCTGACTGCTTGCACTCCCCCCAAGGCATCCCTGTTACCCACCCATTAACAGTGGAGAGAATTTTTTCCTCTTACTTTTTATGTGGGGACATTGGGCCTGACTATCCTCTCGCTCACTTCAGTTATACACAGGTCGACCATGGTTCAATACAGCCAGCAGACCACTCGTTCCATGCAAGGTGGAACACTGTGGTCCCGAATACCCTCTCTCCACCCCTGCCATTGGCACTACTGCCCTATTCTCCCCCCATGCAAGGGGTACTATGACCCCACTCACCCTCCATCTGCCCTACTCTCCCCTCCATGCCAAGGGCACTACTGCCCCCTCCTCCGCCTAGGCAAGGGGCACTATCGCTCCCTCTCTCCCCAGGCTAGGGGCATTATTGCCCGCCCCCTCCACTTCTCTTGCTCCCCGCTCAGCCCTGACCTTCCCCGCCTTGCAAGCTGGACCTGTTCCAAATCCTCCCCCCTCACTAGTGTAGGCGATGGTACAGCCTGTCTCGCCACTCCCCCTCAGATGTGAATGGTGCAATCCACATCCCTCTCCTGGCACAGACAGTGATTAACTGCCGCCGGTGCCAGGCAGAGGGTTAAGGAAAGGGGGAAGGGATGATTGGGCCGGCCGCATGCCAGGACCTGAGCCGCTGCTCTCTTCTTATTGGCCAGCACGGTTATCGGCCCTACCCCTTCTCCCTCTCCCATTGGTAGTCGTCTCCGTGAGGCCCCGCCCCGCCCCCCTCTTCTCCAGGGTCATTTAAGTTTATGAAGCAAATAAATAAATAAAATGGGAAATAGAAATGCGTAGAAAGGGGAGGATTCGCAACCTAACTTGCTGTGTTGGGCGGGGTGTCTTGGGTGGCCAATCATCACCCAACCGCCGGGGAAACTGACAACAAAACTAATCCAATCAACACCCTGTCATCTCGAAAGTGGACTTTATCTTTCGGATCTCTGCCAATGACAGACGAACTTCACTTGATGAACAAGTGGCTGAACCAATCGCCTGGGCGCATAACGGACCAGAGAGCACCGCTACACCAATAAAGAACCAACATCCAGAGGCGGGCGGGGAGGAAAAGAGTGCGTGATTGTGGGCGGGGCCCGCTAGGGAGTAGCGTGGCTCTGAGCCAATCGGCATATGGGTATCCGGGGCAACAGGCCAATGAGGGGGCCGGCTAGGCGGCGGCGGCTGCATGTGAAAGTGTGGAGCTGCTGCAGAGGGAAGAGAGAAGATGAGAGAGGTACCGCGCTTCCGGGGTCAGGCGCGGGTTAGGGGGCGGGGCCGGCAGGTTCCTCGCCCCGCCCATTGGGGTACCTGTGGGGTGGGGACTGAGGAGAAGGGGAGGGGTTCTGGGGGGCAGGCGGCTCCCCCGAGTATGCCGGGCTGCGCGCGCGCGCGCTCGCTCGAGCCGTGGCTGAGGTGCCCCGGCGGGTCTCGCGACTTCCCCCGCCGGGGGCGCAGAGTGGGGCGCCCGCTGCGCTGGAGGGTCAGACTCGCCGGGAGCCCTCGGCCGGTCTCCCGGGGCCGAGCAGCCGCAGCTCCCTCCGGATCGGGCCCCGCCCGAGCCGGCTCCGCGCGGCGAAGTTCGAGCAAAAGAAAAGTTCTGCCGGAGGCGCGTCCGGAGCGCGGGGCCCGCCCAGGGGTTCAAATCCCGCTGGAAACCGTTGTGCCCCCGCCCCCCGGCCGGCGATTGCCGCGCCAGCGCGGTGCCCCTGACCGGGCACGCCAGGGGAACACGCCCGGCGATAACGCGCGGTCTCTACTGGCGCTTTCCAGCGCTAAAACTTGTGTCGCTCAAGGGGGTGTTTTTTTCACACCCCTGAAGGACTGAAGTTGTAGCGCTGAACGTGGCGGCACCTCTCAGCGCTTTTAACCCCCCAGGGGCTGGGCTGGGTGAGGAGCCCGCCGCGCTGTGCTCACCCTGCCCTGGGGACAGAGTATCGCACCGCGGCGGTGAGCAGCAGCCGCTGCAGTCAGCCCGCTCCATCCCCGCGGGCGGCAGAGCCGCTCAGTCCCTGCACCTCGCCTGCCTCCAGCCCGGCGCGCTCCCTGCAAGGGCGCTGTTCTGCCGTGCCCCCAACCCCCGGATGCTGACAACCAACCAATATCTAAAGATTATAAATAGTGCTGAAAATAACTGTAGAAGGGGGGTAATGGTTCATGTGAAGAGAAGGCAGGTGGGGTTTGAATTGTCCAGGTGAAACTCAAGTGTTGAATTTCAGATACGACGTTGACGCTGAAAAATGTCTTGGGGCAGGTATCTTTCTATTGCCAAGTCTGAGCTTGTCCTTCTCATGGCACCAGGTGCTTGGAACTTTTTCTTTTTTGTGCCTGACAAAATTACACCTGTATCTCCTGCTCTACCAAATAATTTCCCTTTTTGCTTTGTTGCATAGCAGTTAGGTACCATGTTTTATAAAAGGGTGGTAAATTTATTAGAAATTAAATGAAAAAAGAGCAGCTTGGTTGCTCGGAGGGGTAAGGTGGAGGTATGCATCTCTATAACACAAATTATAACTGTTTTGGATTTCTCCCTTCAGACTAGTGGAGAAAATGTGCATTTTGATCCTATGGCAGGGGGACAGCCCTTCGGACAGTTCATGGAGCAGTTTTGACATTAGTTTTCAAGAAAGTCGGTCATTTGCAATTCCAGGGCCAAGCATCTGCAGATACAAAGATCACAGGGCCTTCTATCCCAGATTCCTGCAGTTCCCTTAATAGAATCATAAGTTAAATGAAAGGGCTACTGCCATTTAGTTCTCCACCTCTTAAAAAAAGAAAAGTGATGTAACTGTAGCTGTCAAAGAGAAAAGATTGAAATGAGGATGCCCTGTGGATAGGTAATGCCTGTTGAGATACTGGTAGGGAGAAAATCCACTTTTGGGTGGTTGGATAAATACAGCATCAGGACCGAAATATATTTTCACTTTGAAATTGGATTGTTTTTTGGAAAACATTATAAATGGTTATTCCAGTGTTTTCTAAATTATTTAAATTATTTTAAAGTTCCAGAGTTAACAAAGGAGAAATAGTGAAGTGTTAGTTCTGTTACCATGTCCTGACTGTCTCAGCTGGTGATAAGGGGATATCAGTTACATAATTTAGAGGCTGGGGCTGTTGGTTGACAAATGTCAACGACATCCCTAAATGTAATAGCTTGGTCAGAAAGAAGGATGTGTTTCTCCCTCTTTCCTCACCCCCCCGAGACATAATCACTCACACCAGCTTTTTCTGTCAGAGTGAGTTTGAATGAGGTATCAAGAAATTCTTAGAACATACTTGTCTCTAGGAAATAGTTTTCATGAGATCTGCAATATGTTAGATTCTAGAATCCCATCCCATTGTCTAAATATGTTCAGAATCTTGAGGATATGCACAATCTTGTAAAATTAAGTTGGCCCCTGTGTTAAACAGCATAACAATAATAACTGCAATAAAACAAATACATTAAAGGAATCTCAATCTGGTAAAATGAACCAAGCCTGCCTGAAGCCAAGTTCTGAGATCTAAGTAATTATTATAGGAGAAAAATGTCTTTATATTCTAGAAATGTGATTTATTTATGATTATACAGCAGACAGTCCTGAAATTTGCACATTTCAGTGGGTCTTTCTGGAATGCATTTTTATATACAAATCATATCTTTGAAATTAAGAGGATAATAATAAGACTGCTCTTCTACAGCATCTTACATCTGTGGAGCTCAGTGTGCTTTGCAAGCATTTATAAATTAAGCCAAAAACCAGCTCTGTGTGGTAAGAAAGTAGTATTATCCCCCTCTTACGAATAGGGAAACTCTGAGGCATGAGGAGGTTAATGGCTTGAATGTCTTTAATAATAAGAACTGTGGATGCTCAGTACTAGAGCTGATTGGGAATTTTCTATTGGAATACATTTTCTGATAGAAAATGCCCTTTTTGCTAAATTGAATTTTTCTGAGGGAAAATGTCAGTTTTGCCAGAACACTTTAGTTTTCTATGGGGAAAATCATGGCTGGTTGCCTGGAGGGCTCTTGTCAGTTATACATTCTGCCTGCAGAGAGAACGTGAAATTGACAAGAGCCTCCGAGGAAAAATTCTGTTTCAGTTCTGATGAAATTTTTCAGAATTTCTGTCTTCTGAAAAATTTTAAGGTTTTTACTTTTTGCCCCAATTTGGGATGACATTTTTTCTGAACTTTGAAATTTTCCATGTGAGAGAGAAATTCTGTTTTCCTGCCAGCTTTACTGAGTATCTTTGAATACTGAGGATCAGAGCCTCAGATGGTGCAAATTAATGTAGCGCCACTGAGCTTAATCTCTTGAAAATCTAACCCTAACTCATTAGTAACTTGCCCAAGGTCATACAGCGAGTGAGTTGCAGAGCTAGGACTTGAACTCAGAGCTCCCAGCTCCCAAACCTGCTAGAACAATTATACCACAAACTCTTTTTTCTGCATATAAACATTATATCTTGAAGTTTAGTACAGAACGTTATATTCTTCCTCAACAAGTTTGAGTAATGAGATCCAGAATTCATGAGCCTCCCTGATGGTAACTTTTCTAAAAATTCACATTCTCAAAATCTTTTGAATTGTGGTCTTACTAGAAAAGATAGTAAATACGTTGTAATGAATGTACATAGAACACTGACTTAAGTGTGAGAAAGAGAGAGAGAAGCCTGAAAAACAGCTTTTGTTATTTAAACCTTTCTTTCAAAGTACAAAAGCATTTGATTGGCATTCCACTGATTTAATAGTCCATTTGTAATGTGGGAAGAACATTACAGAAGATTTGAGCATTATTTAAAATCTAATCATTTAATCTGTAGGTGTAAAAATCCCAGATTTCTAACGGAAGAAAACTTTCTGATGGCATGTATGAGAGAATTTGTGATTTAATATCTAAACAGTTGCCAAAGTTTTGGGTATTTCATATCTTTCCAAAAATTAGTGCATGGCCTCAAATGAGTCCTAATCCAGGTTCCTAATAATACAGTAAAATTAAGTGGCCAGCTAGAATTTCATGGTTGCCATTACTGAATTGTGACACAAGGGCCTTCTGCTCTAAAATCACAGGTCTCTGCCACTTAAGCTAAAAGAGAATCTTTTTAGCTTTTAGCAGTAGAGGGCCTATGACACAGAGTTGAACTATTCAGAATCAATCCAGCAGAGGGCAGTGACATATATACTTACAAGCCAATTCATTCTACTATTTTACTTTTACATACATTTGTCATCTGTACATGCAAAAAGTCACCTTGCAAAGGTGGAAATTATTTCTATATTACAGATGGAGAGGTCACAGGGACAAGAAAAAGACTCCCCTCACATATAATCCAGACAAGCGCCACTGTAATTGATTAAAGGAAAAGAGCAGAGGACTTCATAAAGTCCATTGGGACTCCTCTAAACCCATCTAATTTTCCTTGGAGGGACTTAAATATTAAAGTGATGGGTGCTATAGAAGATCCTAAATTAGGTGAAGATACTTGGCCAGAATTATACAGCAAATCAGTGGAGGAGCTGGGGATAGAATCTCTGCAACCAAGACAACAGCTGAACCTCTTGGCTTCATTGTTTTGGGTGTTCCCTCCAACCCAACTCAACTCAACATAAACCTCAGTCTGGTCTTGATTTGGATATACAGCAGAAATGTAATAATTCAAACTAATAACTCGGAGAGCCATCTGTGGAATTACTTATTTTGCAAATTAATAACAATGAAGAAATGGATAAAAAAATCAAGTATACTCTCATACAATCTGCTTTGTTCACTTATTTAAAAATAATGGTGTTATTTTCATTATCTGTATTAATTTAATATTATAGGAAATATTCTGTTGTGTATTTTGTATAAGAAAGTCTTATGAGACCTCAGTATAACACTGTCTTTGCTATTAAATCTTTAATGAAAAGTGGGGTGTCAGGTCTTCTGTACGGAGTTATCTGGGTGGGATTAAGAATTAATATTAATCCTTAGCACCCATCATATAAATACAGCATTTTTATAGTATTCTCTAGTTGTTAAACCACAGCCCTTGTATTCAGTAGTTCTGGGTTATTTTCCTAGCTTTTCTGCAAGCTTACTTAATTTCAGTGGGACTGCT
This sequence comes from Malaclemys terrapin pileata, assembly GCF_027887155.1. Taxonomy (NCBI): domain Eukaryota; kingdom Metazoa; phylum Chordata; order Testudines; family Emydidae; genus Malaclemys; species Malaclemys terrapin. The sequence goes on from NC_071505.1 coordinate 152,152,662, forward strand.
TGAATAGGGGCAGGAAATCTCAACACAGGTGGGATTTTAAAGCTGTAGGTCTAACCTCTTTTGTGTCCAAGTTATCCCATTTGTAAAATGGGGATAATACTTTACCCACCTGCTAGTATGGGGATGGGGTTTGTAAGGACTAATTCATTATTGTTTGTAAATACTTAGGAATCTTGATATGGAAGATGCTGTAAAAGAGAAGTGTTACAAGTCTGTCGCATCTTAGGCGCATTTAACATGTGCGATTTCAGCTTTACGCGGTCGGCAAAAAAACTAAAACAAAAAAAAAAGAAAAATAACAATTTAAATACTGTTTCTGTAGTGCGGGGGATTCCGCCCGCCATTACACTCAATGTAATTTTGACTATACGTGATTTTCGCTTTAGGCGCTGACTGCGGAACGTAACCCCAGCGTAAGATGAGACAGACCTGTATTTTAATGTCTTCAAAGCACTCAACAGATATTAACTAATCAAGATTCAGATGTAATTACATACTTTGTAAAATACGTTTTTTCTAACCTTATTATTGCCCTGGGCTGTGGATGGCTTGAATGATTGCACCTGAATTAAATGTCTGTTGAAATAGTCAGCTGTTATAGAAAGTGTGTACCTATCATTACAGGATCGATAGTAATGGGAGGCTGACATGGGTGACTTCAGCAAGTCTGGACTGTTTACCTTACTGTAATCATGAAGACCCTTGATTCAGAGTAGCAGTGAAGTACCATCAAAACAAAACATTAGCTCTTTGTAATTTTCATGAGGAAAATATGTTGGGGCTAAACATTGGGAGTTTTCAATCCAAAATAAAAATTGGTTAGTAGAAGTGGGATTTTCAAAAGCACCTAAATGACTTGTGAATACTTGTGGCACATTTGAAAATTCCACTTTATATGGTCTGTTGCATGATGAAACCCGATGGAACCTGATTTATGCAGTTCAGAATGTGGACTCCCGAGGGAGGTACGTTAGTAGTCTTGGACTGTACTCTTACTTCACTTGGAACTACAGAAGACCGAGAAATGAGAGCAATCAGGAAAGATGGAAGAGTTATATTACCCTTTGTAATATACGTTTTTTTCAGAGAAACCGACATAACCCAAGTCTGACTTTTTATCTAGATACAAGAGAAACTATTCCTTATGTCCTCCCTGCTTTGTTTAAAATAGAAGTGCCTTAGTACATATCATCAATACTCCATGTTCCATGATAAATATAATTATAAAAGGTTCATGGATCAGGATTAGGTTGCTGTCTTGGGAGTTGGGAGACCTGAGTTCAGTTTCTAGCTCTGTCACAGGCTTCTTCTGTGACCTTGGACACATCACTTAGGGCAGGTCTTCACTACGGGGGGGGGGGTCGATTTAAGATACGCAAATTCAGCTACGCGAATAGCGTAGCTGAATTCGACCTATTGGAGCCGACTTACCCCGCTGTGAGGACAGCGGCAAAATTGACCTCTGCAGCTCCCCGTCGACGGCGCTTACTCCTACCTCCACTGGTGGAGTAAGAACGTCGATTCAGGGATCGATTGTCGCATCCCGACGAGACGCGATAATTCGATCCCCGAGAGATCGATTTCTACCCGCCGATTCAGGCGGGTAGTGTAGACCTAGCCTTAGTCTCTCTATTCCCCATCTGTAAAATGGATATAACAGTATCTTCTTACTTTACATAGGTGTTTGAGGATAAATATATTTAAGATTGTGAGGTGCTCAGATATTATGGGGAGTGTATAAGTACCTTAGATAGAAGACATTTCATGGATCTTCTGACTTGACACTAGAGGCCAAATTCTGGTTGTAACTGTTGACTTTGGTGGAGTTAGTCCACATTACACCAGAGAGCAGAATGAGGCCCTAAAGATTAAATTAATCTCTGGAGTAATTTAAATGACATCAGTGGAGTTATACAAGGGATGCATTTGATTTTAGGATTTTTGCAAGAGATACTATGCTGTGTGAGAACTTTGACCACATACCAAGTGAGCTAGACCAAAAAAATTTAGGCTGTGTACACATTACATCTTAGGTCAGTATAAATTATGTCAGTCAGGGGTATGGTTAAGTCACCCCCCGAGTGACGTAAGTTACATCGACCTAAGCGCTGGTGTGGATAGCGCTATATCGATGGGAGAGCTTCTCGAGCTGACATAGCTACTGCCACTCATGGGGGATGGAGTAATTAAGTCAATGGGAGAGCTCTCCCGTCGCCTTAGAGCATCTGCAGTAGTAGCGCTACAGCGGTGCAGCTGTGCCACTGTAAGCTCTGAAGTGTAGCCATAGCCTTAGTAAAATAGTCCAAAGTTTTCCTTGAATTGTACTGCTACACAATTTACTGTTGTAAGTTTGTGTATTGAAGCTAGCAACTCTGTCTCTTGAGCAGTCTATCCAAGGGTAGATAAGGGTATCAACACGGCCCTGTCCTAATGTAAAACGAATACAAAATGGTTTGGTTTTTCTGTCCTGTAGTACTTGAAAATGCACGTCTCACACCCACTGGTAATTAAACAGATTACTTAAACTCCCACACAACCTCTTCCCCACCCATTCTGAGTTTTGGACAGCTAGTGCTTTTGGCTTAAAAAGGTCGAACACGCAAAGCTTGCATGGCAAACGACACTCAGAGCTGTATGAAAAAATAAAAACACAGCGATCCAGTTTACATGTACAGTGTTCAAATATTAATCTTCACAAACTCCCTGGGAGGTACATACTCTAGTGTTATCCTCATTTTACAAAGAATGAAAAGAAGATAAATCAAGAAAGCCCTAACATTTCAAAAGTTGCTGTTAATTTAGGGTGCCTCTGTTTCTGGGTACACGCCTTGAGACACTTTGAGGCTGATTTTTACAGGTACTGAGCATGTACTTGTCCTTTTGAAGTCACTTGAAATTGTGGGTATTCAGCACCTCTAAAATCAGACCAAGCTGTTTTATGTTGGACACAAAAAATAGATGCCCCCAAAGCTAGTGGACGCTTTTTGACCATAGTGAGACTGTAGCAGAGTCCATTGAAATACACTGGGAGAGCCTTTAAAGTTCCTGGTTCCAAGTCAATTATTTGGACTACTAGATCAGGTTGTCACTTAAATATTCTTAAGTATAATAAGGTGTAGTGTGAGATTCAAATAGCATCCCTATTCAAGAAGATCAGCCTCCTCTTGTTTTGTTTAGTTAGCAAATGATTTCCCACTCTATCTTGCCAAAAATCTCTCCTAAACTAGTGTATTTCAGTGGAATTTAAAGGTATGTCCCTATTTCTGTCCTAATCATACCTGGCCACTCTTCTACCATCATAGCATATGAATAACTTCCACTGAAGTCCATACAAGTTATTCATATCATATGGCTGGAAAGCAGGGTTGCCTATTTATAGCATTCAGATGTTGGCAAGTGTGAGACTAGTGAGAAACTTTAGTCTCACACATATAAATTAGTTTGTTTAGAAGAGTCTTACATGCAGCAATAGCCACTTTTAACTGGGCCATTAGAATCACTGGTATTGCTCAGTGACTGTCTTCTTGTTTAGATCTGTCAGCTTGTATTTCCAGGCTGCTGTGTAATAAAGGAGGCCCTGATATTGCTGATTGCAATGATATACTTAGCTATGGCAGCCTTAGCTATTATTTATAGCAGTGCTAATTATATCAATAGAAATAGCAATATTAATACTGTTAAGTGTCAGAATCCATGCTTGACAGCATGAAATAAACACAGCCACAGTGAAACAAAGCAGCCAGCTCGTCTCCATTGTTAGTTCACCAATATACACTTCAGGGAAAGTATACACCCAGTTTAATTGCTCAGAGACTCATCATTTCTGCTGATCTCACTAGATCTCTAGCATTTCTAGTTGAAAATTCATAAGATTATCTGTTCCCATGAGATTTATCCTGCATCCAAAGTCAATTCAGAAAATTCAAACTGGGATCAAAGCCACAGGGGTGGATTCTGTTTGAAAGCAGCCAAACCAAAGCTCTGATTCTGACCCAAATCAGTTTTAATCTGAATTTTCCCATTTTCATGTTGACTAACTCATTAGTGAAAACTCACCAAGATTTCAACACCCACTGTTGCCATGAACATTATAACCAGCCCTAATCGGCATCTTTTAAAGGGCACAAATCACATTACCAAAAAATAAACAAAATTAAAAGAAAACAAGAGCATATTGAGACTCATTTTCTGGCTGCTTTTTTAACATTTAAAATGTGCTTGATTTTCTGTCATAGCTCTTGTTACTTCTGCCCACCTCTTGTGACAGTATTTTAGACTGGCTTCCCACAGGAGCTTACAAATCAAGCAGGTTAATGTCTTCATTAAAACTGAATAGCAGTTTACTTTGGGAAAAAACATATTTAATATTTCAAGATATTGAACACTAAACTACTATTAAGCTTTAACTAATGCATTTACTTTGCTGACACTTACTCTCCGATGGGACATGTAGCTCAAGTTAATGTCACTAGAAGTGATGTTTAGGGCTTCAGGAGAGAGTGTTTCCAACCCACTCTAGACGATTTTACTTCACTTTCGTCTTGCTGTACTTGAGAAAAAGTTTTAAATAAGTGATTCCAGCAACTCGCAATTTCTACTTTGGAAATGCACTGAGTATTAATTTCCCCTTTGCAGTCTTAAATAACCTTTCAGTTGCCCTAGATATATGTGGTATACGCGGCAAAGAAGGTGGAAATCTAGTGGCCTTTGGACATATGTGGAATGTCCTATAACAACTTCTGCTTTCTGAGTAAGGTATAAAGGTTGCCTGACAGGAAAGGTTTGGAGCTGTCACCTGAGATTGCAGACCTAGCTTACAGTCTGAGTGCTTTGAGGGAGGGTTGGTCAGGGCCAGCCCTAAACTAAATGGCGCCCCAAATGAGGAGCATCTTTGGCTCCCCCCCCCCACTCCATTTATTTCCCATCAAATTTGCTCCTGGATGCCAACTAGATTGCAGTTGAGCTTTTTGCTTCCTAGACTGAGCTCCTGAAGGCTTCTTCAGGGACATCTTTTATTTTCTACAGGGGAAAACAGACAGTATTTGGGAGAGTAAAAGTCTATGTTCCACAGACTTAGGAAGTCCTCAAACGTTGCGTGTTAAGCATGGTAAAAGAAGTAACAGTATGTCTTTTATGCTGTTGTGTAGATAGGGGTTAGATTGATATCTCTGGCATCTCATTAAATATGTCCTTTATTAGTCACTACTTATTCTCTTCAAGTCTTAAAACAAGTGCACTTTCTCAATTACACAATAAAACAAGGTTCACAATATTGCAGCTGGGCTCTCACTTCACTTCAGTTCATTCTTATATCTCACTGACTGACTGGTGACGCCCCGCCCCTTATATGCCTGCAAGGGCATGGCTGACAACATTTTAGGAGGTTTGAGGAAAAAGTAGTTCTCAGAAAGTCTAGAAGGTTCCATGAGATTCTACAAAGGTCCAGAAGGTTAGTGAAAAATGAATCCAAATACAGAATGCCTGAAACATGCTATTTCAAATATTCTATTTTCCCTTTTGTCGCTGGCAGCAAAAACAGCACCTGAGCCTGGTGCCCCTCAAGCCTGGCACCAAAGCCTGAGTCGCCTGCCCCTAAATCCGGCCCTGGTTGCTTACTAGTGCAAAAGCGCAGAGATATGGCCAAGTCTGAATCAGTGCAACAACTGGCAGATTCAACATGAACCATCCTCACTGCAGGGTATTTTCCTATAAGATTCCTGCTCTTTCCAGGAATCACTTGTAATAGTGCCATTTGGGTCACAGGGACATGAGCATTGGGAATTGGATTTGTTTGGGCTTTTTTGTTCATGTCACGTTGGAAATCTCATGCGTTTAATTTGCTTTATCAATGTTTTTTTGACCTCTGGGATTTGGCAATCCAGCCGTTTACCTATGTGTTATCAGAGCCACGTGAAACTGTGCTGCGTCATTGGTTCTGAATCCAACCGTAGCAGCTTCTCAGTGGCAGATGCAGTTGTACAACATTCCTTGACTGGGAAATTCAGACCAATCCACCTTGGTATCAACTCAGCTTCTGCTAATTTATCTAGAATTAAAATAATTGTATAGTTCTACTCAAAGGGAATGCTAACATTTTGCTGTAAATTAATGAAATTTCTATCATTGGACTATAACAACCACAGAATTTCTTTGACATCTCTTTAAACCCCATGATCAGGTGATATGTGAGTAAGTCTCCCCAAGGAGTTAAGAACTTTCCTGAATTATTTATTTAATGTGCAGGAATTCTGGTCATGTGTTACATACTTGGCTGATTGTGTAGAGATTACAAGCTGAGTGATGAAGAAGGAAATAGTGGATGTGCCTAGTAGATGGAGATATGAATTAGCCTGTTATATGCACTGGACAAAATAAATACTTGGTATGACTCCATTGGTTTCAGTGGAATTATATCAGGGACAAAATTGGCCCCCGGAGCTCAGGCTCCTGGTTATATTCGTGAAAGAGCTCGCTGGGGAAAGTGAATTGCTCATGATTGTTAATCCATTATCGAGATCTTCACTTCTAAGTCATTGATAGACACTTGGCCTAACTTGGTAGTGAGTGGCCAAAAGCCATCATCATTCGATAGCTGGTTAGTAATCCAGTTGCTTAAGTCCACATTCAAAGCTCCATTTCTCGCATCATAATTGGCTGTAATTGGTTACTGGTACTAGGCTAATGGGTAATTAGTGAGTGGGCATGGGACATGAATTGTCTTTTATCACTAGACATGGTCCCTCCAGATTTGGGTTCAGTAGAGTTGAGAGAATAGTGTGCAGTGAATAACTGTATTCCAATAATTCTGTCTGTCACTCCACTTGCAGACCAAGAGCAAATTGTGATTTCCTTGAATTTATTCGTTATGGACATTTGTTCAACAGATTTTCTCTTTGACTTCATGGATGGACACAATTCACCTGTGAGAATTTGACACTACGTCATTTGAAAATAAATTTGTGCTTAGTTGTGATTGCTCAGATAAGTAGCATGGTATTGTTTCTGTTCCCTGAATGATTGAGTGCATTACTACTAGTAGAGCAAATGCATCTGCAGACTTACCATTTATTTTTTGTAAATGCCCGGGCATATGACTCTGAAATTCACATTCCGTGAACACTTGCTCCAGTAAAACTCAATCTCTTGAATGTTCACAAAATGCAGATATGAAAGGTACAACAAGGCCAAAATTAATGCATTTAGAAATCCGAGTGATTGGGTCAGGGGTCAGTAGGGCAATGTCACATTTGGGGTGCCATGTGAGCGAAGTTTACTCTGATTATGCCTGTGCTGAACCTGCCTTCTGGATAAATAAAAGATTTTGGTATATAGGGCTGTTAATCTGGCAATTTTTAGCAGCACCAAATTACAGGCAGCATTATAACCAGGGCTTTAAGAACTCAGTTTTAATCAATGCTATCCAGACCCCTATACTAGTGTTAACATTATTTATTATTTGTATTACAGTAGCACCTTGAGGTCTCAACTGAGACCAGGGCCTCATTGCAGTAGGTGCTGTACATATGTTAGTAACAGACAATCCATGCCCCAAAGAGTTTATAGAGTCTAAATAGTCAAGACAGGCAAAAAAAACTGGGAAAAAGAAATAAGTATTATTATCCCCATGATATAAATAGAGAACTGAGACACAGTGAGATTCAGTGACTTGCTCAGGATCATGTGGGGGAGGGGGAAAGGAGATTTTCAAAAGCACTTAACTCCCATTACAGTCAATATGGGAGTTAGACACCTAACTGCCATTTGTACCTTTGAAAATCTCCCCAGAGATTCAGTTGCAAAGCCATGAATTGAACCCTGATCTCCTCGAACCCCCACAAGACCATTCTTCCTCTACTTTAAATACTTTTCAACTGATAAAAACAGTCTGAACAGTGTCTGTAAAGAGTTTACTTTTATGCAGGCCCTCCTAAACAAAAGCAAAATGATGGACTGCAGAAATAAATTAACCAGTGATCACAATAAAGAAAATCATGATCTTGTTATGGAAACCAGAATTGGTCTGTAAATACTGTCATTTTATTACACTACTGAACAAAAATCCACCGTGTAAAATGCTGGTACATTGCAGAACTATAGAAGTAAAAAATGATCTGCCTGAATATTTAAATCTCTCTTTTAAACAGACTTTAAATGCAAAACTAAAAATTGTTATACAGCACCAACTTCTCCCCTTGTATTTCTGCAAACACTATTTATAACTGGGTTGTGTTTGTTTTTGGGAAGAGAATAAAATTTAGGCTCACATGAAGTTCCCATCTCGGTCTCCCCAAATAGTAACAACACTTAGCACTTTTCCTCTTCAAAAATCTGTACAAATGTTAACTAATCCTCATGGCTCCCCTGGGAGGTGGGCATTATTCTTTCCATTTTACAGTTAAGGAAACAGAGGCAGAGATACAGGTTGTCTGAGGTCACAGAAGCTGTCAGAGTCGGATTATATCTCTGGAGTGACGTGTGCTCAGGCCACTCCAGCACCTCCCCTAATAATATTTTACCAGCATGAGCCATCTGTGTGTGTGTGATGAGATCAGAAGCAAGGAAGTATGTGGTTGCCAAGAGAATTTTAGTAAGTAGTGAACATAGTTGTAGGACAAAAAAAGAAATCCCACAGCATTAATAAATTGAGTTAATAGAAATCTGCACTTTAAACTTTTCTTGGATTTTTTTTTCTGCCCTTATAACATTTTAGAGGGTCATTTTTCCCTCTGCAAACATAATTGTCACTGATGGTAATGGGATTTTCATGCAAGTATTGAAGGCAGAATAGATTCCAAAACGAGTAACCAGTTTGCAAAAGGGAAAAATAATACTGCTTTTTTTGAATCTCTTCATTTATTTAGCTTAATGACAGCCAACTTTCTGACTTAGGTGCTTCACAATGATCACAAAGTTAGGCTTTGGGTTCAGGACTGCTAATACATTGGCCCTAATACTGCTCACATTGCACTCAACAATAAAGTTCACATTATCTTCAGTGACAAGAAGACCAGGTCCATCTTGCTGTCTTAGATCATTTTACTGGCATGCATATTATAGTCCTTTGTCACACACAATTTTTGGTTAAAATAATTAGGGCCATCCTTATTCAGCCCTTACTCAGAGATTCAGTCCTTATTCAGTCCTTACGTATTGATTGAAGTCAGTGTGGAGAGTTTTGCTTTTAGTAAGAAGATTGCTGGATCAGGCCCTAAAATAATAAGGCCCCAGTGTTTCCAATTTCTGCCAGACCTGAGTCCAATCTTTTTTATTCATTAACCTATGGCAACAAGTGGTACATATGGCTGCAAGCGATAACAGTCTGTGATGCTTTCCTACTGCAGAGTCGCAGAAAACTGCATGTGAACAGTTTTAGAAGAGAGACTTTCTGAGCCACAGTTCAAGGGTTGAATAGCTACGTGTTTGTCACCCCTATAGAATCTGAGTAAATTCCCAAGATTAGAATGGGGGTAAAGGGAGGGGCAAGGCAAAAATAGGTTCAGTGTCTAACCCTTAAGTGTCTGATACCATTGGCAAAAATTCCATAGACCTCAATAGGAGCTTCACCTGCGTAAGAAAAATAGGATTGGGTTAAAGAGTTAGTTGGAATTGCATAAAATAGCTTTAAGCGTGTGAGGATATAACATAAAAATACATAGGGGCTTCACACTTCCTTTGGGCATTGGAGAAAACCTAAAGATCCATGTAAAGATAAGCAGATTTAAAACAACATTTTCTTCTTCTCTTTTTCTCTTGAGTTTTGCGTCACTCTTTAGGCAATGAGGGTCAAGTTTTTCCATATAGTTTTGACCCAGCCTTTATTTTGCATGACTCAGATTGCACTCCCAAGTTTTTGTGAATATCATTTTGAGTGTCCTATTTATGTATTTTTAACATGATCAAAATTTCAGGATTTGTGCACACGATTTATATTTTTTCACTCAAATTAATGCCGCATGCTCATGCACATAAGAATTTTGGAACATACAGAAATGGCCTACAACAGAAACTGGTTAGGCAAAATCAGAGATTATATGTAAAAATTTGGCCCTCAATATATACAAGCCCAGTGTTGACACTCGTGAATTCATTGAGTAATGCAGTTTTTCTCCCTGCTGGAACTAGTCTTGCCATGATATGAGAAGTTCCAGCCCTGACACAATTTCCAGCTCTGCTCTCTTTGATTGGCTGCCTTTCCCGGTTGTCCAACTAATGGGGAAGAGCAGCCAATCAGGGCTGCTGTGGAGGTAAGCACAACTCTCCCCAAATTCCTCATAAATTTAGAAGAGATTTTGGGAAGGGGAGAGGGAGCAGTGCCATGATTCACATAGGATAGGGACGGGAGAGGAGGGAGTAGAAAGAATTTAGGAGCTCAGGGCAGTTCTGCTTCCTCCCCTCTTGAGAAAAATGGGTCAGTCTGGGCTCTGCCCCTCCCCTTTCTCTCCCTGTAATACTAGACTCCAAAGGGAACAAAATCAAGTAGTTAGACTGTTGGGGTTTGGGGAGAAGCTGGCAGCTCTGCTCCATCAGGCAGCTGCGAGAGCTCCTGCAGCAGGGCAAGAATCGCCTCACTCTGTACAGCTGGAAGAGTTGGCAACTGTAATGGTCACACAGACGTATTAGGGGTGGCAGGAGGAGCTCAATAATCAAAAGACAGACAAAAAACACAATACAACCCTTAAAAGTAATCTGATGATTTTGGGGGCAATCTCCTAATTTTTGAGCCTTTGGGAGCACTGCAATTCTCTCTCATTACTGGAGAGAATTTCACATCTGCTTAAATGTTTGTGAGTATGTCATTCTCTAGTGGCTGCATCCCACAATATATATAAACTCTAATCCTGTTATTGGTCCAGGTCATGTCCCCCACCCCCCATGGAGGGGCCACAGAGGGAGAAAATCTCCAGAGAATCCCCTTACTGAGATCCCCCCAGTGTCCTATTGTCCCTTCCACCCCAAAGAAAAGACTGTGGGACCTGCTCCCAAACATAGAGGATCTAGGGGGTTTTGCAGGAGGCTAGACCCATAAATATGTGGAACTCTGTACTTCCACACTGGTGCAAGTCCTTTCCTCTTTCCTCCACCACCTACAGGCTCCCTCATTGTGCCTCTCCTCAGACATCCCAGGGGAGGCTCCATAGAAAAACTAATAACTGGGGTTGTATGGTGTTTTGTGGGGAATCTCCATAAAGCCAGAGAGGGGGCTGTTTGTGCCCTCCTAATCCCAGTTTTGCCTCTGGCCTACCCATTCCTCACCTAGCCCTCCCACTCTCCTCTCCTCTGCATGGATCTTGGACTCCACAAATTTCTGAGGGAATGGTGCTGTGGAGGTGGCTGACTGCCTCCTTCTGTGTGGGAATGGGAGAACCAAGTGAGCAGGGTCTAGGTAGGCCATTAATTTGGTTTTAAGATGGACAGTCCTGCTAGTCTAAGATTTGTCTGGTATTGGATGGGGGACACCATTTTGAAGAGTGTGCAGCCCTGCCTCCAGCAACGTAACTTGTCACCCACCATGCATGTGAGGTCACACTCGTGGAGGTGGGGTCATGCAGGCGGGGTGGGCCCATGCTGTTCCTCTAAGTACTGGAATGTCTAGTATTCTCAGTGGCCACTGAGTAAGGTCCCCTCCATTGATGGATTTCAGGGCACAATCTGTCACATTTCTTATGTCTTTATGCTATTATTTACTTTTGAGTACCCGAAACATTCTGAAGTATTTCATAGAAATAAATAACTGTAAAGGGTGGGATTTTCAAAAGGGCTCAACATTTGCCCAGTTCTGCTCCTGTTGAAATCAAAGGGAATTTTACTTCTTGGGAATGGATTTAGGCCAGTGCTGAGCATTTTTAAGCATTCAACCCATAGTCTCTGACCCTAGAGAATTTACTTTCTAAAGGGACCATTTGATTGATTGGTTAATAGTAAAGTTGACTAATGAAGATAATTCTTTAGCTCAAGTAGCAGAACTCTGTGACTTTGGAACTGAAAGTCCTGAGCTTTTTGTTCTTAGTAACCATGGGTTAAGTTCTATTAGTGTTTCTGTCAGTTTGTTTTATTAGAAAACACAATTTATTTGACTGTGGTATGCTACCTAAAATTGTTATAATATGTTTCTTTATTTCCATAAACATTGCTGGGTTTATTTGGAAGAGTGATTACTTTGAAAAAGTTGCACCAAGTAATCCTAAAAATATATTGGTTATCTACAATATCTAATTTTCTCTTTTAAGCCGTGTATAAAATTTTTCTATAACACCAGTTAAAAAAAGAAAGACATCAAAATCTATTTTCAGCCTGGCATATCAGACCACACACACTTAGTATGGAGGAGTGGGTTGTTATTTTGGGCAGAATTATGGAACTTACGTGAAGTTTTTTATACAATGTTAGGTCAGGGCAGATTAAAGTTTATTTCAAACTCAGCATATTTGACCTCAAGCATCATAAGAGTCATGTAGAATTGGCCCATGCAATTAAATTCCTACAGCGAATGCCATAATAATGATTAATTTCTTTCATAACTCTCTTCATAATTAATATGGGTTTCATTGTGGACACTGATATTCTCTTATTGATTATCTCTACCCTTTAGTTTGGGACTAGTAAAACTGTGTCTCTTTTTAGTCTGATGATCAGACATTTATTTTCTTTGGCTAGCTCTCATCATTTGTGAACTGTACTGGGGATATTGACTGTCATGGAAATTGCAGGTATTTTAGTGCTTGTTTCACACAAGATCAGGTTCATATTTTAGCACCTGAGATTAATAGTGCTTTGATCTTCTCTGACACCTTTCATATGAAGAACTGAGTGCTTTATGAGCATTAATTAATGAAGTCATACAGCATCCCTGTGAAATAGGGAAATAGCCCCCTTGTACTGTTAGATAAACTGAGACTTAAAGAGGTTATGTGAATTGCCCAAGGTCACACAGTAAGTTAATGTCAGGAATAAAACCTAGATCTCCTGATTCCCTGTCTTGTATTATAACTACTAGGGCCTTCTCCCTCCTTGCATGATAATTTTTGATGTGGGATAGTTGCATTTGGCAAAAGATGCTTTTAAAAAGGTTATAGTAACAGGCGATATTTTTAGCTGCCTATACAAATATGGACCTTTCATGTTACTTTTGAGTACATTTAAAAAAACCTGTTCTCAGTATTATAGCACATTACAATTTGTATCCAGTAAAATGATAAAGAGTATCAGAATTTGTTTTGAAAAGAAAGCTGAGATTGTTACATACCTACAGGACTCCAGGAGACGGGGCTTTAAGAAAAAAACACACTGAATGTTGTACAATAAAATTGTGAGAGTTGGCAATGTTGGAGGAAAACAACCACAAACAAGTTTTGCAATTTGTAGTATTGTGCATTTTATAATATATTTGTGCAACAGGTAAGCTTCCCCCTGAGACAGTTCCATATTTTAATAATAAGAATCTACTCTATAATACAATTGGGCTCACTGTGGACGCCAGCATACCCTGGGAGAAAATTGGTTTTTGACTACACAGAAGTTGCTGCAACCTGGTCCTCGCCCTTACTACAAACATTGAGGCTGGATTCCAGCGAAAACTCAAGACCAGTACCACTTTCATCAATCTGTCAGCGGCATGTGACACAGTCTGGAAGGATGGTCTGCTACTGAAACTGGCCAAAGTGATCTTCTGTATGCTTGGCAGCTGAAGGATGCACATATACCTCGGAGGTAAAACCAGTAAGCTGCACACTTTGAATAGTGGGCTAACACAGGGCTCCGTACTCACTCCAACACTCTTCAACGTATACATGAGCAATATGCCTGAAATGATAGCACAGAAGTTTGTGTATGCTGATGACTTGGCACTCACAACTCAGGCCTGTAGCTTTAAAGAACTTGAAGTGACTCTTATTTCTGACCCTAAAATCATGGAGGAGTACTTCCAAAAGTGTCAGCTGAGACCAAATCCAAGCAAATCAGTAGTCTCTATTTTCCACCTTGACAACAGAATTGCACAAATCATTCTGTCGATCTTTGTGGTGAAACAGTTCATTATGACCCAAAGCCAACATATCTCAATGTCATCCTTGACCATAGACTGACCTTTCATGACCATCTCAAGAAAGCCTCTAAAGCAAAGTCTTGAATCAACACAATTCAGAAGCTAGTGGGAACAAGCCAAGGATGCTGTGAACATCGGCCTTGGCCCTGTATACTCATTGCAGAGTTGCATAAACCGGAGTGGACAAGAAGCTGCCATACCCAACTTGTGGCTAGACAGGTGAATCACACCACGCAAATCATCACAGGAACTTTAAAATCAATACCTCTACCGTGGTTTTCTGTTTTAGCAAACATCAAATCTCCAGCTATCTAGTGAGATATAGATAAAGTATGAGAACTTAAAAGCGCTGATGACTACCCAGAATTTCCCATGTGGAAGGTTATGGATAACATACCCCAACAACACCTGAAATCTCAAAAACCACAATGGACCACATGGGACTGCCTCATGTCTCTGGATCCAGCCAGGGAATGGCAAAGTGTCTGGACTTCATCTACTGTTCCAAACAAGCACACAATTACTGACACAACAAGCCACCCCCCTACCCCCACGGGTTTCGACGTGCCACAAAGACTTTGGACCACATTGAACCATATCCAAACAAACCATGGAATTTGCAGCTATGTGATGTACAAATAGAAAATCAAAGCCCCCTTTTGTGTGACTGCAATGAGAACATCCAAACATCGAACACATCATAAAGCAGTGCCCCAGATATATATTCAAAGGGAAATTGGATGATATCCAGAATGTCACAGAGGGGGCCTTGAAATGGCTTATGGACCGACAAATGCATCTATAGAATGTTGCTCTGCGGATGCCATGCATACGTGCCAGAGCGAATACAATATTCAGACAAAATTCTCATGTGATCCCATCCATCAGAGATCTCGGGCATGTATTAGTTACACTAGCCTAAATAACCTTGGTGCCCCATTTTGAACGGTCCTGAGCACTGCCTGAGGAGCTGTGCCCCTTCTGCTGCTACTGATTTAACTGGGAGTTGAGACAGTTCAGTCCCTCTCAGGGAGGTGCCCAGCATCTTGTAGATTCAAGCTCCTAGAGACAAACTAGGACAGAAGAATTCTAGCTATAATTCAAGCTTTTTAGATAAATTCAGCCATCATACAATTGCCAAATCCATGAGTAGGCAATACTGTGGATTTAGCAGGCAGCAAGTATTCATATTGTTAATACTTGGAGTACAAAATCTCCCATGTTGGGGAGACTAAGTGCAGGCAAGGACATAGTAGACTTTTCAAAAGTCCCCCATGTGCTGAGATGCCTTACAGTCCCTCTGTGAGTGGCCTAGAAAACACCACATGTGAAATATAAATATGTAGAGACTTAACAGTGGAATGAGATTCCTCCCCTTTGAGTTAATTTTATAGTAAGCCACATCCAAGGGTTGAGTGTGTGTTGGATCTAATGCTAGTTGAATTGTGCGGCAGTTAGTAAATTCAGTATGCACTGGAGACAAAACAGGACCCAAGGGGAGACATGAGAAAGGAGAATAATATGGTGGAAATATTTCAGTGATTTTTTTTAAGGAAAAAATGAAGTTTAAACCCATTGACTGTTTGTTTCCTTCAGTCAAAATGCAAGAATGAGCTCCTGTTGTCATGCTGAGTCAGTCCCTGTGACTCACTTTATTGGTCTCCAAATTGTCCAGCCTTCATCAAAACTGGATTACATAGTGTTTATTTTCCTTTCCTTCTTTTTCTTTTCTTACATAATATTAATAGATACACAAATCAATCTACATCACTTTCTTTTCTCATTTACTTTTATTTTATCTTTTACATTGTAAAATTAGCAATGATACACAACTTATCAAAGATGTGTATAATCCTGGGTTTGATTTGAAATTCTACAGAAATTACAAACTTTCTCTGTTATAGATTTTTCTCAGTTAAAAAGTAATTTTAAGCCCATCTTTTACTACTAAATAAATGAAAGTCTTTTAGGTCCAGATCCCCAAAGGTATTTAGGCTCCTAACCGCCATTGAAATCAATGGGAGTTAGGTACCTAAATACCTTTGAGGATTTGGGCCTTGCTACTTCCACAAGACATTGGACTGGCTAACACATTTTCACAGTTGTTTACCTGAAATACCTGTCCTCCACTGGGTGGAGAGCAAAAGGAGGAGATCGTTTTCTCAGCCTGGGGGGAAAAAAAACTACTTAAAATTGAAAAACCCCTCAAAAAACCACAAAGATTTAATGAAATGAAATACTATCCACAAGGTATGTGATTCACTTCATAAGTATATTTACTCATAAAACACAAAAAGGAATATATTGTCCAAAATGAAAAGTTTGCGATTCTGTAAGTAAGACACAAGAACAGACTAATGAAATCCTCAGTCTACTAACTAGGCCTATCACTCTTTTGTATCTAGCTTTACACACTAGTGCACTTTTGGTGACTTATTTGCTTTTACCACCTAGTCAAGCCAATCTGAATAGACTAAAATGTATGTAAAAATGATGTTGAGTTGGTTGAACAGAAGTGCAGGTGTTTTAAAAACTGACAATTCTGAATTCAATTGTCCTGTCTTCTGTGATTTAACATCCATATTTTTCCACCATTTTGATTAAATACACTGTGACTCAACCTACTTTGAAAATAAAGATTCAGGGTAGATTTAGGTTATCAGGGTATAAGAAAAGTAAGGAATATGTTTGATCAATTTCTTCATCTTTTTCTGGGTTTTACCCCTTACGTTTCTGGTTGGGATCAGTCATGTCAGCTAAGAAATTGAAAGATTCCAAAGGGCCATTGAATAACTTTTTATTTTGTCCTTCTGTGGTTTTAGTTCTTTGTTAATTACATCAAACCACACTTCCACTGAGGTTGCAACCATAGTGTCATTGGCTTGTAATCTAAGTCTTTTGTAAATGTAGTGCCTCTATTTAAAGTTTCTTGCTGTATATCATGCAGGCTATGTTTTGATCAAAATCCTCCTTGTTGTCAGTGCAAATTTCACCATATTTTTAACTTGATCCAAATGTAGAGGCACATCTTCCTGAGAGTTGTTACTGGGGAATGGGGGCATCAGTGCTCTCTTTTCGCTCAGTCAGTTAGGTAGGTGGTGGTTTCTGAAGAATTTTTGAACTTCCACAATGTAATTTATGACTCTTAGAGTTTTTTCTCTCTCAATGATGTTGAAATACAATGGGGAACATCAAAAGTCTAGAAGATTGCACTTGAGAAATTCTCTCTTCTTTTTCATCTTATTTCTGTTGTCTGAGCAAATAGCAAAGATCTCCTTGTCATGGTTTTCTCTGCATTCTTGGATGGCATCTTCAGCAGCTTCATCACAATATTTGTGCTTTGAATTTCTGATGTAGAATTCAGTGTTATTCAATAGCACATATTTCCCTGTGTGGATGCTTTAGCCATTATTAGGTAATTTATTTTGTTCATCTAGCCATCTTGCATTAATGTCATTGTTGATTCTTTTAGTTCTTCCATTAATCCCCCCCCCCCCCCCCATTGTTGCACTTGGAGCATCTAGTAGTGGACCTCCAAGTTTAATGCTGTCTGAATGAAGTATTTCAGTCAGTTTTTTAAATTGCTCCATTGAAGACAATGTTAATATAAAAGAAGGTTGCATCTTTCTTATCAAGTTCAAATTGTTTTTATGGCATTAATCACTTACTGATCTTTGCAGTTTTTAGAGTGTTGAAGACAAACTAAGATAGCTGATGTTGAAAAGTTAATAGGAGGGTTGGACTTAAATTGACATTGCAGCTACCTTTCAATGATGATGATGGCACTGAAAATCACTTTGGGGATCATCAACCTCATCAAAGGTACATCTGATCTTCGAGGATCTGAAGAAGCAAAATTTTCTGTACTTTTTGAGATGGGCATAAATCTGTCCTATCTTGCTCATTAACACTTCTTGACAATGTTTACATGTTACTTTACAAGAATTATCTCTTTTCATTATGTCAGTCCATTCACAAACTTGTTTCCTGTCACTCCCTTCAACTTTAAATATGATGAGTCAGTTCCGTACACTGATGTTTGGTAATCTTTAAACCCTGAACACAGTTTGTAGCATTGATCAGAATCTTTCTTATTGACTACAGTTAGAATAAGAAACAACTATCTAGTGAATTCAGTGCTGTGAAGAATGAAAAGTGAGATGAGCTAGCCAGCTTTCTATACAACTTCACTATCAAGTGCCCTTGCCCTGTACCAGAAGTTTCTAGATCCTTGAAAACCAAGCAGTCATACCTGTTCACATCTATTAGCCTGTCCACAACATCCAGTGACAAATGGTTCTGTTCACTCTCCATATCCCTCTCTCCAATCATCAGTGACACCATTCATTCCCAGATAGGCTGCGATGCAATTTGATAAATTTCTTACTGTTTCCTAAAAGGAACAGATATCCTGATGTTCTCATCATTTCTCTATAAACTTTTTAGAATGGTTATTTTTTTCACTCAGATTAAAATTGGAGCCAAATGTTTCTAGTATCAAAATGCTTTTCAATATATGTTATGTTCATATCAATGCTTCAGAGTGACAGGTATTAAAAAAAGAGAAAATTTGCAATAATCCCTTTTGGGTTGTTGGTATATATGAAAATATATCTCAAATAAAAATGCATCTCACATTCCTTGCTGAACTGGCTATAAATAACAGCAACAAAAATGCAATAATTTATCACTACTTTTACAGTTACATCCCTTTGGACCATCAGATTGTAGAGAAGCATTCTGGAATAATTGTGTTGTCTAAAGTTGCAATACTCCTAGTCAGTTTGCACTCTTATTAGCAGGTTAGATGCAAATCTGATATAACAGAATAAATGTACTGCAGTTTTGCCTGTCAATGCACCATCTCATCAATCCCATCTTTTATTAGGGATTTTTTAAATTGCTTCTCCTCATACCTGCTGTGCATCAGAGGGTTCCATCTTAGAAAGAGAAATGTTTTATGTTATTCAAATTTGCACCAATCTTGCTGCCTTCAATGTTTGACTACTTCCATTCTCATCTGCCGTCAGTTCCTGTAAAGTTCTTCCTGTAAAGATAGCAACTCTCAGACTAAATAGGTGCAAGGTAGTGTGCATGTGGCACCTTTGCTCAAGTAGCATGGGCTATGCTTTTGGAGTCAAAAGATCCTGAGCTCTATACCCTATACAGCCATGAAGTCCTGCAGTGGGGATGTAATGACTGTGGTGAAGTCATTTGTGGCCACAGACTAGGGTGACCAGACAGCAAATGTGAAAAATCGGGACGGGGTGGGGGGTAATAGGAGCCTATGTAAGAGAAAGACCCAAAAATCAGGACTGTCCCTATAAAATCGGGACATCTGGTCACCCTGCCACAGACTTATGATATTGGGTAGTTAAGGCAATAATAATTTGCTCACCAATTTTACAGACTGTTTGCCGGGACCCTTAGTATGCCTTCTGTTCTCAATAATGTCACATTTTTAATCCAGACTCCTGTTAGCTTTAGTTAGAAAGACTGGAAACATATTCTTATACACCCTTAAGGGAAGTTATTTCATGCTTCTTAAGGGGAGCTACTTAGCTTATGCTCTTCTTCCTTATTTTATTTCCCATTCTGTCCATCTGTTTTTTGATAGATTTCATTCTTTGATCTAACCCATCAATTTTAATAGGAATGTTTTCTGCCTCTTTCTCCTGTGATGTACAAAATATTTACATCTCATATGTTTCTTTAAGCACAATAGCAGAGATCTGCAAAGCCATCTCTGGGATTTAGACAACTATCTTCCATTAAAATTAATGGAAGAAGATTGATTAAAACAGCTCAGGACTTACAAATTTTCAAATCCATGAGCCTTGTTGAACTGAAGGGAACACCTGTTGTAGGTGAAGATGGATGAACTTGAGCCTTGCAAATAGCATTGAGAGCCTTTAAGTCTTTTGCCTTGCTTTTTTAAGGCAGAGGCCAGATGGAGCTGACTCTTGGCAGCTTGGCGAGCTGGTGCTTTTGCTTGGGGGCTGCCATTTTGTGCTCTAAAATTAAAGCTGTGATTTAGAAAATAGTAAGCCTCTAGCCCCTATGGCCACAATTATAAGCTTTAAAGCATGAACTGGATGTGAACTGATGCTGTGCTGCCTGCAGACATCCTGAAATTATAGGTCTGGCAGGTGTGAACTGGGCCATTAACTCTGAAGTCTAATGGTGATCATATAAATGTCATAATTGCTAACTATTTCACTGCTTATAAAAGAACACAAGAAAGAAAAGGGATGATCATATTTATGAAGATTTTTACAAGCGTGATCAGATTTTCACATCATGACTGGTTGGAGCTTGGATTGAGAGTGGAGTTTCGGAAAGTATCACCCCTTAATTTTGTCCAGGGACCCCTGGACTCCCCTTTCCTGTTTCTGTTTTAAATAGTGAATGGATAACATGAAAAATTCTTATTGATACACTTATTTGTAATGAGGGTTTATGGTATTTCAGATAGATAAACAACACTTCCTCATAAGTGTTTTGTGTATTACAACTTGTGTTTAAATATAAATAAATACATTAATGGAGATATCCTATCTCCTAGAACTAGAAGGGACCTTGAAAGGTCATCAAGTCCAGCCCTCTGCCTTCACTAGCAGGACCAAGTACTGATTTTGCCCTAGATCCCTAGGTGGCCCCCTCAAGGATTGAACTCTCAACCCTGGGTTTAGCAGGCCAATGCTCAAACCACTGAGCTATCCCTCCTGCCCTGTTTGATTGTTGTGCATTATTTATTTGTTTATTTGAAGCCTGGGGAATCACAGATTTTGAGCATAAGTTTTTCCTAACTTGTGGCTATGTGTTGTATAGGTTGGAATATATGTGTGGTACTTATATCCTTTATTCGAGAGAATATCAGACCTGAAGAAATGGATGAGATTTTTGTCTCCATCTCCTGGTTGCACACGGAGGATGTAAGCCTTAATACTTGTGCAGCTAATGGAGACTTACCTTTAGCTAGGGTTACCATATTTTGTGGCTCCAAATGGAGGACACTCCCAGGGGCCCCGCCCCCGCCCCGCCCACGCCCCAACTCCACCCCCTCCCCTGCTTCCCGCGAACATTTGAGTCGCGGGAAGCCTGTAGCAGGTAAGGGGCGGTGTGGGGGGAGGAGGCGCGGCCCAGGGTGGCCCCCCGGCGGCTCCAGCCTGGGTCGGCTCGGGCCCTGGGGTGCCGGCCCCGGCCCCCGGCCGACCACCCCCGGCCCGCCCAGCACTGCCAGCCCCCGGCGGCCCAGTGGACCCCCCAGCTCCCGGCCCCAGCGGACCCGCGGCCCCCCCGGCTCCCGGCCCAGCGGACCCCCCGGCCCCGCGGGCCTCCCGGCTCGTGGCCCCGCGGGCCCGGACTGGCTCCCGGCCCCGCGGGCCCCATGGACCCCCCGGCCCCCGCGGGCCTGGACTGGCTCCCGGCCCCGTGGACCCCCCCGGCCCCGCGGGCCCGGACTGGCTCCCGGCCCCGCGGACCCCCCGGCTCCCGGCCCCGCGGACCCCCCGGCTCCCGGCCCCGCGGACCCCCCGGCGACCGGCTCCCGGACCGCGCCACCGGCTCCCCGCCCGGCCCCGCGCCCACCCCGGCCCGGCACTGCGACCCCGGCCCGGCACCGCGCGCCCGGCCCGGCTCGGCACCATGCCCCCGGCCCCGCGGCCCCGGCCAAAGAGGCCCCGGCCGAGCCCTCCCGATTTTCCCGGACATGCCCGGCTTTTGGGGATTTCCCCCCGGACGGGGATTTGAGCCCCCAAAAGCCGGACATGTCCGGGAAAATCCGGACGTATGGTAACCCTACTTTAGCTCAAGTGGGAGCACAGTTGTTTTTTAAACTGAAAGTCCTGAGGTCTATTCTATTTATGATCCTCAAATCCGTGAGGCTAGGATAGTGTGGTAGAGGTGATGTACATTAATTCTAAAGGCAACTACAAAAATTGTTTTGAGTTATGTCCTTAACCTACATCCTGCTACCTAATGTAGCAGGTATATCTAGTTAAATGCACACTGATGTCAGATGTACGATTTATATCCTGATGTTCCATTGACTTCATTGTAAACTGCAGTAAAACTCAGCAGGTGGAATAGGAGGCTGGCAATGTAGCAGTTAATATAAAATGCCTTTTATCAATCTATCAAATGCTTTCAGTGTGTCCTCAAAGCAGGAGAAATTTGAAAATTAAACAAATTAAAAGCAAAAAACATGAATGCAACATTATAGTTGATATTTTAAATGACTGAAAGTCAAGAAATTAAGTTAAAGTTCCCCCAGCAATTGCAACCTTAATTGTGCTTAATTCCATATACTTATTACAATAGGGGTCTCTTATTACATGATCGTTGATCATTTATGCAGTAATAAAAAATGCTGTTGTACACACCAGTATGTATACAACTGAGTGTATTTGCAAAGCCTGACTGGAAGAGCAATATAAAACATAGTGTAGTTCTTTTCCATCATATCATTTTGCAAACACTATGACCCCTTAACCTGTGTTGTATGCTCCTGTATGAAAGACCTTGTAGTAATGAATACAGTGTATGCAAAGGAGAAGAGTTTTCTCTAGGAACCTTGAGCCGGATTGTAATCTCACTTAGGCCAGGTTTACAATGATATAACTCCACTGACTTCTGTGGAGCTTCCTCTGATTTTTACAGAATTGGGCCTCTTAACTCTGACTCTTGTGTAGTTGAAATCTGAATTAACATAGTCTTTTGCTTTTAATTTGCATGGCTTTTAATAATAAAAACCACACTCCCTCTCTCTCCACCAAAGAGAATTTCAATTAATATTTAGTTTTTTAAAAAATGCAGCTCCAAACACATGCTGTAAAACAGCTGAACAAACTGCGTTCAAACTATCCAAAAATATTCACCTCCAGGCAAAGAACTAAATTCTAATTGGAACCAGTCTTGCTGCGTTTTTCGTTGAGATCAGGCATGAGATCTTATGTTTATATAAAATCAAGGAATATTCAAACAATGACAACCCTTCGCTTTAATGCATCTAGCTGTTGCTTCTTCACCAGTGTCTTCTTGGTGATCATCGGGGCTTTGAGGATCATCAGGGCTAAATCCTGCTCACCTACACACACAAAGTCCCATGAAGTATGAAACAGATGATTACGATTTGGCCTTTAATTTGTTGCATTACTAGTGAAACAGTGAATTCTTCATAAGCTGGTTCAATGCTTTTGGATACAGAGGTCTCTAATTCAATTGCTGGAGTGGATGCCTCAGAATAATAATAAGAAAACTTTTTTGGATCGTTTTATTGGTTAACTTTCTGTGCTCTGCACTGTTACAGCAACCTTTGCAGCGTTTGGTCTGCTAAGGAACAGCAAAAGCAGAGCTCAGGATATTTGTACACCTTGGATGTGATTTTTGTGCTGTACCTCCTAGAGGTGAGGGAAAAGGTGGCTATGCCATGTTTGTGACTTCCTGATTACAGGCTACCTTGTGGCTGCATGCTGCAGACCTGCCCCATCGTCAGGGCTACATTTCATATGGCAGGCTTACACAGTGCCTGTGCTTGGGAAAATTATTCCCTGGATAGCTCAGAGATTTATATGGGGCAGCAATCAGCTTTGTAGTAGGGCCCAATATTGCTCCTTTTCACTATTGTCATCAACTCTCCCAATTTTATCTCAAGTCTTGTGATATTTGATGTTTTTCTTAAAGCCCTAGCTCCTGGAGTCAAGTGAACATGTGAGCACTTCCTTTAGTAAAAGGTAAGTTTCTAGTCCTCCTAGTTCTATACTAAAAAGTATGAAAACTTGACCCAATTGCACCTTAAAGGTTCAAAACCCAGAAGTCCAATAATTTTTAGTCTCATGATTTGGGGGCCTGACTCATGGATTTTGAATGCTTGGAGTTGGCAGTACTGTCTTTTGTTGCCAAGTTCTCCTTTCTACGTAGATATTCTTGTACGTACTCTGTGAAATGGTAAATCTCAACAAAAAAAAAAAGTGAATGTATTTATTTATTTTTCTTTCCTTCTTCTGATCCACATCAGAGTCAGTTTTTTCAAAAGAGGCCACTAATTTTGGGTGCCTACATATCTGGGCCTGATTTTCTGACATAGTAAGCGCCCACAGCTCTCATTGATTTCAGCTGGCATTGTGGATGGTCAGCACCTTTGAAAATCAGATCCTAGTTGTCTCGAAATTGATATCCAAAATTAATGGCCACTTTTGAAAATGTTGGCCCAACTGTTTTTCATGTGACTTGGGTGTAGGCTCACAGACTAGTGAGAAAAAACTCGCTCACTTACACCAGGGGGATCAAAATCCTAGCCTCCGAAGCCTTTGCTAGCGATGTGTCTCTCTTGGTTTTTTTGCACACTTAGGGTCAGTTCCTCAGCTGCTACAAATTAGTGCAGCTCCACTGAAGGATCTGGTCCATATTCATTAGGCAGTTGCCGTAGAGAGTAGTGTTTATTATAATTTTATGTGAATACAGTAAGAATATGATAACTCTGTACCTATTAGGAGTCCCTGGTTTTCACTATGTTCTATATGCAATGGCCACCTGAAACCTCTTAGTGACAGTAAGGATAGGCTGCACAGGCCCGACTACTTGAGCCAAAGGAGAATCTCTCATAGTAGTATAGAACCTCTGATGCCAGGTTAAGCAATTCAAATTCTAGCCAGTAGAAGACAGTGGTCAATGCACGTACTAACCAGTTCATTACAATGTTTTCCTTTTTAAAAAATAGAATATTTTTAGTTTGTAAAACCACTTCATAGTCTAATTCTGTGCCTCCCAGAGGGTATTTATAACCGAATCATGGGGTGTCTCATTCTTGTTCCAGATGGCAAGAGGACTGCTCAAATTTCATAGTCCTTTAAATGTTGCCTGAAATGCCATGAGGCACCCTATAATTCAATTATAGGTAGCCTTTGGGAACCATATAATTATATAACTGAGGGTGCCTTGCACAATGGACTAGGCTATGTAACAAGATCCCATTGCGTTGTAACTGTACTGCGTGGGAGTGGGTCTTATACAGTAGCTGAACAGCTAAATCGGTCATGAATTGTCCACTGGTGCAAATAAAGGTAATGTCCAGCATCCCATAAACTTAGCGGATGGGCAGAAAAACCAGATGCATAGTTAGATAGTGGAACTACGGGCTTTACTAGGTGCCAATAATTGTAGCACAATAAAGGGACTGAGGAGATTTATTTATTTTAAGAAATTAGGACCCCAAATGTGTGTGTGTGTGTTTAGTGCCAAGGGGCGGGGAATAGAGCTTATTCATTTTATTGTTCTCTCATCTGGTAGTGTAGTAAAGTGTCATTTTGTTGTGAAGTTGCATCTCCACTTGTCATCACTCCGAGTTTGTCTACATTAGGGCTTTCTGCACTGAGGTAAGGTTTACTAGTTCAGACCCCCAGCATAGATGCACGGAACCCATTGAAACAGTGGGGATTTGCATTGGTAGAGCTACACAGGTGCAAAAATCCCTAATGTAAACTAGCTTTCAGTGATTCTGTGTCATGACTTGCTGTCATAACAGTACACAGTATCTTCTTTCAATGTCACCTCAGAGTGGTGATGCAAATGTACACATCATCCTGACATAGGGATGCCATCATCATGCAGTGAGGTCACATGACACCAAAGGATCATCATATAGGATCTGGGTTATGATGCAGTGATACTACATTATGACTTGGACCCAGATCCTCAGTTGGTGTCAGTTGGCATAGCACTATTGAAGTTAACGGAGCTATGTCAGTTTTCCCCAGTTTAGGATCTGGCCCATAATATTTGTCAGGACACTTGATTAAATAATATTAGGAGAAGTCAGCTACAGTTTAGATGCTGTGACTCCACTCTTGTCAATGGACTGGATTAATTGAGATCGTGTTCCTGATACAAAGAGGGTATGTATGGGATTGGGAGTCCAATGTCTGAGTTCTGTTCTCAGTGAGCAATTTGCTATTTTTGCCTCTATTTTCCTGTCTGTAAAATGGGAATAATAACAGCCCTCCTAACTGAGGGAATGGTAAGGTTAGATTCAGTAGTGTCTGTAATGCATTGTGAGATCTCTGGATGAAAGCTACTATATTAGTAGAAAGTATTATTTTGTTGAAGTGGGTCTGGCTTTCAGTAATGACTGCTGAGACAGGAGAACTATTGAGATGCTGTGCATTGTGCAGCACACCAAAAGCACATTGTAATTCTCTGTCTTCAGTGCATCTTAAACAGCAGTTCTGCAGGGATAAGAAGTAGAATCATAGAATATCAGAGTTGGAAGGGACCTCAAGAGGTCATCTAGTCCAACCCCCTGCTCAAAGCAGGACCAATTCCCAGCTAAATCATCCCAGCCAGGGCTTTGTCAAGCCGGGCCTTAAAAACCTCCAAGGAAGGAGACTCCACCACCTCCCTAGGTAACGCATTCCAGTGTTTCACCACCCTCCTAGTGAAATAGTTTTTCCTGATATCCAACCTGGACCTCCCCCACTGCAACTTGAGACCATTGCTCCTTGTTCTGTCATCTGCCACCACTGAGAACAGCCGAGCTCCATCCTCTTTGGAACCCCCCTTCAGGTAGTTGAAGGCTGCTATCAAATCCCCCCTCATTCTTCTCTTCTGGAGACTAAACAATCCCAGTTCTCTCAGCCTCTCCTCATAAGTCATGTGCTCCAGACCCCTAATCATTTTTGTTGCCCTCCGCTGGACTCTTTCCAATTTTTCCACATCCTTCTTGTAGTGTGGGGACCAAAACTGGACACAGTATTCCAGATGAGGCCTCACCAATGTCGAATAAAGGGGAACGATCACGTTCCTCGATCTGCTGGCAATGCCCCTACTTATACAGCCCAAAATGCCGTTAGCCTTCTTGGCAACAAGAGCACACTGTTGACTCATATCCAGCTTCTCGTCCACTGTGACCCCTAGGTCCTTTTCAGCAGAACTGCTACCTAGCCATTCGGTCCCTAGTCTGTAGCAGTGCATGGGATTCTTCCGTCCTAAGTGCAGGACTCTGCACTTGTCCTTGTTGAACCTCATCAGGTTTTTTTCTGCCCAATCCTCTAATTTGTCTAGGTCCCTCTGTATCCGATCCCTACCCTCTAGTGTATCTACCACGCCTCCTAGTTTAGTGTCATCTGCAAACTTGCTGAGAGTGCAGTCCACACCATCCTCCAGATCATTAATAAAGATATTAAACAAAACCGGCCCCAGGACCGACCCTTGGGGCACTCCACTTGAAACCGGCTGCCAACTAGACATGGAGCCATTGATCACTACCCGTTGAGCCCGAC
Organism: Malaclemys terrapin pileata; assembly: GCF_027887155.1. Lineage (NCBI taxonomy): Eukaryota > Metazoa > Chordata > Testudines > Emydidae > Malaclemys > Malaclemys terrapin. The sequence goes on from NC_071505.1 coordinate 152,179,980, forward strand.
GATCTAGCCAGCTTTCTATCCACCTTACAGTCCATTCATCCAGCCCATACTTCTTTAACTTGGTGGCAAGAATACTGTGGGAGACAGTATCAAAAGCTTTGCTAAAGTCAAGAAATAACACATCCACTGCTTTCCCCTCATCCACAGAGCCAGTTATCTCATCATGCAAGTATTTGCATAGTCCTTTTACATTTTGTTGACTCCCGCTGATATAAATTAAACACACTGTCCTCTTGTTATCCTCAAGTTTAGAAAACCTATTTTTTAATCACTTCATACAGGTATCTAATTTGAATCAGGCTGCTGAACTGCAGGGCTCTTGTGCTTTTTTTAATTGGCATCTTCCTCATTACATTTGAACAAAGTTGCACACACCCTGCAGGACATCGATAGAGACAATTGAATCACCAATCCTGACTGTATGGTAGCAGGATGGTGTGATGCACCCTGGGAGTCCAGGAGACCTGGGTATGCTGTGGCAGGGGCTAACTAGAAGTAATAGGGTTCAGACATATTGTTCTTAGTGCTTCTAGGGTCTGCCTATATTAAATGAAAGAGCGCTGCAACAAACAAACTTGTAACACCTTGTATAGCATCTTGTGTCAACTCACAGAAGCAATTGTACTAGTTAGTTGCAATGCCTGGGATTAGGTCTTTCACTCAGGACCAGCTGAAGCAGTGTAGCCTACAGCAGCCAAAATGAGACCCCAAGTGTTGTGGCTGCTCTGGGTCAGTTGCATTTGGAAATTTCCCAAAAGCTCCTATTCCCAGCAGCAATGATGGGCATGCTGGTAAAAAGTGCTTCAGAGAAGTGCCAGGATGCACTGGTGCAGTTGCAGTTTGTCAGTGCGACGTATTAAAAAGAGATGTTCTGACCTATCACAAGGATGAACAAGACAACCAGACAGTTCATGGAGCCGATATCTTTGCATCAGTGTCCTCGCTTAGAGTTCAATCCTGCTTCAGTTAAAATAACTGGTAAACTCCTATTGATTTAAATGGGAGCAGGATTATACCTTTAGACCTAGTTCTAGCATGCTGTGCCTCCTGTTCCAACCATTGCTGCTTAGCAGAGGTGTCCTAACATACCATGACAGTGAGCATGGGAGTATGAAATAGAAAAGGGATTTAAAAGGAGAGAACTGAGGAACATACCATAGAACATATTCTTTGGCACTAAAGTATGCTCTTTCCATCACCGACTGCCTGCCATGCAGAATGTTGTCCCTTGCAAGCAAAGAAGCTTTCACAGCAATGTCTGTTCTGGTGGGTTCGCCCAATCTTCCCCTTACTAACGAAGCTCAGCATGTTCTTAGGGCTTCTGCAGCTCCTTCGAAGAACTGTAGATGGGGCCCCTGCTGTGCGCATCACTGTGATTCCTTACCCACCTTTAGGAGCCTGTCATTATTTCATTAATTTTCATTAATTTTAAGGCTTTATTGGAGATGCCATGCTCCTGCAGCCTCTTAGTTTGTTGTCTTTCCCGTCCAGGGCTGAATTTTTTGGGGAATTGCAGAGATCGAGGAGAGAAGGATAGAGCATTATGTACTGGTTAGAGCACCAGCCTGGAAGGCAGGACTTCCAGATTCTTTTCACAGCTTTGCCACTGATTTTTTAGGTGACTTAGGTCAGCATTTTCAAACTTGTAGGCTTAAAGTTGGACAGCTAAAATAAATGGCCTGATTTTCAGAAGTACTCAGCACCTGCAGCTCCCATTTTCTTCATTTGAAGCTGTTGGTTCTCAGCATCTCTGAAAATCAACCTATTTTTATTTAGGTACTGAAATATGGATTTAGATGCCTAATGGTATAAATGTATAAATGGAATGTAATATATTTTTGTCTCAACCTCCATAAACCATATGGCGTTTCATCAAGGATGAATCTGACTCTCTGTCCTTTCTAAAATGGAAATAATAGTACTTCACTATATCCCAGGAGGGTTGTAAGGCTAAATCAAGCAATGTCTGTAAGGTATCTTGAGATCCTCTGATGGAAGCCACCACGCAAGCATAAAGGATCGTTACTGTCTTCTAGTTATCACTCTATCATCTTAATATCAGAGTCATGGGGCCTGATTCCCCAGAGCCTTGCATTTTGTGCTATCATTTATACATTTGCAAAACATCACCAATCAAAATCCTCCATTCACATATACCTCTGGTAGTGTTTTACAACCTCATTTGGATAGGTTTAAATAGCCAGCTGCATGAGTTACAAGATAGTGGAAAATCAGGCCCATGGTTTCTATGTTGTACCTCAGTCAGGCTGAGATCTCAGTGGTCAGGAAAGGAGACCTTGCCTGTTCTCAGATGCATGTGAATCGTGAATGTGATATTAACACTAGTGAATCAAGATAGCTTGCTCCTTCTCCGTGTTAGGTTTGCTGGAGGGGACAGAATTTGCAGGGCTGTGTGGTGGTTTGATAGCAGCAGATTTTAGCCCCAGGGATCTGCAAAGTCTGAATCTTTGTCTCCTCAGTTGCCACTGCTTACAGGGCCCCCCACATTTCCTAACTATTTATACTAAAGGGGAGAGATATACACCACATCGCCAACTGTCTCTGCCTTCAGCCAATCACCATTACCATGAGGCACACAACTGCCTCTGCCCCCGGGGACACCATTTCAGACATACTCTTAGTTGCCTCTGCCTGCAGGGAAAGCTTCCAAATTGCCTCTGCATGGGGAAGATAACTAACAGATTCTTCTTGAATCTTCCTGTGGCTTCTCTGGACAGTTTTAGTGGATTTTTGCTTTAAGATTTGGTAGAGATGGGCCTGTGTTGCAAAGTTTGGATCGAGAGCTGAACTTTTCCAGGTTCCCAGCAGGTGTCAGATTGGAAAGATTGGGGTAGTTTGGATCCATCTTATGAAGGATCCCAAGCTAGAAAGTTGAAATCCGGATCTCAGCTTCCCTACAGTTTGAGGGGCCTCAGATACAGAGCTGAATTTTGCAAAGATTCAGGAAGCTCAGTTCCAGTTCAGCTCAAGATGCAATCTCTTTCATATCTTGAGAAAGTTTAGACCCAGCTCTCTGGCTTATATGTGACTCCAAACTCCCTGAAAGCTTGAGGGAGTTCAGATCAGGTACTGTGGTTCTGAACTAGATCCAAACTTCATTCAAATTTTCATAGTTTGTTTCTGGGACTCCTTTTCAGACCAGAATCTGAACATCCCCAAAGCTAGATGGGAATCAAATCCAGCTCTTCAGTTCTTATCCAGATCCAAACTTCCTGAGTGCTTGAGGGAAGTTGGATCTGTTTTTCCAATTTGGATACAGATCTGAAATTCTAAAAAAATGCAGTAAATTCTGATCTAGTTCTGATTAAGATCTAAACTTCTGTCAACTTGAGAGGGTTTGGATCCAATTTTCTGGTTTACAGCAAATCTGAACTTCCCCAGAGCTTAAGACTTTGGATCCAGTTCTCTGGTTCAGAGCCAAATCTGAACTTTCCCAAAGCTTAAGAGGCTCAGATTCAATTCTAGGGCCTTAATTCGGATCTAAGCTTCCTTAACCTTGACGGGCTCAGACAGGGCCGGTGCAAGGATGTTTCATGCCCTAGGCGAAACTTCCACCTTGCGCCCTCCCCCTCCCCGAGTCCTGTGGCAGCTCCCCGCCCCCGCCCACCCTGAGGCGCCTCCCCCGTGGCAGCTCCCCACACCCCTGGTCCGGGGAGCCGTGTAGCAGCTCCCCACTCCAGCTCACCTCTGCTCCACCCCCTCCCCGAGCCCTGCGGCAGCTCCCCCCCACCGCCCTGAGGCACCTCCCCCGCGGCAGCTTCCCCGCCCTGCCCGGGGAGCCGTGCAGCAGCTCCCCACCCCAGCTCACCTCTATTCTGCCCCCTCCCCTAGGGTTACCATATTTCAGCAAGCAAAAAAGAGGACGGGAGGAGCCCCGCCCTAGCCCCTCCCACTTCCCGCCCCCCCAGAATCCCCAACCCTCCCCCCGTTCCTTGTCCCCTGACTGCCTCCTCCTGGGACCCTTGCCCCTAACTGCCCCCCAGGACTCCACTCCCTATCTAAGCCTCCCTGCCTCTTGTCCCCTGACTGCCCCAACCCTTATCCACACCCCCACCCCCAGACAGACCCCTGGGACTCCCACACCCCATCCAACCACTCCCCACCCCCTGACAGCCCCCCCCAGAACTCCCAACCCATCTAAACCCCTCTGCTCCCTGTCCCCTGACTTCTCCGATCCCTCTCCCCACTCCTGCCCCCTGACAGCCCCGCCCCAGAACTCCCAGCTCCCCACCCCCCCGCTCCTTGTCCCCTGACTGCCCCCTCCTGGGACCCCTGCTCCTAACTGCCCTCCAGAACCCCACCCCCTACCTAAGACTCCCTGTTCCTTGTCCCCTAACTGCCCCCTCCTAAGACCCCCCTCCAACTGCCCCCCAGGACCCTACCCCCTACCTGTACCCTGACTGCTCAAAACTTTCTCCACTCCCCCCAAAAAGCCCCTCCCTGAACTCCCGACCCCCCCCCCCGTTTCTTGACTGCCCCCTCCAGAACCTCCCTGCCCCTTCTCCTGCCCCCTGGCCCCCTTACCCTGCTGCTCAGAACAGGGTGTTGGGCTCTGTGCGAGCCGGACACGTGGCTGTGCTCCCCAGCACAACAAAACCCAGTCCCTGGCCCTGCACAGTGCTGCCGGAGCCGGGCTGCAGGGGAGAGCTGCCGGCTCAGAATGCAGGGCGGAGCTCTTCTACAGCTGCTCCGGAGTCCAGCCCGTGACTTCCCTGCAGCCCTCCCAGCCGCTCGCTCTGCTCTGCTGGGGGAGGGGGGAAATCCCGGACATTTTGAGTTATTTACAAATTCTCCCCGGACGCTATTTTTAGCACAAAAAGGAGGACATGTCCAGGTAAAGCCGGACGAATGGTAACCCTACCCTCCCCGAGCCCTGCGGCAGCTCCCCCCCCGCTCTGAGGCACCTCCCCCACGGCAGCTCCCCACTTCCCCTGCGCCCTTAGGCACCTCCCCCATGGCAGCTCCCCCCCTCTCCGCCCAGGGAGCCGGGCGGCAGCTCCCCTCCCCAGCTCCCCTCTGCTCCACCCCCTCCCTGAGCCCTGCGGCAGCTCCCCCCTCAGTCCTGAGGCCCTCCCCCCTCCCCCGCGGCAGCTCCCCAATCCCCCCGCCCTGAGGCACCCCCCCCGTGGCAGTTCTCCCCCCCCCCCCCCAGGGAGCCGTGCGGCAGCTCCCCACCCCAGCTCACCTCTGCTACGCCTCCTCCTCGAGCACGCCGTCGCTGCTTCACTTCTCCCGGCTCCCAGGCTTGCGGCGCCAATCAGCTGTTTGGCGCCACAAGCCTGGGAGGGAGAGAAGCAGAGCGGGGTGGTAAGCTCAGGGGAGGAGGCAGAGCAGAGGTGAGCTGGGGCGGGGAGTTCCTCTGTGCACACCCCCCCTTACTTGCTGCAGGCAGCCCTCCCCACGCCCCCCCACCCCAGCTCCCGCCGCCTAAATGCCGCCGCCGACTGGGGTGGCCGAAGATCTGGCCACCGTGGTTGCCGCCAAAGAAAATGCTGCCCCCCAAATGCTAGCGCCCTACGCGACCGCCTAGGTCACCTAATAGTTTGCACCAGCCCTGGGCTCAGATCTGGTTCTCTGGTTCAGATCCAAGTCTGAATTTCTCGAAAACATGATTGGGGTTAAGATCTCTTTTTTTCTGATTTGAATCCACTGTACATAGATGAGAATGAACCAAGAAGCTCAGGTCTGGATACAATTCCAGTTGCCCCCAAATATTAAGGGCTGTTTATGTCTGATTTCCTGAATTGGATCTCTATCTATATTTTTGGATTTGAATCTCAGGGACTACCAAGGTGATATGAAATGTAAAGGTGTGTACAAACCCCTGTGAACTTCAGATGCTGAGTTTCACATAGGTCAACTCATGCTTATCAGTAAATCTCCTGAACTTAGCTTCTATATTCTTCCTCATAATGGTAATGATACTTTGTCTTTCTATCTTCCTCTGAAGGCCAAAGCAATTTACAAATGTTAATAAATTAATCCTCACAGCCCTCTTGTGAGGAGAGTAATTATTACTTAGATGCATTTTATGGATGGGGAAACTGAGGCAGCGATGAAGTGACACATCCATAGCCAGAGAGTAAATCAGTGGCAGAGCCATAATTAGAGGCCTCTTCATGCCCAGTCCCCTATTAGGGCCAAATTCTGATGTCGGAGACACCTGTATAAATGTGGAGTAATTTCATTGACTCAGTAGCGTTCCCCTCACTGATACCAGCAGTGAATTTGCCCCAGTATTACTTAAGGAGATGGACTGGTGACCTTAATGAAACTTTTCCATCTTTAAGTTCTCTGATTGCATATATTTCCCTGCCTCCCACCACTAAAATATGAACAGCATTTGTTGATTTGCGGGGAAGGTTGTTTCTGAAAAATTAACTTTCTGAAAAACATGGTTAATCTCTCTCTATTTACTGTATATCACTCTATAAAGGGAGCGTTTGCTATTTAAGTAGAAAAGGATATACACCATAAGGAGCTGAAAATAACCAGCTACAGACTAGTTAAAATTATGTAGGCTCAGTATGAAGCATGAAGAGCTAGTCAGCTGCTAGGATTCAAATTTGTGGATCTTGAGAGTCTAGATGTTTCAGGCCTGCTATTTAGACTACTAAGCCACTCAGGAGCAATACGATTTAGACATATTGGTGGGGGAATAAACACTTAGCATGGGATGCAGTATTGCCTTGTAATTAAAGCATTAGACTTGGCTCCAGGAGAGCTAGATTTTAATCTCAGCTATGTCACTGATTCACAACAGGGCCTTGGGCAAATCACTTCACCTCTCTGTGCCTCAGCTTCCCCATCTAAAATGGGGGCAATAATAATTGCAACTACCTTTGAAAAATGCTTTGAGATCCTTGGCTGCCAGGTGATATGTGTGTAAGTACAAAGTATCATTATTCTCCTGATCCTCCAGCCTTACTTCTCATTTAAGTCAACGGAAGTTTTGTGCGCATGATGACATCAGGTTTGTGTGGTCAGAAGGAGGGCTGTTACAACATTTTAGGGGCAGCGTATAGAATTGATGTAAACCATATATTTTCTCTAGATGTGGCAGATTTTTTTGGTAATATCTGAGTTTTCTGTAGACATAAGCAGTCTATTGCTTTTCTCCCCTTTCTTTCCCCACCCCCGTGGGAAAAATGGGGGAGTATTCTTCAGCCCAGACCTTTATTTTAAATAACCTTGGCCGGGTTGCCATTGGAAAAAAATTTCTTTACTTGAGGGATTTATTTCTGTCCTTGCAACACTATGTACTATATGCAATGCACCTGTTCAGACATAAGCACAGTTCATTATTATAGCTGTAGGGGCAGAAGCTTACTAATACGTATATATTGGGGGGAGAGAATATTAGGGAGAATGGCCCTCTCTTTTAGTTTGCTTACTGAGCAACCTCTTGTAGAGACTTCCTCCTCCTCCAGATCAGTTTTCCCTGCTCCCCTATTGTCTGGGGAAACCTGTCTTCGGGAGCTTCGTTCTTGAAAGATCTCATGACTTTAAAATCATCAGTGGGCTTTGTGTAGCCTGCCTGTCAAAAGAGATATGTTTACACCTTCCCTGCATGTGTTAAAGCTATAAGGTTACGGAGCAGAATGGCTGATACATTTCAGTGCTTCATGCTAATATGCACAAAATGTATTTATGATAATTACATAGACTGTCTGAAACAATGCATTCCAACATTCTGTAACATAAATAAGAAAGGTGGAGCCAGCTGGCTGTAAACAGTTTATTTGCCAGCAATCCTGATCTGCACTATATACCTTTTTTACACTGTCTCAGTCTGGCAGTATTGAACCTGTTGCTGCATTAGCCGAGTTGTATTTTGCTAGATAGGGGAAGGAGGGTTGTCTGCTGTCTGGTAGGAGGGCTTTGTCTGTGTGTGCCTTTCTCTCTCTCTCCCTCTCACACTCTCGCTTGCTCTCTCTCTCTCTCTCTCTCTCTCACTCCCTTTCCCGTCTCTGTGGTTTGTAAGGTAGGTTGCAGTGTGTGTATATACACAACATCAAGAGCAGGAAAATGGACTCATTAGGGAGGCAGGCAGTCATTACCACTCACACTGTACTTCCAGGGAGACAGCGACTATGAGGAGACAAACTGAGGACTGGGGAACAAGGTAGGCCAGTCAACTTTTATAAAAAAAAAAAATCCTGCTCCCCCCTAGCCCCATGACACTTATTTATTCTTTCACCCCCACCCTCTCGATTTTTAATATAGAGATGTAAGTTTGTCAAACCCATTTGCTAGCTTAAAATTTTGAACATCTATAGAAGGCCTTAGCCTTTACAAATGTTTTTTCCCCTTCTACTTATTTCAGGGTGTGCCCCCTTATGATTCACTTTAATTACTTTTTTTTAACATCAGTGAAGGAAACAAATATGTTTGTTTTCCAACACTAGTTCCAAGTAAATCAATATCTTTCACTCTTTTAAAACAGCCCTCTCCGTATGTCTGTGGGTCTCTGCTTTTTCTTTTCTGTTTATGCAGTTCCATCTGTCCGTCCATATATCATGTTCTCCTTATTTACTGCTAAATGGGTTTTTGTTAGTATTTGCCAATGAATTTTAGCTGTATTGCCGGTGACCAGGTTTAACTGTGACTCTTGTTCTTTGTTTTATATCTACTATAAGTTTAAAGTCCATGTTGATTGTACATTAAATAAAAACAGAAAGCAGGTTCCACTCTTTCTGCCAGGATTTTTATTTTAAAAAATTTGGGGGGAAGGAGAAGGGGAGGTGATTTTAATTAGCGTACATGTACTTTTCCCTGATGGATATTTAAAGCATTTATTTTAATTTTTTTAACTCTTTATTTTACTTAAGAGGGAGTGGGAGATATATTCTAACTTTTATGTTGCTGATTTAATGTAACATCATAGAGGCATGACTGGGTTAATATGAATTCAAACTTTCTAAGAGGGAGTTTGTATCTTTGCCCTCCCCCATTTATACATGGTTGTGCTTGTGTTTCAGTATGTGTATTTGGAGGGGGGAGGTAGATATCTTTTTACAGTGGAAACAATTTATGAAATCTTTTGAGCCATTTTGTCTAGAAACAGTAACTATTTATTTACCATATTTTCATTCCATAAATAACCTTTGTATTTGTTATTTCAAATACAGAGTGTGTCTGTGGATTCATTATTACTATTTTTCTGGGTTTGTGTTGCGTCTCATAGCCCATTTAACAATGTTGAGTTTTTCAAGCTAGCCTTATCATGGGTTCTAAAGACTGGTTAAACAGATCCATTTGAAATGGGCTTTTTATCTGAGCTCTTGTCAGTGCTGTCGGAGAGTAAAACTGCTACTCTGTTGGTAAAAAAAAAATTAAGACAGATAGTGAGTGGAAGTGAGTTATATAAAACATTCTGGAGAATCCATGAGAAATTATAGAAAATGGACGCTGATCAGTGGAGATCTCTTGACAATAACAGTCACCTTTTAAAATAGCAAATTATTTAATAGTAAGAGGCAGATGATTTAAAAAAAAATTTATTAGGCCTTTCCGATAACACGTGTCCATAATGCAATATTCCTAGCCCACCTGGGATTGTACAGGAGATTCTTCAACTCATTATCAGGGTTCAGATCTTGTGAAATGTTTATTAAAAATCCATTGTTTTAGGACAGTAGACAACTTTTGGTACCAACAAGTTTATCTTTTGTATTTTTACATCCTGTATCTTATAACTCTCTCATCTCAACAAAAGCGACTCCTCTCTGGACAAACCAAATCAGTTTAAACCCAGAACAGCAAATAATCCACTGGCTCTGTAGATACAGAACCCATTCACTCCATTTTATTAGTTTTTTTCCAGGCCTAAGCGGAACTTTTCAGTGGCTTTCTGTAGCATTTTGTCAAGAATCGGTGGTCCATCTGTTAGCTCAGGAATGAAATTTAGTGTTTTCCACTCCCTTTCCTGGCTCTTTTCAACTCAGGCTGCTAATTAACATTTGGTCAACAAACTTTAACTGTTTTTATTGTCAGAAATTACTTGTCACTGTAGTAAGATATTCTCCCCTCCCCCTAAACTCTGATTTGAGCATATAGGGAGCTGAAGTATTTCCAAAAATTAAGGGGTCTCAAACGGGGGAACATTTGATGCTGTTTTGATGGGGGTTAGCCTGGAGGGATGGAGCTGAAATATTAGCATTCCCTCCTCCCATTTCCCCACATGAAGTATGTGTGTGCATTTCTAGTCACCCATCACTTTCTTTTGAACCAATACAGGTGTTTATGAGCTCTTACAGCACAGATTTCTATCTATGTGAGTTTTTGTGAAACTGATGTTGGGACTCTTTAATATATGATTAACAGAAGTCATGGTCCTATCCCAACTCTTCCAAATAACTTTAAAAAAGATTACAAAATATCAATTAATCTTATGGAAACCCCAGGAAAGAAGAATTGCCTAGTGGGAAAAGCAGGATGTGAGAAACATTTTTTATCATCCAGCAGGAAGAAAAAAAATTAAAATTCTTTTAAAAAAATACTTTCCATTAAAATGATTTAATTCTCTGTGAAACCAACGTATTTTCTATCAAAAGACTCAGCTTTGTCTATGGCACAAAGTCTGTTTGCAATGTGTATACAAAAGCAAAGGGGAGAGTGTGCCTAAGTAAACTTAAAGCCAGCATATGATGCTGTAATTGGAACTCCAAAAGCCAAAAGTCTTTTGGCACTAGGGAGGTTTAATAGAGTTGGAAGACCTGACATTAGTCAACCTCATATTGTTGTGGGTTCTATATGTTCCAGTCCTACCAACCCTTTCAGTCTAACAGAGTAGAACCCTGCAGTGTTGAGTGGGTCGCAGTATGCTTTATTTTAGTGTTGGAGCAGACAGTTATCTAACACACCCACATGAGGAAGTACTCTGGAGCAGTTATTTCATGCTTTGCCATGCCCTGTAGCTAATGCAATTTTGGACTGAATGGCGTGTGTATATGCCTCTTTAACTCCTGTGAGATCAAAGTGAGTGCTGGATTTTTTAACAAGGCCAAAATATGGGGATACCAGATAGTTAAACCCAAATGCCAAATAAATACTAAGTCAAATTATTTTTAGTATTTTTTTTAGGAAGAGAGATAAATATCAATCTTGTTTATTTTAATATACACAGTTGTTGTAATTTCCTGAGTTGGATATATCATAATAGTAAATATTACTCACAGTTTTCCCATTTCCACATTTTCTCCATAGGCCCAGCTTACTCATAAGGGAACAGCTGCAGAACATTTTTAAACATGTATTATCATTTATATAAAACTGAGATTTAAATGGAGAATGAAATCCCTGCTATAGAATTCTGTAGGATGGTTTCAAAATCCCATAGACAGGAACTCATACTCTGTTAGATTTTATAGGTTTTAAAAGTCATTTCAGGAAACGCCTGCTTAATTTCTACAGCCCATATTGTGCCATTAGTTTTTAAGCAGAAATATACCAAACAGGGGTTTTGTTCATAAACGGATGGCATATGTCCCTATATAATCCAATTAGTTTCATTCCTATATCACTTTGTAGTTTTTTTCCACAATGATGTGTTGGGGAAGATGGCTACTATTGCGAGGAGTTTACAAATGTGAGAGGGAAATTAATAACTCAAATTTAGCTTCTAAGTTATTTAGATATTTGGGAAAAAAAACTTTGACAAAACCTAAGACCCATAGAAGTGTTTCAGAGTTCTTATAAACATTCCAATTGGAACAGTTTTTAAAACAACCAGTTGTTCCTTCTGCATGGTTTGCAACTCAAACCTTGCAGCACTGAGAAACTGATGGTAAACAAAAGTGAAACTGACTTCATTGATTTTGCTTGTCTGACCCAAGAAAATTCAGAAAATAAACAAACAGCATCAACAGTATAGAATTGGATTTTTAATATTCTTTCGCCTCTAATAGTCTAATTGATACTTTTAAACTAAGGTCTAAATCTTGAGGATCTTATGAAATGTTTACTCAATTTTAGCTCAGGCATGCTCTCATTGATTTATCAAGGTTTGAGTAAGGGGTGAATACAATTTGAGTAAAGAGCTAAGGATTTATCCCAATTTGGTTAAGTCGACAGTATCCCTTGTATTCCTGTTGATTATTTATCTAATTTTAATTTTAATGCTTAGTCCTATAGTAATTATCAAATTCTCCTTTTAGTAGAAATCTGGCACTTCATAATGATGACTAATTATGCATGTTTGGTTTTCTGCCTATACAGGACCCAGTAGTACAGTCTTCCCATGTACACTGTATACATTACAGTCACTTCAATGGATGTTCTATTTGTATAGGGTTTGAAGGAATGGGCTCATAAGAAAGAACTGAAACATTTGTGGCTAGCAGGGATATGGGTATGTGCTTGTCCCATGGTCTGTGGGTCAGCAGAGGCTGAAAGTATTATTGAGTCAGTTTGTCACATTCCTCTTCTATGGCCAGTGTGGGGTCAGTGTTGATAGATAGCAGGGGGTAGGAATGGGAGGTACATCCAGATTTCATTGGGGAAGGCTATCTGACTTGGAGCATTTGAGAGGCCTGGATGGAAAAATGGGATAATGGCAGAAAACCATGCTGAAAAAGAAAATAGTTACTCTCTGACAGCCCTTTGTATGTATTATGTGAAATGAACATGGGGCTCTCAATCCAGTTCCTAATGGGAAGATGTCCGTATTACAAAATCAAATCATCAAAGCCATTGGCACTAGGTGGCAGTGTGAAAAGAAAGGGCGAGGACTGAATGGGCACAAAGACAGAACTCTCATGAGAAGTGGTTCCCTCACCATCAGCAATAAGCCACGTCAACAGCATAATGTGAAGAAAATGTTATTGTTGCTGCCTGTCCTATACCTGTTCTGTGACTGTCAATCTGGCATTATTCAGCAACTCCGTGTGTGTGTGTGTGGGTAGATAGATAGGTAGATAGATATATTAAGAACAGTCCTGCCTAATTCAAACACTGGCACAACATATAGGGCTTGATTCTCTAGTGTCTTGTACCTTGTGTCATTATTTACACCTGTGCAAAATGAGTGCAGAATATTACCACTGGTGTGAGTGAGTGAGAAGAAAATTATGCTTTGGTAGCATTTTATGCCCAATTTGCACAAGTGTAAGTGACAGTGCAAGGTCCCAGGAAATGGCAAAGCATGTTCATTTTGTCCCTTCCTCAATGTCCCACAATAATAAATTAGTGGTTATCTAATTTTGTATTTTAAAAGTACTGAGTTTGGTAAACTCAGCAGTGAAGAGGAAAGAAAACCTGAATGGTAGGCTGTGAATCTGCATGCAACACACTGTATAGTTCCTATAGAAACTTTTGGAATACTGAAGTATTAGCATTCTATAAATTACATAAAGATCACCTGAAAATGTAATGCTCACACAATAAATTTACTTTGGAACTGTGGCACTGCTAATAATGTAGGCGAGGGTGGTCTGCCCTTTGGTCCTGGGCAATTCATCATGGGAAATTACCTGCACTCTACTAGAATACTTTTAAAGTAAAGTAGTTGCTTTCTAGTCACTTGGTTCCAAGGTGATTAGTGGCTAGGAATGTGATCAGTCCCTTGGAAATATGAACATGGGGTGGGAAAAGTGCTTTGTTGGACCTCACTGTGATCCGTCCAATTGACTGAAAGAAAGCTAATTATTGATGTGCTCCCCAGGGAGTCCTATGCCATTCTCCTTAGCTGGATAGATGGTGGCCATGATGTAGGAATTTAAGGATAATGGTTAGGGGGGAATCTTTGAGACTCCAACAGGGATGCAGACTCGAGATAGGAAGTGAGGTTGGGATTGAAAACATATCCCTAGGCATGCTGTGTGTGTGTGTGTGTGTGTGTGTGTGTGTGTGTCGGGGTTAATATTTGACAGAGTAAAGGTCTTTTTGTTTGAAACTATAACTTCGCCCCGGCTCTTTTTTTTTTTTTTTGTTCTTTATTTTAATTTTCTCTTTCAAAAATACTAATTATCCCTTCAGCCCACAGATGAAAGTGACATAAAACCAACAGATCCCTGCTTGGAAATTGGGTTCTGTACTGTTGCTGTGATACCCATCTCCCCCTCTCTATAACCCTTAGAGTCTCTGGCTCCATTTTCTAGTAGGGGGAGGTGCTACAGGACCTGTTACTCTCCACTGTCTTGGTCCCTAAACTCCGAGCAATTTGGTAGATAACTGAATTACAGGAATTGGAGGTGGATAGAATGCTGAGAATTAGAAAACAAACAAACCAACCAACCATTATTTAGATACCAGGACAAATTGTTTAATTGCTCTTGTGCTCCCTCTGCTGGTTCTCTGTAGAACTAACAAATCCTATTCCTAGAGTCATGCCCATGCCCTCTGTGAGGGTGCAATACAAAATGGGGTGTTAAAAAAGTTGATTTCAAGCCGTTTTGAAATGGACAACATTGGTAGAGAAAGAAGGTTTCATATGAAGAACGTGAAAAGCAGTGGATCCTAGAAAAAATATGTTACATCATTGTTCATTTAACATTTGAAACATCCTAACCTGTGATTCTTCCATCTACCCTTGCTTTGTCATGCTTCTGTGGGACAGGAGTCTTTCTCTGTCATTTCCCAAAGTCTGAATTTCTCCCCATTGTTGCTGCTATCACTAAGATATTTCCTACATGAGGGCTCTATAGAAAAATATTCTTACTGGTGCAACCGTTAGTTTCAGCTGAGCTAGTGGGAGTAGTGGTGGAAACCTTAGGGTAGATAAGGCTTTGGCAGCTCTCAGTATTTTTACAGCTGCATCAGTTAAATTTGCTTCTCTGCTGCGTACAGCTCTGCTCGTCTCATCCTGTTCCATGGCCTGGAAAGCTTCTGTTCTTCTTCAGGGTTCTCTTTAGCCTCTTTTCTCATTGTGATGCCTCCTACTTTGTTTTTTAAGATATAGACTTGTTTGTTTAATTAACTCCCTTCTTAATAGGGACATTTTGCTTCCCACTTCATATGTTTTTCACATCCATCACTTCTAGGGTTACCATATTCTGTACCTCCAAATGGAGGACACTCCACGGCCCCCGCCCCCGCCCCCAGCCCCGCCCATACCCCCTCCCCAACCCCGCCCCCTCCCCAAAGTCTCCGCCCCCTCCCCTGCTTCCCGCGAACATTTGATTCGCGGGAAGCCTGAAGCAGGTAAGGAGGGTGTGGGGGGGAGGAGGCGCAGCCCAGGCTAGCCCCCCCGGCGGCTCCAGCCTGGGTCGGCTCGGGCCCTGGGGTGCCGGCCCTGGCCCACCACCCCCGGCCCGCCCAGCACTGCCGGACCCCGGCTCCCCGGCGGCCCGGCTCCCCGGCGGCCCGGCTCCCCGCGGGCCCGGCCGACCCGGCTCCCCGCGGGCCCGGCTCCCCGCGGGCCCGGCCGGCCCGGCTCCCCGCCGGCCCGGCTCCCGGCCGACCCGGCCCCCCGCCGGCCCGGCCGACCCGGCTCCCCGCCGGCCCGGCCCCCCGCGGGCCCGGCCGGCCCGGCTCCCCACCGGCCCGGCTCCCCGCGGGCCCGGCGGACCCGGCCCCCCGCGGGCCCGGCCGGCACGGCTCCCCGCCGGCCCGGCCCCCCGCGGGCCCGGCCGACCCGGCTCCCCGCCGGCCCGGCCCCCCGCGGGCCCGGCCGACCCGGCTCCCCGCCGGCCCGGCCCCCCGCGGGCCCGGCCGACCCGGCTCCCCGCCGGCCCGGCTCCCCGCGGGCCCGGCCCCCCGCGGGCCCGGCCGGCCCGGCTCCCCGCGGGCCCGGCCGACCCGGCCCCCCGCCGGCCCGGCTCCCCGCGGGCCCGGCCGGCCCGGCTCCCCGCCGGCCCGGCTCCCCGCGGGCCCGGCCGGCCCGGCTCCCCGCCGGCCCGGCCGGCCCGGCTCCCCGCCGGCCCGGCCCCCCGCGGGCCCGGCCGACCCGGCCCCCCGCGGGCCCGGCCGACCCGGCTCCCCGCCGGCCCGGCCCCCCGCGGGCCCGGCCGACCCGGCTCCCCGCCGGCCCGGCTCCCCGCCGGCCCGGCTCCCCGCGGGCCCGGCCGACCCGGCCCCCCGCGGGCCCGGCCGACCCGGCTCCCCGCGGGCCCGGCCGACCCGGCTCCCCGCCGGCCCGGCCGACCCGGCTCCCAGCCTGGACCCCGGCCCGGCACCATGCCCCCGGCCCCGCACCGCCGGCCCCGGCCGAGCACCACGCAGCCCTCCCGATTTTCCCGGACATGCCCGGCTTTTGGGGATTTCCCCCCGGACGGGGATTTGAGCCCCCAAAAGCCGGACATGTCCGGGAAAATCCGGACGTATGGTAACCCTAATCACTTCCCACCTGAATGGTGGAGAAGACTGAGTCCTGGATAAAACTCAGGAATGATTGTAGATTCCCCTGGACAATCGGGAATGTATTGAAGACTTCTGAAGGGGCGATGAGGTTATACAAGATCCTGCTGCCTTTCCCACCTAAGCAGAGTATAATCATAAAGAGCCTTCTCTCACAGCCACTGACCTTAGTGGGAATTAACTGTGTAGAACTGCTTCAGGACCGGGCCCAAATTGTCAGTCCAGACTTATGGAAGCTTTTGTTGATGCAAGTCTCATGCTTCCCTTCCAGGTGACTGCTTGGTTGCTCATTGGTTGGAGTGACCCAACCCACATAAAAATCTGATTGTCACTGAATAATTTGAATCTTTGTGGACAGAGCCCACTTCCTAGACCCCATCCATTTTCGATGGGTCAGAAAATAAAAAGAAAAGGCTCACTGATTTATTTTCCTTCTCCTTGTGGGTTTCCCGCCTTTTTGGGGAGGCCTCCAGCATCATCCTCTTTTATTTCCTCTTCCCAGGCCCCACTTCATAGTCGCCCACTCGTCTGGGCCAAAGATGTAAGAAATTGACCTTCTTGTGGGCAGTCTCAGCAGAGACATCATGAAGTGAATGGGCCATTGAGAACTGAAGCTACTCTCTGACCCCTGAGTCCCTCCAGGTCAAACATGAGGCACAGTAGCAGAGAATGGTGTGGCAGTAGCCCTGCTGCTGGACCTGCTTTGGGGTTAAACAGAGAATTCAGTGCCCAGGGACATCAATACGGCCTCTTTCACTAGCACTAAACTAACAAGTACGAAGGCTCAGTTGTCACTGACTCACGGACAAACTGTTTGAATTCCAAGAAGTTTGTTTCGTAATTTCCAGCATTTCATAAAAAAGCTGCTTTTTTTTCCTTCTCCCAATGACTGCCAAGTTTTGGAAGCTTCAAACTTGCTCCACTTGGAGGGGATTTAAAAGATACTGACATTTTCTAAACAAGTTGGTTCTCTCTGAGCTGTACAGACGGACTTCAAACCATTTGTCCACCAAGCCAATCCAGCACGGCCTGAAACATTTCATTGCTGTGGAAGCAACTGCTCCTAGATGGTTCAAGTGTTTTCACAGTATGGTCAGCTAAACTGCACTAAATATTGAAGAAAAAACCAATTGAAGAGAAAAATCACATCTTTCCCCTGTTGTAGGGTTTTTCTAAACATCTCCAGAAATTAAGACTTCCCCCTCACAGAGGGTTGTGTACCTGTGTTGTTGGCCTCCTTTTTATGGCACAGAGCCTCCGAATTAAAACTTTGCTCAGCATTTTCTAGACAATTTTCTTTCCTTGTATGCAGAGAAAAATTTTTTTTTTTGTCAGTGCAAAACCACAGATCAGAGTGCAAAGCTGTAATGAGATTATAATGCAGCAGCTGGGGTGTATGGGTAAGTAACCATTAAATAATGCCTTTATTTTTAGGGTGTCATATCTGATGAACCTTGCATCCAATTCACTTCAAATCTCCCTGAAAAATTCTAGTTGGACCCCATAACTAAACTAGAAATTTTGAGACTGATCTGACTGTCTTTGTGGATTGTCTAATAAAAACACCCATGGCATGTGGAGTCAGGAGGTTTGGTTTTTATTCCTAGTTTTGTCACTAATTCCCTGTGTAATTTTGAGCAAGTCACTTCCCCTCTGTGCCTCATTTACTCATCTGTGAAATGGGGATAAGAGTGTTTACCACTTTGGGAGGGTGCTTTGAGACCAATGAAGAAGCATTGGGTATAATTTTATTATGATAAGCACTTTTCACCGTCAGACGTGGGCCTCACAACACCTCCCCAAAGGTGCATAGTAACTTTTCCTTCCTTACTTCAGTGGGTCTGTTTTGTTCTCTTGATCTAGTTATTGAGCACTTAGGCTTTTCCTATGTGATTTCAGAAAAGGTCTGGCACCAGAGATCTCATTTGGTCTCTGTCCTTAGCTGCCTCAAGTAGAAGAAGCTGTGTTTTGTTTTATTAATAGTTTAAATTGTTTATTTTTACTTTATTAGACAAAGACCCTATCTAACCTTGAGTTTTAACTATGTTCGGCAGAGCACCGCACGCGCGCACACACACACACACACACACACACACATATAAAATATGATTCATGCTAGAAAGGCTCTCCTAACATTCCAAATCCCAGTGTCACCTGGGCCTTAGTAGTGTTATAAAATGGTTTACAAACCCATGTGATAGATTAGGTCTGGATGTAGGTTATACCGTATCATGTCTATGGTAGACTGTGGTTCTGGTTAGATTGCTTCAAACTCCAGTGTGATAGTTTCTATTTAAAGAGCATTCGGGGCAGAGAATATATAGCAGATAGAAAATGAAAGCTTAGTCAGGCTTCCTCCATTTGTGGATATGGGTGAAAACCTATGGCAAGCATTCCTTGCTTGGATCATAGGGAAGCGTTTGCTCCATAGTTAAAGTTGCAACTGATTTCCCCTCCAATCCACAAAGACAGTCAGATCAGTCTAAAAATTTCTAGTTTAGTTATGGGGTCCAACTGGAATTTTTCAGGGAGATTTGCAGTGAATTGGATGCAAGGTTCCTCAGATATGACACCCTAAAAATAAAGGCATTAGACACAGTTCTAAAATTCTTCTAACTTTTCTTTCCCCCTTCTTAGGAAAAAAAGAGATAAAACTAACTTTATGGGAGTTCTCTGTCAGAGCTAGTGCTCAGGACCAACATTTAGTTGATAGAAGTCTGATCTAAAAAGTTATTAAAATCTGATTTGGTAATGTTACCAGGGAATACTGGCTTCAACATGGGAAAAGTATAAAAATGGGGCAGGATAGGAGAGAGGTTTGGGAAGAATGTGAGCACTAAGAAGGACTGAAAGCTGAGATGCATGCAGCGGGGAAGAGCTGTGTAAAGAAGATGAGGACAAAAAGCCTGAACGTAATGCAACAAGAGGGGGATAACTTGGTCACAGTGGCAGGAAATGGAGATAATTCTACCAGCAGCATTTAATATAAACAGCAGTGGAGTGAGGAGGGATGTGGACATAACTTTTTCCTTCTCTCGCATGGGTAGTGAACTGGAATCATATTCTTACAAATTCAGAGGACTATGGCCCAAATCCTCAAAGCTATTTAGGCACTTAACGCCCACTAATATGGGTTCTATTTTGCCTTGTGTTACATCAGTATAAAACTGGAGTCATTCTGTGGAAGTCAATGGGGTTACACTGTGCTAACTGAAAGCAGAATATGGCCCTATGTTTCTGTGCTAGAAGCTGAAGTTTGGATTCACTTCAAGCAGAAAAGACCACACATGAGATTTTATAAGTGATTCCTATCCAGCAGCCAGTTTCTTTTAGGACGGTGCTGCTGAGTATAACACCTTCACTACCTTAGATATTGTTTCTCTAATGGAAGATGTAATAAATGTAGGTGTAATATCAAGATTCTTTCCCGATCTTTCTTTGAAATATTACCTAACGAGGACCCCCTTTCAAAGAGATCTGTGCTTAGGGTTTCCTGAGAACTTTGAGGCAGATTTTGAGGGGGCTTGCTTCCGGCTTCTTACTCGACAGTCAGAGAAGAAATGTTCATCCTCATCCATGTTACACACTGGGGAAACTTGCAAAAGTATTAAAGTCCACAAGAGAGAGCTTTTATATATCAGTCCATATAGGGTCAAGTAAGTGATGCTGGAACTAGAGCTGCTGGGGTTGCAATGCACACGCTGGCTTGAAGTGGTATCCATCTTATACAGGGTTTGCAGTTTTGTTCAATTGCTTTCAGCACCACTACTATAAAAATTATTCCAACACCATTGATTCAAGTTGTACAATAGTCAGTCTTCATTTTGTAGCATCAGAATAAGACCATGATCCTAATATGATTCTTTTGCTTGTTCTTGCCAAAGGATCACATCAACTCTACCTAAGTTTCTCCTGAGCTCTTTAGTTAAAGGAGCAACACAGGCACTTCAAAATGGAGAGCAATTATCAATGGAGTGGGGAAGGGAATGACCATGGAGAATATCTGGGCAACTAATGATAACAACAATCGTACTTTCCATTTCTGTAGAAACTTTTGTCCAAATATCTTGCACAGCACTTTACAAAATTCATGAATTTAGCCTCATATCACCCTGAGGAGATAAGACACTATTGTTATCCCTATTTTGCAAATGGGGAAACTCAGGCAAAGAGAGAGTACTTGAATCATCCACTATTACATAGCAAGTCAGTGGCAGAGCCTGGGATAGAAGCGTAATGATCTGACTCAGAGCCCCTGACTTAGCCCACAAGATCATTCTTTCTCATTTCCTTCCCAACGTATTGAAATAAAAGATAAGGCTTGGAAAGGGAAAATCCATCTTCCCTGCACAAGGGAAGCTCAGATTAGCCTAATTCTCATTTACACTAAGGCCTCTTTACACTACTCTGGCAATGTTAAGGGGGGGTCCCAGCACTGTAAATTACACTTGTATCCACTTTAGGGCCCCTTTACATTGCCAGTGTGAGGTAAAAGGGCTCTAGTGTAACTGAAAAGTCAGCCAAATGTGTCTAAGGATTTGCTAACATGTCAACAAATTCTCTCTTCTACTAGCAGAATAAAAAACAGAATGATTCTTAGGGTTTTTTTGTTTGCTTGTTTTATTATTTTTTAAGTGCTGTCCTGGCTCTAGTTAGCATAACTTCAAAGACTTGTAAAAAATTATCCGGTTGGCTTTTCCACACTTGTAGATGCCCCTCTGAGCTCCAGAGATAGTACTTACTCAGTTCAGTCAAGAAGGAGATGTTAGACAGCTGGACCATTCTGGTACCTGTTTCTTGTGCAGTGATATCCACAGTGGGAAAGTGTGACTGGCAGGGGTGGCTAGTGGTGTTGCCTGCTTCAGTGAAATGAAAGAAGTCACCAAAGGAACACAAAGGCTCCTATGTGTGAGGTAAGTGGTATATTAAACTTTTGGACTATTCTCCACAGCTAGGTAGATATAACTGCCATTAACCTCAATGAGAGTTACGAGCACATAGGGAAAAAATAAACCCTAAGGGTTTTCTGGATAGGGATATTTAGAGAAGATTGTTAGTTGTCTGATTAAATCATCAATGGAGTCTAAGCATGTGCAAGTAATACTAGAGGGCACACAAGTGCTGGACTGTGCAGGGATGCATTTCTGCTGATACATCTGTCATTGAGAATAAACATTATGGTAGACTAAATTGCTCATACATTCAACCTGAAAACTGGAACTTGTAAGTGATAAGATTGTACAATAGATTGTTGCACTTACCTTTCTGTTACTTGAGATTTGAGTTCAAATCTCAACTCTTTCAAGCTTGCAAATAAGTTTGATGCTTCTGTCCTAGTCTCTAATTAATATCTGTCCACTTCTCAAAACCAATCTGACTCTCTGTCAGTTGATGCTCAGGAAAGTCCAGGGCTGAAGAAGAACAACGGGATTTTTCATTGGCCAGCACAAGTAATACTTCTTTTCTTGAGCGCCAAATTCAGCTTGTGTGGTGTGTTTATACAGGCAAAGATTGGAATGCTCAAAAAGCATTTTCATTTATCAGAGACATATGGGACTCACCATTACTGGATATATTTGTGAGACACTATAACAAAGAACACTCCTC
Source organism: Malaclemys terrapin pileata (assembly GCF_027887155.1). Taxonomy (NCBI): domain Eukaryota; kingdom Metazoa; phylum Chordata; order Testudines; family Emydidae; genus Malaclemys; species Malaclemys terrapin. The sequence continues at coordinate 152,201,904 of NC_071505.1, forward strand.
AGCCGTGTCTCACATTTCAAGGATAGGAGGGCAATCTGGATAAATGTCTTTTCTAGGAAATTGATGAACCAGCTTTCTCATATGTACTCTCCAATTTCAGTAATCCATAAGAAGCTCATAAGAGCCAGGAGGGAGTCAGTAAAACCTCATGTTTTTAGCCTCCAAAAGGACACAAAAGTCTGTGAATCTCAGGGCTGGTCCAGATGCCATGTGCACACCTCTTCTGCATTTTCATTTTTTCTGGGCCTGTTGTTTCTGTGTGCTGCTATGATATAACTTTGGACTGGCACAGTCTGATAACATGACTACAACAGAGTAAGGATCTGGACTTGCTGGGAAGAATTCTGACTTGACAGAATATAGAAGAAAAATCAGTCTCTCTATATTGCAGAGCTAGTAAATATATATTTGCTTTCTCCTGTAGGGAATTTTTCCCAGTTTCTTTCTCATTTATGCATAGTGATCTGTTTATAGATGGCTCAAATGGGCTCTGAAATCCAGTCAGTCCTGTTGATGGTCATTGGGGCAATGGTGATCCCATGAGATATGTTTCTATAAAAATTGCAATCATATCCTTTTGGTCTTTAGGGCTTTTAAGATTATTATCCAATGTTATGTTGTAAACTCTTAGAGGCAGGGACTGTCTTGTGTTTGTGCAGCAGTTAGCACCACGGGGTCTGTACCACATAGGTGTCTCTGGGTGTTACTGTAATAAAATTATCAACTTTTATAAAATTGGCAACTTTTTACTAGATAAACATCTCAATTTCGTCTTCAAAGTATTACTTACAGAAACACTCTTCTGAATTTGTGTAGCAGATTTGTTACAGAGGTACCTCTGTATTGCTCTGTGTAATGGGGTGATTGGGACGTTTGGCATTCCTAACCTATCTTGCCTGCAGAGCCCAATCCAGTAGGCATTTTCAGAGGCCACTTATTGGATTCCCCACCCCCAAACAGTGATGATATCAGTCCCCATGTAACCTTTAGCCCAGTGAGTAAGGCACTCACCCAGGTTGTGGAAGGCCCGGGCTCAGTTCTCCCTTCTGCAGGCAAATAATTTAACTTGAGCATCTCAAGAGAGTGCCCTACCCTCTGGGCTGCGAGGTTTGTTTTTCTCAGGCTCTCATGTTGAAGCTGTTTCACTTTGTATAAGTAAATATTCACTGGATCAGGGAGGATGGAACCTGGGCCTCCCACCTCCCCAGTGAGTGCCCTAAAAAGTGGACACCACCACTGCTTTCTCTTCCTCCTTAGTTTTTTGCACAAAAGGGCTTAGATTCTGAAAGGGGTTCATGCCTGTGAATCTTATGCAGAGGGAGGTGCCTCCCTCTGGCCCAGAGTTACATCTATAAATCCCTTTGAACGGTGGGACTTCGGGTCTACTTCTTGGCATTTCCTTTCGGCTAACTTAGGCAGCTCCCCACACAGTGTATTGGCTTTTGTGTATCTCATTCATAGGACCTAACTCTCCCCATGCATTATATAGGCAGCCTAGGCGATTAGTTCAGGGATGTGGATTACACTAGGCAACTAAAAATTAGGTATTGCTAAATCCCCCCGTGGATCTAATCCTAAAGAAGGAAGCAGTATCTGGTGATTTAAAGCACACAGCTGGGAGTTCTGAGATGTACTCTTCTTTATATTGAACTTAGAGAGTGAAATGATAGGTAGGGAAGGATTGTGTTGAGGAAGAAGTGCAAAACTATGCATCAGAAAATCTGTGTTCTGTTCCTGGGTTCTGTCCCAGACTTACTGATTGATCTTGGGCAAGTCACTTCACCTCTGTGTGCTTAGGCTTCCAGCTACAAAATGGGGGTTATGATAACCTCACAGATGTGTTGAAGCTTAATTAATACGTGTAAAGTGCTTTGGGTTTCTTGGATGGAAGGCACTAGAGAGGGGCAAGCATTATTGCCACATTCAACTTCTTATAACTTAAAGAAAAAATTATTAACACCACTTGCATTGCTTTGTCTCTCAAAGCTATGTTTGATTTCTGAATTTCTTCAACAAGCCAATCCATACCATCTCTAAATTTCTGCACAATGTTCTCTTTTAGAGCTTTAATAATTTCCTTCCTCTGGTGCTGTGCATAGTGAGATCATTCAAAAATGGCAGGTAAGGTGAGTGGCAGTGAAACAAAATATTTAGATGCTAAGGTATATGCTTGTTCCAAGCATGGAGCTCCCACTGAAGTCAATGGGAGTTCTGCTCTCCAGAAGGAGGGTGAGAGCTCGGTCCTTCTGAACAGCATTGGAGAAGTGGTTGGGATGACACTGGTGTTGAGCCAGGGCATACAGTTGTAGGGACAACAAGTGAGTGTCCAGTTGGAATCTCTGGGTGATTAAAGGGTCTGTAGATGAAAGGATAACCTCCAGGTGGTGGAAGAACGTGGTTTTGGCTATACAGGGGGATGTATGTGCAAGGTATGTGATTTATATTTTACCTACAAAGGATAGAGGATAGATTCAGGAAGAAGTGATTTGTTGGGATGACATGGGTGAATAATAAAGTAGATGGATGCAAAGAGTGAAGAAGAACATGAAATTGGGAGATAAGAGGATGATGTGTTCTGCAGATTTTACTGTCTAGATGCTTGCATTTATTCTTGAGTTTCTGTGGCGGAGCTGAATAGCTGTATGTAATGTTCTCAGTATAAACAGAATCCATAAATAGTTTTGGAGGGAGTCAGGATTTTATTTTTCTTGTGAGGTTGGACCTTTTGTGACTTTTCGCTCTGCCATTTTTTTTCTCATTTTACTGGTGGGATAAAGTTTATATTGCTTAGCCCAAATTCAGATATACATATTTTAATAGACTTTCATCTCTTTCTCTGTTGCTTTGCTTATCTGTCTCCGTCTATCTCTCTGTGTGCCTGCTGCTTGTCTGCTTGCCAGTTTTTTCTTTGTCTCTATCACTTTATCATTGAACCCATCTGTGTAGAAAATGGGATATTTGGCTGTTTTGGTTTTTTTTTTTATATTTGTGTTGTTTCATACCTCAGACTTAGGAGGATAAAACTCACACTCCTGGGGGTGTCAGGCGTTCCAGCTCTTGAATTTAGGAGGAGTCGTGATGCTTTTTGCGTCTGTTTGTCTGTCCATCTGTCTGCCAGTCTATAATAAGCTGTGCAGCGAGACAGCAGTTTACTATCTGTGTGTGTGTGAAATTAGCTAATTGGTGTTAGCAGCAATATTTTCACATGTTTTATAAGCAAAGTGCAGCAAGGTATATAAATGTAGATATGATCCAGACACACACACACACACACACGCACGCAAGCCTGTCGCTGCTCATGCATAGACGCTCAGAAGTAATTAATGTTAATAAGATTTTAATGTGCTTGTGAGATCATAATGAGGAGAAATGAATGCTCTGATTAGAAAAAGGTAACTGTGTGTGTTTTGGCTTAGAACAAGATTTCCAATTTTTTTTTTATAAACCTCAATTTCAGAACTTGTTTGTGATTGCATCAATCGGTTTTTATTTTCAAATTAGAGGTCTGTTTAGCCATTTGAATGATTAGCCAAATAGACTGGTAAAACCTTGATCATAAGGAACGGTGCAGATTTTTTTTCTTTATAAAGCAGTGCTAGTGTACTGCTGGGCTGGGCTCCCTCATCCTTTCAGCATTACATTTTAGTTGTTGTTGCTGCCTTTAAAGACCCATCAGAAACTGCTTCCAGAGACAGTGCTCATTTTTACAAATGTAGATGTTACTTATATGATTCTGGGATGCATAAATCAACCACTAAAAATATTGTGCCAAGACACATTCCTGTCCATCAGTAATGGTGACTCCTTAGAGTCCAAATGATCACAAGTTAGCTTGATAACGTGTTTTCAAATAATTATTTTCCTTTAAAAATAAAATTAAAACTCCATTATTTTTTCCTTCCAAATGTAAGAGGTTGGAGACTATTTGCAGGAATATATCACAAGGTAAGTTGCTCTCTCATCATGGACTCAAATGCTATACAGTCACTAGTCACACACTCCAGTCTGGCTAAAATCCAGATGGACACTAGGGGTCCTTCTCTCCAGCAAATCATGTGAAAATGTGGTCTACCAGGTTTGACTTTCATTTGCATTATGATTCGTATTGTTATTTATTTTTAGTAATAACGTGATAAAATATCAAAGAGTTTTGCTCTGTAGTATTACCCAAAACCCCCAAAATGATTTGTGTAATTATTGCTAAATTTAAAAATTAAATAATTTTAAGTTTATTTTTGAAAGCATCTTTTTAATTAAAACACAAGTAAAAGTCTAGCTAGATTACAGTGCATTTCATTTGCAATAGCACCCACTTCCTTCTGTGACATTTGGCAAGCTGCTTAAACAAGATTTGTGTTGTGGTGGGGTATTAGGTGTAGCTCTGAATTCAGGAAACTAAGGTTCACTTCCAGAAGATGTTCAGATACCACGATGGTAGGCACAGTATAAGAATAGAACCATAATAATGTCATGACAGTTTCCAGCCCCTGATGAATCAAGCACAGTAGAGCTAGATATAGCTTTGACATGACTTGCAATCTCAAAAGAAGATGAACTGACACAGCCTTTATTTATAATGAATGAATTTATTCTGGGGATAGAAAACACCAGGCATTCTGTATAACCCCTAATATCCTTCTAAATGCCTTCCAGCCAACTGCTACTAGGGAAATTACCTCCAGTTTATTATGGGGAATGAGGTTCAGACTTCTTAGCCAATAAAAATAATAGTATAGAAACTTTCATCCTGCGTGTGCGTACACATGTGTACACACACACACACACAAAATAATAATATAGAAACTTTCATCCTGCGTGCGTGTACACACACACATAAACTCACACCTTCCAAATAGCTGAACAAGTAGAAACCTAGGCTAAGCCACTAAGGACTTTAGGGCAGAGCAAGAGAATGTTGTAATGTTGTTAAGCACCTAGACTTACATAAATAAAATACTATTCAATTATTCTCTGTAATCTTCTGGATACTGGTTAGAAGGAAACCCCACTCCTTTAAAATCACAGATCTTAGTTACAAATCTAGATAATTTTATTAGCTGAAAAACTGAAAAAATATTATTCTCCAGCTTGTTTCATCTGTTGCTTTTTTGCATTGCCTATTTCCACTTATTTCCTGTACACTAATTCTGCCATTTCCCAAGACTGGTTTACAGGATGTCAGAGAGTGAGAGCGGGAACAAAGTAATGGCAAACTCCAACAAAGCCAGCTATTGATCTTGGTGCATGAAGTGGCTAAATAATGCAGGGACCTTCTTTTTAATTTCTTTTTTTTTAATAAACTTGTATTTAGGGATCCCTTTAAAGCTTCAGGGTTGAAAGATCTGAGCTCCCTTGAACCGCTGGTTCAAAACCTGTCTGAATCAGCTCAGCACATCATCCTTCTAAGAAGCAAATAAACACTTCCATACGGTTCCCTGTATGTGGGGACTTTGAACAAGACAGTGAAACTCAAGCGTCTCCCTACTATTGAAGGGAAATTAAAGATCCTACTGCACTCTTGTTAGAATTTTCCCTGCTGTCCTTAGACACCATCATTTTACTGAGCAGTTGCTGGGTGTTTGCCCCAGAGATGGCTTCATTTCACTGATACTAATTGCATATGTAGTCTGAAGTGCTTGGGGATAAAAGGTGGCATAGAGAAAGGTGCTGTATATTTGTAACAGGTTAGAATCTTTTAAAGAAATGTAAATATCTTCATACATTCAAAATTTGGTGACTTTAAAAAGAAGGTTTCAGAGTAGCAGCCGTGTTAGTCTGTATCCGCAAAAAGAACAGGAGTACTTGTGGCACCTTAGAGACTAACAAATTTATTAGAGCATAAGCTTTTGTGGACTAAGTGGGCTGTAGTCCACGAAAACTTATGCTCTAATAAATTTGTTAGTCTCTAAAGTGCCACAAGTACTCCTGTTCTTTTTAAAAAGAAGATGAGTGGAAATGCAGCTCATGGGTTGAATTGTTCCTTTTGGGCCTCTTGGGTGCAACACTGCCAAATGATGTGGTAAGGTGTATCTGAAGGATGGAGAAAGAAGTGATTGTTTTCTTGAGTATAGTGGAACCATTGACAGTGACAGGCCAACCTGAGTGAAACACATTTTCTCTTAAAGGGACCCAAACTTCTTGTGAAAAGGGGATCTGATGATTGTTTGTTCAGGTTGTGACCTATAGAGTGTAGATGTGTATTGTCACTGCATTTTGCTGTCTCAGTTGTATTACATTTATTAAAGATGAGTTTGTCTCTAAGTGTACATATAAAATTAAAAGCACATTCATTAATTAAAGTTTAAAATTGATAATTGACTGTGATTTAAGGAGTGAATGAAATCTCTACTCCGAAGAATGCATGTCTCAGAGCACCCTCTTGGGCAAAACCATCTGCAAATAGATGGGCCTGGAGCAGTGATGGGCAACCTGCGGCCCGCGGGAAGCACGCGGCCCGTCAGGATAATCCGCTGGTGAGCTGTCAGACAGTTTGTTTACATTTGCACAGCCACCCGCAGCTCCCAATGGCCATGGTTCACCGTTCCTGGCCAATTGGAGCTGCGGGAGGTGGCGCGGGCCTCAGGGACGTGCTGGCCACCGCTTCCCGCAGCTCCTGTTGGCCGGGAACGGTGAACTGCGGCCACTGGGAACTGTGGGCGACCATGCAAATGTAAACAAACTGTTTGGTAGCCCACCAGCGTATTACCCTGACGGGGCTGCGTGCGGCCCATGGGCCGCGGGTTGCCCACCACTGGCCTGGAGCGTGCCTGGAAGGTCAACATTCTCTAGTTCTGTCAGACCAGTGGCTGAAGTAAGTGGTAGTGCTGAAGGCCCGTAACTGGAAATAGTTACCCATTAGCCCCGAAGACATTTTAGATTCGGAGATGTTAGTTTTAGTGGCTTGGCTGATCTCAATTTCTTTGGTCCAACATGAAGAGAAAGGCAGTCTTAGACCAAGAGTATATAAGCCACGATTCTTAAAAATGGGTAGCTAGAATTATGAACCTAAATATGGATTTAAAAGCCTAAATAAGTGGCCCAATTTTTAAAATGCCCCATGAAGCCAATAAGAGCTGCTGAGTATTCAGAACCTTTGAACATCAGGAGCCTAAATATGGACTTAGAAGCCTAACTTTAGGAACCCATTTTTGAAAATCTTAGTCATAAGGTGTTAGGTAAAAAACAACGTACTACACCGTATCTGGTAACTAACTAAAAGCCAGTGCAGGCTGCAGAACACAGGTGTCAGATACTTCCTGAAAGAAACACCATTAAGTAAGTAGGCAGCCACATTCTGCGGTAGCTGGAGCTTTTGCATGATCTTCAGGAACAGCCACTGTGTATGGTGCTTTGTACTAATCTTATCTAGGAGTGACAGCATGGATAACTATAGGAAGACAGGAATTGGTGAACTGAATAAGGCAGAAAGTCCATCTAGTTTAGTATCCTGCCTCCAACCATGACCAGAATCAGATGCTTCAAAAGAAGATACAAGAATCCCTGTAATGGACAATTATGAAATAACCTGCCTGTGGGGGAAATTGCTTCCTACCCCCTATCAGAGAGTAAATGGCTTTTTTTGCTGAACAATCAAGGTGTATATCCCTTACATAATTAGGATTCTATCTAATGTAATTGCACATGTTCTTATTATCCATCAAGTGTTTAATCTTTTTTAGGATTCTGCTAAGCTCTCCTTAATATTTTGGGGGCAGTGACAGTGAGTTCCACAGATAAATTCCACATACAAAAGACAAGGGCCAATTTTTCCAAATGTTTATGTTTGGAGACTGGGGCAGATGCTTGAAAATTTGAGGTGAGTGTTCAAAGTAGTACATGAATGCACAGACCCCAACCCTTGATAGAAGTGCCTTGACAGGATTCAGGTATGTAATTCACCACTCTGTAAATATAGTCCCTGGGTTCCCAGCTCCAGTATCTGGTAGACTTGTGTACACTGCCATTAGCAGAATTCCATTGTAAACAAGATTGCCAGTATTCATCAGGAAAAATCCATTAAATACACAATATATGGTATATATGCAATAGCTGGTGTAACACTTGCCTATGCTTATAGGTAGCACAGCTGGAAAGCAATCAGTCTGTATAAGAAGAGTATCTGAACAACATTGTTTAATACTCAATTAAATTTGATGTGATAGGGAAAATAAATGGTATGATAATCATCTGTTGAAAAAATTCTGCAGCATTTAAGACCTGCTTTGGTTCCCCACTGAAGTAAAAGGTTTTGCCACTGACTTTAATAAGAGCAGTATCAGGCCTTTTTACATGTCTTTGTGGCTAGTGAGGACAGAAGAGAAGAATGGCCTTATAGCTAAAGCACCAACAAGAGAATTGTCAAAGCTGAGTTCTAGTCCCAGCTCAGCTGTGGTGTTTCCTTGGGCAAGTCACTTCACATTTCCTACCTCAGTTCACCTATCTATAAAATGGGATTGATACTCCCCTCCCTCACAGTTAAATTAATGGGAAGCTCTTTGAAGATCCTCGGAGGAGAGGCATTATGGAGAGGCAGCGTGTTACTAAATGCTGGCTTAGAAAATGACTGACTTCTTTATAGTCTTTTCTGTGATACTTGCTACAGTATCATCTGAGCACCTCACAGATATTAGTGAAAAATCTAGCTGTGAATAAAGGCTAGCTGAGGTTAAGGCCCAACAACAGACTTTTCTGCCTTCCCCCCAAACCTAGCAGTCAACTCCCATCCAACTACCCTGGACAGACTAGAGCTTGTACATTCTGTCCTAATGGGCCAAGAAGACTGCCCAGATTTTTTTCCTCTCTGACCATGTCTTCAGCCCTCTCCTTCTTCCTTGCATTGGTTCATAATCTGATCTGACTGAAGGATTTGAGATTCATCATGGGAGGGGAAACACCATCTTTTCATGAGTCCTAATTGTATTCTAATAGCAGAAGGCTCACAAGCAGTAATCATGTATGATGTTTTTTGACTACTACTACTTGCTGTGACTTCCTGCTAGAAATGGCGTGGTGTTTGAGGTGGAAGGGCTCACCAGATACTGGGCCTATATCCCAAAGATCCACTGTTTTTCTCCTGAAATGATTCGCTTGTTTTAAAGCATCTGGTGCATACTCACAATTTAAGTAGGTATTGACAATCCAATGTAATGGGGCTATTTTGGAGGGTCATAAGAGAAGAGCCCTAAAACCTTGGAGTATGTCCACACTGCAGCTCAGAGGAGCCGCCCAGCCCAGGTAGACAGACTTGCAGTAGTGAGGCTCATGTAAGTGTGCTAAAAATAGCTTTGTGGACATTGCATTACTGGCAGAGGCTCAGATTAGCCACCTGAGCTCAGACCCAAGGGGTAGGGTGGGCTTGAGCTCGGGTTGCCAACCCAAGAGTTCACCAAGGCCACAATTGCCACATGGCTATGTTTAGTGCACTAGCGCAAGCCCCCCTGACATGAGTCTGTCTCCCCAGGCTTTGAGCCTCACTCCCAGATGCAGTGTAGACATGCTCTTGTTTATCTTGAACTACATTTACAAAGAATATGCCATACTGGGATTCAAACACAGTGGAGGAAGATCCCTTCTTGGGTTATCAATAATGCAAAGTTTTAGCATATACACTCACTTCGTCCTGCCTGGTAACTCTGGCCCTCCCTACATAGCTGATGTTCCTGCTACAACTATCTGAAGGATATTTCCATTATTCACATACACAAAGTAGGCACATAGCCACGTGAGTTCTTCGAGTGATTGTTCACATCCATTACACATTAGGTGTGCGCGCGCCGCATGCACGGACGTCAGAAACTTTTTCCCTCAGCGGCTCCCGTCGGGCCGGCAGGGTCCCCCCTCCCACCAGAGCGGCGCCCCACTCTAGAGTATATAGATCCCTGCAGGCCCGACCCTCCCTCAGTTCCTTCTTACCGTCCGTGGAGGCATTGGAACAACTCTGTCTCTCGTCTGAGAGTGTCCCTTAGCATAGTAGTTAGTGTTATCTTTACAGTTATCAGTTCTTTAGTAGCTAATGTTAATCTTAGCAGTTATCAGTTCTTTAGAAATACTCAAACTTCTTTGTGTTAGGTGTTTGGTCAACCCCGGCACCGGCCCTGGGCGGCGGGACATGCCGCACGCCCAAGGCTTGTGCCACGTGCCGCAAGCCTATGCCATTAAGTGATCCACACGACTCCGTGTCTCCGTTGCCTGGGGGAAGCACACCAAAAAGAGCGCTGCAAGATCTGTAAGGCTTTCAAGCCCAGGACTAAGAAAGAGAGAGACTTTCACCTTAAGCAGCTGCTCATGGAGACGGCGTTACAGCCCTCCACTTCGACGGCACCATCAACCTCGGTGCAGAGTGCCCCGGCATCGGTCCGTGATCCGATGCCGGCGGGGCACCCTAAGCCCATGGCACCGAATCAGCGGGAACACCCCCGGCACCGATCGTCTTCGCCGGCAAAATCGAAGGGCCAACCCAAGGCCCGAGGAAGCTCCTCGCATAAGAGGGTAGCACCCGCGAAGACCTCGAGTGCGCCTAAGGCCGTTGCGGCCCCGGCACAGATCCTGGTGACAGTGGCTCCGGCGCCGAAAGGCCCGTCGAGCCCCGGGATAGGCGCGTCGAGTGAGGAGGAAGGGCTGGAGGAGCTTTTGGAACAGCCCTCCACCCTGGACATATTTGAGGCAGCAAAGGACCTCATTGAATTGTCCGCTGAGGGCCCCCTCCAAACTAAAGACAATCCGCCGAGACTGCCATCCAGAAGCAAACCGGCAATGGTGCGCCCATCACGGTCACCATCTCGGCACCGTTCACGGCGCCGGTCCTGGTCGAGCTCCGCCTCGGTGGACTCCCGGCTTCCCTCCACGCAGAGAGCCGCACAGCCGTCGGGCCCCAATAAATGCCTGGCACCGACCCAGCAGCCCTACTCGAGTAGGCACCGGGACATGTCAGTTACGCGATCCCTGAGACCGATCACCCGTAGTCGTTCCCGGTCCCGTGGTCACCGGTACCGATCCAAGTCCAGGTCGACAAGACACTACTCCCGGTCCTGGTCACGGAGGCACTACTCTCCGACCCCGCACCGGCACCGTCCCACGGCACCACCATGGCCGTCCAGATCACCGTCCGTGGTTTCGGAGGCAGACTCAGGCTGGTCCAGCAGATATGCCCACAGGGCACAGGCCAGTAGGGAACACGAAGCCGCTTGGCACCCACAATGGGGCCAGCCAGGACAATGGCCATTCTGGACCCCTTGGGCCTACCACCAGCAAGGCCCCCCGTCCAGGACCTCGAGATCTGGGCCCTCGGGACACCGGTCCCACTCTCCGCAGTGGCGCCCACCCTCTCACCAGGAGGCCACGGTCTCCAGACCACCGGAGCGAGAAAGGGTGGACTCAGCACCGAGCCCAGTACTAGAACGGGCCCCAGAGGAGCGCCCAGTCGGTGAGGAGTTGCAAGAAGAGGAAGACGCACAAAAGGCCCTGACCTCTTCCTCCTCCACAACAGTGTCCGGCCCTCCCCCGCTTGACCATTGGGCGCACCAGGAACTGCTCCGCCGAGTAGCCCTCAATCTGGGGTTGCAGGCGGAGGAGACGGTAGAGCGGGAGGACCCCATGGTCGACATCCTAAGCCCGGAGGGCCCCTCCAGGATCACGTTCCTGCTCATAAAAACGGTCCAGTCCAACTATAAAACAGTATGGCAAACACCGGCCTCCAGTGCACCAACTGCGAAAGGCGTGGAGAGGAAATACTTTGCCCCATCTAAAGGGTTTGACTTCCTCTTCTCTCACCCAGCACCCTGTTCGCTGGTTGTCTCTGCGGTCAACGAACGAGAGCGACATGGCCAGCAAGCCCCGGCCCCCAAAGGCAAGGAGGCAAAACGCTTGGACTTATTTGGGAGAAAGGTCTACTCGTCCGGGGGCCTCGAATTGAGGATCGCTAACCAACAAGCGATTCTGAACAGACACAACTTCAATTCTTGGGCATCAGTGTCCAAGTTTAAGGAATCCCTGCCTCAGGGCTCACAACCCGAGTTTACGGCTATAGTGGACGAAGGGAAGGCAGTAGCCAAAACCTCCCTACAGGCCTCCCTTGACTCCGTGGACGCAGCTGCTAGGACAATCGCGTCGGGGTAGTAATGAGACGCTCGGCATGGCTACAGGCTTCCGGCCTTCCCCCAGAGGTGCAAAACACCCTCCAAGACCTTCCGTTCGAGGGGTCAGGCTTGTTTTCGGACCAGACGGATGCCAGACTACATAGCCTCAAAGACTCTCGAGCAACCCTCAAGTCGTTAGGAATGCATACCCCAGTGACACAGAGGAAACCCTTTAAGCCCCAACCACCGCAGAGGCAGTAGCACCCTCGTCCTCGACAGGAACCGTACTGCAGAAGGGGCAGGGATAACAGGCGTAGACGTAACAACATGCCTAACCTGGGCCAAAATCATGGCCAAGGCAAGCCGCAGCCGGGAAATAAGCCAGGGTTTTGAAGCTGCGATTGAGGACAGCATACCAAACTCTATTCCGGATCCCCCTCTATGTTTCAGGGACCGCCTGTCCCGTTTTTACCGTGCTTGGTCACATATAACATCAGACCGCTGGGTCCTGCGCATGGTGGAGGTGGGCTACACCCTTCAGTCTCCTCGCCCCCTCCCTCCCATCCCCTATCCCCGTCCCTCTTCAGGGACCCCTCTCATGAGCAACTCCTCATGCAGGAGGTGCGGACCCTCCTCATAGTAGGAGCAGTGGAAGGGGCCTAAAGGGGAAAGGATTCTACTCCAGATATTTCCTGATTCCCAAAGCAAAAGGGGGCCTCCGTTCCATTTTGGACCTACGTGGACTAAACCAATTTTTGGTCAAGGCACGTTTCCGTATGGTCTCCCTTGGAGCTATTATCCCATCCCTGGATCCGGGGGATTGGTACGCTGGCCTCAATATGAAAGACGTGTATTTTCACATCGCCATCTGCCCGGCCCACCGGCGGTTCCTGCGCTTCACCATCAACCAACGCCATTTTCAATTTACGGTCTTGCCCTTCGGCCTGGCAATGGCCCAGCGAGTGTTCACAAAATGCATGTCCGTGGTGGCAGCTTTTCTTCAGAAAAGAAAGATGCGCATTTACCCCTACTTGGATGACTGGCTCCTCGCGGGCAGGTTGGAGGCCGAGGTCTGCTCCCACGTGACGCTGGCACTACAGGTGTTCCACAAGCTCGGTCTACTGGTCAATGTGCCCAAGTCCTCACTGATCCCCACGCAGAGACTGGACTTCATAGGGGCAGTCCTGGACTCGGTGGCCGCACGGGCAAGTCTTCCAGTGTCACGGTTCTTGGCCATTCAAAGGGTCGTAAGCTCCATCCAACAATTCCCCACGACCACGGCCAGATGCTGTATGCAACTCTTGGGGCACATGGCGGCCTGCAAACATGTAGTCAGACATGCCCGCCTAAGACTCAGGCCATTACAGTTGTGGCTGGCCCAAACGTATTGCCCCAACAGAGACCCCTTAAATTTGGTAGTGACAATCCCAGCTCGGGTGTCGAACTCCCTTCGCTGGTGGCTCAATCAGCAGCAGGTTTGCGAGGGGGTCCCCTTCACTACCCCGCAACCCACTCTGACGTTAGTAACAGATGCGTCAGACCTGGGATGGGGGGTGCACCTGGGGGACCTGCGGACCCAGGGCTTATGGTCCAGGGAAGAAAAGTTGCTTCACATCAATCTGAAGGAGTTAAGGGCGGTTCGCCTTGCCTGCCAGACCTTTCACGCTACCATAGAAGGCCACAGCATGTCAATTCTGATGGACAACACTACCACCATGTTCTACATAAACAAGCAGGGCGGGTCCCGATCCTCTCCCCTCTGTCACAAGGCGCTCCTCCTATGGGACGTCTGTATAGCCCATTCAGTCCACCTGCTCGCAACATATCTCCCAGGGGTCCAAAACGGGTTAGCAGACCGCCTCAGCCGCTCCTACCACATGCACGAATGGACATTGAGAGAAGACGTCCTGCATTCAATCTTCCAGAGGTGGGGGTTTCCCCAGGTGGATCTCTTCGCCACCAAGGGCAACAGCCAATGCCCTCAGTTTTGTTCATTCCAGAACCTCAGCCCGGGCTCGTTGGCAGATGCCTTCGCGATTCTGTGGGGCGGGAGCCTGAGGTATGCCTTCCCTCCATTCCTGCTCATCCACAAGGTCCTCCTCAAGACCCGCAGGGACAAGGTGGCAGTCATCCTCATCGCCCTGGCGTGGCCACGCCAGCACTGGTTTATGACCCTGCTGGAAATGTCCGTGACCGCCCCGATTGCCCTCCCCCTCTATCGCGACCTCATCACACAGGATCGGGGTCGCCTACTCCACCTGAACCTACTGTCGCTACATCTCACGGTGTGGTATCTCTCTGGCTAAACGATACGGAGCACAGGTGCTCCCACCAGGTCCAGCAAATTCTCCTTGGTAGTAGGAAGCCCTCCACAAGAGCGACCTACCTTGCCAAATGGAAGAGGTTCTCCCACTGGTGTGAGCCTCATCACATACAGTCTCTGCGGGCCTCAGTCCCATCAATTCTGGACTACTTGCTGCACCTCAAGCATCAAGGGCTCGCCCCCGCCTCAATTAAAGTGCATCTGGCTGCCATATCGGCGTTCCATCCTGGGGAGTTGGGCGTTTCGGTGTTCTCCAACCCCACAGTAGCCCGATTCCTCAAGGGGCTGGAAAAGGTTTTTCCCTACTCGTGCCCGCCGGTCCCTGCGTGGAATCTCAACCTGGTCCTAACTAAACTCATGGGGCCATCCTTTGAACCCCTAGCCTCTTGCTCCCTCATGCACCTCTCATGGAAGGTAGCGTTTCTCGTGGCCATCACATCGGCTAGGAGGGTATCGGAATTGAGAGCCCTCTCTTCGGAACCTCCTTATATAGTTTTTTATAAGGATAAGGTGCAACTGAGGCCACACCCTAAATTCCTTCCAAAGGTGGTCACGCATTTTCATATGGGTCAGGACATTTGTTTACCGGTGTTCTTCCTTAAGCCCCATACGGACCCAAGCCACCGCAGCCTGCATACCCTCGATGTCCGTAGAGCCTTGGCATTTTATCTAGAACGGACCAGGTCATTCCGCAGATTGACTCAACTGTTTATTGCCATCGCGGAGCGAATGAGAGGCCAGCCTATCTCGACGCAACGCTTGTCAGCATGGATTGTGCTTTGCATACACACGTGCTATGAGCTCGCCAACGTACCAGCCCCGGAGATCAGGGCTCACTCGACTAGGGCCCAAGCGTCCTCGGTGGCTTTCTTGGCCCAGGTTCCACTCCAGGAAATGTGTAAAGCGGCCACCTGGTCGTCGGTGCATACGTTCACAGCCCACTACACGATCCATCATCAGACCAGAGAGGACGCGGTGGTCGGCAGGGCTGTGCTTTCATCAATTGTTCCTTGGCTCCTACCCTCCTCCAGTGGTAAGCTTGTGAGTCACCTAATGTGTAATGGACGTGAACAATCACTCGAAGAAGAAAAAACGGTTACTTACCTTCTGTAACTGTTGTTCTTTGAGATGTGTTGTTCACGTCCATTAAACTTCCCACCCTCCTTCCCTTCTGTCGGAGTCACCGGCAAGAAGGAACAGAGGGAGGGTTGGGCCCGCAGGGATATATATACTCTAGAGCGGGGCGCCGCTCTGGCGGGAGGGAGGACCCTGCCGGCCCGACGGGAGCCGCTGAGGGGAAAAAGTTTCCGACGTCCATGCACGCGACGTGCGCACACCTAATGTGTAATGGACATGAACAACACATCTCGAAGAACAACAGTTACAGAAGGTAAGTAACTGTTTTTTTCCCTACATACAGTTTACAAAGTATTATTGCTAGCATTTGGCTTTAAGGGGAAAACCCAGCTTTTGTCTTTCAGTCCTGCAGAACTTGCTTTCAAAGAAGGAGTTCCAAAACTTGTTTGCTCCTTAATGGGGTTTTTTGTTTTTTTCCTCCTTAGGGGAATGCTTTGTATTCAAGTAGCCCAATCTTTGAAAAGTGTGGGTTTTTTTGTTTTGATTTTGTTTTTCGTTTTGTTTTGAGAAAGCATCCTTGAGTTCTTGCAATGTCCTGTTAATTTTTTGGTGATAACTCTCTCCATTATTGGGGTTGTGATGGAGAAACCTTCATATTATTTGATGGGCATGGCCGGTTTTTAATATACGGTGTTATGCCATTGGATCACTTTCTTTTGAGACCTACTTTAAGCTACTTGCTCTCATAGAGGGAAAATCCTTTCTGTGTGATATCGTCCAATAAACAGAATTGTAGGTAAATACTATTCTACATTGACTGCTTCCCAGGGTGCAGTGAGGATTAATTAGTTAACATTTGCACACTGCTTTGAAGATGTTAGATTCTTTATATGTGTTAAATATTGTGATTTATGTGATTTTTTTTATTTTTTTTATTTTGCACACATTTTTGGAGCAACAGTTGATGCAGATATCTGCCAAAGATAGATGATCCTGGACAACAAATTAGATAGTCATTTATGTTGTTGGGTATGGAGGAATGACCAGTGCTATTTCTGCACTTCACAATATTCTGCATCACATCATGAACCCAGGAAATGATTCTCTCTCTGTGTACAGCATTAAGGAGACCACAGCACTGTACCATTCTGGCCACTTTGTAGCCAAAAAGTTGTCAGCAATTAGTTGTCAGAATTCACAGAAGAGCAACAGAAGTTAAGAGACTGGAGAGACTGAAATATGAACAAAGATTACAAGAATGTAATATGTACAGTTTGGACTAAATGATGACTAAGGTATATAATAACCAGCTACATGTATTTGAAGGGTGTAAAGCATTAAGACAAAAAAGGAATTATTTAAGATGCTCCAACGGGGTAAAAGTAACGAGATAAAATTGAGTATAGAAAAATTTGAGTGAATATCAGAAAATCTTCCTAGTAATGAGATGTACTAGATATGTGGAATGGCTTTCAAAATATGTGGTGGAAACCTTTATAATTTCTTACAGCACCCAGCTCATGTTTTAGAAAAGAAGGCACCATGACTTCCACCCCAGCAATTCGTGGGCAACTGTCTGGAACACAACAGCTCTGAAGAACAAAACAAGAATTGACAAAGCATTAAAGAATACACCATAAAAAGTAATATATGGGATGGGGAAGATTATGATAGATTTTTTTTCCATCTCAAATTTCAGTGACTCTCCACTGATAGATATAGTTGGTAAAATCACGTGGAGAAAAATGGCCATAAGGAAATACACTCTGTAAAGGTTTACATAGCCTGCTGTCCCAAAGGGTTACAGCGCCCAGTTAGATAATAGTTCCAATGTAATACAGTATACTCAGTTTAATTTAGATGTACTTAATCAGGAAAACCTGTGTGATTAGGACAAATCCCAGGGAACTGATTTAAATCTAAGGATATTTAACAGCCCTGACTTCTGCTTAATAGGAATGATGACTCTGCTTAATGGGGACCCCTTTCCTTGTTCACAGAAACTTTTAGCCCTTCATTAGTCTGATACAGGCAGAAAGAGTAAGATTTTTTTCCCCATCCCCGGTTTCTTCTTCTTAAATTGTTGTATACATGTCAACTAAACATGCAGGACTGTGTTGCCAGCATTGCTACCACTGGCATAGAGCCGGTTCAGGCCCTATTCCTGTGCAGATTCTGCGTTCGCTTAACTCCAAAGGTTTCTCTAGTATCAAGATAGGCTCTGCAGCAACTTGGGCAATGATAGCACTGTTAATCCCATGTATGAGGGATTCTTTTTAATGGGATTGAACACCCCACATCTGGGTGATAGCCCCTTAAGCACACCTATTGGGGGCAGAAGAATCTTAAAGCTGAAG
Source organism: Malaclemys terrapin pileata (assembly GCF_027887155.1). NCBI lineage: Eukaryota > Metazoa > Chordata > Testudines > Emydidae > Malaclemys > Malaclemys terrapin. Next base: position 152,219,735 of record NC_071505.1, read on the forward strand.
CAACTTTAATTTAAGAAGATTCTACTGCATTGACATATGCAGGAGAAAGGAAACAAAACAATTCTCTATAGTAGTCTAAATGTGAAACCAGGAACCACTCCCAACATCAATAACCCTTCCTTTCCTTTAAGCCACTGGAAGCAGAGCAGGAAATCACACCTGGATGAACCAAATACATACCATGGGCCACTGATCCAGAGGGCTTGGTATGCTGACAGCATTTGGGTCTGTCTTGTAAATGTACTTGGCTGGGCTAAAACACAGGCCATTTAGTTGTGTGGAGGCCACTGGGGAAAGTTCTGATTGGGGCTAGATTTGGTCAATTTTGCACAGGGGAGAATGCGTGTCCAGTGTGATCTGTGCATAGAGCATATAGAATCCTGGCCCATGACACAGCAGTCCCTACCTGCCCTGAACAATACTCGTCTAAAGTTGCATTTTAGAAGACAGCTAGCTATTTGCCTCCATCTCAAAAGAATATGTCTCTCAATGGTTGAAAATGTTGGGCTCTCTGCCCCGGTTATTCTCTTAGGGAGTGTCTTTCCCATCGTTGCTGGCACAGCCCTCTGGCATGCATGGCCAGCTGCAGGCTAAACCCTGTAGAATAAGAATTCTTTTATCCCTTTGTCTGCTGTATTTAATTTTCTGAGTTTGGATGATCCTCTTCTGCAACATCAGGCATTGTTAGTTTCAAAAGGCAGCCTGGATGCACCAGAGCAAGTGTTGCAGAGAGAGATACAAGGTTTTAGGACTAGTCCCTCTGTGCTGTGTTGCTATAGATCATGTCACCTTGGTGGATAAACAGTCCAAAAATAAAAAGAGCAAATGATACAACAAGAAATCCAGTTATATTTTTATATCTCATTAGGTTTCACTCCTCCTTCCAGCCTCATTGGCAGAGGTACCGAGGGGAGTGTAAGTCTCCCATCCAAACAGGGGTGAGGTTGGCCTGCATTGGTTGTGTGGGTGGGCCATTATTTTCGCTATAGATATGTACGGGGATTATATGGGAAAGGCATTAGGATTTCCCTCCTCCCTCCCATCTCATTTGGGGATACCCTTCTTTTATTGCGAGTGTGGAGCACCTGTTGAGTTTGTTTGTTTTTGTAGTCCACCCAGGAGTTCTTTATTTAGGTACTCAGCTGTAAGAGTTGCTGTCATTAAATATCTTTTAACAGAGAGGGTTGCTCAATGCTGCTGTGAGCTGAGGAAATAGAGTACAGGTGGGTGAATGGTTTCTGGCGGCCTGAGCTTTCCTTGGATGGTGGTGGCAGGCAGGGAGAGAAGCTGTTTGACAAACTTGTGATTTGGCACTTACTGTGTGTGTCCCATTGGTCAGGTCTGTGGGATCAGGTCATGAATCCAGAGTGCTGGCTAATATGGTCCATACTCTTCCAGTTGATGACTAATAAGGTCATCTATAATTGTCATTGGTGATTTTTTTGAAGTCCCTGATTTTTGTTGAATAACCAAAATCTGGCTGAATGATTCTGCTGGGACTTGATTTGCTCAATTTCTCCATACAAGTACATAGTGCAGCTTGAGTCAAGAGAAGCACTGACAGAGGGTGTTGCGTTCCCACTTTTGTGGTGCATAAACCATCTTCTTATATTGTGAAATTCCTATCCCAGGTGACCTTTTTTTTTTTTTTTTTTTTTTTTTTTCCTGGCCTGGTGCTAGAGTCATCCAACTGGATGACTTCAACATCTATGTGGACAGTGGCTCTTCTTGAGATTTTATGGCTTCAATGAATGATGCAGTCCTTTGATGGGTGGCTTCTTCCACCACATTCATGTGTGGGGATACTCCAGTCTAGGTTATAGACTGGGATACAAGATTGATTACATCTTAACCTTGATCCAATGATCACTTCCTCTGGTTTAAAGTTGGGGCTCACCTTTGGTCCTCTTGGGGTGGAGGACCAATCCTCTGAGTTCATCCATGCAGATTAGTTTACCTTTGTCATCAGCCTTTGATACTGTTACCCATTATATTTTGCTCTTCAGAGCTGCTATATTTCAGATGATTGTTCAGGAAGTGATAGTATGGGGGCTATTGTGCCTCTTTTTATAGACATGATCTTGGTGCTGTAGAAATTGTGTTTCAGACTTGTGGCCTCTAGTTAGGATCTATATGTAGTTATTTATACCTCACTTACTTGTTCTGGGGAGCATGCAGTAAAGGGCATGACTCGCAAATGTGGCGCTGTGATGGTAATGATATTTGGAGAACACCAGTTACTGGTAAGTAACCTATTTTTTCTGTATTTCAATCACATAGCAATGTGTGTTTCTCTTAGGGCTGAGAAAATGAGCACCAATAAGTAGGAGGTGACTGGATTCTCCCCCTCCCCCCTTCCATTGAGCCTGAGCACGGAGTAGATCAGGAGTAAATATTGACTAAGTTGCACTCAACAGCTGTAGAGGAGCATGTGACTGCTCTAAAGCCATTCTTTTCAGCAGGTGTTGCCATTGTGGCAAGATGTCCCAATAAGGTTGTAGAGTGTGATGGCCACAGTGAGAAGGTTAAAGTTCTTCACAGAGAAAGAATATAAATTCAGTATGTACAAACAATGACTACTGGTTTCCAATGAGAACACCAATGTTTTTTGCTGCTCAGTTTTTGATCCCTTTGTACATAATATAAAGTTCCTTTGTGAAAAACAAAACACAAAACTTCCAAAAATATCCTTCCTTCCAAGTAATCTATATTGTTATTCTTTAACTAATTATAAAATAACAAAATTCTACTCAATGTAGCTCATGCGTTTCCATGGAATGTCCTTAACTATTCACTGACTCATTGCCTATTCATCTATAGCTAATATTAAGGCACTTTTGTTGTGGTTTTCTAAAGTATGGAGGTTATGTGAGTCAGATGCAGTTTAGAACGAAGATTATATTTAAATAATCAAAAACATGACTTGCCAAACAATATACTAAAAAGAGGAGAAAAAATAGCATTTATTTCTCAAATATGAAGTACCTTTTAAAAGTTTAAAAAATAAGTAAGTAAAAACAAAAAAAGTTATGTAAACCAAAGGGTATAGCAGACATCCTTTTACCTTCTTCAAGGAGACAAGGGGCTTTGAAGGTTTCCACTTCTCATGAGAGAGGCACATTCTTGAAGATTTTCACCAAGGATGTGTGGGAAGAATTTCTCCTTGAAGACTGTCACCAAGAAAACACGGGGGCAGATGTGGTGCTACGGAGAATTTTCTTCTTGAAGACTTTCATCAGACTTTTTTTGTGGGGCGCAGAGCGGGGGTGTAGATGGTAGATTTAGTCAAAAGCACTTTTTATTTAAATTGATTATAGCTTTCATACAGGTTTTCACTGATACTGTGGAGTTAGCCTTGGGATTGTAAATTTCATTGCTGATACTTGAAGAGTTACCCTGTTGTTACAATTGCTAGGCTAGAATTTCCCAGACTTCAGTAGTACATTGTGGTAGTTTGCCTTGCTTCCCTTCTTTCTGATGGGCTTTCTCAGGAAGAGTGAGAGGAGTGGCAGATCTGAATCCCAGTATAATAAAAGTAGATGGATTAATTTTGCATTGGGGGGTAGATAAGAGAGAGAGATCCAAAGAATTAATGACAGATATAGTATTGTAGTTAGCAAAGACACACTGGTGATTTACAGAGAGAATCCTGGATGGGCCCAAAAGCTGGAAGAGTACGTTTTTAGAATTTGTGTGCAGTGTTGTAGCCACGTTGGTCCCTGGATATTTGAGAAACAAGGTGGGTGAGATAGTATCTTTTAGTGGACCAAATTCTGTTGGTGAGAGAGAGACAAGCTTTCGAGCTACACAGAGCTCTTCCATAGGTCTGGGAAAGGTACTTAGGGTGTCACAGCTAAATACAAGATGGAACAGATTGTTTAGCATATATCATTAGCACATATTCTAAGGGACCATTCAAGATGAAGTGGCCAGTTTTTAGAATTTCACTCTTTTGGCACAAAAGGGCGCTTTTTGTTCAGGATTGTGCAATAGTGCAGAGACTAATACTGCTGGCATGCCAGAAAATGTCAGGCTGTGTACAGGCCAGATTACAGTTTAAAAAAAAATTCCACTATAAAACTATGCATTGACTTGCATGTTTCTCTATCAAAAATAAAATACTTTTGGCCTTTATTTTAAGTGATGCCTTGCACAAAAATATTTTTAACAATATATTAAAAGTCTCATATTCCTTTTTCCATTACAACAATTTTTTCTCCCTCTGATCTTTTTTTAATAACCAAAGGAACAAATATGTCTCGGTTCTGAGCTTTAATCTGGTGCTTCGCGTACCTCTGATGACCTCCTAATCACACTCTCTATGACACATCAATCCATTGCTATGGAGAGTAGGTGATTTGGGCTGTCAAGAAAGTGTTGATGTAACCATATATCCTGCACACTTAGGACAGAAAAGTTCAAAGAAATACATCAACAAAATGAATGAAACATTATAGGAGCCCATAATTCAGCTATCAAGCATCCTTTCCCCAGTTTGAGTGGTTCTTTATCTATGTTATGACTTTAAATGGGAGCCCCAGGTGTGAAGGTATCTGTTCCAGAAAAGATAACTTTATTTTGTTTAAGCAAAAACAAATATTTCAGAGCTGATGCAAATGATGAAATGTAAAGATGTGAGGGAAGTTTAGTAAATAGTCACAGTGCCTATGTCTAAATAGAGAAGGGGAATGTAGAATGTGGAATTAATGTATGTTGTACTCTTTTCCTGGCTACATAACCCTTCGTCTCCATGATATGTTCTCTTTGATACTAGTGATCTTTCTTGTTAATTTAGAACCTAAAAAGTCAAAATGATGTCTCCTCAGGAGATAGAAAGTCTAGCTAGACCACAAGATGTAAATGGGTTATTAGTTTTCATTTTGATGGACTAATTTCTTCCTCAGAAAGGAAAACTTAAAATTAATATTTTAATTTTAAAAAAATGGTATTGCCTTTAATATTGAGAGGCATGATATAAGAACAGAACTGGGAGCCAGGAGCTACTGAGTTCTTTTCCTGGTTCTGATACTGACTATCTCTGTGGTCCTGGGTAAATTACTTCATCTTTTTGCCTGAGAATCCCAATCTGTAATATGAATGTAATGATATTTGCCTACATAACGGGTATTGTGAGGGTTAGTTAATGTTTGCAAAGTGCTTTGAAGATGGAAAGTGCTGTAAAAGGGCTAAGTGTTATCATTTGATGTTCTCATCAAATGGAAGACAAATATGTAATCAAACACTTTCATCTTCAAAATCCAACACCTCTTTCTTTCAGCTCAGTGGAAACACAGGCATACATTTATGACATTGTGGAATTGTCTTTGTTCAAAGAACATGATGTCCCAAAGTAAGAAACTCTACTTTTTTTTTTTTTTTTTTTTTTTGTAGGAGGTGGACTGTGATTGGAGAAAACCTGTCCTAGTATCTGAAAATAAAATATTACTTTGCCCGTGAAATTAGTCAGTACCGCCATTTAAAGTTAATTATTTAGACTTTCATTTTAAAACATGTTTGTAAGGTTTTTCTTGGGCTGAGGCAGTGTTATTCTAGGTTAGAACAAAGGACTAGGAGATAAGAGACCTGGGTTTTATTGCCCACTTTATCTCTGACTTTTGCTGTGTGACCTGGCACAAGTCACTTGCACCCAATTCCTGCATTTAAAACCATTCAGTAATGCTCCCCCACCCCCATCCGCACCTGTCCAAAACCCTACTCTAGTCAATGGAGATGGATGCAGGTCTCAATGCAGCATCAGGACCTTAAACTCTGTGCCTAATTTTCCCCATCTGTAAAATGGTAATGATACTTTAAGATCTTCAGAAGCATTCTGAAAGGTGCAAGATCTGAAATGTGCTCATGAAAAGCATACAAGTTGTTGGCATGCCTGTGAATGTATGGCAGGGCTTACACCACCTTCAGCATATGCCTATTTGATGAGTGGATTTAAAAATGGTGAATGTGTGTCTAACAGGCATGGCCTTGCACAAGCAAAGGGTTAAGAGATGAGGCAGTCCATTCTGGGTGAATATTTATTTATTTATTGAAGCTGAGTCACTTGCATCTCATCACTTAGGCAGTTCTTGAATTGTGGTGTGGGTGCTTTGTGGGTGTATACCACAGAGGAAGTTGGGATAAAATAGCTGCTTAAAAAGAGATTAAGGGGTTTACTGTAGTGCCTCCATGGGTTGTAATTTAAAGGGAAAGGAGCCCAATTCTTTGTGTTGCTGGTTCTTTCATGAGCTGCAGGTTTTAACTTTTTGGAAAGATTCTCATATCTTTCTATCAGCCAACTTCAGGAGCTAATCCAAACCAGTCAACACAGCCATACATTGCACTTGATTCCTTGTCATTATAGAAAGCATTTTGGTGTCTGGCTTTGTCATGTGCACATCCTAGTGTTTCTTGGCAGATTTGGGATTGGTGGGCAGGCGGGAGAGTGCCAGAGGACCATATCCAAACTGTTTACTTTTTCCATCATTTTCCAGAGCTATAAAATGTTAAATTTTGGAAGGGGAAAAAAAGGACATGAGGAAATAATAAGAAAACGATAAAGCTTTAGCACAGTTCTGATTAGTTTGGATCCAGTATTAAAGACTCCAAATCCAATTACCCCGTAAACTTGTCCTAGAAAAAATATTAACTGGCTTCTACATAATCATTTTGAGGGACAAAGGTTGAACTTTGGCATCTCAGTATAATATATGCATTCAGTGTCAACTGGCATCATTTTGCATGCTAGAAGCACACCTATTCGGCCAGTGACAATAGGCAGAGACCTAGCATTGTCCATCTTAATCAGTTTGCCACCACCACAAGATTTCCAGAGATAGTTGTGCGTGACGGCATGGCTTTGTAGGAGATCTCAGGCAGCCTTGTTGGAAATTGGCTTTCATATGACAAGATACTAGATGGTGGAGATGAAAGGCTAAGTGCTGGTGTCACTTGCATTCGGTGGAAATTTTGCTACTGACTTCACTGGTAGGAAAATTTGGTCCCCGAATACGTTTTTATGTGTGAAATGGAGTCAGTTGCGTGTCCTTGTCTGACTGGATTTTTAATGAAGCATTATAAAGTTTTTATTTTCCACTTTCCAGTAGTTGTAACTGGAATAACCTGAATTTCCTCTGCCTCTGTGACATGATTTTTGATTTAGTGTCATTGTACACAAGTAACTTCCATCTAATTATTTTTTCCAGGGAGGATCCTGAGTTTCAGTACTGAATCAGCTACCACAGGAACTTTGGGTAACATTTTCAAAACCTCCTATTTTTCAAAAGTGACATATAATTAGGTGCCTATGTCTCATTGAAAATCAATGGGACTGAGACTCCTAATGACATAAATCACTTTTGAAAATGGGACTTAGGCTCCCAAGTCACTTAGGGTATATCTAACACCACAAAAAAGGACCCATAGTAGTAAGTCTCAGAGCCCGAGTCAACTGATTTGGTCTTGCAGGGTTCGCACTACAGGGTTAAAAATCACAGTGTAGATGTTTAGGGGCTCTGAGACCTTCCCCTCTTGCCGGGTTTCAGAGCCCGGACTTCAGCCTGAGCCTGAATGTCCAATTGTTAACCCCATAGCATCAGCCCCAGAAGCCAGAGTCAGTTTTCCCAGGTGCTGCATCTCGCTGTTGCTGATCTTTTTTTTTTTTTTTTTTTTGCGATGTAGATGTACCCTTAGACACTTTTGAAAAATGTGACCTTTGTGATGAGGAACCGGTTGTCTCAGGGTCCCTGAGACATCAGAGTAATCAAAAAAGGAAGTGTCTACTTGTGGGGCTGGAGGAGCAGGGAGGAAGAATCCATTTGAGTGGTAAGGAGGAAGAAGATCAAAGAATTGGAGGGGCTGAAGAGTAATGGGAGGAAAAGTCTATGGGAATCTGATCATTTGGAGGGGTGAGGGGAATGCAGAAATGTTAGTGAGACCGGGCTCATCATTTAGCCACCACTTAGTTGTAAAGGGGTTTTGCAACAAGTAGGGAGTTAACTCCCTGCTTAGACCCCACATAGACAGACATACAAGTCTAATAATGAGACAGGGAACAGTCAGAGGGAACTGAAGAAACATAATAATAGCTACTGTGTAGTGAGAATTTAGTGAAGGATTCTGAGAAGATAGAGCTTCACCCTTTGTGGTTACAGGGTTTGGTTGTGTCACAAACTGGGGGGAAGGAGAGTTTGAGTTTTTTTAAAGCCATTTTTTTAAACCTGAGTTTGTAATCAACACCGTGAAAACTCAGAAAATAAAACCCAGAGGAAGATAACTCCTTGATCTCATCAGAAAGCTGCTCTGTATACTTCCTTCTTGCTGGCCCATGCTTCCATCTTAACACCAGGCTCCTACCCCATCTGTTTGAACTTCCTACTTGTTGAACATTTCAAGGTCTAAATGGGAGATTAGACTTACTAGATATGGGGCATATGTTCTTATGTTCTTGCTCAAATCAAGTAACCACTTTCCAGATAGTATATTTGGGGCAAGGCTTTGCTGCATGTGGTATGTGGGAGAGCTGCAGTACACCTGCTGTGTTTTATATTTACTAGTATTAGCAAGGTTACTGTGAGACTGAGGTGTATGGTGAATGGAATCTGGTGAGAGAGTCCCAAGGTCATTAGTAGTTTCAGTTTGGCATGGGGCACTTTGAAGATAGACTGTTGATGACAATGAAGTCCTGTTTAAGTGGAGATAGTATTTAGCTCCCATCTGTGCCAAACATGCAGGTCAAGTATTGCCTTCTTTGTTCACTGTTTGTGGATGTGCTCTTTCATGAAGCATGCAAGAAGAGCAGATTTTGCTGACCTTGGGAGATGTCAGAGAGCACTACGCTTTGTAGTTGGGGCACTCTGCCATGGTTCCAGGACTCTATGATGAAGTTAAATATTTTTTTTTAAAGACTTTCCCAGTTGCTATGAAGTTATAACATGCTAGAGAATTGGTAGATAGGGGAAAGTTGTCTCGCCTGCCACAGATTCTTTGGTTGAGACATTCTTAATGAGACCATTACTGTACTGGTGAGGACAAGATAGATGGCCAGATCCTCAGCTGTCATAAATCACATAGCTCCATTGAAGCCAGAAATTGTTGTGGAGCTACAACAATTTACATCAGCTAAGAGTCTGGCCCAACAGGACAAAATGAGAACTTGGTCTCATGCAGGGTAACACACAATGATAACATAAGGCCACTATAGGGCTGGGCCATTACTTTTGATTCTGTACATAGAATATCAGGGTTGGAAGGGACCTCAGGAGGTCATCTAGTCCAACCCCCTGCTCAAAGCAGGACTAATCCCCAGACAGATTTTTGCCCCAGATCCCTAAATGGCCCCCTTAAGGATTGAACTCACAACCCTGGGTTTAGCAGGCCAATGCTTAAACTACTGAGCTATCCCTGCCCCCACATCTCTTTTTCCTAACTAAAGGGGAGAAAGGGAATTTGATTACGGCTGTGTTTTGTAGCTGGTTTTCCTTTTCTTCACATTTCTATTTCTCTGATTACATAGAATGTTCATTAATGAGTTTTTCCCCATTCTTTGGAAAGAGATCAATAGTAAAATTATTTTTATTTGGAAAATTTAAAATAAATATTTAAAATAATTTCTAAAAAAAACCATAGACCAAACCCACTGTGGTTTCTGTCATGTCACTTCTTTTTGGTCTTTCTTTAATGTCATTCTTGTTGCCTTCAACTAAACCAGTTAGTAGTACTTAGCCCACATTAAAGCCTAACTTCTTATTTTTGGTCTAGAGTTTGGAAAGAAAACCATCTAATACCCAGAGAACTACATAAACGTTTTGCCTCTGTAAATCAGAAACAGCTTGATGGATTAGTTGCATGTTTTTATTGGGTGATGGTGGTGTTGAAGAAAGAAGAGACAAAAGGCTGAATCTAGGCAGGTAAGATTATATGCCAAAGTCTCTAGACCAACACTATTTGAAACTGCTGGGAGATTTAACTCTGAAAATTGGGGCTCCTAAAGGCAAATGGGAAAGTAAAGTGCAGAAATATTGCAGGAAACAGCTTTAAATTGTGGTTCTTCCCTAAAGGCTGGCTCCCCCATCCTCATGCCTTCACCTTGCATCCCCTTCCCTAAAAGCCTTCTCTGGTCTAAGAAAATGTTGAAATGTTTATTTTATGATGGTAAGTATAATATTCAAAGTGCTCCAACTTTAGGGGCTGGCACTACACTGGGACTGATGGCTCATCCCTCCATCCCACCATAATACTTCCTTAAAACACTGGACGATGGAGAAAGGTGTGAAAAGTAGCTTCTGAGTCTATATCCAGTAGCTATTTGTTCAAAATTCTATAGATTTCATTTAAAAATAAAATGCTTGCTTTAAATTTAAAAAGCATTTGAAAAATGTGCACTTGAATTGGCAGTGTGCACGAAGATTCCATCCCAGTGCACTTTAAATTATCTGAGCTATTTTCTCTCCCCTTAACCTTCCGAATATTGGAATTTATAATGAAGATACCTTTAAACTAAAGGTTGCGGCCATGGATTTTTTTTTTCCCCATAAAGAAGAAATAATTGTTCTTCTTCGAGTGCTTGCTCATGTCCATTCCACATTAGGTGCATGTGCTCGCCACATACACCAGTGCCGGAAGTTTTTTGCTCAGCAGTATCCACAGGGGAGCGGCTCTGGCACCCTCTGAAGTGGTGCCTGCATGGCACAGTATAAGGGGCACCTCTGGCTCCCCCACCCTTAGTTCCTTCTTGCTGCCAGTGACGGTGCACAGGATGTTCGCTTACTAGCATTGCTTTGGCTTCGTTCGTGTGAACTAGAGTTCTTGTAAAGTTAGCGTACATAGTTAGTAGTTGAGTTAGTTAGCTCTTAGCAGTAGTTAGAGTTTTGTTAGTCCCGTCAGGGACTTAGCCGGGGGATGGGGCATGCTATAAAGAATTCAGGGCGATCCTCGACGAGGATATGCCCACTGCCAGGATGGCCCTTCAAGCGGTATCTGACACAGCAGACTCCACCGCCCACACCATGGCATCCGTCATCTCCATGTGGCGAGCGTCCTGGATGCTCCTCTTTGGGTTGTCCTCTGAGGCTCAGCAGTCAATTCAGGACCTCCCCTTCAATGGCCAGACCCTGTTTGCGGAGAAGACGGACAACAAATTACATGGGCTGAAGGACTCCCGAACCACCCTAAAAACCCTGGGGCTCTATGTTCCAGGCTTGGCATGTAAGCAGTTCAAACCGCAACTACCCCAGGCACAAGGGAGCCAGCCCTGGCAGGACCCACCGCACAAAAAGCTCAAGGGCTATAGATGGTGGACAAGCCACCTGCCCCCATCCTCTGCCCAGTCAGGCTCGACTCGCTCCAAGCAAGGAGCTAAAAAGTCGTTTTGAGGGTATGCCCAAAGGCGACCTACTAGTCTATTCCATGGATCCAGTTTTCCCACTTTTTGACAACCGCCTTTCCTTTTTTCTCCTGGTGTGGTCGGCGACAACTTTGGACCACTGGGTCCTCAGTATGGTGGCGCACTGCTACACCCTCCCAATTTATTTCCACCACCCCCTCCAACCCCCCCTCCCTGTCCCTCTTCAGGAACCCTTCTCATGAGTGTCTTCTCGAGCAGGAGGTTCAGGGGCTCTTACAGCTGGTGGCAGTGGAGGAGGTCCTGCCTCCTTACCAGAACAAGGGTTTCTATTCCCGGTATTTTCTGATCCCAAAGGTCAAGGGTAGTCTGGGTCCCATCCTGGACCTGCGAGACCTCAACAGATACCTAAAGAAGCTAAAGTTTTGCATGGTCTCCCTTGCCTCCATTATCCCCTCCCTGGATCCGGGAGACTGGTATGCTGCCCTCGACCTGAGAGACGCATACTTTCACGTAGCGATCTTCCCAGGACACAGGTGCTTTCTCCGTTTTACGGTGGGTTCAGCCCACTACCAGTTTGCAATCCTTCTGTTTGGCCTGGCTACAGCACCAAACGTGTTTACCAAGTGCATGGCGGTAGTCGTGGCCTACCTCAGGCGTCAGGGTATCCAGATTTACCCATACCTCAACGACTCGGTGGTAAAAGGCAGTTCTTCTTCGAGTGCTTGCTCATATCGATTCCAATTAGGTGTATGCACGCCGTGTGCATGATCGTCGGAGAAATTTTCTACCATAGCAACACCCGGTTGGCTGTGGAGCCCACTGGAGTGGCGCCTTCATGGCGCTGGATATATACCCCAGCCGACCCAGCGCCCCCTCAGTTCCTTCTTACCGCCCCTGCCAGTCGTTGGAACTGTGGAGCGTGGCATAGCTGTTCTCCACTCTCCCTAGCTTATCCTGTAATTCTTATAGATAGTTGTAGTTATAGTTGTAGTATATTCTTAGATTGTTGTTAATAGTTCATTATTTAAATAGTTGTAAATAGTTAGCGGAGGTTAAGGGGGATATTTCTCTCCCCTTTTCCCCCGGTGCATAGCCGGGCTCATGCCCAAGGCTCCTGGCTTTAAGCAGTGCGCGTCCTGTGCTAAGCTTATGCCAATGGGAGATCCGCACGATTCGTGTCTGAAGTGTTTAGGAGAGTCCCACCAGACAGATAAGTGCAAAATCTGAAAGGCTTTCAGACCCAGGACTGAAAAGGAGCGGGACTTTAGACTCAAGCAGCTCCTCATGGAGGCGGCACTTAGCCCAGATCCTCCCTCGGCGTGCCAAGTTCCGGCACTGAGCGCCTCGGTGCGCAGCGCCCTGGTGGCACCTACCAGTACTACACCACGAGCAGACGCGGTTAAGGCCTCACGGCACCGTCCTCCCTCGGCACCGCGTCCGCCACAAGCGCCTCGGCGCCGTTCCCTGTCTCCGGGACATAAAAGACCCCGCAAGACACAGGAGGCCGCTGTCCTACAGGCACCGGTACCAGTGGTAGAGCCGCGTCCACCTTTAGAGCGCCAGAAGACGCAAATGTCTTCTACACCATTGACTCCGGCACCGGGGGTAGGGCCGTTGAGTCCGGTGCGGACTGGCTCACCGCCTCGGTCCATGGTGGAGCCCTGTCTTCTGTCTACTCCGGAGACCTTTGCAACGGCGAAAGACCTCATCGCTCTCATGGAGCCGGCGTCGTCTCAACCCGCGGCACTGCCCGCTCTTCGGACCGTGCAATCCAGGGGCAAGCCTGCCCTGGTACGTCCACCGTCTCTGAGCATGGACTCGCGGCACCGTTCCAGGTCTCGGAGCAGGTCCCGACGCCGCTCGCAGTCCCGGCGCCGACTTTCACCCCGGCACCAGTTGTACTCGCGGCCTAGGTCCTCTTCACTGCACCGGTCGACGTCTCGGCACCGTCAGGACCATCGGTACCAGTCGGTATCTAGACGTAGTTCTCGATACTGGTACAAGCGCCGCTCCAGTTCGAGGGGCCGCTCCCGGTACCACGTCTACAGGCGGTCGTCTTCATCTCGGTCCAGATCCGGATCTTGGCACCGACATGGCCAGTGGCACCGATCTCGATCACGGTACCGCTCACCGGCACCGCGCAGGGACCGCTCGCCTATTGACTGGCACCGATCGGCACTGTACCGCACTGAGCCGATGCAGCCGCGTTCGGCACCGCCCTGGCCCTCTAGATCAGCGTCTCCCTCGTCCGACGGGGCTTCACGATCGGCATACCCTCCCCAGGGTCAGGCCGCCGTTGAGTTGGGTCACTGGCAGGAGGGGGCAGAGGACCCTGCGCAGGACCCTACGCATTGGTCTTTCTGGATCCCGTGGGCGTATCACCAGGCACAAGGGACTCCGCCATTGGCCTCTTGCTCGGCACAATCTGAGCCCAGAGTCCCGGAGGCCACCATCTCCCGTCCTCCCCCAGGGGGCATGGAAGCTCCCGTGCCTACACCACCTCAGACCCTAGACCCCGGGGTAGGAGATCCTCCGCTTCAGGGACCCTTAGAACCGGACCCTCATTTGGACCCCTTGCCCCCGGAGGCATCCTCCTCGTCTTCCCCTGATGAGGCGGTGGCGGGCACAACAGCCTCAGGCCCGCCCCCAATAGATCTTCGTGCCCACCAAGACCTGTTACGTAGGGTAGCACGTAACATGGACCTCCAGGCGGAGGAGATAGTAGAAGTGCAGGACCCGGTGGTGAGCATCCTGTCCGCTGATGCCCCATCCCGGTGGCATTACCACTGATTCGTACGATTCAGGCTAATGCCACTACCATATGGCAAACTCCTGCCTCCATTCCACCCACTGCCAGAGGGGTCGAGAGAAAGTACTTCGTCCCCTCCAAGGACCATGAATACTTATACACGCACTCTCCACAGTGTTCACTAGTCGTATCCTCGGTGAACGCAAGAGAGCGTCATGGCCAGCAGGCAGCAGCGCCCAAATCGAGGGACGCTAAACGCTTCAATTTGTTCGGGCATAAGGTGTACTCGGCGGGGGGTCTGCAGCTCAGAGCCGCGAACCAACAGGTGCTCTTGAGCTGCTACAGCTACAACTCATGGAACTCCATGGGTAAATTCAAAGAGTTGGTTCCCCAGGACTCGAGGGAGGAGTTCAGGGCCTTAGTGGAGGAAGGTAAGAAGGTGGCTAGGACCTCCTTACAAGCCTCCCTGGACATAGCGGACTCAGCCGTCAGGACACTAGTATCTGGCATAACCATGCGACGCGTTTCCTGGCTCCAGGTTTTGGGCTTACCGCCAGAACTGCAGCAGACCCTGCAGGATCTACTGTTCGAGGGCCAAGGGTTATTCTCGGACAAGACGGACTCTCGATTGCAGAGCCTCAAGGATTCGAGAACCATCATGCGCTACCTGGGGATGCATGTCCCAGGGCCCCATCGCAGACCCTTTTAGCTCCAGCCGCAAAGGTTCTACCCTCCCCCGCCTTGTCTGAGACAAGACTTTGCCAGAAGGTGGGGATGAGGTGGTAGACGAAGGTCGACTGGCCCTCAACCTGGTCAGAACCAGGGCCCGCCTAGGCCACCTTCAGGTTCTAGACAAAACTTTTGAAGGTGCGCTCGAGGACTGCGCCCCAGCCACTACCCAAGGTCCATCTCCCTCCTTTCGGGATCGCCTCTCCCGTTTCCACCGTGCTTGGTCCCTTATAACCTCGGACCGCTGGGTCCTTCACACGGTGGAGAGGGGATAGGCTCTCCAGTTTTCTTCGTTCCCCTCCTCTGACCCCCCCCCGTCCCTCTTCAGGGACCCTTCTCACGAGCATCTCCTTATACAGGAGGTTTTTGGGCTCCTCTCTATGGGGGCCATAGAGGAGGTTCCCCCAGAGTTAAGGGGCAGGGAGTTTTACTCACGCTACTTCCTGATCCCCAAAGCAAAAGGGGGTCTACATCCCATTTTAGACTTACGCGGACTCAACAAATTCATAGTAAAGTTGAAGTTCTGCATGGTCTCCTTGGGGACCATCATCCCTTCCCTGGATCCTGGAGACTGGTTCGCCGCTCTCGACATGAAGGACGCATATTTTCATATAGCAATTTACCCCCCCCCCCAGGTGCTTCCTTCGCTTTGTAGTAAACAAGGTGCACTACCAATTTGCCGTCCTTCCGTTCGGCTTGTCTGCGGCTCCGAGAGTGTTCACCAAATGTATGGCTGTCATGGCAGCATACCTTCGTCGACAAAGGATACAAGTGTTCTCGTATCTAGACGACTGGCTGGTGCGCGGCCACACCAGGGAGCAAGTTCAAGCTCACGTCCAGATAATACTGCAAACATTCCACGAGTTAGGCATTCTACTCAACAAAGACAAGTCCACTCTGGAGCCAACCCGGAGAATAGAGTTTATCAGGGCAGTCTTAGACTCCAGACTCGCCCGAGCTCTTCTACCAGACAATCGGTTTCACACCATCACAGGCATCATCCGAGGGCTCCAGGTCTTCCCGATTACAACAATAAGGATGTGTCTCGGCCTGTTGGGACACATGGCCTCTTGCACTTATGTAACCAGGCATGCCAGACTTCGGCTTCGCCCACTTCAGGCCTGGGTATTGTCAGTGTACCGTCCTTATTGGGACAACCTGAACATGGTGGTCACGGTACCTGGCCTCTCTCACCTGGTGGCTGGATCACAGGGCGGTTGCCGCGGGAATGCCGTTTCACGCCCCACAATCCTCCCTGCACCTGGTCATGGACACGTCATCTCTCGGTTGGGGCGCTCACCTCGGAGAGCACCACACCCAGGGCCTGTGGACCGCACCCTAACTAGCTCTGTACATCAATGTTCGAGAGCTGATGGCCGTACGTCTAGCTTGTCAGGCATTTCTCGGTCTCCTGCATGGCCGTTGCGTGTCAGTCCTCACAGACAACACCACGGCCATGTTCTACATCAACAAGCGAGGAGCCCGGTCGTCTCTCCTATGCCAAGAGGCCATTTGCCTGTGGGAGTTCTGCATTGCCCACTCGATACATCTCATGGCATCGTTCCAGCCTGGAGTCCAGAACGCTCTAGCAGACTGTCTCAGCAGATCTTTCCAGACGCACGAGTAGTCGATTCGCCCAGACATCATCTATTCCATCTTCCAGAGGTGGGGATTTCCCCAGGTCGACCTGTTCGCATCTCGAGCCAACAGGAAGTGCCACGTGTTCTGCTCCCTACAAGGGCGATCTCCGGGCTCCCTGTCGGATGCTTTCCTTCTGATGTGGAAAGACCGGCTGTTCTACGCTTTTCCTCCATTCCCACTGGTCCACAGGGTACTGCTCAAGCTACGCAGAGACGAGGCATGTCTCATTCTAGTCGCTCCAGCTTGGCCAAGACAGCACTGGTACACCATGCTTCTGGAGCTATCGGTTCAAACTCCGATCACGCTTCCCTTGTGCCCAGACCTGATCTCTCAGGACCACGGCCGACTGTCACCCCGACCTGCAATCGCTCCACCTCACAGCGTGGATGCTCCATGGCTAAATCAGACAGAGCTACAATGCTCAAATCCCGTGCAGCAGATTCTGCTGGGAAGTAGAAAGCCCTCTACACAGACCACTTACTTAGCCAAGTGGAAACGGTTCTCCTGTTGGTGCGCGCAAGCGGGCTACGCCCCCCTTGCAGGCGTCAATTCCCTTTATACTCGAATATCTCCTATCCCTGAAACAGCAGGGCTTGGCGATATCTTCAATCAGGGTTCACCTGGCCGCTATATCGGCGATCCACCCAGGAGAACTCGCTTCCTCGGTCTTCTCTAACCCGGTGGTCGTTAGATTCCTCAGGGGCTTAGACCGGACGTACCCACAGCAACGCCAACCCGTTCTGGTGTGGGATCTTAACCTGGTTCTCTCCAAGCTCACAAGGCCCCCATTCGAGCCATTGGCTACCTGCTCACTCCTGTACCTATCTTGGAAGACAGCCTTCCTGGTAGCCATCACTTCAGCAAGGCGTGTTTCTGAAATCAGGGCGCTTACGTCTGAGCCTCCATACAGAGTTTTCCATAAAGACAAGGTGCAGCTTTGCCCCCACCCTGCCTTTCTTCCCAAGGTAGTTTCACCTTTTCATGTGAACCAGGATATATTTCTCCCGGTCTTCCATCCTAAGCCACATGCCACCCGTCAAGACCAGCGTATGCATTCCTTGGACGTACGCAGGGCCCTGGCTTTCTATCTTGAGCGTACAAAGCCGTTTAGGAAGATGACACAACTCTTCGTTGCAGTGGCCGACCGGATGAAAGGCTTACCGGTCTCCTCACAACGTCTCTCCTCCTGGATCACGTCCTGCATTTGTGCTTGCTACGACCTGGCCGGTGTCCCGATGCCGCGCCTCACCGCCCACTCCACAAGGGCTCAAGCCTCCTCGACTGCCTTCCTGGCTCGAGTCCCGATCCAGGACATTTGTAGAGCTGCGGTTTGGTCATCGGTCCACACCTTCGCCACTCACTATGCACTGGTACAGCAGTCCAGAGATGATGCTGCATTCGGATCAGCGGTTTTGCACGCAGCGATGTCTCACTCCGACCCCACCGCCTAGGTAAGGCTTGGTAGTCCCCTAATTGGAATTGTTATGAGCAAGCACTCGAAGAAGAAAAAACGGTTACTCACCTTTGTAACTGTTGTTCTTTGAGATGTGTTGCTCATATCCATTCCAAACCCGCCCCCCGTCCCCACTGTCGGAGTAGCCGGCAAGAAGGAACTGAGGGGGCGCTGGGTCGGCTGGGGTATATATCCAGCGCCATGAAGGCGCCACTCCAGGGGGCTCCACAGCCGACCCGCTGGGTGTTGCTAGGGTAGAAAATTTCTCCGACGATCATGCACGCGGCGCACGCACACCTAATTGGAATGGATATGAGCAACACATCTCGAAGAACAACAGTTACAAAGGTGATTAACTGTTTTTTCCAAGGCTCAGGTCCAACGCAACGTCGCTGTAGTACAAGCCACATGCCCCTCCTTAGGACCACTGGTCAACCACAAAAAGTCCACATTAGTTGCAGTTCAAAGGATAGAATTCATCGGGGCCGTACTTGACTCGGGGGAAAGTGTTCCTGCTGTTAGACAGGTTTCAGACCCTGATGGACTTCATCGAGGAAGTGTCCGCATTTTCCCCTGACAATGGCCAGGGTGTGCCTGTGCCTGCTAAGCCACATGACAGCTTGCACATACATGCCAGGCTCCGCATGCAGCTCCCGCAGCAATGGCTGGCGTTGACCTCTTCCCAAACCAGGGACCACCTGGAGAAGATGATCACTATTCCCGTGGTAGTTCTCACCTTGCTGCAGTGATGGACCAATTGCGAGAAGGTCCTGGAAGGAGTCCCGTTCGACAGTCTCACTCCATCTGTCGAGCTAATGTCGGACGCTTTGGACCTTGGTTGTGGGGGCGCACCTCGGACATCTCTGGAGCCAGGGGACATGGACCCCGGAGGAAGCAGCATTACACATAAATGTCAAGGAGCTCAGAGTGGTCTGACTGGCCTGTGGGGTCTTCCTGCCGCACCTGTTGGGAAAAGTGGTGAGATTCCTGACGGACAATATGGCCTCGATATTCTGCATCAACAGGCAAAGAGGAGCGTGCTTGTCGGCTTTCTGCCAAGAGGATCCCTGTCTCTGGGACTTCTGCACCAGCCATGGCATCCATTTGGAAGCTGGTCACCTCCCTGGCATCAGGAATGCCTTAGCAGATCACCTCAGGAGGGACTTCTCCTCTTACCATGAGTAGTCACTCCACCTGGAGGTGACCTGCATGATCTTCCAGAGGTGGAGAACTCCCCAGGTAGATCTGTTTGCCACCAGAAGAAACAGAAAGTGTCATTGGTTTTGCTCCCAGCAGGGCCTGAGCAAAGGCTCCCTCTCTAATGCCTTCCTCCTGTCATAGGCCGAAGGTCTGATGAATGCATTCCCTCCGATCCCTCTGGTCAGCTGGGTCCTAGCAAAGATCAAGAGGGACAAAGCACAGGTTATCGTGATCGCCCCTGCATGGCTTCGCGAGCACTGGCCCCTTCCCTACCATCTGGACCTGCTGTCACAGGATCACGATTGGCTCCTACAGCCCAACCTCGAGTCTGCATCTCTCAGTGTGGATGCTCCATAGTTGAACCCGGAGGAGCGTACCTGCTCAGAGGCAGACCAGCAGGTCCTCCTGGGAAGTAGGAAGCTATCCACGAGACTAACTTACCTGGCCAAGTGGACGAGGTTTTCCCACTGGGTGTCAGAATATGGCATTTCTCCCTCGCGTTCTTCAGTGCAGTCCATCTTGGATTACTTACTGCAGCTCAGGAACAAGGGGCTGGCGCATTCTTCCATCAGAGTGCACCTTATGACCATCTCTGCGTTCCATCAGCCAATCCAAGGTCAGACTGTCTTTTCTCATGACATGACTGTCAGGTTCCTGAGGGGCCTCGAGAGGCTTTACCCGAAAGTCGCTTTCCTGGTGGCAGTGACATCAGCGAGATGAGTCTCAGAGATTAAGGCCTTGACCTCGGAACTGCCTTACATAGTGTTTTATAAGGACAAGGTCCAGCTGCTGCCCCACCCAGCCTTCCTGCTGAAGGTGGTATCTTCTTTCCACGTGAGCCAGAATGTATTCCTGCCAGTGTTCTGTCCCAACCCACACAAGACAGCCGAGGAAAGGTGTCTGAATGTGCTGGATGTCTGGACAGCCTTGGATTTTTACTTGGCACGTACCAAGCCTTTCCGTAAATCAATCCAGCTCTTCATCACTACAGCAGATAGGATGAAGGACCTTCCGGTTTCTTCGCAGAGGATTTCCAGCTGGATCACCTCTTGCATAAAGACCTGTTACGAGCTAGCAAAGGTCCCGCCGCCACCGATCATCAGGGCCCATTCGATTAGAGTGCAGGCGTCGTCAGAGGCCTTCCTGGCATACATCCCAATCCAGGACATCTGTAGAGCCATGACATGGTCCTTGGTAGACACAATCACGTCTCATTATGCCATCACTCAGCAGGCCAAGGACGACGCTGGGTTCAGCAGAGCTGTATTACAATCTGCGCAGCTGTGAACTCCTATCTGCCTGCACGGGAACTTCTTGGAGTCACCTAATGTGGAATGGACATGAGCAAGCACTCAAAGAAGAAAAGATAGTTACCTGTTCCGTAACTGGTATTCTTTGAGATGTGTTGCTCATGTCCATTCCACGACCTGCCCTCCTTCCCCACTGTCCGAGTTTCCAGCAAGAAGGAACGGAGAGTGGGGGGAGCCGGCAGTGCCCGTTCATAGGATGCCACTTCAGAGGATACCAGAGCTGCTCCCCTGTTATGCTTAAAGTACTGCCCAGGATCTTTTCAGGGGGAATAAGGCAAAGTGCCACATTTATTGGTAATACATGTATCAATCCACACTGTATCATATGCATATGATATATATATATAATATATTACACTCATGCACTTACATACACACACAAGCACACTCCGTCTTGTTGTTGTTACCAATTAGTTGCTCCCCTTAACTTCACTGGCCAGGTGAGTTAGATGTGGGAGGGGGTGGAGCTGGGCTTCTGCTGATCTGGTCAATGCTCCCATGTTGACAAGACGAGACCCAGGTCCTCTGCAAGACACCTCACATTTATAGCAACTTCCCTCTCATGCAAATCTGTACCAGATTCAAAATTTGTGTCTATGTCCATTGGTCCTTTGTGCTGCTTTTCTCTGGGTGTTGTCCCATTGCTGTTCAAAGAGGGTGTTTTCAAAAGAAGGTGCTTGCTTCTAACCCCTGAGGCAGTCAATATGTCTGCTCTTCTTTAGTGAGCCCACTTGACAAGTGTCCTTGGGTCTGCCTTCCATCCCCTTTCCAACTGTTGCAGCTGTCTGGCGGTGCTTGCCTTCCACGCCTTCCTCATTCACACCTCATATATTCAACAGGGCAATTGATTAAGGGAGTGTGGTGGGGGGAGATCTTATTCTACTCCTAGCAAAAAGACATTTTTCTTCTACTTTAACTATCCTTAGGGGCTATAACATTATACCAAGGTTCAATGCAAAGTTTCTACATGAGGCTTTGATACCAAGTTTCCATATACCAAGGCTCATCAGTACAAGGTTTCTATATGAGGCTTTGATACAAAGTTTCATGAAAACAGAGGTCACACGTGGGTAGACCCACTACAAGGTTATCTGACGAGGCACAATGTAAAGTCATATGAAAATTATCAGAGATTTATCTAGACCCCTATGGATACTGCTGAGAGAAAAACTTCCAGCACCAGAGCATGTGGTGAGCACACACACCGAATGTGGAATGGACATGAGGAACACATCTCGAAGAATACCAGTTACGGAACAGATAACTGTCTTTTATTTTACATAGAGAGGAACCTTAATCAAAGCCCTAGCTATGAACTTGCAAAAAAGTCCACCATGGCTAGAACCCATGACCTTTAGCACCAAAAGTGTGACCTTAAGTCACAACTTCTGTGCCCCACATTTCCATAGTATCTGAGTACCACACACTTTTTAATGTATTTATCTTTACAATGCAGTGAGGTAGGGAAGTGCTATTCCCATTTTACAGATGGAAAATTGAAGCACAAAGAGTCTATGTAATTTGCTCAAGGTGACACAGGGCATTTGTGGTAGAGTAGGAAATTTAACTCAAGTCCCAGGTTAGCACCTTAACCCATGAACCATCTTCCGTGCCTGCTCAAAAGTTTGTAAATAGAAAGCTCTTATCCTTTGTGTTGCAAGCCACTGCAGGGAGAGAGAGTGCAGACACTGAGGCAGTTTATTATACACTCCCTTTTTAAGAGAAGCTCATCCGTATTGTCTGAGGTCCACTGGAGTTCAGGTCTTTTCTGGGGTGCCATTTTATAATGAGCTTTAGGTGCAATAAGACATGACTTCTATAAATGTAAGTTTGGAGTGGAACTTTGGAAAATTTGGATCTGGATGTGAACTTTCCAGGTCCCTTTTGTAGTTTCACAGAATCTTTCCTTACCTCTTCCACCCGGGGAAACATTCTTTGGTAAAGTTATGCAGGTGGTATTTACCAGAAAGATAGGGAGAATTTTCCTTATTCTGGAAAAGCTGAGGACCTTCATCAGGGCCTGTGAATTCTTGATGAAATGGCTTGCCCAAGGACATGAAGCACTTCATTGACAGAACTGAGGATAGATACCAAGTGTCCTGGGTTCTTTCTTGCCCTAACTGCTAGATAGGCTGTAAGGAAGGATTCTATTGTCTGACATGGTTCAGTTTTTTCCTGCTAAAATTTTAGTGCTCTGTGCATGCACATCTAGCAAGTGCCAAATGCATTTGCTGTGTGTAAGAGGAAAAGATGGAGGATAGGAATGGATATTTCCTGACCTAGGTGACATCTGGAGGGCATTTTAGGCAGAAGGCTAGGTACAGTCCTTAAAACCACCTTGTCTTTGTGAAAGATGAGGAGGAACAAGAAATGTAAGCAATTTCTCCTACTCCTTTGGCTAAAACAAAAAGTACTAGAAATATGGAGGGGCAGGGGTCAGAGTGCATGTTACAGATTCCATAGGCTCAGGGGAGGCCACATCATCTATTGAGAATCAGGTTCAGGCTCTGAGGAGAGAAGAGCCTAATCTTGAAATAAATGATTAGAGGATAGCAACAGAGGGTCCTGTGGCACCTTTAAGACTAGCAGATGTATCCTGTTTGCTGTATAGGATGCTGATCAGGTGGTTCCTCGGTTTCTTTGATAGTGTATGGCATAATCTCTCACTGTGGTCTGTGCAGTATGTAGATAGTAATGGATTTTTCACCTTCAGTCCATTTGGTATGATGTCCATCCATTTGCATTTGGAAAGGAAGATGATATCTGTCTGTATTTGTGCAAGTTTCTTCATGAGGTTGATAGATTTCCATTCCATACGGCTAAATGTAGTGCCTTGCATGTTGTTAGGCTTAAAGGTGCCACAGGACCCTCTGTTGCTTTTTACAGATCCAGACTAACACGGCTACCCCTCTGATACTTGATTAGAGGATATAAACCTACCTGGCTGCCTTCTACCTTATGTAGTTTCCCCATCTATAAATTGGAGAGAACACTTACCTACCACATATAGGGGAGTGAAGATCTGAGGTAATTCATTAATGTTTATAAAGTGTTGTAAGTTGATGAAAGTTATTCTATAAGTGAAACATATTGCGATTTATGCTGTTTAAGGGGCTAGAGCTTTCAATGCAGATCAACAGCCACACTGTCTGTAGTCTGCATTAGGGAACTCTAGGGAGCAAAAGGCCTCATAATTAGGCCATTGTCCATGTTAGATATGTGGTTTGCACCATGTTACTTTTTAGTCCAGTAAACAAATTAGTTCTAAAATGTACGCACATGACTAAACTGGATTCTCTAGGCCTGATCCAGAACTCATTGAGTTAATGGAAAGACTTTTGTGGGCAGGCACTATGGCTAGCTTCACAAAGAAACGTAGGTACTGTGATGCTGAGCATCCCCGTGCCTAACTTTTAGTCGCCTCAGTCCCTGTACAATGAATGGGGAGAGATCGGTACCTTAGAATGGGATTCACAAAAGCCAACACACTAGGTGACTCTCCTCCTAAGATAGCCAATGGGAGGTTCCAAGCCAAGGGGTGTGTTCTAAGCCCCACATCTCTCTTGGAGATAGGTGAAAAGTCCATTCTGTGGGGAGGTGCCTCCCTCAGCTTGGGATTCTCAGCTGCAAACCTTCTCTTGGCATTGGGCACCTACATCATTTTTGCAAGAAGCTGGAAGAATGTGGCTCTCCCTCACAACTTTTAGCCCAGTGCTTGGAGTACTCACCTGGGATTGTGGGAGACTCCCACTTCAAGTCCCTCCTCCACCTGGGTAAGGAAAGGAAGGGATTTGAACAGGGATCTGCCACTTGACAGGTAAGTGTCCTAAAATCTCGGAGCCCAATGGTTAGGGCACTTACCTGGCAAGTGGCAGATCCCTGTTCAAATCCCTTCCTTCCCTTACCCAGGTGGAAGAGAGATAGCTCAGTGGTTTGAGCATTGGCCTGCTAAGCCTAGAGTTATGAGTTCAATCCTTGAGGGGGCTACTTAGGGATCTGGGGCAAAATCAGTACTTGGTCCTGCTAGTGAAGGAAGGGGGCTGGACTTGATGACCTTCAGGGTCCCTTCTAGTTCTATGAGATAGGTATGTCTCCATATATTATTATAATGTAGGCCTCACTCAGTCTTTCTTGCTGAGGCTGTTGCACTCTGGATAACTAATTTTTAAAAAGTGGGCCAGATAAAGAGAGAGCAAGCAAGCAAGCATACATATGACTCTTTAGCCTGATGGTTAGCATGGAACTGGAACTGTAGTAACTGACATCCTGTGTGACACTGGGCAAGTAACAGCACCTTTCTGCCTCTGCTTTTCCATCTGCAAAAAAAAAAAAAAAAAAGAAAAAGAAAAAAAGAGGGTGGGGGCAGGTAATTCATTGGAGTTTGCGGAATACTTTGAGTGACACTCTCTAGTGCCTTCCATCAGAGGTTAAGTATTATTATTCAGTCTCTAGTGCCACTGAAAATAGGTTTTTTTGTTTGTTTGTTTGTTTGTTTTTTAAGGGAGTAACTGCTGTGAACACTAGGACAATGGGTGTAAATTGGACTTTTCTGAATGGCTGTGTCAAATCTACCAGCAGAGTCCTGTCTATATAAATAGCACCTGGAAAATCTCCAGGTCCAGATCTTCAGTTGGTGTAAACCAGTGTAGTGCATTGAATTATGTCAGAAGATGATCTGACCCTTATTCCTTTCCCCCTTTATAATATTTTCAGAATGGCCACCAGTAGGCAGCTTGAAGCCATTGTTGAACTTTTTGGGTGGCTCTGATCTGATGCCATCTAACTAGGGATTATATATATGATGCTGAAGAATTTTGGTAGAAACCAATCCATTACCTGCCCTACTTGAAGTTGGTCTCCATGGCATATAAATTTGGGGAGAGGGCTGAAATACCATTAAACAAATTGTCCCCTGATTGCACCCTGTCTGGAAGATTATAACCCAGCTATATGTTGCCTCTTGTTTCTTTGTGCTTTATTAATATGTGTGCATATAGTATATATTCTATATAACCCCCCCCAAATTAAGAGAATGTCTAAAGTTGTACTGTTAAGCACTCAGAATTTACGAACTTCAAAAGTTAAGGTTGGGCATTCTACTTCAAAGGGATACAGCCAACTTAAAATTCAGACTTCTCTCAAAACAAAATTATACCTAATATTGTTACAGATAGCACCTTAGATCAGAATAACTGAAACAGCTAAGGGGGAAAAACCCCAAATGCTTTCTTTTTTTATTTCAGTTTGTTTACTTTGTGCATTCGATAGGCCTTTCTGTACAGTACATTTGTTTCTCTTGTATATTCAGTTTCCCTTATTGTTTATGTGGGTCTTTCACATAGCAACACTGGAGAGAAAAACATTTAAAAATAGGTGGACAAGGGATATCGTGTACTTGGACTTTCAGAAAGCGTTTGACAAGGTCCCTCACCAAAGGCTCATAAGCAAAATAAGGAGTCATGGGATAAGAGGGAAGGTCCTCTCATGGATCCGTAACTGGTTAAAAGATAGGAAACAAAGGGTAGGAATAAATGGCCAGTTTTCACAGTGGAGAGAGGTAAATAGAGGGGTCTCCTGAGGATCTGTGCTGGGACCAGTGCTGTTCAACATATTCATATATGTTCTGGGAAAAGGGGTAAACAGTGAAGTTGCAAAATTTGCAGACAATACAAAATTATTCATGATTATTATGTCCAAAGCAGACTGCGAAGAGTTACAAATGGATCTCACAAAACTGGGTGACTGGGCAACAAAAGAGCTGATGAAATTAAATACTGATAAATGCAAAGTAATGCACATTGGAAAACATACTCCCAACTATACATACACAATTATGAGGTCTAAATTAGCTGTTACCACTCAAGAGATCTTGGAGTCACTGTGGCTAGTTCTCTGAAAACATCTGCTCAGTGTGCAGCAGCAGTCAAAAAAGCTAACAGAATGTTAGGAACCATTAGGTAAAGGCTAGATAATAAAACAGAAAATATCATAATGTCAGTATATAAATCCACCTTGAATACTGAGTGCAGTTCTGGTTGCCACATCTCAAAAAAGATACATTAGAATTGGAAAAGGTACAGAGAAGGGAAACAAAAATGATTAGGGTATGGAACAGCTTCCATATGAGTAGAGATTGAAAACATTGGGACTGTTCAATTTAGGAAAGAGAAGACGGGGGGAGTGGGAGAATATGATAAAGGTCTATAAAATGAATGGTGTGGATAAAATGCATAGGGAAGTATAATTTACCCCTTCACATAACACAAGAACCAGGGGTCACCCGATGAAATTAATAGGCACGTTTAAAACAAAAAAAGGAAGTACGTCTTCACACAGTGCACATTAACCTGTGGAACTCATTGCCCAGGAATACTTGGGTTTAAAAAAGAATTAGATAAGTTCATGGATGATAGGTAAATCAATGGCTATTAGCCAAGACGGTCAGGGATACAAGCCTATGCTCTGGATTTCCCTAAACTTCTGACTGCCAGAAGCTGGGACTGGACGGCAGGGGATGGATCACTAGATAAACTGCCCTGTTCTTTTCATTCCCTCAGAAGTATCTGGCACTGACCACTGTGAGAAGACAGGATACTGGGCTAGATGGACCATTGGTCTGACCCAGTATGCCCTTTGTATGTTCATTGTTAAAGTGATAAAATAGGGGAGGCCTTGTTAATTTCTTCCTCACAGAGCAGTCATCCTGCCTGCTTTCTTTATGTTGGCCCCACTCCCCACATGCTGCAATATTTTTTGATAGGGTTGTTGAGGGGTAGTTTTATGAAGGCCTATTACGCATTCTGGGTGGAGGTGTTTGGCTTTGATCAGTCACATTTATCTGTCCACATTTCAAGGATTTCCATGGTATTGACATTTCCATTTGAGGAATTTGAAGAATGTTCAATTATATACAGGCCATGAGACATATTTCCTTTTTTTTTCATATACTCTGCCAACTGTTCCCTGCCAAACTTTAAACTGGGCTGCTATAACTCTAGGATTTTTGTGTGTCTGTTACACTGAGGTGTGTGTAACATACATACACACACTTAAAGCTCATACCATAGCATTATAACACAGCACTAGATTTTATCTGGAGGATTATTGTTTGCCTGCTTTTAATTTATATAATGTTTTTGTTAATGGCAATACCTATTTAAAATGCCCAATAAAACACTGTAGCATTAATTTAAATAGAAATTCCAGTCATTTTAGATTTCCCCCTATTATAACAGGTCAGGCTTTTAACAGATGTCTCAATAACTTTGCTATTAGCAGGAATATTTCATGAATTAAAATCAGGCCTCTTTGTCTCTGTCACTCATTGAAATGACCTAGATATTTGGCAGATGGAGAGGACTTGCTCATGCCCTAATAGTGGTGGGGTAGGATTTTTTTTTCAGTTCTGATTTTTGGAGAGAAGAGAAAGATTTAATGTAAGTTAACACAGTCTATTTTTTATTAATACCATACTTCTGTTGCCCTTTACAGCAAAACCATTTTAGGCACAACTTTCCTGTTCTGGATAGGAAACATCTAGGACATTTCTCTCGGGCACCAAACTTCTATCTTAATGTAAACCTTTCAATGAAGCAGGGGACAATTTGTGTGTGCGTGTGTGTGCGCGTGTGCGCACACGTGCTAAACACTCCTCTTGAGATCTAAAATCTACCTAAGCTCATCTGGGGTGTAGATTTTCTGCTTGAGTATTTGCATTCTGCTTCTCGGGAGTGGAGATGGTTTCAGCATTGAGCTAAGGATCTTTCTAAAACAAGTTCCTGACATGCTGTCATGCCTGCACATGTTACTGTCTTCTTGCAAGTGTCAAAAGGGACTCAGGGAGCTGAAACCCTCATTGGCTGTCCCGATGACAGCAAAGCCTGGAGCCCCGTTGTGAACACGCAAACCATAGAGAGCGATTTAGTTGTAGATTTGGCCTGCTTAGCTGCTGCAAAATCACTCCCAGGAGTCTTGTGCACCAGCACAGGTAGAAATTACTGCATATTATTTTTAATGTATGTTTGATTGGAATATAACTAATTACACAACAAAGTAAAAAAAAAACGCCCACATAAGCATGGTATTTGAGAAAGCAATACATCCTACAGCCATAAATCAAGAGATAAAATACACAGTGGATTTGAGTAGAGTTACATCAGGGATACATTTGACCCATTATGTTTATTTTCATAAATTAAGGGCCTGATTCAGTGACTTGCAAAGCGCCTGCAATTACCATTGACTACCATGAGAGCTGCAGGTACTCAGCATTTCCCCAGATTAGGGCATTTGAAACAATTGTATTAGTACTATTTTATCAGATTAGTTAAATTTGTTCAAAACATCATAAATATTTGGAAGTGTGTAGTGACAGGTACTGCTGTTAAGGTGATACTTCATTGCTGAAGATTCTGCCTGGTTACAGAGAGAAGTAAATTGTTCCATCCATTGAGGAAACATGGGTCAGTCTGCAACCATGGATGCTTTCCTAGTGGCTTCTCTCATAGTAGGTATTTTCATGGAATGAAGTGAAAAAATCAGGAAAGGTGCTTTGTTAGTGAGCTTGTCTTTCCCATACCTGCTATTCCACTCCTGCTAAACTGTGCTGGGGTATGCGTGTGTAGGGGTAATCTAATAAATAATAATACTTAGCACTTAGTCCTTTACAAATATTAACTAATTATTTATTTATTGTAATGTGATTAAGTGCCCACTATACCTACTTCACATGTGATGTAATCCAAATGGAATCCTAAACCCTTTTGGGGTGAGTGGGTTTGGGATTCATTTTAACTCTTCAGTGCCAAGAGTCAGAACTTCCTATTGTAAGATCTCCCAGCAAGACAGGCACCTACCATAGTTCTACTGGGCCTCATCATATATATGTTTTACACCTGTGTACCATGCCATTAGGGGAAGGGGCTGAAAAGATAGTGTGGCTACAAGGACTTTCTTCACCACCCGAGGGAAAATAATGATGGTTGAGGTAAAAGCATTAGATCATTGGGTTAATCATCTTGTTGGGTAGCACTGTTATCTCTTAAATGAGAAAGGAGGCTTTTTTGATTTATTAGAGATTTTCCTATAAGTGGGATTAAACACATAATCCCATAGAAAGCCATTGGATATTTATTATTTATGTATCCAAGCAAAAAACCAAAACAAACCACATACCCTTTTTAAGCATTATCTTTTAACTCTTTTCCTCCTCTTAGTCATTCTTTGTGCGTTGAGAGAGAAACACTCGCGTATAAAGGCAACGGGCAAGGATGTGGTACATCCCGTACCCATTAATATACTCTCAATTAGTACCACTTATCTTGAAATATGTCCAAATTGGAACACACAGGATGTACGTCAAGGTTTGGGCCAGACAGAAACATGAAAAGATTATGGTATTTGTGGAGGTGGTGAGACACTGGCCAATGAGGGGGAGAAAGAAAAGGCACAGAGCCCATCTAAAGAGATGCATTTTTTTTTTGAAAATTTGATTATATGATGACTCTTTCACCATAAATACAATTCCCTGAGGACTTATTAATGCTTCAGTAGCATTACAGTGAAGATACCATGCGGTCCGCTTTAATAGCTTTCTGGCTTGAACCCCAATACATAATGTTCTTGTAATAGTTTATGGGTGACTGCAGTAAATTGGTAGCGAATGTTTTCCATTTTTTTTGGCTCTTCTTTTTAAATCTGCTGGTGGAACATTTTGTTCTTAGAAAATTGTAAAGGCAATTGATCTGCTTTGGAAGTGTGCTCACCAGTTTTGTGTCATGTAAATATTTTTAAAATGTATTTTTCTGCACCATATTCTGAGCTGTTGACCAACAGTAAGTAGCTGAGGTCAATGAAATATTATGGGGACCTGAGCAATTGGTTAAAACCAGCAGGACTCCACCTACCCTGACTAAAGTTCTGTGAGCACTGCCAAAAAGGCAGTTTTCCCCCACTGATGCTTTCATTGTCTGTTCAGACAAAAGTAGAAAAATTGTTTTTGTCCATGATGGAATAAAGTTTCCTCATGCAGGTTCATATTGAACCCACACAACTTGTTGAAATACTAACAAAGCTGGATTATTTTGCATTTAGTAATGGGAAAAGAGCCTATGAAGATTGGATCACTTTTGATTCATAGTGAGATCTGGATCTGAACTTAACTGCAATTGTGGATTGAAATTCTATGGCCTCTGTTATGCAGGAGGTCAAACTAAATGATCATAGCATCCCTTCAAGCCTTAGATCTATGAGTTCACAGCTCAAATCTATCTTTATAATGATCCAAATCAAAACTTTCAACTCAAACATCCCACTCCTCACAACTGGAATAGGGGTTGGAAATCTGAATCTGGATCACAGCTCCTGTTTATAATGGGCTAAACCAAAATTGTGGGCCCAAATGCCCCTGAATTGTTGTCTCTAAAGAAAGTAGAAGTGGTTGAGTGTCAGCGAACACTGTCCTTTATTGAGCAAGTGGTGCTTCTGAGCATACAGTGTGTGCCACAAGCTATATTTCATTTTTTCAAACAGTGAGCATCCAGGCTTATGTACAATCCCCCCCACCCCCCCCACCCAAAAAAAAAGTTTGTAAATTAGGTTAAAAAAATGGGTAGAGTTCTCAGAGATAACATTAAACATATGTAAAATAAAGAACAGCTAAGTTCCACCCTATTTCCTTTAGTCTTCTGTGTGTGCTGAAACATTTGTTTTATATAAAAGGTATATTACCAAAAACACTGGACTGGGGCAAAAAGGGAATTTGAAAGAATGTTAGTTAAAGTCTGAAGATCTACCAAGTGCAGGTAGAGAGTTGTTCAAGGAACATTTAAAGCAACAGAATGTAGCGTCTGCCCAGTTAATGTCCAAGTATCCAAAAAGACAGCAGGAGTCAGTTTGGTTGTCATATAAAGCTGCAGAGAGTTGCATAGGAACCAAAAGCACTGAAAAAGTGTCACTGAGACAATAAATGGAAGAATTCAGCAGATGAGTGAGAAATGCTAAAGAAAATTAGAAACAGAGAAGCACAAAATTAATGATTTTTGTACCAGGACCTCTTGTAATTGTGTTAATACTATCACTAGCTCAGTAGGATGAAGATCTCTTCCCCTGAGAATCATAACAGTTTGTAAAACACATGCTATATACTCCTGGGAGGAAGAGAGTTGAGGAAGTAGATGTCTGTGTACAGGGGGATTGGTGTATGATCCTTAAGGTTGCCAACCCTCCTGGATTGGTAGGGAGTCTCTCAGTGTCTACTGAAACCAATCTGGGCGAGTTTAATAGGCCCCTAAAAGTCCAGGCAGCGCAGCAGTGGGGCTAAGCCAGGCTTCCTACCTGCCCTAACTGTAGGAACCGCAGCCAATGGGTGCTGCGGGGGTGGTGCCTCTGAGCCTAGGAGACGGACATGCCGGTCGCTTCTGGGAGCTGCCCGAGGTAAGTGCCACCTGGCTGGAGCCTGCACTCCTCACCCCCTCCCGCACCCCAACCCCAGCCCTGAGCCCCCTCCCAGAGCCCGCACCCTGAACCCGCTCCTGTACACCAACCTTCTGCTTCAGGCTCATCCCAGAGTCCAGTCCCACACTCCAAGCCCCTCGGCCCCACCCCCGAGCCCAGAGCCCACACCCCTTCCCACATTCCAACCCTCTGCCCCAGCCTGGTGAAAGTGAGTGAGGGAGGGGGGATGGAGTGAGTGGGGGAGGGGTCTTGGAGAAGGGGCAGGGCAGGGGCGAGGCCTCGGAGAAGGGGCAGGGCAGGGAGCAGGGCAAGGGTGTTTAGGTTTGTGTGATTAAACAGTTGCAACCCTAATGATAGTGACCTCACTAGATCTCATGCTAGCTGCAGTTTTAAATAGACATTATTAGCAAGGTTCTAACCTGGTTTCACTGACCAAAGTGAACTGGGATTTTTATTTTTTCCTCATTAAACTGAGTTAATAAAATCATGCTATAGATTAGTTGGGGTGGGAAGGCTAGACTGTTGCACATTGAGGAAGCATAACATTTTGTGGTTATTTTTATTGTAAATAAAGACAGAGACCTTGTAGTTTGCTGCTAACAATCCACTAGGCTTTAAATTTCACTCCACAAATACAGGTGCATTTAACTTCCTGTTAAGTATTCTGGGTGGTGCCATCCAATAGGTAATTTCCTGTACTGAAAAGTACTGTAATTAGAACTACTACTCGAGGACATGCAATACCATTTGTGCCCATATTACTGCATTGCAGAAATCATACTAGAAACATCGTTAGTGAAACACAGCTGTTTCCAGCATGGTAAGGAAGAAATGAAGTGGGGAAATGGTGAAACTGGAGAATTAAATATTTGTAATAATTTTAATCAAAGACACACTTGCAAATGTTGGACAAGGCAGAAGATGAAGTGGATGAACCACCCAAGCCCCTTTCACCCACGAAATGCATTGCATGGTGTGTCTCATTGTTACTGGGAGTTTTATTTTTAAGGAAAAGATTCATAACTTGTACTTACACAAATAATCACATTTGCGAACAGCCAATCAGAAAGGTCCTGCGAAGCTGATTGTTCTAAAAATGTTCCACAATATTTTGTTAAATTCCATAAAAGCTGTTTCAGAGCTTGGCAAATGACAGCATGACAGCAAACCCAAGGACACACACAGTAAGAAGCATTGCAGTTAGCTACAGTCAGGTTTAGAATAAATTAGCAACCCAGGCTAGTAGATGGCAAATTCTGCTCTTAAATTTTTGGGGAAAAGTCTGGGAACAGAGCACTAGAGGAGGGATATAATAGGCCAAATGAAACAGTCCTATTTGAAAGTTGATGGAAACAAGAAAATCTGGAGATATCATATGCCTTTTAAGTTCACTATAATCCTTCACTATATAAAGTGTTCTCTTTAGGCCGTTGTTATGTGTTTGATGGAGCACACAGTAAAGTTGTTATACTTCATTGCAATGTCTGTCTATATAAAGGACTGTCTCTGGTACGCTGGCTCTCAGATCAGCTGTTTATATTTTTTTTAAAATGCTCCCATCTGTTAAATCAAACTTGTTAATATAGGTCTACAGGATTCAATAACATTAATGCTTTAAGTATCCAAATGAAATGTCAGAGTCCAATTGCATATACAGAGTTCAAATGTGGCAGTGTCCTGAATCCACCTCTACTACTAACAGGCCATTTAATAATCCGCATAAATATCTATAGACATCTAAGTATCAGGCTTGTGAGGGGCAGATGTACAGATGCAGTTACAACATCAAATCCAAGCAGAAGCTTTTCCACCACATTAAATTTTGGTCTGTTCTTTCGCTTTGCTGTTACAGCACAGTTAAGATTTGAGCCTTAAACAGAAATCTGATTTACTGTGGCAAATCTATGAACCCACTGAGGTTCCCATTGAAGTCAAAGGCAGTCCATATTTCTGGAAGCAGGATCAGGCCCTATATGTACTGCAAGACAGCTTGCCACTCCTCTACACTGCTTCCAAAACTTTGTAGGGTTTTATTATTTGGCATATAAGTAAGCCACTGATATTGTTATTTTTTTCTAGGGGCTAGTGCAATTTATTCTTATAATGATCAACTGGCTGCAGTAAAGATATGTGCCCCTGTTTTGATCCTGGCAATGACAGAGGGTTAAATGTAGGTTTTGTATATTACCTTTCTTGTTTCTGCTCTTTTGTATCCATGTTTTTTTTAATTTACATTGCATTGTGAGAGGGAACCCTTGTCTTCTGTTGTGTTTTTCCCTGCCACTCAAATTTTGCATCAACACAAAAGGTTTGTTCCTCTCTTGGTGCTCAGTGTTTGGCCATGGTCATTATGAAGTGTATCTGGAATACACAAATTGCAAATTATATATTAAATATCATTTCTCTAAATATCTTTCTCTGCTGATATCTGATTTTTAAGGACTGTTTCTCAGGGGATAGAAGCCCAATCCATGAACAAAAAGGTATTCAAATAAGATTTGCACATGTAATTTTGTATTGATTTTTATTCCTAATTTATAGTGCACCTGTCTAAAGTGCTAGGTGCTCTACAGTAATTTAAAATACAACAGTTATGAATTAGATTACAAATAGACACAGAAAACACAAAGGAAATGGCTACATAGGATCATACAGTAGGATAATAATCCCACAATAATTAAAATAACCACAGTCGAGAATAATAATCCGTTTATGTGCCTTCATCCAACAACTAAACCCTTCCTCAACTCCCCTACCATTGAAATCCCAAGAGAAAAGATGGATTTTGCAGCATATCTGGAAAGTTAACAAATCTGGACTTTGTCAGTGTGAGCAAATTCAAGAGTTGAGAACCCTTTCCAGTGAGCATCCTGCCATCATCTCCTGCTCATTTAAATTGACGGGGCTCCAACTGACCTGGAAATGCTGTGGTATCACATTGAGGGGTATGTATGTGTTCGGAGGGAGTCTCTTGAATAGCAGGATCCAAAACATTTAAGGCTTTATACAGCAAACCCCCAAATTGTTGAAATTATGCATACAAATGGTGTTTTCAGGGTCTTCATGATCATCTATATGCATAAATACTGGGATGTATGATTGTAGGCATGCTATTGCTCACAAAAATGTGGGTTTGCAGTTGTGCGTGCAAGAGGGTCTTTAGAAATACAGGAATTTGTATTGTCAAAAATTGGCCCGAAATGCCATCCACTCAAGAAGAGCAATGTTGTGGTCTAAACACAGACTGGGAGTTAGGATGCCTAATTTCAGTTCCTCATTCTATCACTGTTTCCTTTCACCCCTCTGTCTGATTTTCCCCGTTTGTAAAATAAGAATAATACCAGCCTTAATAAAAGTGCTTTGAGATCCTGTGATGGAAGGTGGTAGTGTTATGTTATGTATTCTTGTTACGTTATCATTGTTAACTGTCTTCTGTTGATAACTCCTTATTTGTCAGGTGTCCAGACCTAAAAAACCCATTCTGTGTTAAAATTGAAATGTAATATAAAAAGTCTCTCACGCTCTCTCAAACAAATTCCATCTTGTCTATTGGCAGAAGAATCTGATTCTATAATTGATAAGTATCAGAGGGGTAGCCGTGTTAGTCTGAATCTGTAAAAAGCAACAGAGGGTCCTGTGGCACCTTTGAGACTAACAGAAGTATTGGGAGCATAAGCTTTCGTGGGTAAGAAACTCACTTCTTCAGATGCAAGATCTGAAGAAGTGCATCTGAAGAAGTGAGGTTCTTACCCACGAAAGCTTATGCTCCCAATACTTCTGTTAGTCTCAAAGGTGCCACAGGACCCTCTGTTGCTTTTTATAATTGATAAGTAAACAGTCAAGCAATTATCTCTGGTACATACTGTAATTCACATTTTAAAAATTGCCTAATACAGATTCCCCTTTTAAAAATCGAGCTATTTGGGTATATCAGGGGCATGCTGTACTTCTAAAAAAATCTGCCATTTGAAAGAGACTGTTTAACCTTTGCTCCAA
Organism: Malaclemys terrapin pileata; assembly: GCF_027887155.1. Taxonomy (NCBI): domain Eukaryota; kingdom Metazoa; phylum Chordata; order Testudines; family Emydidae; genus Malaclemys; species Malaclemys terrapin. The sequence continues at coordinate 152,255,605 of NC_071505.1, forward strand.
GCTAAATAATAGATGTTATTCTCAGATAAGTACATCATAGTCTATAGCCTTCTATCAAGTAATGTTTTATTTTATTTGAATGCCTTACTCCCTCACTCTGCCCAATCTGAAATAAAAAATCAAAGGAAAAGATGCATTGTAAATAAGTTTAATGTTGTTGTATAAATTAATAATTAAATAAAGTTAATATATACATAACTTGGCAATTATTAGCAAAAGTAGAAAGTTCAGAGTTTAAGAAGTTCTCTTCTGCCCCTTAAACTCTTAAAAATAAACAGTTAACAAATAAGGAGAATTCCTGTGTATGGTGTAGGTCTTGCTTCTCTGTGTATGCCTGAATTGGAAAGTTCCCTGTGTTATGGGGCTGGATACAGACATTGCTTGGACAAAACTATTAGAATGTGACCTGCTCAACTTCTGTTTTTCGTCATTGTTTGTAACTACCATGATGTGAGCTAGGTAAACGAGTGGTGGGAAAAGATGATTTTGAGGATCTATGGCAGTTGCCAGCTAGCCAGAACTCCTTATCTTGATAGTATTTTGGGCACTATAGAAAATTACCACTGACAAATTGTCAACTGAAGTGGGAATTATTAGAAGGTCAACGTATGAGAGAGTCCCTGTGTTACACTAGAGCACCTCATGCACTTAGTGGCAAATTCTGGTCCCATGATCTCAGTGAGTTAATGGGTTGCGCACAAGGGAGAGTGGGAGGGAAATTCTGTTCTACTGTATATAGATTTGCAGGCCCGTCGAGGGAAATGTAATTATTTTCAGGTCCTGGTACATCATGTTTGCTGGGGTTCCACCCCCTTTATTTCTGGGAATATTTATAAAGCCGTTTTGGGGGATCCCCTGAGCTTGAGCCCCCAGTACAATTGTCCTCCCTCCCTTCCCCATCAGCCCTGTAGGTTCATATACTGCGCTTATCACCTTAGTAACTGAGTGCCTTCCAGTAGTGCATTAAGCAATGTGACTAATATCTGTCACGTGTTGTTTGTTCTCTCATCATCTCCCCAGTGGAAGAAGGATGTGTTGTGGAGTGTCAAGTTTTGGTAGGGTTATCCATTTAGTTTTTTTAAATAGTTGTTACTCTGTATTTATGTTAAACAGGGCAAGGTCAAACAAATGTGCCTTGCACTTAGAGCAGAAGGTGGTGAGGTTTGTGATGGTATTTAGTTCTTGGGGGCGTTCATTCCATAGTCTCAGACTGGCCCCAGAGAACATTGTGTCTCCTGCACAGACAAGCTTCACCCTTATTTTAGAGAGTTCCATTGTGCCTAGAGTTGTCATCTTTCTAATCGCACAAAACCGAATACCCTAGCCCCACCCCTTCCCCAAGCCCCCACCCCCTGCTCACTACATTCCCCCTCCCTTGGTGGCTCGCTCTCCCCCACCCTCACTCACTTTCACTGGGCTCGGGCAGGAGCATGGGGTGCAGAAGGGGGTGAGGGCTCCGGCTGGGGGTGCGAGCTCTGGAGTGGGGCTGGGGATGAGGGCTTTGGGGTGAGAAAGGGGCTCCAGGCTGGGTGGTGGGGCTGAGGGATTCTGAATGTGGGAGGGGGCTGTGGGTTGAGGCAGGGGTTTGGGGTGTGGTAGGGGGTACAGGCTCTGGGCTGGGGCCGGGGATGAGGGCTTTGGGGTGCAGGAGGGGGCTCCAGGTTTGGGGGAGCTGAGAGCTGGGGCAGGGGGTTAGGGTTCAGGTGGCTCCAGTCAGCGGTGCGGGGAGAGGGAGGGGCTAAGGCAGGCCGCTTGCCTGTCCTGACACCGCATTGCGCGCGTGCCGGAAGCGGCCAGCAGATCCAGCGCTAGTAGGCGGTGGGAGCAGGGGGCTCCACGCATGCGGCTCTCGCCCGCAGGCACCACCCTCCCAGCTCCCATTGAACCGGCCAATGGGAATGCTCAGCCAGTGCTCTCAGGGCAGGGGGCAGTGCGCAGAGCGTCGTGCCCCCCGCCCCCCGAGCCTGACCTGCTGGCTGCTTCTGGGGTGCAGCATGGAGCCAGGACAGGTAGGGACTAGCCTGCCTTAATGCCGCAGCACCGCCGATTGGACCTTTAACGGCCCAGTTGGCGGTGCTGACCGGAGCTGCCAGGGTCCCTTTTCGACCGGGTGTTGCAGTTGAAAACCGGACACCTGGTCTCCCTAATTGTGCCAGAGGAGTGTGGTTAGACTCCTCCCACCATAAGCCAGGGAGTAGAGATGGAGAATGTCTTTAACTACTGCAAAAAGAACAGGAGTACTTGTGGCACCTTAGAGACTAACAAATTTATTAGAGCACAAGCTTTCGTGGACTACAGCCCACTTCTTCGGATGCATATATCATCATGGGCTGTAGTCCACGAAAGCTTATGCTCTAATAAATTTGTTAGTCTCTAAGGTGCCACAAGTACTCCTGTTCTTTTTGCGGATACAGACTAACATGGCTGCTACTCTGAAACCTTTAACTACTGCCCGAGCCTCTGATGTTTCTCCACTGTGACATGAGCAATGCTGTAAACCATGGCTTGGGAACCCTGGGCATATGACTTTGACCATAAACAGAGAGAGACATGATATAAGAAATAATCATGTGAGTCAGAATGGTGTTTCTAGCAGCTGGCTCAACACTAATTGCTAGGGTTATGATGAGTATATAAGCTTCAGCTTAATGCAATACACTTCACTGCAGTGTTCTAAATCAGGACCTGAATTCTTTCTGCATGTATTTAACTGGTGCTTTTTGCCAGTAACTGAGCGAAGAAGATTGCACTTACACTCAATATTTGGCACTTCAGGAATCATCATTTGTTCATGTCTGGAGGAAGAAATTAATCCCTTTTAGGACTGAGAAAGTGACTAACTGTGAGTGAAAGCTCCAGTATCCCATCATGTGACTTCATCAGTAACCTGTGTTTTTCAGGGAAATCTTTCTCATGACGTACTGTATGTGGCAACAGCACTAAGATGTATTATGTAGTATTATATACTTAAAATTAAATCTTCTGGAGCAGCTCATTCTCTTGTTGTACATGCTGGTATCATGCATGTTGTCTTGTTTTAGTAAGATGAGAGTATCTTTTTAGTTTTGTGTTAATCTTCTCTTTGGAGGAGCAGTTTGAAATGTTACTTTCACGAGTTCAGCACTCTCAATCCCTGTTATGCAGTTTAATACTGTAATTTTCACCTCTTGCAAGTCTATGTGAGAGTCAAGCATTTTCTGAACACTACAGATGCCTGATCTTTGTGTTCCCACAGACAACGATCCAAACATTTCCCATTATTCTGAAAAGACATTTCAGACCCAGCCGGGTTTATTTTTACTAGGACTCCCAGGAATTTCCTTTGTTGAATAGTAATATTTGAGAGCAATGCTGATTTTATACATTTTCTTTAGGATTTGCTATGAATTGTTTTTTGCATTTATCATTTTATATTGGGGTTGAACCTCACAGACTCAACCACATTGAGGCCTCCTTGTGCTAAGTGCTGTACAAACCTAGAGTGCCTGCCTCCAAAGTGCTCACTGTTTGAAAGACTGTTTGGGGGCTGAATTAAAGATATCACTGCTCTACAGCCAAAATGCTTCTGAAATACATGTAGTCAAACTTTATTAATTCTGGGTCACTGAGAACGAAAATAATGCTTAAAATTGTTGATTGGCTCTAGTTTTCAAGATATGCTATTGGGTCAGTATATACGACCCTTGACTTGGGAATGGCAGAGGATAAGTGAGTTATAAAGGGAAGGGATCTCAATTTAAACCAGAAATGACTAAAATACATCTTTGACTGGATCTATGAATAAATCTATGACTGGGTTTGGACAGTACTTGCTGTTTAGGCAAAATAATGAATGATGCAATCTGAAGCGGGTATTGCATCATACATGATATGAATTGCATCATGTTATTCCTAGAAGTCATGGATGATGCAATCATAACGAAGCTTACTTCACTCTGCTGAAGAAATTGCCCTATATCAGCTCTAGAAATCATACAGTGTCGTGCTCTCTTATTTGTCAGTGTTTGATTTTGCAAAGGGACACATTTCTGTTTAGCCAAAGTGAGCAGAGATGCCTCGTACTTGTGTGAACAGTGCAGATAACTTCTGCTATGTTTGTGGTGAAGTGACTTTTGCATCTCAAAAGCGCAGTATAACAACTATGGTTAAGAAAGCCTATCACCTTTATTTTGACTGCAAAATTGGAGATCAGGACAAGAGGTGGGCCCCACACATGCTGCAACACTTGTGCAACAAATCTTCGCCAGTGGTTGAACAGGAAAAGGAAATCTATGCCTTTTGCAGTGCCAATGATTTGGAGAGCGCCAACAGATCATACCAACAATTGTTACTTCTGCATGGTGCCTCCAGTTGGGAAAGGTGTGTCAAAGAAGAAAAAGTGGACTGTGCATTATCCAAACATTCCATCAGCTATACGCCCAGTAACCCATGGAGAAGGACTGACAGTTCCTGATGCACCAGAATCATTCTCACTTGAGTCAGACGAGGAAGAGGAAGAGGATGAAACTTCTGGTCCTGAACCATCAATGTCACAGGACCCACATTTTCTCCCATCCTCCTCCTCTGAACCACACCTCATAACACAAGGTGAACTGAATGACCTTGTCAGGGATTTGGAACTACCCAAGAGTAAGGCAGAGCTGTTGGGCTCCAGACTACAGCAGTGGAATCTCCTGGCAGGTGATGTTAGGGTTTCCATGTTCCGTGACCGTAAAAAGGACCTTGTCCCATTCTTCTTCATGGAAGGTGATCTTGTAGCCTGCAACAACATCGATGGTGTGATGGCAACCCTCAACATCGTTCACGATCCAGATGAGTGGAGACTGTTCATTGATTCATCGAAGACGAGTCTTAAAGCTGTTTTACTGCATAATGGCAATGTTTTGCTATCAATTCCAGTTGGTCATGCAATCCATATGAAGGAAACCTATGACAACATGAAACAACTTTTGAGGTGCATAAACTATGACCAACATCAATGGCAGCTTTGTGGCGATTTGAAAGTTGTTGCTCTCTTGCTTGGTCTGCAGACTGGATACACAAAGTACTGCTGTTTTCTCTGCGAATGGGATAGTCGTGCAAGAGATTCCCACTACATCAAGAAAGATTGGCCACTCCGAGAGTCATTGGAGCCTGGGAGGAAAAGTGTTCAGCATCCACCACTTGTTAAAAATCAAGGAAGATTTTGTTACCACCCTTACACATCAAGCTGGGTCTGATGAAGAACTTTGTCAAGGCCATTGACAAAACACAAGCAGCTTTCAAGTACCTCCGTGGAAAATTTCCAAGGTTAAGTGAAGCTAAGATAAAGGAAGGTGTCTTTGGTCCTCAGATTCGTGAACTTCTTCGAGATGATGCATTTGACCATGCACTGTGTGGCAAGGAAAAGACGGCATGGAAAGCCTTCCAGTTAGTGGCAATAAATTTTCTCGGAAACAACAAGGCAGACAACTACAGGTTGTTGGTGGAAAACCTCCTCAAGGCATACAAAAGCCTTGGTTGCAACATGTCACTAAAGATACATTTTTTGCACTCTGATCTAGATTTTTTTCCACCGAACTGCGGAGCAGTGAGCGACGAGCATGGCGAGCGATTTCTCCAGGAAATTGCAACAATGGTGAAACGCTATCAGGGCAAATGGAGCCCATCAATGCTTGCAGACTATTGCTGGACAGTGTTAAGAGATGCTCCATTTAATGAATACAAGAGACAAGCCCAGAAGCGCCGAGTAGACACTGAATAGGACTAAACTATGTACATAATAGTTTTTTGCCTTTTGTTTCATAATACATTTTATTTATATAACCCTTTTGCTGATTTTTAAAGTGTTACATAAACAGGACAGGTGAAATATTATCATGTAAAGCAACCATAAACACATGAAAAGACATAGGTTTACAATTTATGATTAAAACTCTACTATCTATACAATATACATAGACATAAAATGTAAAAACTTAAATATCTTAGAAACAGTAGCTAATCAGTTGTTTTAATTGTCATATTTGAATTCAGCAAATCAAAATACATAATAAATAGCACATTTTATCTCTGAAGCAGATGACTTCTCCAAAATTGTAGACCAGTGTATTTTGGCACAGTCAGCATTAGAGATTTGTATATTGGGTTCAGATGAAGTAGCCCTGGATGTCTGATGGGTATCCGATGGAAGTCAGGGCTCATGGTCTCACCATTGCTTGCTGTTGTGCTGTTACCTCAGGCAAGTCTCTTAATGTCTCTGTGCTTGTTTCATAATTTATAAAAAGGGGATAGTACATGCCTACTTCCATAGGCATCTTGTGAGGTTTCATTCAAACTTACAAGGTGCTTTGAGATCCGTGATGAAAGTCTTTATATAAATGTGAAATATTATGTTTAGAAATGAAAACTGATTGGGACAGAGAATTATCACGGGAATTCCCGTGAAGCGTGTTTGTATTAATAAGAAAGAAGGATGGCCTTGTTAAGGAGCTGAACTGGTAGTTAGGAAATCTAAAGGCAGGTCTTCACTTAAAATGCTGTATAGAGCAGTTGTGCCATTGTAGCGCTTACGTGAAGAAGGGAGAGCTTCTTCCATTGGCGTAGTTAGCTACCACCTCTAAGGAAAGTCGATTATGTCAATGGGAGAAGCACTCCCGTCAACATAGAGTTGTCTACCTGGGGAGCATTAGGTCAATATAACTACGTTGCTCAGGGGGGTGGATTTTTCACACTCCTAAGTGACATAGTTGTACCAATATAGATCTGTAGTGTAGACCTGGGATAATTTCAAATTTCCATTCTGCCACAGACTTCCAGTTTGACCTTGGGCAAGCAACATAATCTCTTTGCCTCGGTTTCCCCTCTAGAATGTTAATGGAACTCCTTTCCTCTCACTATCTGTCTCTCCAGACTATTTAGGCTGTACGCTTTTGGGCGACTGTCTCCCACTATGTTTTTATGCAGTGCCTAGCACACTGGGGTCCTGAGCTCACTTGGGGCCCCTACATGCTACTGCAATACAAATAATTAATAATTATAATAATGTATATTCTTAAAATATAGTACAACATGATACAGTTCAGAAACCTTATCTGCCTCTGGTTAGTCTAAGAGGATATAAAGCTGGTTAATCCATTAAACTGTTTTAAATATTAATCAGTGAAAGTCATTTTTTAATTACACACACACACACACACACACACACACACACACACACACACACACACACATATATTTTGGAGCGCAAATTTTTATAGAATTAAAGCAACAATAAAAAAAATCCAGGTTCATGTTTTTGTGACTATTCCCTAAGAAAACAGATTTCTTTATGTAAGAAAATATTTACACTAACAAGTTGTTAATTAAAAAGTATTTGTTATAACATTCACTAGAATAGGCTAAATTCATCCCTGGTGTAAATTCATTGACTTCAGTAGTGTTACCCTGTAAAGATGACTTTGACCAAATAAAATATCCATGGCTCTGCTGAGTGCTGACAAGGAGTCCTAACCTGAAAAAGTAAATCCTCTTGTTGGGTTGTTTCCTTCATAACTTGAATCTCTATACACTTTGTGATATTGGCTCAAAAAAATATGGGACATTCTTGTCATGGAGAAATTTACTAGTTTGCAACATAATAAAAATAAGCAATATTTCACTATCTGGGCACAGTTCATCCATGTCTTTGAACTGAATGATGGTGTTAATAAACCAGTCATCCCAATGTCCTTAAAAATGGATGAAATGTTAAATGAATGTTAAAATTCCAAAATATCCTACTGACTTGATTGTCCAGGAATTGATGTTGATTAACATAATTGCTATTTTTATACAGGCATTAATTATTTTAATATATTGCATTGTGTTTGTGCTCATTCTTGTTACTTGGTTTGTGTGTACTGATTTGTACCCTTTGATGATTATCAAAAATAAGTAAAGTGTATTGTTACAAGGAATTAATAAAAGAGAAAGAAAGAGAAGCAATGCAAATCATGCCAACATTTATTTCTATGCTGGGTGCCACTGAATATTCAAAATTCACTGTGCCAGGGACCTGCATTAACTATGGTATTTTCCTATACTTACCTTAAGAGAAACCCATTGCAGTGGTTCAGTCACTGCAGAGTGGCAAACATTGAATTTTTAATGGTCCCCTCTGAATGTAAGTGGGAAAAGATGCATTTTCAGAGAGGTTTCGTAGATTTTTTTTTTCCTAGAGGAAATGTTAACAGAAATCCTTTATTGTAATTTTAGTATATGCCATTTAAGTGTTATATGTGTGCTGGAATATTTTTGAAAATTTCAGAAAAGTACTTGGGGAAGAAAGAATGTGAAATTGTCTCTCTCTTTCTCTCCCTCCCCACTCTTTTAATTAAAAAAATGGTTTGCATGTCACTTGACAAGCATCCACAGCAGTAATTGAGAAAAGCTTTGGGACTGAGATTTGTCAGGGATTGTAATAAACAATTAAATTCCTTTTTAAAAATGGTACACGAATACCTTACCATGAAAAAAAGACATTGCTGTTGCTGTGATCTCCCAGTTTTGCAGGAAGACAAGTCTGCTGTATGCTAAAGCTTGAACCTCTAGCTCAGCTTCACAACTCATTGTAAAAGGATTTATAAGTCTGTTGACAAGTTATGGCTTTTGAAATATAAAAATCCAAAGCATCTGGGGGGATAGCAAGACCTTCTCTCTGGATGCCATCAACTTTCTTAACTGGGATTCCTTGGGTTTCAGAACCAGGACAGGATGCAACTCAACCCAGAATTTTACTGAGACTGTCTCTCCCTCACAGTGAATATTTACCTGCATCAAGAGCATCTCAGAAAAAAAAGTGTTTATAGAGAAATGTGAGCGAAGCACTTGCTAGAGATCAAGGGTTATCTGCCTTTTTTCTGGCTTCAGAGAAACAGTCAGTTTTCAAATCAAAAGTGGGTGGTAGAAGGTGCTGTCTCTTCAACCCATAATGGCTCAGTCATTTCAGAGACAAAAAAGATTCTAATCCAGATATTTGGCCAAATATGTCTCTGGTGTGATTCCATAAATCAGAGGAATCACAGCATGGATGATTTTGTCCCACTGAGTTCAGTCCTTAGTGAGGCAGAAGCATAGAATATCAGGGTTGGAAGGGACATCAGGATGTTATCTAGTCCAACCCCCTGCTCAAATCTGGTTTTTGCCCCAGATCCCTAAATAGCCCCCTTAAGGACTGAACTTATAACCCTGGATTTAGTAGAGCAATACTCAAACCACTGAGCTATTCCTCCCCACAAATGTTCCTGTGGACCTCAGAGTTACCTGTCAGTTTGTACTTAATTCAGACTTTTTTTAAGTACAAGGAGAGTGAAAAATAATATATTTTCTCATAATAAAGAAACAAATATTTTGGGGTCATTTTTTAACAGCTTTACACCCAAAATGTCTGGGGATAAGTAGTTGGAATTTGGCATGGAAATAGTTCTGACTCAAGTGCTTTTTTAATATTCTGGGGAAGTTTGGTTTTGATTTGGCTGAGTTCTGACCCTTTTGAAATTACATCCTCCTCAGGCACCGGATATTTTTTACTGTTTTTTTTTTCCAGTCAAGCTTCCTTGTTTACATTAAGGAAGGTTGCATTACACATGATGAGCCTGTGGCTACCTCAAGTGCCTTGTGAAAAGTGCACTGAGAGCGTTTATGGCTCAGTCAAGGGTCTCCATTCCTCTCAGTCTGGTGAGATGCGAAAAGGTTAGGGGAAATCTGCTGTGTGCTTTGTTACGTGCAAAGAATGAAGTTCCTTTGTATCTTAAGATCTCTGCAACTAGGAAATATACTTTGTCCCTTTCCCAGCCAGACAGTATGAAAGGTTCGGAGAAGAGGGTTTGTGGTTGAAAGTTTAAAAAAAAAAAAAAAAAAAAAAAGCTACTGTTAAAATTGCTTGTATAATCTTAACTCTGCCCACTTGGGCTATGAAATATAACATGGTCTCTAACTAAATAATTACACAGCATTTCTCAAATATCTGCAATATATCCTATCATTATTTTCTGCAATCTTAGATATATGTGTAGCAAATGGTATTACTCTGTGAGTATCAAACAGAATTTAATTTGTATGAGAAGTATACAGTAAACTATTCTTATACAATATACTAAATATTAAACATAGAGCATACAGTAAACTATTCTTATACAATATACTAAATATTAAACATAGAGCATAAAGTGACAATAACATTTTGCTAGCATATGTAGGCCACCTAAAATAGCAGCTAAGTTAGCTCTGTAATGAACTGGCTCATCCCCTGAATTGCACCTAAGGAAGGCTGTGGTTGGATTGAAAATGTATAGTGCTGACAAAATTGACAAAATTATTAAAATTCAGAGAGAGAAGAAACCTCATCATATAACAAGTGTGAGACAATAAAATCATGCTGGATCATTATAACAATTAAATAAATAGAAAAGAATAAAAATATTACGTGTGTGTCTAAATGTGATAAAAATGTTTTTGAAGAAGTAGCATGTGATCGTATTGAAGATGTATCATAAAGTTTATCCACAAGGAGAGACAGAGTTAAGGTTCGGGGGCAAGTTTTGGCATTACTTGCCTTTTGCATGATTTACTGTGTAACTTTGGTTTGTATGCATATGTGTTTTGTTGGACTAAGGCAAGGAGGAGGTGTCATGCCATCTCTTCCATTGAAAGGGTAACTGGGAAAGGCCTCCTGCCAGTCAGAAGCACATTTGTTGAGTTATAATGATTTATCTCTTTACTATGACCTGAGCCCATCTGTAAAGGCAACCAGATGTGTGATGGCATGATCTGCTAGAGAGGAGAAAAAATTGCTTTGAGATTTGAACACAGAAGAGCTCAAAGGGCACACTCTATCCTCAGCAATCAATGCGCTGTCACATTTTCAGCAATGATGTTGTTACCCACCTAATTTCCCATATGCTCTCACAACATATCAGTAGACTGTATTCCATCAGATCAGGCAATGAGAGACTGGAAGACCTACCAAGTAGTCCTTCTGTGCTAGGCAGAATAATGAAGCAGGAAGAACCTCATGGCAGACTGCTGGAGGTCAGTCCTAGGAGATTGCTTGATTAGATCCTGAGGGATATATGATATTGACTTTTTTGCTTAAGGCACCAACAAGAAGTTTCTTGCAGTAGGCTTAAGAACAAGAATGCCCAAGCTGTAGAAGATAAAGATGAATCAAGATAAAGTTAGATACAACTCATTCATTTGTAGTAGTAAGATCAATAAGCAGTGCCATATGAAAAAAAGAGCTATTTTCTTCTAACATTGAACAAGACACTTTACTAGAATAAAGAAGACAGGGTTGTCCCTAAAGCTACTCTGTCTTTCTCTGCTTCATTTGTAAAACTTCTGTCACCTTCACGGGCTCCCCCTCCTGCCGTGCTTCTTGCTGCAGATTTAAAGAAACAGTGTGTATAAACCTCACAGGAATCATGATTTCACTCAGAGTTACTAGGCAGGACCAAAGAGTTGATTCACCTGCAAACTCTGGTATACAAATTGATTTTTAGTCCCATGCTTTAATACTCCATAGAAGTACTACTTGGAGGGTGGCAGCATGGGGTTAACAAGAGGCCTGTATTCCTTCTAAAAAATGCTGTATAAAGAAACTGGTTTTTGTCCTTAAAGCACGTATTTCATGCTCTAAAAGTCTGAGGTTTGTAGTTGAAAAAGATTAAGTAAATAATTCAGGATGTGTTGTGTTTACCTGTTAATAATTAAGCAGGTTAGACTGTGTATTCCTTATAGACGTTGAGTTTTTATTTTATTTATTTTATTTGGTTAATGTGGGCTGATTTTTAAGTTAAAGACGCTTCTGCCAAGAGGGAGATAGAGAAGAGGGGATACAGAGAGCCACACAATAAACCAATGTGTGTGGGGAAACATGTTAGCTGGAGAGAATGGGGAGAGGTTAGTTCGAACAAGAACCCCTGCTCTCTCCTTTCACTAGAGCAGCTCCAACTGCACATGGTGCTCTGAGAGAAATTTTCTTATGGTTCATAAAGATTTCAAGGAATAAGCACCAGCTTTGACTCAGGATATTCAATAATAGTGACTAAGGATAAAGGAAGCTTTCTTTGTTATGAGGTAAAATTTTAATTAGGTTTTTATTAACAGGGAGACTCTTTTTTGAGTGGAGGGAGGTTTAGCTCAAGCAAAGAAAATGACTGAGAAGATTTAATCTTGTCCAATATTGGAGATAGGATACAAGCTTGTGGTAACAGAAGTATTCTGTGTCCTTTCTTGTTGTCTGAATTACATCTTGGTGAAAGGTGCTAGGTTGCCATCTCTGAAGTCTAAAATCCTCCTTGTCAATACAACAGGCCAGTGGCAAGATATGCTTCCCTTACCAACATACTTGATACTGCCCCTTGAGGAGACAGGTTCTTTAGTGGAAGATAACTCCTTCCACATGGCCCATTCAATGCTTGGCATCTTTGCTATCATTAGAAATGATCAGGCCAAATAGTGCTGATTTGTTATTAGAAGGTGAATACTTGATTACTGAGAAATAGACTGAGATCAGCATTCAAATAATTTTATGCACAGCATCTTATTACCTTGAATCATTGTTGACATAGGCTAGATTTGAAACTGTAACTTAGAGAGGAAAACTCCTACAGCCTGCTACTTAAACCTGTGAGCCATATGGTACCCTTCTTCTTAAGCCTGACAAAAGAAAGAAGTTTGTTTTATATGTTGTTTGTTTCCCCCTGCTGGGCAGCCATCCACCCCACCATTAATCCCTGATGTGCCAAAAGCAAATCAATCAGTTGAATCTTTCAAACTGTTCATTTGGTCCTGGCAGAAGAAGACATCACTTGGTAGTTTTCACTCACCTTTCCCAAAGCTGAGAGAAAGCACTCTGTTGTGAGAAAAGCCATTTGGAGTAATTGGCCTTAAAAGACAAAGCTGCTGAATTGTGAGAGTGATCTTTGAACTGTAAATTAAAAATCAAAGATTTTTTAAAAATGTTTATGTGAGAATTAACAGTCTGATTTTCTTGACAGTTGAGGTCTTCATATGTTATCATAGTATGATATGATTTATTTGCCTATCTGCATTGGTACTTTCCTCTAAAGCAATGTATATTGCAACTGGTGCCTCTTTCCAGGGCTTCCTTCCTACCTAGCTAATGTAACATAAACACATTTCAGAATTCATATTCCAGACTCCGTTTTTCCTTTTAAATTTAATTAAAGATTCAGTATGTAAAGGTAATGGCTGGGTAGTTGGATGGACACTGCAAGTATTCTCTGATTCTCTTCTGCCATCATGGGGCCGGTGTTTTAACAAGTTTGGGTTTCTTTGGTCGTTTGGCCACACAGTTGACATAAGGCTTTCCCCAAGAAGAATATGGATAAATAGGCTTTTTCAGTTGGAATTTAGACTGGCACAGGGAACTGAATGGCCTGTTTTCTAAGAATTTTTTTGTACGCTGAGAACAGACTTGTAACACTGAGAATTGTTCCTTTAAACTTCCTATGTAAGCATACCAAACTTCCTCTTTTGCAGCTGAGCCAATTCAGATTCAAAAGTTAGTTGTCTTGTACTCAGCAGGTCAAGTCTACGTTTGGCAGTCTACTTGTTGAAATCTTCCAGACACTACCATTGAACATGGTAGATTCGCACTAGCGAATTGATAGTCTATTTTAATTTTTATTCAGTCAGAAAAGCTTAACTTCTGAAATGAGTTAGATGGATCTCAGTCTATTTCTCAGTGGACAAGTGTCCGTACCAAAAAAATCATTACCATGGTTGGTAGTAATTGGCCTATAGTTTGTAGCCCCATAAAAGCGGCTGTATCAGCCATTGAGACTTAACTAGTCCACAGTCTAACCACTGGAAGTGGCCTCCCCAGTGAAAGGTTGAGGCACAGTGGTGAGCTTATGTTAGGAAATATGTACTATATCTGTTCTCAGGCTACAGGATTTCAACTCCAAAGCTGCATGAGTACTAAATTCACAAAAACATCTTTTTGAAAAGAAAGGTCCTACCTCTGATGCATACTCCATTTTGGCGAAGTCTTGCTTTTACCTAATATTCATGTTGGGTTGACTGAAGTGTGAGAAGAGCCAAGTGACTTGCTTGTGGTCACACAGTAAATCATTGGCTGAAATCCTTTTGGTTCCTGTGTTCTTGCCATGATCAATAGTGATTCCCCCCAAAACACTGAATAAAATGGTTTGCATGTGTGATGATTGTGTTTGCTAGATGAAGAATTGTGCTGAAGTGATACAAATATGAGTGGAAATTGTATACTCTACTGAATACAGAATCTTAAAGGGAGAGAAGAATCCCCAATTATCATGCTCTAGAGTTCTCCCCCATTTCAGTCATGCTGAAATCTCAGTAAACTCTAGAGCAAACATAAATAACACAGATGTTCTTGAACTGAAAGGTTAAGCTTATCTTAGTCTCTCTTGGTCAGATTGCAATTCATTGAATAAACTTTTTATCAGTACTGTAAGTAAAGGTCACAAGCATTTACCATTTATGGTTTATGTCAATTATGCCACGCAACTTATTTTGGTATTAGTATGAAAAGGAAGCAATAAAATATAACAAACATATAGTCTGTTACTGCTTGTGAGTGAAAAATTCAGTTTAACACAGTATGTTACTGTTATCTATATGGACTATATCAATATGTAATTTGCTTAGATTAATTGATCTCTGTTTTGTTATAGAACATTGACTGTTTAGGCATGTGCTTGGGTCCCTGTGTGCCTCCTGTGTTTGGGTATATCTCGATCCAATATGTTAATCTTTTAGAAATCAGTGAGTTCAGTTCATTGAGTTTGTTCTTGTAAATACATTCATTTCCAGCAAATTACAAAGGCTATGTGTTTGCCTGCTTGGCGCCTATATGCGGATCATTAATGCCTTGCAATCTGGAGGTAGTAAGTTAGGGTTACCATATTTCCACAATCAAAAAAGAGGACACTGTTGGGGGAGGGAGCCCCGCTCTAGCCCTGCCCCACCCCCATCCACTCCCTCCCACTTCCCACCCCCTGACTGCCCTCCTCAGAACCCCCAGCCCCCCCCCCCGCTCCTTGTCCCCTGACTGCCCCCTCCTGGGACCCCTGCTCCTAACTGCCCTCCAGAACCCCACCCCCTACCTAAGCCTCCCTGTTCCTTGTCCCCTAACTGCCCCCTCCTGAGACTCCCCCACCCTAATTGCCTCCCTAGGACCCTACCCCCTACCTGTACCCTGACTGCCCAAAACCTTATCCACACCCCCAGATAGCCCCCCCAAACTCCCGACCCATCCAACCCTGCTCCCTGTCTCTTGACTGCCCCCTCCAGAACCTCCCTGCCCCTTCTCCGACCCCCTGGCCCCCTTACCGTGCCGCTCAGAACAGAGTGCTGCGGAGTGATGCACTAGGCAGCAGGGGAGGGGAAGCCGGGGGAGGAGCTCCAGACTGCCGGAAGCCCGATGCGAACGGCCGGCCGGCGATCTGCGAATGCAGGGAGAGGAGGGGAGTGATTTCAAGCTGCAGGGGAGGGGAGGGGGAAGCGGAGGAGGGGCTCTGGCTGCCAGAGCCCCGTGCGAGTGGCAGGATCCGTCCGGCTGCCCTGTCAGCCACGCGCACTCTGCATGGGGGGAAAGTCCGGACGTTTACAAATTCCCCCCGGATGCTATTTTTAACTCAAAAAATCCGGACATGTCCGGCAGAATCTGGACGAATGGTAACCCTAAGTAAGTCAAACATGAGACAGCATTGCAAAATCTACTGAAAATTAACTTTTGATTGCTATATGGGACTTGATTTTGAAAGGAGACTGGACCTGATCCCCTAAATATCACTCACCTTTTTGCATCCCCATTTACCATTTTGTGGGTGCTATTAGATACTGAGGTATCTAAATGGCAAGATTTGTACCAGCAATTAACTGTGGGCACAGGAATATGAGAAAAATTAATTATGGGTAAAAAAAAAAAATCGCAGAAGTTAGGGCTGGCACTGAAAATCTAGCCAATGGCTTGTGACTTTGAACTCCTTGCAATTTCAGTAGGACTTTGTGTCTCAGTATCTTAAATACTCAGTGTTCATCACAAACATAAAGTTTTGTTAATGTAAACTTAGGTTGTCAATTAAAATAGCAATTACAAAAACTATATAGCAAGGATGTTTACCATTAATAAAATATAAGCATTGATCAGTTAAGATGTAGTGTAAGTAAAGACTGTAATACTCCATCTGTTTATGAGAAAATTCATACAGCACAGTCTAATACCAGCCTTAACTCTGTCTACAAACCTAACACATCACTTTTGTAGTTATAAGAAGTTTCAGCTGCAGATGGAACAGGGAAGAAAAGTTGAGATCCAGATCTAGATCCAAACCTTTGCAAAGTTTGAGCAGTTAGGATCCAGCCAGCGTTAAGGTTGTAGTTGGAATGTCCAATATGACTTTTCACACATTTTGTGTGTGCAGTTGCATGGTTACTGTTGTTTATAAGCTGGCCATGAATATAACTGTTTTATACTAGTTGGGAACCAGTTGTGCGTTCCCATGCCTTCCTACCATGATGAAAAACTCTAGTGCTGTAATCAGGTTGTTAGTAAGGTGGATGTGTTGGACTTGCCAACCCTTCCCCCTGATTTTTCCCTCCAAAAAGGATATGAGAATCTTCAGTGAATCATAATGGGGTTACTGAGCTTTGTGCTAATCCTATAGCTCTATCATACTGAAGGTTCTTTCCATGGGCTGTGTGAATTTTTGCTGACATAACATTTTGGGAGGATTATTACTAACAAAAATTTAAGACAAATAAAATTCTCAGAACTTGAATGTAGTAACTTCTAAATGGCAGGGCTGTAATACTAGGCTAAGCAGCCGCATTGGACTCCTCTGAAGAGTCTCAGGTGTTTGGGCAATGGAAAATTGTTACCTTGCTTGGAGTGATGAGTTCTGAGCACATCTGAAAATTGGGCCACTTTTATTTAGATGCCTCAATATTGATTTAGGAACTTGGGGGGAAATTTTCAAGGGCAGTTAGGGACCTAACTCCCATTGCAAGTCATTGTGAGTTGTGTGTGTAATTCTCATTTGTGCCTTTGAAAATCTACCCCTAGTTTTTGACACCCAGTTTTGAAAATTTTGGCCATTATGATAAGTAGTACTAACAACTTTGATGCTATCTAGATATCTTAAAGTTTCAAGGTTAAAACAAAGTCTTTTATAAATTATATATGTATAATTATAAAACATTAGACTCCAGTTCTTCAATTTTGAAAATGTGTGATGTTTTTAACTCCTGAACTATTAAAAGTATTTACTTGTAACTTTTCCCAAAAATGCTTCTGAAAGGCAAGAGTAAGTGGTATAATTTTGGTTATGACAAGCATTTGTTTTGTCCCTAATGATGATAAAACCCCACTTAAAAAAAAAAAGTGAAGGGATTTGTAGCCTTGGAGTCTCTGTGAATGCCTAGATAATATGGTATTCATGTGCAACTTTTTCCCTATAAAGTACATGTGTGGTGTGATGTTTTCATTACTAGTACTTCTTATTTACATGTTCTTCACCTGCATACTGAATGTGAATGTGTAGGACTTTGTTTTGTCTTATTCCAACAGATGGATATATGTTGATATATACACAGTGAGCCACCTACTTCTCCAACTGAACACTGAGTCATGTGCACGTTATGAAAACTCAAGGTGTTGTCTGAGTAAATCCCTAAATATAAGCATTTCTTTTCTTTACAGCAGCATAAAAGAGAAGTGTTAGGAGCTGCTCTTAACCCTTTGGAGTCGGAAGAGAAAAGGTAACATTAAGCAACATTTTCTGGATATTTAAAGGTATACATTGTATATACTTGAAAATGCTATTTACTTAGCAGACTCAGGCTGATGTTTTTAGAGAGCTCAAAAATGAGAACT
Organism: Malaclemys terrapin pileata; assembly: GCF_027887155.1. Lineage (NCBI taxonomy): Eukaryota > Metazoa > Chordata > Testudines > Emydidae > Malaclemys > Malaclemys terrapin. The sequence continues at coordinate 152,273,507 of NC_071505.1, forward strand.
TTGAAGAACAGGAGGGATGCTGGGGCAGGAGAAAGAGAATAAAAAAATTACAACAACTTTTTGGAAACTTCTGCAAATTTTGGCAGAAATTATGCAAGAACAGATTATAAATTGGAAACCACCATAAACATTAATGTATATAATTTACACAATACAAGTTCACAAATATTAGGAATTCAATGGGATTTTCAGAAGTATTAAAGATTGATCATGGTGCAATAATAATATAAATGTATATATTTAAGTTTTATTAATTCAGTGAGACAAATGCTGCATCTCCTTTTTCAGTCAAGAATCCTTCAGTAAGAGTTTTGCCTAACTGAGGAGTGAATAAGGTCTAAACTACTAATTAAAATATTCAGTCATTTTACTACTGTGTATAACAAAGCACTGGCAATATTAAAAATTGATAATCTTCCTACTTATTAAAATGTGAACTTCGTAAACACAATATAGTTTTGCAGTGTTCCTGTCCTTTTTAACAAATATTTGAGTGAACAAATTTACAAGCAGGTCTGTCTGTGAAAACAGCATATTTTAAGAAAATATTAGAGAATATTCACAGAAAGCAACTTTTGAATTATCATTCATAAGTATTTGCTCTTGAAACAAGATGCTGAGAGCTACTCATCCTGTCCGAAAACAGAAACATATGATTTATTGCCCAGTAAAAACATCTTGTCTTTTGAATGTAAGTATTCGTAACGATCTGCTCACCAATGAGATACAGACTAAAAATTATTCAAATAATTTTCAATAACAAATTTAAGAGAATAATGCATAGATAATTCAGGAACATATTAAAAAGTATAATTGGTTAACTATACTGCTAGCTGTAACACTCTGGTTACCTTTCCCAGACCTGAAGAAATGCTCTGTGAAGCTTGAAAGCTTGTCACTTCCACCAACAGAAGTTGGTCCAATAAAATATATTACCTCACCTACCTTCTCTCTCTTAAATTATCAGTCATTTGCCCTGCTGTAATTAGCATTTGCAGCATACATTTCCACTGTTTTAGAAGTAAGGGCCAGACTTGTGGCCTGGTATTGCATTGTGGCATAGGATCATAAATAGGGGGAAGACCCACTTCCTCCCCTCCCTCCTCCCCACCCCCCGCGACTAGGGTTGCCAAGCATCCAATTTTTGACCAGAATGCCCAGTCAAAAAGGGGCCCTGGCAGCTCTGGTCAGCACCACTCCCAGGAGCGACCGGCATGTCCCTGCAGCCCCTAGGTGCAGGTGAGATCAGGGAAGCTCCACACCCTGCTCTCACCCTGAGTGCCGCCTCTGTAGCCAATGGGAGCTGCGAGGGCGGTGCCTGTGGGGGCAGGCAGCGTGCACTGTGCAGAGCTGCCTGGCCACTCCTCCATCTAGGGTCCGGACATGGCAACTGTTTCCAGGAGCAATGCAGAGCCAAGACAGGCAGGGAGCCTGCCTTAGCCCCGTTGCACCACTGACTGGGAGCCGCCTGACGTAAGCAAGCCCCGGCTGGAGCCCACATCCCAACCCCCCTGCCCCGGGTCAGAACCCCCTCCCACCCCAAATTTCCTCCCGGAGCCCACACCCCACACCCCATCCTGCACCCCAATTCCCTGCCCCAGCCTTGAGCCCTCTCCTGCACCCAAACTCTCTCCTGGAGCCTGCACCCCACATCCCCTCCTGCACTCCAACCCTCTGCCCCAGCCCTGAGCCTGCTCCCGGAGCCCACACCCCCTCCTGTGTCCCAACCCCCTACCCCAGCCCAGAGCCCCCTCCTGCACCCTGAACCACTCATTTCTGGCCCCACCCTGGAGCCTGCACCCCCATCTGGAGCCCTCACCTCCTCCCGCATCATCCCACCCACCCTGCCCCAGTCCAGTGAAGAAAGTGAGTGAGGGTGGGGGCGAGCAAGCGACGGAGGGAGGGGGGCAGGAGTGAGTGGGGGGTGGGGCATCAGAGAAGGGGTGGAGCAGAGGCAGGGCCTCAGGGCAGGGGGCAGGACAAGGGTGTTGGGTTTTGTGCAATTAGAAAGTTGGCAACCCTAACCCTGATTCTTGTACATCTTGGCTGTAGATGGGTATAGAGAGGGAGAGCCAGGTCTGTGTGGTTGGTGTGTTTTGTCAAGAAAGGATCAGGAAGGGAATGGGAAATGGGGGGACCCTACATTTCTTCTCCTACCTTTGGTGGCTGGTCCATGGAAGAAGCTGATAATCTGTTAAATTGCTCTAGTGAGTTACTTTCCCCAGGAACAAGGCAGGGAATTTACACTTTGAAAGACAATTCTTTTCCTGAGCTCCCCGTGGGGTGGTTGCATCTGCTCCTCACCACTTATGCAAGACTGTGCCTAAAGACTCATTCTAGTCCTATGTATTTAATTGTTGCTAACAAAATTTGTTGCAAAGTCTTACACGTGTGCTTCTCTTTAGGCAGAGTGAGTTGTCCTATTGAACTCAATAAGACTAATCACAGTGCTTAAAGTTAAGCAAGCGTTTGAGTGTTTGCAGGATTGGAGACATAGTTTTTAATTTCTTTTTTTTGCTGAAAGTGTAGGAAAATATTTATTAAAATGTGTTAAGTTTATGGGATCTTCCCCAATCATCTGGCAGTTTGAGAGAAGCAAAATTTGCATTTCTATTTATCCACAAAAATCCACAGTTTTGGTAGGTCCTTAACTGTAAGGCATGAAGAAGAATGGACTGTTATCATTTTTCTCCTTACAAGCACGGTTAAATCTTCCAGCTAGAAAAGGATGGGTCATATAATTAATTACGGAGAAGTAAGGTGCAGATTACATTGCAGGTGGAAGAGAGACAGGAGATCCAACAGATGTGTGTGTGTGGGGGTATGGAGTGTGTGCATAAGTGTGGTATGGAGTGCATGAACTCTCGCTTATAATTTCTTCACATATACCTCAGACATTTTATTTAGTAATACGATATGCAGATTGTTCAGGAGCCAGCAGCAGTTCTTCCACCTGAATGTCAAAACTGACAGGATTCTTAAATCAAACCTCAGCAACAACTTGTATTTTAAAGCAAGCAGCCCAAAGATCTGGGCACCAACTGTGGCCAACATAGTGCAGAATTGTTTTCCCACCCCTTTAATTCTCCCCGCTTTTATCTCTCTAATTACAAGGAGCACGGTTGCAGTGCAGATGAGCTATAAATCTATATGGAAGTATGATCAAAGAGCAGGAATACTTGTTGAAAACTGGGAGATTTCTGGGATTTGAAGCTGCCCAGGGAAGATGTTTTCTTGTTTTCCAGACACATCTAATAAATTTTCCCCTTGATTTTTAAGACTCCAGTATGCTGTAGGGGTGGGTGGTATGAACTCCTAATTCACTCGTTTCCCTATTTTTATTTTTTGGGGATATATGGAACGTGGTTTAATTTGCTACACAACTGATTACAGAACCCTTAATGAATACTACCTATGACTGGGTGACAAGTTTTTACTTGAGATCCAGAACAGAACATTTTCAAAGTTTAGGGATGTTTGGAGCCAGGGCTTTTGTTTTGGCTTTATATACAGAGGTGTGTGGGGGGCGGGGGGAGGGGAGGGCTGTGAAGTACAAATTAGAATCCAAACTTTTGGGGTGTTCTGCTCTGGTGTCCTGTGTCAAATTTAAACATGTGATAACATTTCAAGGTAAGAAAATACTCCACAAGTCTCCAAGCTCAATACCTCTTCCCTTCTGCTCCCTCCCTCTGCAAATGTCTGCAGATAACAATGTCCAACCCCCCACACTCTTATGTCTCCTAAGGTATGACCTTATGGCATGTGCATCCATTAACCAATTGGCTAGATGGGCCAAAGACAACAGTTAGCGAGGGGAAGCACAACATTGTGTGTGTGCATGTGTGAGAGAGACAGAAAGAGAGATTTGACTGTTCAGATGATTTTTATAAAAGGCTTCTATTTCCATTCTGATTATCAGCCTCAGTTGTGTATTTCATTGTGGCTCTCTGAATTCTCCCCTGTAACTTGGTCACTGTGTTCAATACATCCATATGTATAATAGACATGGAATCTCACGTAATCATTTCCCTGCCATTGCATAAACAACAAGGAGTCTGGTGGCACCTTAAAGACTAACAGATTTATTTGGGCATAAGCTTTTGTGGGTAAAAACCTCACTTCTTCGGATGCATAGAGTGAAAGTTACAGATGCAGGCATTATATACTGACACATGGAGAGCAGGGAGTTACTTCGCAAGTGGAGAACCAGTGTTGACAGGGCCAATTCAATCAGGGCGGATGTAGTCCACTCCCAATAATGGATGAGGAGGTGTCAATTCCAGGAGAGGAAAAGCTGCTTCTGTAATGAGCCAGCCACTCCCAGTCCCTATTCAAGCCCAGATTAATGGTGTTAAATTTGCAAATGAATTTTAGTTCTGCTGTTTCTCTTTGAAGTCTGTTTCTGAAGTTTTTTTGTTCAATGATAGTGACTTTTAAATCTGTAATAGAATGACCAGGGAGATTGAAGTGTTCACTTACTGGCTTATGTATGTTACCATTCCTGATGTCCGATTTGTGTCCATTTATTCTTTTGCGGAGGGACTGTCCGGTTTGGCCAATGTACATGGCAGAGGGGCATTGCTGGCACATGATGGCATATATAACATTAGTGGATGTGCAGGTGAATGAGCCCTTGATGGTGTGGCTGATGTGGTTGGGTCCTCTGATGGTGTCGCCAGAGTAGATATGGGGACAGAATAGGCAACGAGGTTTGCTACAGGGATTGGTTCCTGGGTTGGTGTTTCTGTGGTGTGATGTGTAGTTGCTGGTGAGTATTTGCTTCAGGTTGGGGGGTTGTCTGTAAGCGAGGACTGGCCTGCCTCCCAAGGTCTGTGAGAGTGAAGGATCATTTTCCAGGATAGGTTGTAGATCATGGATAATGCGCTGGAGAGGTTTTAGCTGGGGGCTTTATGTGATGGCCAGTGGTGTTCTGTTATTGTCCTTGTTGGGCCTGTCCTGTAGTAGGTGATTTCTGGGTACCCATCTTGCTCTGTCAATCTGTTTCCTCACTTCCCCAGGTGGGTATTGTAGTTTTACGAATGCTTGATAAAGATCTTGTAGGTGTTTGTCTCTGTCTGAGGGGTTGGAGCAAATTCGGTTGTATCTTAGGGCTTGACTGTAGACAATGGATCGTGTGATGTGTCTTGGATGGAAGCTGGAGGCATGTAGGTACGTATAGCGGTCAGTAGGTTTCCGGTATAGGGTGGTGTTTATGTGACCATCACTTATGTGACCATCACTTATTTGCACTGTATCTGACCATCACTTCTGTGACCATCACTTATTTGCACTGTATCTACAGTGCAAATAAGTGATGGTCACATAAATACCACCCTATACCGGAAACCTACTGAGCAACATTTTAGGCTTCTCTGAAGGCAAGAGAAAGGAATTATTTATTGCTCTGTTTGTGATCAGAATGAGATGACCTGACCATGTAGGACAAATCCCATCATATAGTGCTCTTCAAGAGATACCATGGGCATAGCAGCTTCCAGATTCTCCAACAATGCTCCTTTTGAAAAAATGGCTTCTAAAATACTAATTTTTTCCTTGAGCAAATTTGAGACAGAGCATATACAACAGAACATTTTATTATAATAACTAGTTCTAGAAACTACTTCTGTCTTGTGGATTCTTCACTCCTCCCCATCCTAACACTGCCTCTTTAAAATCATTAAAGTAAATGAATAATCCACACTCGGAGCAAAGCCTTTCAGAGGGAGAGAGTTTGTTGAAGGAAGAATTTGCTTTTTGGTAAATAGTTTCTTTCAAGGTCTTGTTAAATAAACAGCCAAAGCTTCTGTTGGAAAATAAAAAATAAAGCTGTAACTTAGAAGTTTGTCCATGTAACTCTGCATAGCTTCAGAAAGTTAAATCACTGATAAAGCTAGAATAGGGTAGATTGACTCCACCTTCCTAACACTGGAGATGAGACATTAGTGCTGGGTGTTTGTGCTCTGAGATAACCCTGGGACAAGTACAGCTGTTTTTGTGGTGAGATTCCCCTTAATGTACTGCTTTATAATTCTTAAAAAGTTCTTGGTGGAGAGGTTGCACTAAGGGTTATGAATTCCCTGATTTGGCTTTCTTTGATTGTCTTCCTTTTGTTCCATAGTTGGCTGTGAGGTGCAGGTAAAAAAACAAAGTGAAGAAGAGTGGCTGTGATATGTTTGGTTTTGGCTGATCAGGGTTAGAGGCATCCACAGACTATCCCCTCAGTTAAATAGACACACTTTGACCATCTGTTCAAGCCCTGGCACCATAGCCACGCCTATTGACATTGATACTTGCCAGCTACCGTTAAAGTCATTCACTTGCAGCAGTGTAGGGGGTAATTCTAGATAGGGAGTATCAATAACGTTGCTATGTATAGTTGGTAAATAGTGATATCGGTATTTGTCACATCCTGTAAACATCAGGTATGCCAATCTAAAGGGAAAGTTGTCATCCCTGCAGATTTGTTCCTCATATGCGAGATGGAGAAATCGGCTTCTTACTTTTGCTGGCACTGGAGTTTGCTGTTTTTCCTACCTTGGTTGGTTCGAAGCATCCAGCCAAGATTGGCAGGACTGCCTGTCGGGGAGAGGCCACCAGCTTTGCTGCGGTGGCTGCTGCTGTTCTACCTGCCATGAATAATAGCCCAGTGCGCTAGTTAATCATTACATTGTAACTTTTTCCTGTTCCCTCATAACTAATCACTGCCTAGGGAACATGGGCAACCGCAGTTGGGCCACCGACACAAAGTTCAACATTGTGTGTGTGTATTTCTGTTTACACATATGCATATATGCAGCCTTCTTCAGTATATGTTCCGGTAAAGCTAATAGAGCTGTGCCAGTCTCTGTCAACCTGTCTGTCTTTTGGGGAAAAAAAGGTTTACCCCCCTCCTTGCTACTTCTGCAACCACATGCAAAAATGTTTGGTCTCTTTATGCAAAACTCTGCTGTGATGTTGCTCCTCATCCAACTTTAGTGGAAGAATGGAATCACAGGATGCTAAGGTTTTGGCTGACTTAGAGAACATCTTAGGATTAGTTGCCCCTGAGCTGTGTTGGTTTTTGAGGATTGTGAGCTGGCACTTGTGCAGTGAACAGGACAACACTTCTGTCTTAATCTACCAGAACTCAAACCACTGGGATTAGGGAAAACTGTGGACTATGACTCGGATATCAATGGAAACTTGGGGTCTATTGGGAATTAGATAGTTAACCACAGTGAACCTTGCTCACATGCACGTGATTGAACTAATTGCCAGATTATAAGTCAGGATGGAGTTTTCCTTCACAGAACTTTGTTTTTTCATCTTCCTCTGGTCCACAGACTGTCTCTTAGTGTCAGATGGGTGTGGCCTACATGACCCTTTGCATTTGTGCAGGGTGAACAGACTTTGGTGCACTTGATTCCTTTCAGTCATCTCTTTCTGTGATTCCATGTACTGCAACAGCAAGGATGAGAAATCATTCAGTAACAAGCAGTCTTTTTGTTACTAAGATGCCTGTGCCCAGGTGTAAGAATAGTTGCCCTTTAGCTGATGTGGTGTCTGCATGGAGCAAACTAGCTTCAATCAGCTCAGGCAAGTGGCTTTTTTGCTATTCACTGAGCAAGTGTTATTGATGGAGCATCGATAGAACCACCAGGCATTCAGACACTGCAGTTGTGGCTACCAATATAAGAACTTGGTTTGACAGAGAGAGCTGCTGTAAAAGGCAGGTCAAACATCTCCTGCAGGAGGTCTGGGATTTTTGCTTTCAGCATTTTGCTGCATCCCACCAACTTCAACAGCCGTATCTTTTACTGGCTGGATGAGTTATGTTTTTTTTTCCTTTCTCTCTTTTTAAACAGACAGTTATTTACTTCTTGGAATTGATTCAAGGACCTATGTGGCAGTGTTATAATGTTATTCAGTGTACCCTCCAGGTGCCCAGTTAATTTGTAAGACTTTCAGTCAAGGCTGATTCAAGTTATGCAGTCACCACACTAGTGCTATCAACAACAGGGTTAAAAAGAAAGAAAGAAAGACAGAAAGAAAGAAAGAAGCAAATAAAATGGCAGATGGCAGAGTTGGAGACATCAAGAATCCAACATGTGTGTGGGCTGGACCACTGAAATGGCAGCAGCATGTTACAGGGTTAAGTGGAAGATGTTTTCTCAGAGCTGCATTTGGGCTTTCATCCTTAGAACGGGTAAAGTCTATATTATCTTTTCCCTTCCAAGTGCTTGGAGTCTTATCGTGCATAATTCTCATTAGTGTTAATGGATCTTCAATGCATATGTCCCTTTGTATGAAGAGGAGAAGAGATCCTTTAAAGGTGGAAGAGAAGATGCTGGGAAGTGGTCAGAAACTCCTGGAGGAAGACAGGCAGCTGAAAACTAGTTTAATTTTTGCTGGCAAGAGACCAACAACAGTAACCTTGGTAGTCAGTCCAGAGGATGGGTTTAAAAAAAAATAAAAATCCTGAAGTAATGACCCCAGGCCACCAAAAAGGAGAGAACTTGGGTCCTTGAGCATGAAAAGTACTTTTCTTTTCTCTGCATTAAAGTATCTTTGCAGAGCTAGATATGGGCACATCAAAATGATCTCATAATGGTGCTTGCTATGTTCTTTGAGAGTTGGAACTGCTCAGCTTCTTTAGGCTTTATGTCCCAAGGACTCAAAGCCCCACTCTGACAGCCTTCCCTTATAAGTGCCTCTCACCAACAGTATAAAGAGAGAGAAATTCCTGCAGTCTAATTACTCTGTGATAAAAGATGACACCTCAGCCCCAAACTCTTTGCTAATATGCAAACATATAATAGGCATCTTGGGGGTGAATTTTACCTTGTTTGTGCATCTAGCTTCGAGTTCCAATATATGACATAAGCCTCCTTGGAATTCCACAGACCAGAAAATGGTAAATTTTCCAGATGAGCTCCTCAATCAAGACTAGACGCATCTAGTCCTTATCATGATGGTGATCAAAGGAGGTCTTTGAATCTTGTACTGAAGAGTCTAATTAAGCAGATGATTATTATTATTATGTTATTGCATTATTGTAATTGCTAGAAGACCTAGTTATGAACCAAGATCTCATTGTGCTAGTCGCTGTACAAACACAGAATAAAAAGATGGTCCCTGCCCTGAAGAGTTCACAATTTAAATATAAGACAATAGACCATGGATGGATACAGACAAGAGACAGACTGAGGGTGTACCATAAGGAAACAACTGGACAGTATTGGTTAGCATGATAGGTAGTGGTCTCAGCACACCAGCAGGTAGAGTCTCCTGGATATATGTTGGGAGGATTAGTCTTGTTGGGACTCTTGAATCGACAAAAAATAGGATCGTCACCCATGTCCACTGTGGAAGTCTGGGAGATGCCCCTTGTTGGGCTGCTATGTGGTTCATCTGTAAGTATTCTTCTTCCCAGGGTGTATTGTTACAGCTGGCTAATCTCTGAGGATAGAAATAAGAACAAAAGAATGGCCATACTGGGTCAGACCAGAAGTCCATCTAGCCCAGTATCCTGTCTTCCAACAGTGGCCAATGCCAGGTGCCCCAGAGGGAGTGAACAGGTATTCTTCTTCGAGTGATTGTTCACGTCAATTACACATTAGGTGTGCGCGCGCCGCGTGCACGGATGTCAGAAACTTTTTCCCTTAGCGGCTCCTGTCGGGTCGGCAGGGCCCCTCCCCCCCCCTCCTGCCAGAGCGGCGCCCCGCTCTAGGGTGTATATATATATATATCCCTGCAGACCCGGCCCCTTCAGTTCCTTCTTACCGTCCGTGGCAGCGTTGGAACAACTCTGTCTCTCGTCTGAGAGTGTCCCTTAGCATAGTCATTAGTGTTATCTGAACAACAGTTATCAGTTCTTTAGTTGTTAGTGTTTAGCTTAGCTGTTAACAGTTCATTAAGTACTTGAAGTTCTTGCTGTGGTTGTTTGGTCAACCCCGGCACCGGTCCTGGGCGGCGGGGCATGCCGCACGCCCAAGGCTTCAAGGCTTGTGCCACGTGCCGTAAGCCTATGCCATTGAGCGACCCCCATGATTCGTGTCTCCGCTGCCTGGGGGAAACTCACCAGAAAGAGCGCTGCAAGATCTGTAAGGCCTTTAAGCCCAGAACTAAGAAAGAAAGAGACTTTCGCCTCAAGCAGCTGCTCATGGAGATGGCGTTACAGCCCTCCACTTTGACGGCACCGTCTGCCTCAGTGCGGAGCGCCCCGACATCAGTTCGGGGACCGGCGCCGGCAGGTCACCTGAAGCCCACAGCACTGACCCAACGGGGGCAGTTACGGCACCGGTCGTCTTTGTCGACAAAATCGAAGGGCCAACCCAAGGCCTGAGGACGCTCCCCGCATAAGAGGGCAGCGCCAGCGAAGACCTCGAGTGCGCCTAAGGCCGGCACGGCCACGGCACAGGCCCCGGTAGTGGCTCCGGCGCCGAAAGGCCCGTCGAGCCCCGGGATAGGCGCGTCGAGTGAGGAAGAAGGGCTGGAGGAGCTCTTGGAACAGCCCTCCACATTTGAGGCAGCAAAAGACCTCATTGCATTGTCCGTTGAGGGCCCTCCACAAACTAAGGACACTCCGCCGAGACTGCCACCCAGAGGCAAGCCGGCGATGGTGCGCCCATCACGGTCGCCATCCCGGCACCGTTCAAGGCACCGGTCCCGGTCGAGTTCCGCCTCGGTGGACTCCCGGTTGCCCTCCGCGCAGAAAGCGCCACAACCGTTGGGCCTCAGTAAGAGGTCGGCACCGACTCAGCAGCCATATGCGAGTTGGCACCGGGATGCGTCAGTGACACGTTCCCCGAGACCGACCACCCGTAGTCGTTCCCGGTCCCGTGGTCACCGGTACCGATCCAGGTCCAGGTCGGCGAGACGCTGCTCCAGGTCGTGGTCGCGGAGACGCTACTCCCCAAACCCGGACCGGCACCGTTCTACGGCTCCGCCGTGGCCTTCTAGATCACCGACCGTGGTGTCGGAGACTGACTCGGGCTGGTACGGCGGGTATGCCCACAGGGCACAGGCTAGTAGAGACTATGAAGCCTCTGGTCATCCCCAATGGGGCCAACCAAGCCAATGGCCATTCTGGACACCCTGGGCCTACCACCAACAAGGGCCCCCATCTAGGGCCTCGAGATCTGGGCCATCAGGGTACCAATCCCGCTCTCCGCGGTACCGTCCGCCCTCTCACAAGGAGGCAACAATCTCTAGACCGCAAGAGCGGGAGGGAGTGGACTCGGCACCGAGCACAGTACCGTCCCAGTCCCACACCATGGGACAGGCCCCAGAGGAACAACCAGTCGATGACGGGTTGCAGGAAGGTGAGGATGGGCAAAAGGCCCCGATCTCTTCCTCCTCGCCGGATGAGGCAGTGGCGGGCACGACAGTGTCTGGCCCTCCCCCGATTGATCAGCGAGCGCACCAGGACCTGCTTCGCCGGGTAGCCCTCAATCTGGGCTTGCAAGCGGAGAAGACTGTAGAGTAGGAGTACCCCATGGTCGACATCCTGAGCCCGGAGGGCCCCTCCAGAGTCGCTCTCCCGATTATACGGACAGTCCAGTCTAACTATAAGACGGTATGGCAAACGCCTGCCTCCAGTGCACCAACTGCAAGAGGCGTGGAGAGAAAATACTTTGCCCCATCTAGAGGGTTTGACTTCCTCTTTCTGCACCCATCTCCTTGTTCGCTGGTAGTCTCTGCAGTCAACGAACGAGAGCGTCATGGCCAGCAAGCCCCTGCGCCCAAGGGCAAGGAGGCGAAACGATTGGACTTATTCGGGAGGAAAGTCTACTAGTCTGGGGGCCTCCAACTGAGGATTGCTAATCAACAGGCGATTCTAAATAGGCACAATTTTAATTCTTGGGCATCAGTCTCCAAGTTCAAAGAATCCCTACCTCTGGACACATGTCCAGAGTTCACGGCCCTGGTGGACGAGGGGATGGCGGTGGCCAAAACTTCATTGCAGGCCTCCCTCGACTCAGCTGATGCAGCGGCTAGGACAATCGCATCAGGGGTAGTGATGAGGCGTTCGGCATGGTTACAGGCTTCTGGCCTCCCGCCAGAGGTGCAGACCACCCTGCAGGACCTCCCGTTTGAAGGGTCAGGCTTGTTCTCAGACCAAACGGATGCCAGGCTACATAGCCTCAAGGACTCGCGAGCAACCCTAAAGTCGTTAGGAATGCATACCCCAGTGACACAGCGCAAGCCCTTTAAGCCTCAGCCACCACAGAGGCAGTACCACCCTCGCCCTCGGCACGAACCGTACCGCCGTCGTGGCAGGGATAACAGGCGAAGACGTAACAATACGCCTAACCAAGGCCAAGGTCATGGCCAGGGCAAGCCGCAGCCAGGGAATAAACCAGGCTTTTGAAGTTACGCTCAAGGACAGCGTACCACATCCCATGCCGGATCCACCTTTAAGTTTCAAAGACCGCCTGTCCCATTTCTACCGGGCATGGTCGCGCATAACATCGGACCGCTGGGTCCTGCGCACGGTGAAGGCGGGCTATACCCTCCAGTTTTCCTCGCTCCCTCCCTCCCATTCCCCTTCCCCATCCCTCTTCAGGGACCCCTCTCACGAGCAACTTCTCATGCAGGAGGTGCAGACCCTCCTCACAGTGGGAGCAGTGGAAGAGGTCCCACCAGACCTAAGGGGAAAAGGATTCTACTCCAGGTACTTTCTGATTCCCAAGGCAAAAGGGGGCCTCCGTCCCATTTTGGACCTGCGTGAACTGAACAAGTTCCTGGTCAGAACGCGTTTCCGTATGGTCTCCCTTGGAACTATTATCCCATCCCTGGATCCGGGGGATTGGTACGCTGCCCTCGATATGGAAGATGCGTATTTTCACATCGCCATCAATCCGGCCCACCGGTGGTTCCTGCGCTTCACCGTCAACCAGCGCCATTTCCAATTTACAGTCCTGCCCTTTGGCCTAGCATCAGCACCGTGAGTGTTCACAAAATGCATGTCCGTGGTAGCAGCCTTCCTTCGGAAAAGAAGGATGTGCGTGTTCCCGTACTTAGACGACTGGCTCCTCGCGGGCAGGTCGGAGGCCGAGGTCCGCTCTCACGTGATGCTGGCCTTACGGATGTTTGGCAGGCTCGACCTACTGGTCAATGTGCCCAAGTCCACATTAACGCCCACACAGAGACTGGACTTCATAGGCGCAGTCCTGGACTCGGCGACCGTGCGGGCAAGTCTCCCAGAGTTGCGGTTCTTGGCAATTCAAGGGGCTGTAAGCTCTGTCCAGAAATTTCCCACGTCAACGGCAAGGTGCTGCATGCAGTTCCTGGGACACATGGCAGCCTGCACGCATGTGGTCAGACATGCCCGCCTAAGGCTCAGACCCTTGCAGTTGTGGTTTACCCAAACGTACCGCCCCAACAGAGACCCCTTGGATCTGGTTGTGACGATCCTGGCTCGGGTGTTGAGCTCGCTCCGCTGGTGGCTCGATCAACAGCAGGTCTGCGAAGGGATCCCCTTCGCTGCCCCACAACCCACCCTGACGTTAGTAACAGATGCATTGGACCTGGGTTGGGGGGCACACCTGGGGGAACTGTGGATCCAAGGATTGTGGTCCAGGGAAGACAGGTTGCTTCACATCAATCTGGAGGAGCTGAGGGCGGTTTGCCTCGCCTGCCAGACCTTCCACGCCACCATAGAAGGTCACAGCGTGGCAGTTCTGACGGACAACACTACCGCCATGTTCTATATAAACAAGCAGGGCGGGTCTCGGTCCTCTCCCCTCTGTCGCGAGGCACTCCAATTATGGGACTTCTGTATAGCCCATGCGGTCCATCTTATTGCAACGTATCTCCCAGGGATCCAAAACAGGTTAGCGGACCGCCTCAGCCGATCCTACCACATGCACGAATGGGCTTTGAGGCAGGACGTCCTGCATTCAATCTTCCGGAGGTGGGGCTTTCCCCGGGTGGATCTTTTCGTCACCAAGGACAACAGACAATGCCCTCAGTTTTGCTCGTTTCAGAATCTCAGCCCGGGATCGTTGGCAGATGCCTTCGCAATTCCGTGGGGAGGGAGCCTGAGGTATGCCTTCCCGCCATTCTCACTCATCCACAAGGTCCTCCTCAAGACCCGCAGGGACAAGGCGACAATTATTCTCATCGCCCCGGCGTGGCCACGGCAGCATTGGTTCATGACCCTGCTGGAATTGTCCATAGCCAACCCGATTACCCTTCCGCTCCATCGCGACCTAGTCACACAGGACAGGGGTCGACTACTCCACCTGAACCTATCGTCGCTACATCTCACAGCGTGGTATCTCTCTGGCTGAACGATGCGGAACACAGGCTCTCACCAGGTTCAGCAAATTCTCCTTGGTAGTAGGAAGCCCTCCACAAGAGCGACCTACCTTGCCAAATGGAAGAGGTTCTCCCACTGGTGCGAGCCTCAGCACATACAGCCTCTGCAAGTCTCAGTTCCATTGATCCTGGACTACTTACTACACCTCAAGCATCAGGGGCTCGCCCCCGCCTCGATTAAAGTGCATTTAGCTGCCATATCGGCGTTCCACCCGGGGAAGTTGGGAGTGTCAGTGTTCTCCAACCCCACAGTAGCCCGATTCCTCAAGGGGCTGGAGAGGGTGTTTCCCTACTCGCGCCCACCAGTCCCTGCGTGGAGTCTGAACCTAGTCCTAACTAAGCTCATGGGACCTCCCTTTGAACCCCTAGCCACTTGCTCCCTCATGCACCTCTCGTGGAAGGTGGCGTTTCTCGTGGCCATCACATCGGCCAGGAGGGTATCGGAATTGAGGGCTCTCACTTCAGAACCCCCTTATACAGTTTTCCATAAAGATAAGGTGCAACTGAGGCCACACCCCAAATTCCTCCCAAAAGTGGTCTCGCAGTTTCACATGGGGCAGGACATTTGTCTACCAGTGTTCTTCCCTAAACCCCATACGGACCCTTGCCACCGCAGCCTCCATACCCTCGATGTTCGGAGGGCATTGGTGTTCTATCTGGAGCGGACCAGGTCGTTCCGCAGAACACCTCTGCTGTTTATTGCCGCTGCGGAACGTATGAGAGGCCTGCCTATCTCGACACAGCGCTTATCAGCATGGATTGTGCATTGTATAAGCACGTGTTATGAGCTCGCCAACGTCCCGGCCCCAGAGATCCGGGCTCACTCGACTAGGGCCCAAGCGTCCTCGACGGCCTTCTTGGCACAGGTTCCTATCCAGGAAATCTGTAAAGCGGCCACCTGGTCGTCCGTACATACGTTCACAGCCCACTACGCGATCCACCATCAGACCAGAGAGGACGCGGTGGTCGGACGGGCTGTGCTACAGTCAGTTGTACCTTGACTCCTACCCACCTCCAATGGTAAGCTTGGGAATCACCTAATGTGTAATGGACGTGAACAATCACTTGAAGAAGAAAGAACGGTTACTTACCTTCTGTAACTGTTGTTCTTCGAGATGTGTTGTTCACGTCCATTACACTTCCCACCCTCCTTCCCCTCTGTCGGAGTCTCCGGCAAGAAGGAACCGAAGGGGCCGGGTCTGCAGGGATATATATACCCTGGAGCGGGGCGCCACTCTGGTGGGAGGGGGGGGCCCTCCCGACCCGACGGGAGCCGCTAAGGGAAAAAGTTTCCGACGTCCGTGCACGCGGCGCGCGTACACCTAATGTGTAATGGACGTGAACAACACATCTCGAAGAACAACAGTTACAGAAGGTAAGTAACCGTTCTATCATCAAGTGATCCATTCCCTGTCACTCATTCCCAGCTTCTGGCAATAGAGGCTTGGAACACCATCCTTGGCCATCCTGGCTAATAGCCATTGATGGACCT
Organism: Malaclemys terrapin pileata; assembly: GCF_027887155.1. Classification (NCBI taxonomy): domain Eukaryota; kingdom Metazoa; phylum Chordata; order Testudines; family Emydidae; genus Malaclemys; species Malaclemys terrapin. The sequence goes on from NC_071505.1 coordinate 152,289,303, forward strand.
AACCTCCATCAACTTATCTAGATCTATGGAAGCAACATTGCAAGGGGGAAACTAATTAGCTTTGTTGCTCCTCAGAGCCTCAGTTCTCTGAGAGAGAGAAAAGCCCTACATGTGTTTCTAATGTTAGTGACCACCTGCATATGTGAAGAGGCTCTCTCCTAGAATGATTTGCTTTCCATGGTTCTGAGCTTCACACATGGACTTCCAAGGAGAAAATATATAAAGAGAATTCTGGATGCTGGCAAGTAACTTTAGTTTCTCTAGGCCTTTGCTATAGTACAGGGGGTCAATGTTTAGTTGCCTGGGTTTTGTTTATGGTTCAGAGCCAGTAACTGAAAGGCAGCAGCAGGTGAGGAGTAATTTGCACTTTCCCTTAACTAGCATTAGACAGTTGTGCTGAATGTTTTCATTCTCCAGTCAGATCGTTCATTATGCTGTCTTGGAATGGTGAGCTGTTCATGTTTCCAGACCTGCATAGTCATTCTGTAGCATTGCAAGTCATTACACTAAGCTGGCTGCTGGATTTTGATCTCAGCCAGTAAAATGACCCTTTCTACATCTGTTGTCTACTTCAATGTACATCCTATATGTTTGTGTGTGTATATCTATCTATCTATCTATCTAAATTCTTATCTCACAAAATAGATTCTGTGTTTATCTGGATATCAGCACTCGTGAGCAAGAAGAATCACATATTGTCACCGCACAGACAGGTGTTTTCACATTGTCACTATGTGTACGTCTACACTGCAGCCAGGAGTGTGCTTCCCAGCATGGGCAGACAGATGCGCTAGCTCTGCTTGAGCTAGCACACTAAAAATAACAGTGTATCTATGGTAACATGGGTACCGGTTGGGGTTAGCTCCCTACTTATTTATCCAGAGGGTCTGGGCAGGTTTGTATTCAGGCGGCTAGCTAGCATTGCTGCCTGTGCTACCTCCAGCTACACTACTATGTTAAGCACGCAAGCTCGAGCAGAGCTAGCGCATGTCTGTCTACCTGCGCTGGGAAGCATGTTCCCAGGTGGAGTATAGACGTACCCTGTGAGTGCCACTAACACAATCAGCAGTGTAGCATCAGAGCTAAACTTGGTCCTGCATGTTCAAGTTTTGCTCTTTTCAAATATACAATTCAGAGGTCAGACTGAGTTGCAAAATCTGGGTCGCAGTAGGAGAGCGTATTTCGAACCTCCCTCAAATTACAGAGGTGTTTGTGTTTTGGATTCCAGTTTGGCATATTAGAGAAATACCTGGGAGGCCCTAATTGTGAAATTTGGGTTTGGATTTTGACTCCCCACCAAAAAGTTCAGGATACTGATGCAGGCCACCTTTAATGGAATTACAAGGTTTCACATACTGCTCAGACAATACATTTAGCAATGGCAATACATTTACAGTAGCTACAAATAACAGGTGAGTATTTAAATAGTACAGTGAACTATTTGATTATATATGAGATTTGAATGAGCTGTTTGCTTGTTTATTTTTAAACACAGAGTTTTCTAAAGAGAGATTTTTCTGTTCATGAATTTTTGTCAGCAGGAAAAGTAAGGAAATAACCCATGGACCCAATGCAGAATTCTCACCATGCAGAAAAAAATCCTGAGCTAAGCCTGAGCAAACTTCACACTTATTTGACATGAACTACATATGGAGCTCACGTTCTGGAATGCTCTGGACAAATCAAAAGGATGAGCTTCTCTGGCTTCAGAACAGTTTTTGTTATCATCCTGGCCCCATCTCTCATGGCAAACAAACGCACTTTGTTTTCAGACATTTCCTTTGTAAAGTCAATCTCCACAAGGGACATCCAAGCACCCCAAAGAGTCAAAGGGCCTACATTTTCATAGGTTATTGGAAATATGTAAATAAGCAACATCACAGAAACTTCCCCAAAGGGATAACAGATGAAGCCATGAAGGAAAGATAAAATGTGAAATTGCAGAGTATGAAGGAACAACCCCCAAATCCATACTTTTCTCTTAAGGGAACACAGGCTCAAACCACAGCATTGTGATACAGACCCTAGTTATTAACATCCAAAGCTTGAGTGTGTTTGGATCTGGGATTTTGCTAGAGACCATTTCTAATCTGAAAAGATTTTAAGGCATCTTGGTGAAGTTATAACCTGTCTCTAAAGCTATTTTAGTTACACATGATGCCTACCCATGGTGGATGAACAGTAGAGTAAGTCTTAAACATTTTTTTAATTTCCCTTAGAGGTGTTAAGTGTTAGCACAGTTTTATTGAACTAGAATTTAGATGAACTGAAAGGAGGTAATAACTTATACAGGAGACATTCCTGGGAACCAGCTATACAGACTGGGAAGAGAAGCTTTTTGGGGGTAATTTTTTTCTTTTTTTCAATGTGCTGCATACATTAAAGAGCTGGATAATGAAACTTGCTCCTCACAAAAAGATGACAGTGTTTTAAACCTGCACTGGTTCCAGGGCATCTGTGTTGAAACAGGTACCTCATTTGCTTGGCTCTCCTGAAGTAGTTTTATGGACTAAAGCACCGTACATATAGTGCACAGTGGCACTATTAGCATTTCAGAATGAGGTTGGGAAGCAAACTTATCTAGCTACAGCTACAGACTTAGGTGTAGTTAGTAAGGAGAGACAGTAACTCTCATTAAGCATAATTAAGCCTAATATAGACTGTAAACTGTTACTTACCTTAAACTTCTCTGCAGACAGTGTGGGAAAGGGATTAACCTAGCAGATATGGACCCTAATTACTACCTCCTTCATATTAAAGTTACCATCAGGAAGGTCTGTATCATAAATAAAACATAGTAGAGGATGAGAGACTGAGAAATATGTAAATTCATTGCAGAAAAAAGACCAAATTAAAAAAGAAAGTTGAGTGATGCTAGTGGAAGCACAATGGCACTCTGGCTAATTAGCAGGGCAAGTATGATAAATCCTTGACTTCTCACTGATAGAGCCTGCAGAGTCCAGTCTCTCATGCATAGCTGCCTCTGCGTGATTTAAATGAACACCACTTTTGGGGGTGATTGCTGGAGCACAACCTAAAGAGTGCACAAGTGTTTTCTTTTTTTTCTCCGAACTTATCACCACGTTTTTCTCCTGGGAATGAATTGTGACCATTGTAGATGTACTAGCTGATTTCTTGTCCTGAAAAAGGGTTGGTTTTTCGTGCAACTGACAAACCTAAAGATTCCAACGATGGTCTTGTGGTATGGTTTAATAAGCATCTTCTTCAATACAATCAAGAAATACACCTCTACCCAGCTATAATGTGATCCGATATAACACGGGTTCGCGTATAGCGTGGTAGCAGCGGGGCTCCGGCGGCGCTTTAAAGGGTCCAGGGCTCCGGCTGCTGCGGGGAGCCCCAGGCCCTTTAAATCACCGCTGGAGCCCTGCCGCCCCTACCCCGGGGCTGTGGCAGTGGGCCTCCACCGGCGATTTAAAGGGCCTGGGGCTCCCCACAGCGGCTGGAACCTGGAGCTCTTTAAATCACCACCAGAGCCCTGCAGCCCCTACCCCGATATAACGGAGTTTCAGCTATAATGCGGTAGGGATTTTTCACTCCCCACGACCGCGTTATAGCGGGGTAGAGGTGTAGTATGTTGAGATAATGATAAAAATATAACAAATCTTCAGATGATGAGTTTGCATTTACCTATGTAAATATATTGTCAGAGGAAGGATGTTCTTGTGTCCAAAGGATGAGAAAAGAAGCTAGGATTCATGGGGTTTTATTTCTGAATCTTTCACTTGTGCATTGTGTATTACTTTGGTTAAGTCACTTCACCTCTGTGTGCCTGAGTTTCCCCATCTGTTGAATGGAGATGATAAAAACTTCATAATTCTCTGCCCTTCACAACCGTTATTTAGTAAGGTCTTCACTTGGGACAGCTCACGTTATTAAGGATTACTCAGGTAATTATGTCCTGCAGGATTATGCCTTACTAGATTTTTACTGTGTTGCTATTGTTACTACTTAATACAGTTGAGTACTTTGTACCTGAAAACATATATGCAAATTGATGTTGGTTTATGGAAACACTTAGTTTTCCATATATCTCTGTCTAGACCACCTTCAGGTTCAGTCATGTCAGTATAAACACTATTCTGAGCTAACTCATCAGGTAATAATTGGGGGTATAAACCCGTCATTCATATCCCAACTGGTTAGTTGACAGAGCCAGGTCAGGAATGGAAGTATGAGTACTCTGTTGTTTTAACAGCTGTGACATTATGATATAATCATCACAATGGCATTTTATTAATCCAGACATATTTGTGCAAAATTAGTGTTGACTTCTACTATATATTACCTTTTAGTTCATTAACTTTTATTATTTGTGCATATCAAAGGAGACATGGTAAATGAACAAAGAAGACCTGTTATGGGACAAGTTTTATTTGACATTTTGGGAAGTTCTTATTATAGGGTTTCCTCCAAAGGAGGGTGAGGGAGAAGGTTATCATTAGTTACACTTCTGCAGACATTGTGCATTTTTTTTAAACAGAAGCAGATCCCACAACAATTTCTGTTTCCCCATAGGAAGATCTATCTAGGAAAACATGGAGGTGGAGTCCAAATATGAGCCATAATGTGTGGTCTTTGGATTCTTGAAAGAGTCAATGAGACATGATTCTGTCCAATTAACAGTATACTACTGCTCTGGTAAATCTTGTACTGACTGTGCAGTGCTGTGTGTACCTGACTATAATGTTTACAAATGTTAGTCTCAGTCTTCAAGTCCTTTGTAATAACTCCTATTAAGGTCAGTGGGAGTTTAGACAGAGTAAGTGTTGAGGAAGCACCTCAGATTGTGCATGAGAGATGTGTATTATGTTTAGGATTTACAGGGTCACATTCTGTAATGACATACACAATGGTGTGAAATGGTCGGAAAATGTAAGTGGCAAAGCACAGTGATGTCCACTGATGTGATGTTTAGTGTGTGTACCAAACAATGTGACCTGCACCAAAAACACATGTAGCAAGAAAAACAATTTATAGGGCTGGTATAAGATAGGCCCTTCCTAGCACATAGAGCATCTGCTTCCTTTCCCCCTTCTGGCCCAACCCAATAGAATTGCAACACAAGGGCTTTCACTTGGAATTTCCTTTGGAGGCACCACACACTCCTTCTCCTTCTTTAGGGAGCTTTCAAATAGATTTATTTTGCTTCGTTGCGTCTCCTCCATCCCTCACAGTGGAGGGGAATGGAGGCTTCATGGAAAAGAACCGAAAAGGGAGAGTAAAGAGGTTGTGAAAGGTTATGTGAATGGACTGCATAGCCTGCACAGTATAGACTATAACAAGATGTCTAGATAGACTCCAGCATGCACCCATATGATTCAGCCACTACTCCTTCTGGGGGCTTCAACCACCATGCAGCACCATTGCATCCCTATCAGCAGGTAGAACAGAATTTTGTCCTAAGCAAGGACTTCAAAATTTGGCCTGTTAGTAGCAGTTGTGAGTGTTTTATTTTTCTTTAAAAGAAACCCAGCATACCAGGCAGATGAAGAGAGAGACAAAATTTATTTTTGTCATAAATATAAAAAATTAAGAAACATAACTCTCTTGTTCTGACAGTTTCAGCTACCCAGCAAGTAGGAGGTTAGAGAAGAACTCCAAACTTTTTTTAGGGAAAAATGGCTATCCTTTGTATGTAATGCACCCAAAAGAAGACACAGATTAGTTCCCATCTTCTTTCTATCCTTTTCCCATTCATCTGGAGGTGGTACTGAACTTTTAACCAGTATCCAATGGAATACAATAGATAAAGCAATTAATGAGAATCTTCTTTGATTGTGTCAAGCTTGTTTCCTCCAACTCATTTAATAGCACTGGCAGATACTTCCAAAAATCAGTTGCTTAAATAAAAAATGTATTAATTCTTGGTCAACTCCAAACCATGAGTCACATCCTGTGGCCTTTACTGAAGCAAAATTCCCACTGAAGTCAATTCAGAAGTATTGGTACCTACAGGATTTGGCTCCATATCAAGGAAATCCCCTACTTCCATTTTACACAGTCTTTTAAATTGAATTTAGGGCTTGTGAACAGTATCAGGTAGGTTAATAATATATAAAAATTAAATCTTAGTTATCCAAGTACAGGCATAGCATGAGCAGTGGCAGTGCATACTTCCCTCACACTGACTCACTCTTCACTTGGAGTGACTCTCCTGCAGGGGTGAGACATTCAGTCTCCATAGACCATTCAGTCTTTTCTGCTAGGTCTGAGAGCAAAGTGGCCAATTAGTGCGAAGTATGGTGTTTTTGTTGGGTGGACACCTGTCCATTATGTACTGAATACAAAGGCCTTCCAACTAATTTCTCATGGGCTGCCGAGGAGCTGTCACAGAATACCTTCCTTTCACTACTGACCTATGTCATTTAATAGCTTTATTACACTATAGAGTATCCCATTGAGTATGGGGTCACAGATATATTTTTGTCCTTTACCCCTGAATTCTTGCTGTTATAAGCAAATCAAACCACCCCTGTGCTGTGTAGGAGTTAAAGTAAAGGTGCAGAGAGGACAGATTAATAGGGAGTCGGTTTTTAAGGAGCTAAATTTATTGCAGTTTTAAATGAAGGCTTCTGACCCACTAACTGGACCTTTTAAAATTGTTTTGTATTGGACAGCAAAGAAGGGAACATACAAAGCAATTAAAAATAATGGGAATGCACAAATCACCAGTGATCAAGAAGAAAAAATATAAAACAGTAACAGTTATTCTAAGGATCTACTGAGCATGCATGGACTGTAGATAGAACATTCTCTAAGAGTCCATTGTGGAGGGAACCATTCTTTGGCCTTGTCACAGTGCACTCATTATTGCCGATGGCATCTCCTCCTGGCTGTTCTGGGGATTAGCTCTCTTCCAGATCTAACACCTCCCCTTGCAGTCTCTCAACCCATGATGTTCTCTCTCACTCACTCCAGAGACTGCAGCTTCCTCTTTGTGAATTGGCCCTCCAGCCAGGTCACTATGTAGTTTCCCCTTCTGGGGTATAGAATCTCACTGGATCTGCTGTCCACTCTGTCCTGTGTAGGTAGGGGAACCTGTGGCTGGTAGGGGAACCTGGGCCTGCCCACTATGGATTCCAGTCCAGGGACCCTACAACATACAGCCAACAGCTGCTCAGTTCCCAACCTTGCTGCTCTCTCCCTGGGCTATTTCCTACTCCCTCCCACAGGCATTCTTCTCCATCCTTCTCTCTTCTGGATATGCCCTTCCCCTGGCCCCAAGGGTTCTTCCCTCTCTCATGCACAGAGGGTGGCTGCAGACATGCTCACTGCAGCCATTTCTGTTGCCCGCCTTCTGGCTTTATACTAGCCCAGTCTCTGCTCAGCTGAACTCCATCTTCCAAACAGGGATTGCTTCCCCCCCCCAAACTCCTCATGTGTGGCTTATCTCACGAACTGGCCCCTTTCTCATCTTCCTTCACCTGTTTGGGGCTGGTGTGAGGTGAACACCCCATCAGAGGCCTTAAAACAGATCCCCTAATAATGTCCATTGTAGGTCATGGTCTTATCGTTTTCCATAAAGGTTAGCAATCTGTCTCAGACAGCAATACAGGCAGTCTTCAACTTTACAACGTTCAGTTTATAACAAACAGCACTTACAACATTTCTGAATTGACACCCTGATTCGACTTAAGACAATTGGTTTTGACTTTACGATGCTCGGTCCCGCAATGGAGTGGATTGCGGTTCCGAGTTACGACGTTTCGACTTCCGACGCAATTTTCAGGAACTAATTGTGTCGTAAGTCCGAGGACTGCCTGTATCTTTCATTTGTCAGATCCACTGTCCAGTTTTCAGCTCAGGTTTCCAAAAGAGGGGTATTGTTTCCAGCACTATGAACAAGGAGCCCTTTCTGTTTCAGTTAGAGTTTTCTTCCACCCTGCATCCTTAATGTAGAACTTTTAGGTCCACCAGCAACAATTGAACTTTTATTTCCTTTATAATGAGAATGGCCTGGTCTAAGAAGTTTGATTTTAGTTCAGTCCACAAATTGCTGAAGATGTGTATCTGTCACAGGGCGTCTCCATCATGACCTGGTGGACCTCACTGCCCCGCCAGTTCAGATGGTTCTGCAGTCACAAATGCACACCAGGCTCTTTACCTTTAACCAAGGTGTGCATTTATTTCCCTCTTACATAACAATAACATGCAACACAGGCTTATAGCAACGACAGGCTTTCCTGCAGTCCTCATTCACCTTCTGAGCTTCCTTCTGAGCTCCTCTTGCTTCCTGTTTCCTTTCCTTATATTCTCCCCAATTACCTTGTTAACACAGTGATTGTCACCCAGGTGCTCACAATCTCCCACCTGAAAGTATATAGTTGCCCTCAGCTGGGCCTGCAGCCTTCTCCAGGCTGCAGCAATGTCAGTGATCAGGGTGCTGCTGATAGCACGCTGTCACAGTATCCAACTCCAAATCACCCATCCAACAAGCAACTGGGTAACCGATATTAAATCTCCAGTGATATATTTATAAAATTTACCAGACACCTACTAGCTGGAACACTAAATCTAACAGCCCAACGTAGATATGAAAAGATGAATGATACAATTAGCAAGGTCTGGGGGCAACATGCTGTTGCTGCCAGTTTGAGGGAAGCTGGAGGGTGCTGGGATGTCTATCAAAGTGCTCAAAAGCTTCATCTTCCACAACAGCCCCTGGCTGACCATATTTGAGCTTTATCCCCCTTCTAGCTGATGGAAGAAAGAAGGTGCTTTCTTTCTCGTCTCCCCTTCCAGTGCCTCCTGGCTGCTATGACCTGGACGGGTCTGTGTGACTTGGCTCCTCACTCAGCCTTGAGGTCCTCCTTTGTGAATAAGTCTTGAAGTCCTCTTTGTTAATAATGCCAGTGTTTGCCTCCGCTTTCCTAAGCAGCAGCAGTGACACCGTGAACCTGACATTCTCATTATTGCCCACAGGGCTTTGATTAGCAGCAGTGAAAATTACCCAGAATCTTGTTAATTTCATGCTATTGCTGCTTTGCAAAGCTCTGAGCAGTAGCAAAGGCACTGGAGCCCTTGGTCTACACAGACTAAGGAAAGGGATACTGCATTGAATCACACTTGGTTTCTGTTTGAAATGTGTTTTTGACATCTATAAGGGGTAGAGACTTTATTAAAGGAAAGCTTAACTTCTTCAAGTGCAATGACATAGGAATGGATTTGTCAAGTATTTATAGATATATCATAATTCTGTGTAGCAGGTATAATAACAATTTCCAACATAAGTGTACTTCCAGAAGTGAATAACCTTAGCTTCTTGTAGAACTTACACTTAGCACCTACATGTTCAAAGCACTGAACAAACATTTAAGTAATCCAACAATTCCCTTTGAGCGAGGTGTTATCCCCATTTTAGAGATGGTGAAACTGAGCCACAAAGAGGTGTGCCCAACGCCACACAGCAAATCAGCAAAAGAGCTGAGATTAGAGCTCAGGACTTTCCTGACTCCCAATGGTTTGTTCATTCCTCCAAGCCACATCACTGCTCAACAGCTGCCTCTTAATTGCTTCTGAGAGCATTCATGTTAAACAAATTATGAAACAAAGTAACAAGCCCGAGCAGGTCTAAAAATGTGAAGAATGGTTTGCACCTTCTCAGCAAAATCAGCAGAACTCCATTACTGCAATGCTTCATTTCCAATTTGCATCTTAAAGATATGTGACCTCCTCCCTCTCCCAGCTTGGTGCCTCCATTGCCATATACTTTATCTTGAAGTGATTCGATTTTATTTGTACAAACTGCACTAGTCGTCTGCAATAAGGATGGCTAAACACATTCATGCATTGTTCTGAAATTTAGGTAAAGATAATCCATTAAAATAAAAATAAGTAATGCTTATTTTTTTAATTAGGAAGTGTACTTAAAAAATAAGGACAAATCTAATTTGATCAATGAGATTTCTTGGTTGTCTGCTAAATTTCCTGACTAAATAACCTCAGAAGATACAATGTTTCTGTCAGTTGTACCCAGCCCTTCCCCCTCTGGATGAGTCAGTCACACATTTCTGTATCTAAATTTCCTTTTTCCTCAGTCTTTGTTAATAATATGAAAAGAGCTGGGTTTTGAAACTAAGTTGGCTTTTGAAAAATGATTATAACTCTATTAGAATGAAGAGATATATGCCCTCTGGATGAGATGTGAAATCAAAGTCTTGGCCATTAAAGATATATGGCACTTTTCACAAGAGTTAAGGGCATAAACCCCCAACGATCTGGTTAAATATCAGTTGGGTTAGTTAAGTTCTGCATCCCTTTATTCCTCTTGCACTTTCAATTGAATATGTAAAAGGTTCTCATATGTTTTTTTTATAATATGGATCACATCTGTCATCTTAAGATTTAGTCAACACTTTTCCAGTCCATCCTTTTCCAGTCCAGAATTGTTCTTTATGAAACATTTTCTCATATACTGTCCCATTGAATTTTAATATCCCAAGTAATGGGGCTTCCAATACTTCCCTTGGGATACAATATCAGAGGCTAACAAATTGGATACACTCCACCATCACTTTGGCTTCCTCTTGATAAATAAACATCCAGCTTCATGGTAACTTCATCAGCCATATGGCTACTTTGCATCAGAAATTTGGTGAGCAGTCATATAGGCTTCCATATATTCTTCCCTAAATCACTGCACGGGGGAAGGTCTCTCCTATAGAAGATATACAGTGTTTTGCTGTGCAGTTCCATAGGTTGTAGTTCTGAAATCTTATTCTGTGTGGTCTTTTTTTCTCTGTTTCGTACCTCCCCTGAGATTTCTTCCATCTGTTGCTTGATACCACGTAGCAGTGGCTGTCCAGGTTGAAGGAGGTCTTGAATGAATTAAGGAGGAGTGATTTCACAGAACACTTTTGTGGAGTTATTTCCATCATTTTTGTTTTCTAGGGATATCCCAAAAATAGCTACCCTGGTTGACAGATGTCAGATCACTGAGGAAAATAAACTTGTACAGGGAAAAATGCACTTTACAATAGCCATTCAATATTTTTGCAACTTTTTTACTATTATCTTTTTTCTTTATCATTACAGTCAGCATTAAATATTCTAAAACAGCAGCATGACGTCATGGATGTGTGGATCACTAATCCTATCATAGGTATGAAAAAGCAAGTTTGTCTCATTGTTTTTATTTTCTTCCAGAATGATCAGTCTTTGCGGAATGTTCTTCTTAGCATAAAGAACTCTTCTTAGTAAGCTTGGGGCCTCTACAGGATTTCCATCCTCTGGTGAGAGAGAGAAAGAGAGAGAGAGAGAGAGAGAGATGAAACAGTTTGCCAGGTGTTTCGACTTCTAGAAAATGCCCCTCTGCAGCAGTCGCTGCCTGGGTCAAAAGCCCATATATTGGGACACCAATATAGCAAGGCAGGAAAAATGATAGGCTGAAGTTGCTTGTTCTCTTCCAAACTAACTTCTCAATCTTTTCCTCCCAAGTTTCTGTATTTGTTCTTTTTTCTTCCCTTTCTCCTTAAGTTTGTTACTCCTACCAATATTTATGTATGCATGTTAAGTGCAGAACCTATCATAAATACTGTGGATATAACCAGGGTCCTGATTTTGTATGTTAGGCTCTGATTCAGGAAGGTACTTCAGCATGTGTCTAACTTCAAGCATGTGAACACTCCGATTGACTTCAGTGGGACTATTTGTACAGTTAAAATCGCCTGCTTAAGTACCTTCCTGAATCAGGGTCTTAGAGAGATGCCATTGTGTTTCCATTGCTGGCAAAAGAAGAAAAACAGCTCTCACTCCACCAGTGAGCTGATGCAGTGAGAAATGTAGGGCTGGATACCAGCTGTGAATGCCAGCCGAGTAGCATTGTAAGAAGTTATAAAATACATTTCAGCCAGATTGCACTGATGCACTTACAAAAGCTACCATCAAACTAGAGAGTTCTTCACTCCATTTATCTATTTGAAGGTCCTAGTTTCATGACAAATGAAATACTATTAAATACTGAGCAAAGAAATTTCACCTGGTGTCAGAGCATTTTAATAAATAAAGATTTAAAGAAACCAATATAGCTCCGTGGAATGTTGTCATTCCTATCCATACCTCTAAATTTTCCTGTTTACTCTTATCCTTTCCCCCACATGTCATCTGTTCTAATGCATCCTTCTCATAGATTCATAGATTTGAAGGCCAGAAGGGACCACTGTGATACTCTTTTTTAGTCTGTCCTCCTGTGTAACACAGGCCATAGAACTTCATAAAATAATTACTAGAACAGATCTTTTAGAAAAACATCCAATCTTGATTTAAAAATGGGCAGTGATGGAGAATCCACCACAACCATTGGTAAATTGTTCCAATGGTTAATTACTCTCACCATTCAAAATTTTATGCCTTATTTCCAGTTTGAATTTGTCTAGCTTCAACTTTCAGCCATTGGATCCTGATTTAAATCTAGCAAAGAAAGATATAGAGTCCATTATTAAATATTTGTTCCCCATGTAGGTATAGATAGACTATAATAGACTATAACAGGGGTCGGCAACGTTCGGCACACGGCTCGCCAGGGTAAGCACCCTAGCAGGCCGGGACAGTTTATTTGCCTGCTGACATGGCAGGTTCGGCTGATCGCGGCCCCCTCTCGCCGCGGTTCGCCGTCCCGGGCCAATGGGGGCAGCGAGAAGCGGCGCGGGCGAGGGATGTGCTGGCCGCGGCTTCCCGTCACCCCCATTGGCCCGGGACGGTGAACCGCGGCCAATGGGGGCCACGATCGGCTGAACCTGCCACGTCAGCAGGTAAATAAATTGTCCCGGCCTGCTAGGGTGCTTACCCTGGCGAGCTGCGTTCCGAACGTTGCCGACCCCTGGACTATAATCAAGATATCCCCTTAACCTTTTCTTTGCTAAACTAAATTGATTGTTGTTGTTTTTTTCTCTCATTGTTGTTATTCCTCCTTCATTTCTCCCTTGGTGACCCTGATCATTTGTGGCCAAATTCTGAAGTTTTTACTCCAGCAAAACTCCTATTAAAATCAACAGAGCCAGGTTTTAACTCCTTGTATTTTGGCCTTCGGTTCTTACCAGGTAGTTAAATTTTACCCGTAACAAACTATATGCATTTTGGGCCATACATTTAAGCCAACATAAAGGCATTGGTTGTTCATTTACTTCTAGAATGAGTCCGTTTCCTTTTGATTCTCCGTTTGGAAGCTGATTAGGAATATGCATGATGCTATAACATGCAAATTCTAATGAGTAGGTGGAGAATAAGTATTTTCTGTGTGAAATGTTAGAAGTTTTGTTTTACTCATTTAAAGACAGAGATTTCAATATGCTTGTTTAACATTCAGCAAGCTCTCAAAGTTGAGAGTCCTGAGGGTACGAGGTGTTTAAAACAAAATAACCTACATGTTGAAGAGATAATTAGGTACGGGAGGGAAGATGGGAAATGTAGGGAGTTCAAATGGATGAAGGCTGAGATAACCTTAATGCCCCAAAGAACACCACCATTCTCTTCCCATCTCCCACAGGGCTGCCCTACATAAACTGGCAAATGGATGCCCCCACCAGTCTGCAGTAATCCACTTGTGAATTAATGAACATTTTACTGCACTTAATATTTTATTGATATAAAATATTATATCATTTAATTCCACTGGCTGTTGGGATTCTACTAAAATGTAATGCATGACACTCCAGACCATGAGGTCCAGTGGAAAGAGCAGGGAACTGAAAATAAAAGAACCTGGGTACTGGTCCTAGTTCTATCACTGTCTGTGTCTGTTTTGGAATAGTCACCTCTCCTTACAATATCCAAGTTTCCCCATCTGTGTAAGTGGGAATAATGATACTACTTATCCATCTTCGTAAAGTGATGTATGGCTCTAAAAGCTCAATATATAGTTGGTGCTAGGTATTTTTATGTCTTGACACTTCAGTACTAAGACCCTCAACTGGAACCTCAGAGACTGGTTAGTATGCAGTTGTGTCATGCAATTAACCTTTGGTAGAGTGGCTGCCATTAAAAACATAACATTTACCAGTCCTGTGATTGTGATACAGTGGCTTAAGAAAATAGCACAGTTACTGCATGTACTTTGGTTAATGACTGTTGTGTTTTTAAGCCAGGTAGGATGGACCTGAGGAGTGATATCTGTTGTGTTGATCCCTCATTGCTATCCATGCGAGTAATGTATTTGAATAACTATTTAAGGCTATATGCAGCCCTCAAAATGGGTTTGCAACTCTTATTGACGCTATTGGGGATATTGTGTATTGATAGAAGACATTAGTGGCCCTTGAAGTGGTGCTGTGAGACTCGGGGAACATGATGAAAGTAGTAACCATTACTGTAGTATTTTTTTACACTGCAGCACAAAGGCAGGGTCAGTTCCTCAGATGGCGCAAATTGGCATAGCTTCATTAAATTAAACAGAGTTTATGTTAGATTATACCAACTGAAGATCTGGCCCAGGTTCAACAGAAAAAGGGACATACTGCTACAAAATCCAATATGGCAGCAAATGAACTGAGAATTGGAGTAATGATTTGAGGAATAAAAGTTCGCATATTATGGCTGTAATTCAGCATGATGATTACATGTGCATAATTTTAAGCATATGACTTCAGTGGGAATACTTATTTCCTTTCTCAAAGTTGCTCTCATGCCATTAAGTACCGTGCTGAATTGGAGCCTATCTTAATGATGATTTTGATGGAGAATCTAGAATATCACTTCAAAATAAACATTGCAACTTTATCCTTTTATTTTTTTTTAACTACAGACATATTCGTTTAAATGCCACCTACAAGCCTTATTTATGAGTGAATAATGACTAATATGTTGGGAAATTTTGCTTTTTGTTCTTAAAACGTAACTCCCAGTAAGGTAGGTCTAATTTGTATGAAAATTTGAATGTACATAAATCTTGATAAGAACTGGGTATCTAACTTTGTTTTGTACATTGTTGCCTTTGTATTACAATATGTAGCTAATTTTTAACCTGGAGAGGAGCTCTCCTGTAGCTTAGTTAACACCTGTAAATTCCTATCAACTGTAACCAAAATTAAGTAACTTAGTGGAAAAAGTGTCTGCCTTATAATGATTTTTCCATCAGTGTGATTATTTTAGCATTTACTACATAGCAAAAGCTATCACTAAGTTTGTGAAACAGCTCCAGCAGTTCTGACCCCATGTTTTCAGTTGCTCATGACTTCCATAAAAATTAATCTTTTGGGGCTGAAATTTTCCATGCTTGGTGACATCTGAAATGTAAATTGGTTGGGGAAAATTTCTTGAGCTGTTCTTGTTATACAAGGCTGGGGAAAATATTCTTTTTCTATAATAAAAATATTACATGCTTTTTCTTACATAGATAACTCATAAATGTATGGACTTTGAATTGTGGTGTGTAGATAGTGCCCATTTTGGAGTATGTCCATGTATTTCTAGAAAGTGTATATCTAAATGGGATAAGTACTCAAAGAACAATTCAAAAGCTACTCAGTTGCCTAATAGGTTGCAGTGGATGCAAATTGTGTCTGCTTTAAACTTCTAATAAAGCATCAGAATGTGATCATTTGTGCTCTGAAAGGTACATATAAATAAATTAGCCTTTAAACCATCTCCAGATATAAAATATAAGCTCAGGTTTTTTAGAAGTATCAAAGGATGCATTGACTGACAGTCAGTCTTTATCACTATAAACTTTCCTGTATCTCACAGGAATTTATATACTGTAGTGACTCCTCATTGTTCTCAGTATCAAATGCCATAATTTTCAAATAATGGTGAGAAGAGGGTGGGGGAAGCAGAACACAATGTTCTGCTATTGTTTTAGTTCCCTAATTATCGCACGCTTCATAAAATTAAATGATACCTTAGCTGAAGAATCATTGCCTGTGAGAAAATAAGGTAGGGCCCAATCCAACGTCCATTGAAGTCAATGGGAAGATTCCTATTTATTTAAATATAAATTGCATCAAGCCCAAAATTCTCACAAAATGTAAAATCCTATATTAACATCGTACAGTGTCATCATATCCTCATATCATAGCTATAATAACCATAAATAATTAATTTGGTTGAAAAGACGCATAATATATACAGACAATTTCAGCATAGTTATAAGAAAGGTATAAATTCCATTAAGAGCACTATAGCTAGAAACTTTTCTAGCAAAATTTAATCACGCACAATATAATCTACATCTTCTTTCAGAAATACCAGTGTGTTTTAGAAGTTTCAGCATAATAATAATAATAATTTTTTCTGTTTTTTAATCTGAGGGTCTCAAAGTGCTTTACAAAGGACAAGTATCAGTATCTTCATTGTATAGGTGGGGAAACTGAGACACAGAGCATATAAGTGATTTAGTCAGGGTTGTACAATAATTTAGTCACTGAGTGAGGAATAGCATTCATGTCTACCGATCCCAAGTTCAGGGTCTATTCACTGGTCCACTGATTTTCTACATAAAAGACAGTAAAGTACATCTGTGACTCAGTTTGAAGAAAAATGGTTTGGACTGCAATATGGCACCCACACCCTGGCTATTGATTTAGCACCCTTAGAAGTTGGTGCCCAAGGTGGTTGCTCAATTTTGAGGCTGGCATTGATTGGGTGGAGATTGCTCACAAAGGTATCTTAATTTTTCAAGTAATATTTTCTGTATATTGGACCAGAACATAAGGTTAGTAGGAGATGAATGCCTTGGGTTATAAATAATTATATGTGAGCAAAAAGCGATACAATGCACTTGAAGGAACAGCTTGGCGTTGCTATAGAGTAAAAGTGTATTAATCCAAAACAGAAGAGTGATGGCTTGCATGGTACCATAGATGCTCTTCAAAAGTCTCCATGTTTGCTTAGATCTGGATAGAGTACCCTATAGATTTTTGAATATCTAGGAAATATTTTGATGATTTTCTTTATGGAATAATGTCTTATATAACCATAACTTGAGTAAGAAGGGACAGTCTATAACAGATCTAAAGTTGGGTTATAGCCCTGCTGGGGCTGAATATATAATTGATGCTCATTTAAAATGTATGGTAGCTTTTACTGTGGAGTGGAGTGTCAATGGCACCCTCTGTGGTCTGGCCCCAGACCCACTACTCTATTTTGAGAAACTACTGGGGAAAACAATAGCTTTCCCGTGACTGCTGTCAGAACCATGTTGAGGCTCTCTCCCCTCTAAATTACAGCTGACCGTCTCGTTTTAGAGAGGAAAAGGTGCCTCCAGAGTTGTAGCCAAACTGCTGGTATTCGGCTGATACCATGCTGCCTATGGATGCTTATTGAGTGTTCAGAGCGAGCCCCTGGAATTGTTGATGCCATTAAATGCTATCACACAGTGGGTGAACTTCTATCTGTTTTCCTTGAACAACTTCAGAAGTGTCTTTGTCTGCCATTCAGTCAATGGCAACCTTGGATTCAAAGAATGAATAATCACTTCCAGCTGACCTGCATTAGCACATAACTGGAACTGCTCTTCCAGTTCTCTTGCCAGTGATAGCATCAAAGGAGACATTCTCCAGAGAAAATGAAGACAAATTTTAATACAGGAAGAGACTATCAAGTCTATCCTAGGGATGGAGACTAAGATCTCCTTCTGGTGACTAGTAGCACTGTGTATGTATATTGTCAGGATTACTTTGGTAATTTTAATCTCTACCAGATGGACTGAACCAAATATTGTACAGTGCCAGAATTCTTTCAGATTTGCCCTCCTCAGCACAGGGGGAGACATCTCTGTTGTCATCATCTCTTAGCAGGAGGAGAGAAGTACTGGAGGGTCCTGGTAACCTGCCAAATGGGGGATTGCAAATCCTTCTGTGAAACTCTTCTAGAGGATTCCTGAATCTCAGGATTTCATTGGGGTGCCCTATGAACTTTCCTGTCTTCAGAGACCAAAGGTTTTGGGAGTTTGCCTTTTTTAAAAAAGCTGAATACAGATTAGGGAAAATCAAAGTCCCCAGACAAATCTTGAGTTGCAGAAGCCCAACGGGAAGTGTAACCTGTTAATCCATTATATTGCCTCTTTGAAATAACCAGATCACAAAAGTTGAAGTGGTCTCTAGTAAAACTGCTTTTGGGGACCTTATTACTGTGTATATGCCCTGAAAGAGAATAAATTGTGGTGCAGATGCCTTCCTTGCCTAGAGAAGTGGATGAGTCTCTAACAAGGAGAGCAGCTTGGAAGCAGAAGGCAAAGAATGAGCCTGCATTGGAAGCTCATAGTGATTTTATTGCAAACAGTGCCACCTACATTTTTTTCTGTAGCTTTTTGGTTTCCACAGGAGTTGCCTTTCATTTATCTGATGGAAGATGAACTATGGTCACAGGTTATGCACCACTTTTGATGTAAAAATGTTTTGGTTAATCAGGCCATGCCACTCTTATCTCATACACTCCCACTGCAGTTTATCTACAATCACAGCCATGGCTCAATGCCTGTCATACTGCCTAACCAATGTATTATCAGTGCATTCTGAGAAGATCTAGATAGCTACTCCATAAGTTGTTGCTGCTGGAAAAGAGGATTGTGGGAGTTGTTCATGATGCCTCTTCCACCCCACCTCTTCTACCACACAGGATACTTAGATTTCTTACATAAATCCCATAATTGATTGCCCTTCAGGAGGATACTTGACATTATAGACCCTGTCTAGCAGTTCAGGTTGCTGCATCCTCTACTTTTAGGAGTTTTTGCTTAAGGGCTTTGATGGTAAGCAAAGTGGTATGCTGACAAACAACAAATGTAAACTGAATTGGTACATGAAAGTGAGGGACACAGAGAGGAGGCTGCACATGAAGACGTTTGGATCCAAAATTGACTGTGGGGATGCTAGCCTATGGACCAGACCAATTTGTACCCACTGGAGGAATACAACTGTGGTTGGATTGACTGAATGACTAACACTAGTTTCATCGTTATGTTACTAGAACTATCACCATCATTAGAGCATTAAACCATCTATAGATGAGGTGCTCTTCCAGGGGACAAGAGAGTTGCAGTGTTCAGCTGCCAAACTGAGCTATGGCCGTGTTACACACAATAATAAACTTAGATGCCACCATAAATAATCTTGAAAATTATGTATATGGTTAGTTCAGGAACAGTTGCTTTGCCCAGGAAGATTTAGTTTAGTTGCAGAATTTGGTTTTTAATGGGGCCCTGTTTTTACATAGAGATGAATGTTTCCTTAGAACAAATGAAAACTTTACACATTTTAGCTCAAACTGTGCTCTGCTAAGCCTCCCACATTTATACCCATCTTCCTGGCAGTCATCCCAAAATATGTTTGGGTTGAGGCATTATGCATTACATTTGGTAAGGCTTTAGCATTCCCTCTTGCTCACATCAATCCTTATTTCTGTTTGCTCTTGTAATTTACAGTTAATGAAAATTCTAAGTTTACCTTTGTTTTTGTTGGCTTCTGTACAAGAGAACCCTTCAGCCCTTGCAGCCTTCCATCCAACTGGAAAGCAGAATTCGAGAAAGCAAAATCTAACAGAGTAGTTCCATTTTAGACAGCAGCCTTGATGTTTATGTCAGTATGATAGCAATCTTGGGGAAATATTGAGAGTCTTACTCCAGGCTTGACTTCACTTACTGGGGTGAGTAGGCTTACAAAGCATCCCAAATGGACAGTAGCTCCCAGTTAATCATAATGTAACAGAGCCAATCATGAAGTCCCTAATCAGTTTTTCCTAGATCCTTGCTCAGACAAGACTCCTGCTCAAATCAACAGGAATTTGCCTAAGTAATGACATCGGAATGTGACTCAGAATACACTCAGATGACCTTAATGTGATGTGGATGATATTGACAAAATAAACCATTCTGGAGCCATTACAGTCTCTCCTGACAAAATCTGCTTTTAAAAATATTTGCCTCATGGATTTTCAGTCCTGAAATAATTTTTTCAGTCTGTCTGTTGCATACCACCCATGCACAGGAACTGTATATTTAAAAGATTACTGTGTTAAACAGGTGTCTGCACATATACAGTGTATATATAGTATGGGTATATATAGTGTGGGTATGTATATATATATATATAAATTATACACACTATGCATACTGTACACTTACAGTTTAACATTATACACACCTACATAAAATAAAAACAAAATTCCTACACATACTCATTTTTAAAAATTCTGCTTAAAATTATACAGTTCTCATTTATTTTGGTGGTCATACAATGTTCCAGAGTGGTGTCTTTTCAAATTTAAAAAATCCTTTCTTGGATAAAAATGTAGACAAATTTAGAAGAATTATTCAGTCCAACAGAAATTGTAATATAGTCATAAATTCTTGAAAAAAACAAATCTTTGTAGACCTGAAGAAGAGCTTTGTGTGAGCTTGAAAGCTTGTCTCTGTCACCAACAGAAGTTGGTCCAGTCAAAGATATTACCTCACCCACCTTGTCTCTCTAATATCTTGAGACCAACACGGCTACAACACTGCATACAAAGTCTTCACAATGGCAAGCCTGACTGACCCTTTGTTTAGCATCATGTGCACACCACTTTAGTGCAGTCCATTGTTCTCATTGCTATAAAAGTGTAGCTTATCAATATGGGCTCTGATCCAATTTTAAAACTTAATTTTCTGCTGTTTAGTTCATCTTGTGTAGCCATTACTGATGCTGTGCAGTTTGATGCACTAGAGGACAAGGCATGGGAGAAAAGCACTCTTTGCACCTGTTTAAAATCTCCAATGCTTTGTGTGGTTCCTGGGCAACAGGCAGGAATCCTGTGAAAAGCTAGGCTGCACTTGCTCAATTGTTGCTGGCAGCTGTGACTTTGAGAGAGCACATAGCAGCTCCTTAGCAGGTTGCTTGTGTTATGTGACAGGCACTGATCATGGCAAACTCTTGGCTGATTTTTCTTCATTTGTGCCTGTGATCAAGGCTGGGTTGCTTGGAGTTGCATCCTTAGCCAAGAAAAGAATTAGCGAGCTCTAAGGTGAGTTTGTCATTGGTGAGGGGCAGGGAAGTGAGGCAGGGATTAATTGTGAATCAGTGCTTTCTTGACTGGCAAACAAGGAGAGAAGCACAGACATTCCTCACCACAGGGTATTTTTCTCTACATTTCTTGTTCTTTTCAGGATATTTTTGCAGTGATGCCATGTGGAGCACAAGGGCTCATAGCCTGAGAACAGTGTGTTTTTTGTTTTGGTTTGTTGGATGGGTGGGTTTATATTTTAGGTTGGAAATCTCTCATATAATTCATATAATTTTTTATTATTGTTGGTTCTGATCTCTTGAGGTTGGCAGTTCTGTCATTTGTCTACTAGGGCTAACAATCACATTAGTCTTTCCTCCATGCCCGGTCTGGGTCTACCCTCAGCATCATCTTAGCAACTGATTCAGTCACACAGCACTACCTGATTGGCAAATTCAGACCATTTCATCTTTGTATCCACTCTACGTTATCTAGTATAAACATCCCTATTCTGCCCTACTCAAAGGAAGTCAGTATTTTATCAGTAGATTTGAACAAATTGTCCAAATCTCAAAATATTATGAACTATTGATATCCCCATCCTCATAATGGCAAGCCTGGCATTTCTTTGAGATTGCTTTAAACCCTATTTATGCTCATACTGGTTCAGCCCAGAAAGACTGAATACACAATAGCCTGTTTCTACTTATGCTTGTATCAGTGTCTTCTTTTCTGAAACTTCCAGAAAATCTCCTTTAGACACACAGTGGAGCTGATGATAGTCCAAGGTGTTACAACCACTTTATTAGCCAAGATCAATAAAGAGTGGAAGAGAATCTGACTACTAGATGGGCAAGTGTTGGCATGGACCTTTACTTGATATCGCTGTTGAATTTCTTAGTTAGACATAATAGAAACGTGGCTATTAAGCAATAAGAGTCAGTGTGGTGTAATGGACAGAACACAAGGAGCCAAGGAATCCTGTGTTCTCATCCCAACACCACCGTGACTTGCTGTATGGTCTGAGCCATGTCGCTCAACTTCCCTGTGCATTGATTTCTGCATCTTGAAAATGGGGGTAATGATGGTTGGCACCCTCACAGGCTTAATTCTGGAATGTCAGGAATGTTGAAATTCTTGGATGGGAAGTAGTATAGAAATGAAAAATATTATTGTTAACTCCTTTTAATTGTGTCTTTAAGTCCTGTGGCGTTTGCATAAATTCAAAGAGTGTGTCTACTCTCATTATATCTTTTATCATCTTAAAAACTTAAGTCACATTTCTTCTTCAGCATAGAGTCCCTTCAGAGTTTATTAGCCACTGCTTTTGTGATTGGTCAGTGAGGGAAAGTAAGTCAGTGTGGAGTGCCTGATAACGTTCTGAGATCTGTGGTTTTGGGTCTTCTATCTGCCTGTGCAGGGTGAAATTCTGGCCCCATTGAAATCAATGGCAAAACTTCAGTGGGGCCAGGTTTTTACCTGCAGTGTTTAATTTTGGAACTGTAAACATGTAATATCAGTTTCCAAGACAATATATGTGATACCTTTTAGTTCTATAGATGAATAGCCTTTGACCTTGTTGAGCACTCATGTTGGTGCATTTCGTGACTGCTCCATGCATACCAGCCTACTGTACATACTGGAAGCATAGGAAGTTAGCAAATTCATTTTGATCCTATACCACTGTTTTTAAAGTCACAAAAGGCAGATATTTGTAAGACCTCTTCTGTTAGGTTAGGACATATTGTAAGCCAGTAATAATAGCTGTGCTGCACTGTACATGGAAGTCACGAGTTGTGTGTTTACTAAGCACATGATGATATGTGTTGCATTTTCATATATTGATTCCTTTTACATAGAGATGATGTAACACAACAACTGTCTGACTTCCATTGTAAAACCTGCACATGTCTGAAAGGTGGAATGCAAAGTTTCTTCAGAGGCCCGTGTTCATTCTTCTCTATAATTCATCCAGTGGGACTGACTGTGAGTGATACCTTTTGTGGTGCTGCTGGAGCACTGGAATGTACACTACAGCATTAGACACCTCTCTTTGGCCGGCAGATGGCAGATGAAAGTGAAAAGCAAATTTAAACAAAATCATGGGCGGGGGAGAAAAAGTTCTGGAAAACAGTCAAATAAAAACATGGAGCATGATTTTCTCTTAAAACTCATGAAATTAATTCATGTGCAAATACAGATTGCTCGGGTCTTTTTAGACAAGGGTGAACCATTCTTATGAAGTGTACAGGCCTCCAGTCCCAGCCTCCAATGAGGCAAGTTTGCAGGCATTTTTTCATTGCTGGAAATTCTTAACTGCTGCAATGCAAACAATATGAGAGAGCTAATATTACTTCACTCTTCATGGCCTATAGTTGTGTGGCACTTGTAATGTCTCTTTGAATGTCCGTTATGTATCCTTATACCCTGAGACAAATCAATGGCACTGCCTTAAATCAGTCCAACACCCAAACAGAACAATCAAACACGCATGGTGTTAAGGAGATTGGAGCACTAGAACTGATCTCATAGAGCGGCTTTTTTTAATACAAGGCTGAAGTGAGCCATGTTTAACAGGCCAGGCTGTGTTACTGTTGTCACTGCAGGTGTTCAGATGGAGTCTGTACAGTGAAAGGCTCTGTAAGGAGACCAGCCCCTTAGAAACATTGAAGTGCATATGTATTTAAGAAGTTCAATAAACATTATTTGCAGTGGGTGGATGTTAGTATATAGCTTTGTCATGGATCTACCGGATTCGTGCTACACCCCTAGCTTTGGAACAGTCTCTAGGAGGAACCCCTTCAGTGTGCCAGACCCCAAAGGGGCTCACTCTTCCTCCAGGGTAGGCCATTCGGCCTCACTGCCTCCTAAGACTGAACCTTTGCTTCAGCACTCCTGCTTCATAATGTGAGTTCTGTTCAATGAGTCCGACAGTTATAGACTCCTTGTACACTCTTCAGGGATTAATGCAAGTCACCAAGTATTTACAGTGACACTTAGGCAGTGTTGTCAAAACAGTAGGGATTATAAATCAACTGGAACATAGTATAGCAAGTCCTTAGGTTAGCACAGAGAAATGAAGGTTAAAGCATCGTCCATTCTGATTAGCTCAGAGCCCCAGCCAAGCTGTAGATGAACCCCGTGTTCAGGCTCTGTGTCTTTCTCAGTCTGATCTCCTTGATCAGTTTCCCGATGAGAGTCCAGGAGCCTCGCTTCCTCCAGAAGTCAACACTTCATCCTCCCACCTTCACTCCTTTGTTCTCGAGCTGGGATCTCAGCTTCTCTGCTGAGAGGCAGGGAAATCCATCTTTCTCTGGGTTGTTGGTTGCTAGGTGCCAATGTCCTGTTGATTGGTTCTTGCATTGTCTTCTTGGATTTTCCATTGATATGGGGTCAGCCTCGGCCAGTCCTTTTTAATGACCCACTCGTACTCACACAGCTAGGTGACATACGCACTTATGTCTCCCAGTCTGCCCTGAGAGCAATCTTAGTCCCTTCCCCCCCACTGGGTAGCCATGCTAAATATAGAAGAAACTGGCATACATGTGAAATTTCTATAATATTTCATTAACCCTACTTCGTCACAAGGTCTTTTTAGTGAGTAGTACACTCCTGTGTGTTAACATTCTCATATGCCCCCTCATTCACAAACTGCTTCTTATTAGCATAAGATAGGGAAAGGAGGGTTATTACTAGGCTGTTCGTATTAGAGTGTGTGTGTTTTGCCCTATTTTGTCTTTAATAAAGATGGATAGACTTTGATTAAAATAATGCTACTTTTCCAAAAATCCCCATCCTAATGAATTTCAGCTCCTCAATCTGCATGCTCGTTTGCAAACATGTGAGGAACTCTCGAAGTTCTAAGCTGTTAGATGCCCAGCAGGAGCCATCATCTGCCACCACTGCAGAGCTGTCCTGGCTGCTTAGTCTTGTCAGGTAGTTGCTTTTGAACTACCCAACAGAGCACGTAGCATACTGTGATGGGCCACAGTATGCTACGTGCAGTGTAGTACATCTAGCAACAAAGGATTTGGAGGATGCATGACATACAGCACTTGCCAAGGAAGCAGTTAAAAAGGGCTATCAAGTATCACACCTTTGTCTTATTAACAACTTCTGTAATTTGTCAAGTCCAAGGTGAAGACTATAGTGAGATAGTAAGATCAACAACAAGGGATTTAAAACCGTCTTTAAGAGAAGTTTGTTAATGCATATGACTTATTGCTACAAAACTAGAAACATAAGCAAGGAAATGTTTGGAGTAGAAGGTGGCAGAATATTACACCTTTCCAGACAAGCATGTGTCAGTTCATCTGTATTTACTCTGCTCATTGGTCATCCTCCATTCCTGAACTAGCTTTATGTCAGCACCTGTCAATGAAGATTTGCTCTGGCTTCCTTGAATCCGACGACGATTCTCAGCGTGGTAGGCTCTGGACATCTTTTTTGAGAGTAGTTGTTGGCCCGATTTATACAGATAGGATACTGAGCCAAATCTTATTCCCAAATTTCTCTTCAGTTAGCAACGTGCAGTACTTTTTCCTTCTGGTGGTGATGATGATGATGATTTTTGCCAGCAACCTTGTGTTCTTTTCAAACCCTGACCAATGGATATTGAAGGGGCATAGGATGGGAGAGACTAAGTCTTTCTTGTGCAATCCAAAATGCATTATCTTTGTAGGCATTTATATTATCATCCTGCAATTCTTTATCACCTTCTACCCAAACATCCCACCATACTTTTCAACTGGTAAACCTCATAACCCCTTTTGGGACTACGTCTGTGTGTGGTAAGGAGTATAATCCTGGTGTTACTGAGTGAGGAAAGTAACTCTGCCAAACCACACAAGGAGACTGTAACAGAGCCAGGAATAGAACCCAGGTCCACAAGACCATCCTTCCTGCCTTTACAATAAACTGGCTGCCGCATTGTTGTGGGTAACTCATCCTGACATTAAGAGCAATGTGAATTGTATACATCAGTTTCTCTGTCTTATAAATTAAGAGAGGTTTTTTTCCCCTTCCTTTGAAGTTTTCAAGCAGAACTTGCCGGTGACCCACTTTTGCTAACAGTTCTCTTAACTAACCCCTGTACTCACTCATACGTTTTTTTTTTTCTCTTCCACCCACTGTCTGTCTAGCTTGGTTTAAAATTTTTATATATGTACTTTTAAAAAATTGATTAGTTGGAGAGCTGCCCGTTCTTCTGCGCTGTATAATAAGGATTTAAAAACTGCACTCTGAATTCTGTATAGTGTAATTAAAAATGACCCAGATTTGGACCTGAGAACACCAGGACTTAGCCAAACTTGCCACAAGCTGAGTTCTGATGGCAGATGGGAACTAATGAGGACACACTGCACTCCAGAATTTCCCAGCTGCTTGGCCCCTTTTTGTACAAACAAGGTTTGGAGTGAAGTCCCGATCCCAAGAGCATGTTCAGCAAATATGCTGCACCCAGTGTTTTGGGAAAGAAGGCAATGCTGTCAGACTGTTTCAGAGTATTTTTAAGGCCTGAGCTCCAGAGGGCTTTCTTAGTATATTGTAGCATTAGTGCAAACATGCTACCCCCAAGCTTCCCTCTTATCCCTGGGGTTGGAAATGATCACCTGCTTCCAGATGTATTTGGATT
This sequence comes from Malaclemys terrapin pileata, assembly GCF_027887155.1. Taxonomy (NCBI): domain Eukaryota; kingdom Metazoa; phylum Chordata; order Testudines; family Emydidae; genus Malaclemys; species Malaclemys terrapin. Next base: position 152,315,869 of record NC_071505.1, read on the forward strand.
TTTCTTTTTCCCCCCAAGGGAGACTTGCACTTCATTTTAATAGGGCACTAAAATCAGAATGGACTTAGTCTCCCTTCAAGCTATGGGTCTCTTCAACCAGTTCAATGTCCTGGGACTATTCAGGCAGATGTAATTGAATCAGTTTGAAGCAGCTGTAGCTGGCATGTGGTCTCTCAGATTGCTAGCACCTGCTTGTTTTTCTGTAACTCGCTAGAGCGAAAGTAGTGCCAAAACCAGCATTGGTCTTGGAGCGGATAAAGCACTCCAGATCCTGTATCCCATTCCCCTTCCAACCTAGCCACCTCATTACTGGTTTCTGAATTAAAGTTGTTGGTAGTGAGCAGGAACAGGTTTATGCTTCTCCTCCTGCAACTGCGTCCCTCCCCCCTTAAACCAGTGCACTGCCAATACAGGCTCTCCTCTTCATAAGCAATAAAAGATGGCTTAATAGTGATCAGGTGCTCTGGGTCCCTCTGCCCTCCTTAGAAAATTGGGAAGACCGTGCCTTGCTGTATCAAATTAAAACACATGCACCAAATTTATTTGTTGCTCTAACAGTCTTGCTGGCACAATGAGGGGTTTGTTAATGTCTAACAAATGGCCATGCGGTTCTGGGATGTTCTGTACAATATTCCTGTTCTCTGGTGGCGAGTCCGGTAGACTTTACTTATTGTATTGCTGCCACAATCTAAACTTTAATATGCTAAGATTTGAAAAGGGAGTGCGAGTCACTTGGTTTCCTTCCTGTATTGTGTGATCTATCATAATCTTACATTCAGATTAAACACACTGGTGCACTTGGTCAAATACGGTATCAACACAGCATGGCGTGGGGTTTGGATGTGAGATTACAAGATGGCATATTGAAACATTAATTTCTGAATATATTCCTCCAGTGAATTCCCTTCACTTCTTGTATAAAGTTTATGCATCAAGTCCTTGTCCTGTTTTTTAAGTCTTTGCTCTAGTCCACATCTGCCTCTTCTCCTGCTATTTCTTCCAGCCTTCTTTCACACTCTCCACACCTCACACCTACCCACTCTTTTCTTCTTCTGTGCTGTTCCTTTCTCCTCAAATCACTTATCTAATCTATCAATGTCTTTTTAGGGTGCCCCATCATTGTAGTATCTAGGTGCTGTGGAAACACTTCATTTCCTGATTTTAGTGTAATTGTATTCTCCTCTTCCATCTACGTCTGTTTATATTAGGCTTCTCCATAGTAAAAAGCACTGTAATATCCTATTGCATTGACTTGTGTTTTGTAATGACAGGCCATACAACTGTGAATGTGACCACTTATTGCCCTGAAAAAAGAGGGCCAGATCTGCAGTAGGTGTAAATTGGCCTGGTGCCTTCAAAGTCAATGAAACTATGCTGATTTATGCCAGCTGAAGCTCTAGGCTAGAAGGTAGGGATAGCTCAGTGGTTTTAGCATTGGCCTGCTAAACCCAGGGTTATGAGTTCAATCTTTGAGGGGGTTGTTTAGGGATCTGGGGCAAAAATCTGTCAGGGATGGTACTTCATCTGGCTGTGAAGGCAGGGGACTGGACTCAAGACCTTTCAAGGTCCCTTCCAGTTCTATGAGATAGGTGTATCTCTGTAGATTATATTATTCTTTCACGGGGCCTTAAAGATTCTCCTTTTCTCTTCTTTTTTGACATAAACCACTAGAAACTGTGGTTTGGCTGTTCAAATCCCTTCTCCTCATCAGGCAGAGGGGGAACTGAACTGGTCACCTAGATCCCAAGTGTGTGCTCTGACCACTCAGTTAAAGCATATAAGGCAGGTAGGGTGACCAGATGTCCCGATTTTATATTTGGGGATTTTTCTTATATAGGCGTCTATTACCCCCCACACTTTTTCCCGATTTTTCATACTTGCTATCTGGTCATCCTAAAGATAGGCCATCTCCACCTCTTCCTTTTTCTCCCCTTCCCTCCTGTTTTGTGTGGAGTCAGGTAGGTGCCTGACTTATTCTCACAAAAAATGACTTAGTTGCCTAAGCCACCTGACTCCAGGAGAGGGGTTCTTTATGGTGGATCACTACCAGAAATAGGTGCCTCACTCCCTGAGAGGGACTGGGTTTAGGACACACCACTCTCTTTGGCATCTCCCATTGGTTAGCTTAGGCAGCTCCCTGCCTAGCATGCTGGCTTTTGCAGATTCTGTGCTAAGGTTCCTATTCACTGTATAGGGAGCCTAGGTGCCTAACTAAGGCTTGGTGGATCTCGTGTTGTTTGAGTGATTTGTCGAGGCACTTAAAAGTCCTAAGTCCCTTAGTGGATCGGGGCCTGATATTCAGAGGTATTGACCACCCTCAGCATTCATTGACTTTAGTAGGAATTGTGCATGCACACTCCCTCTGACAATCAGTTGTTTCAAAGAGACAGTGATAAATGTCATATGAATATATAAACAGAGAGCAATAGCACATTAGAAAGCAGTCTTTGTAAGCTACCTTGTAGTTATGAGAAATAACCAAGGTTGCAGACATTTGCCTTCTGATTACCTACGTATCACTAGTAGGCCAACCAAAACCAAAAAAGGATCTGCAGAATATATGGTTCTCTGGGAAATAACCATAGTTTTGGGTCAGTAATTATAGAGCATATAAAGTCACTTTTGCACTGCAGAGTGTAGTGTTGAGCTATTAATTTTTAAAATATATATATTTAATTTTAAAGTATCAGTTTTAGGAGTCGTATAACATAGGCCACAGAGCTGGCAGGGGCCATGGCCTGACCACTTTTTGTCTGGGCCAAACCTGAGTGGCAATGCCACTCACTCAAATTGGAAGGGATGGGTGTAGGGACTCATGGGCCAGGAGGGTTAGTCTGCTGGGAGGAGACACCTGAAAGGGGAATAGGAGAGTCAGATGGGGGCAGAAGGGGAGTCTATGTCCCTTCAGCCCCCAGTGTAATCCCTTTTCTTTGATTCAGTTAACCATCCAAGTGTATGTATATTATGTCAACATTTTGTCCTTGGAGTAACGTACTTTCAATAGGCAGATCTAATCCATCACCAGTACTAGGTGAGGGTGACTGAGTGCCATTAATAAGCAGACACTGAAGTGGAACCACACAGGATTGGGCATGGGAGATTGAGCCTTCCAGGTGTGGGTAGGTCACTGTTTAGCTCCAACCTAAGAGGTTAGTAGCAATGGAAAGTAATCACCATCAGGTGAGATTTTGGTGACCTTACCTGGAAATGAGTTGCTGAGTCTGTTTCCCCCTGGAAAATTCTCACATAACATAAATTACCACCAGACCTGGCACTTATTGACACCCTTATCTGCAGTCTCAGTGGAGGCCATGGGGTTCAATGGATCATAGAGACAAGACTCCTCTTTCACCCATGCAGATGATTCCTACAGAACAGCCTTAAAGAACATTGGGAAGCATATTTGGGAAGCTTGCATTGCCACTGTCTGTGCCATACCTGATGTGTGAATGGAGAACTTTACTCTCTGGGCTTGTCAATCCATCACTGAATTCACACACACACAAAATTAAACAAACAATGAACAATTTAATACTACAGAGATTATAAAAGACACTGTGCTGTATGTGTAACCAATAAATTAAACCCTCTATGCCAATCAAACAGGGGTGATTTCCTACACTGATACAAAACCATAAGAAGGGAAACAGTTTTTAATCTCACAAGAGCATTTCCAAGAAAGAATCTCAGTCCAACTCCATCAGTTCTGCACTCTGTTAGTTGGCCCAGTTGCTTCCTAGAACTCCCCCAGCCCTGTTAGAATGTGCAACTCTCCTAGACAATTCCTTAGGTACAGGACAACACACCCAGGATTCTAAGCTTGGCCTGCAAACAAGACAGATGGGATAGGACTTCAGTGGCCAGAAGCCTTCACACGTTGCATGAAAATTTACTGATTCAGTATTCTCCACTTAATCAGGATGCTCTTAAACGAGAAATCTGTTAAATTAGGTTGTGTCCCAGGGAAACGATTTAGCCTAATGACAGTGAATGGTAATGGATGCTGCTTAATCGGGACAGCGTTGCCAATATTTCTGCTTAATGGGGACACATTTGGCTGGTACTAGTGGGTTAAGTGGTGTTTAACCAGGTTTTTAACGGGTGTGAAATTCTAAATTCTAATCTTTTAATATAGCAGTCGCCAAATAAAGGTTAAGAGAAGAAGTAAAGATTAAATACAGCATAAACCATTTTTATACTTTTATTTTTATTCGGTACAGTATTTTACTACATTTCAAATCTTTTTGGACATTTTTTTTCAAATGGCTGCTTCTCTTAATTGAGACAACATATTAATCAAGACAATAGGCCATCCCAATTATGGTGTCCCAATTCAAAGGATTATCCTGTAATTTGAACAAAATATCACTTGGTATGAAAGCTAGTGCCAATATCCAGCTCATACAGGCCTAAAATGCAACTAAATATGGAAATTTGGTCTTTTGTTTTCACTGGGCAAATTTTAAACTTCTTGTGCTGCCACCAAATTACAGTTTTCTTTCTATCTCACACTCAGAGTTAAGGGTAGTTACCTTGATTCCTCTGAGATGTTACGGAAGCATGTTTTGAGGAAGGTCTGGTTAAACTTCTAGCCTTCTCCACTCACTATTATTCTTCAGATAGATCTTGTCTGGAATAGCAAAAATGGTGTCTGGATGTTTTAACTAAATTTTTTTAAAATCTCAGTGTAAACAGGGCAAATTGTACCTTAATACAGGTTAACTGGTTGAGGTGAACCTTGGTGGGTAGAATAGGGTTCTGCCTCACCAACATAACTCATCACAGTGGCCACACTTTACAATTTTCTTCCATGCTGAAAGGTTCTACCTGTTTGAGAAATATTCCCCATACTTAAAAGGGAACGGTCAATACTTCTTAAAATGGACAAAGCTATAAGTGCTACCACTGTAGTTACAAAAAAGCAGACCCAAAATGATGGAAATTTACTGGACGCGTGAGTAGGGAGTTTTAAAAACACCTAAGAATATAAGAACAGCCAGACTGGGTCAGACCAATGATCCATCTAGCCCAGTATCCTGTCTTCTGACAGTGTTTGGTGCCAGATGCTTCAGAGGGAATGAACAGAATAGGGCAATTTATTGAGTGATCCATCCTGTCATCCAGTCCCAGCTTCTGGAAGTCAGAGGCTTAGGAACATCCAGAGCATGGGGTGGTGCTCGACCATCTTGGCTAATAGTTGTTGATGAACCTATCCTCCATGAATTTATCTAATGCTTTTTTGAACTCTGTTATGCTTTTGGCCTTCACAACATCTCCTAGCAAAGAGTTCCACAGATTGACTGTGTGTGGTGCGAAGAAGTACTTCTTTATATTTGTTTTATATTAGTGCCTATTAATTTTGAAAGTTGCCTTAACTCGCTTTCTACTTAAGTCAAGTGGAATTTTAACATTGACTTAAGTAGAATCAGAGTAAGGCCACTGCTGCTTTTGATAATTCCACCTGTAAAATCTAATCTAAAATGTAATAAAACAGCTGTGTACAAAAAAACAAAAATGAAAAAACAAAAACAAAACACCAAACCTAGAGGTTTATAAAGGCAAGTGTTAATTTATGTGCACATTATATAAGAAGCAAAAGCACTTTGCACTTGATTCTCCTCTTGCTTACACCAGTTTCACACTTGTGTAGCGCAGTTGATTTCAGTGGTATTACTCTGGATTTATAACAGTAAAGGAGGAGAATCAGACCTTTGTGTATACAGGAAAAATATATCAAAAATAATTCTAATTAACCAAACATTATTTTAACCTTTATCTACCATGCAAAAATCATTGTTAAAGTGAAGTTAAAGTTTCAGGCCCATATCGTTGGTTTTAAGGCATATTACCTGTCAAAAACGTCAGAGCATAAAACAGAAAAGACTCCTTCGAGTGCTAGTAATCCAAGAAATGCAGAGTTAATGTTGCACTTCCCAAACAAGGTATCCAAACTACCTTTGCGTCATATAAATTATAGAAATGTAGGACTGGAAGGGACCTTAATAGGTCATCTACTCCAGTCCCTTGAAGGGAGATTATTTAGGAAATTATGGTGAAACAACTTCAGTGGTACCGTAAAGTATCTAGAGTCCTCTGGTCTTTTTGACTCTGTTAGAACTGATTTAGTTGTGAAAGTAGTATAGCAATGACTTTGGTCATGTTGGTTGTTGATCTTCTGCTGAAAATAGATGAAGATGAGGTGTCCGTATTGATTCTTTTAGCTCTGTCAGCTGCTTTCTGTACCACTGATGGTGATTCATCTGTGGCCGCTGTGTTGGTGGGGTAGCTCATGAGAGACTGTTATTTTTTTTTCTGAGAGATCCCAGGGAGTAGTGTTGGATGATTGCTTATTTTCCCTGAGGGCATTCTCATGGAAGGTTTGTGGGTTTTTATTTTGTCATCCCTATTTTTTTACATGTATATGGGGCAAATAAAAGGATTAGTGAGAAGGTTTGGGTTGCATTGTTTTTTGGATGCAGTTGATATCCAGTGTTGTTTTCCCCATCCCTTTCACTTTTACATTGTGGGGTGACTTGCTCAGCGTTCAACAGAGATGGTGGCATGTAAGAGGGCTAGCTAGCTGACACTCGCTCCAAGCAAGAGGTAATGCGTATACAGTTGGGGAAATAGCCAAAGCAAGTACTCAGTATTATAACTGTATAATATCTGACATTTTCCTGCTGTTTGTTTCTAAGTGCATTTCCCGAGGGTTTTGCTGGTTTTCAGGTGATTCTGGATGTTCCGGTAGAAGTGGTTGCTAAGCATGATTTTTATCATTTGCTCTTGGCAAGAGGGTTGCATCCTTTCATTTTGGGACTTTGTGTTTTATCATCTCAAGATAGGATTATTGTATTGCACGTTACTTGAGGCTAATTCAGCATATTATGTGGCAATTGTGGTAGTGTGCCTTTTAACTGGAATGTCTCATCAAAAGCATATTGCATTTCTTCTTCTTGAGCTGTACGGCCTGTCATCTGATTTTCAGTTGAAGTTTAAGGAGTTGACTTTGACCTATAAAACTCTAAATAACTTGGATCCCAACTACCTCATAGGATCCTTTCTTCCTGGGTGATACCATGGCAGCCACAACCCTCCAAGACACTCAAACTAACAACCCAAAGGTTTTAACAATAGGGGGTTGCAAATATGGTATGATCTATAAGGGATCCTTAGCTTTGGAACTTCCTTCTTCCCTTGCTCTGCCACAACCAGGTTTTAAGAACATAACAACGGCCATACTGGGTAAAACCAAAGGTCCATCTAGCCTAGTATCCTGTCTTCTGACAGTGGTTGGTGCCAGATGCTTCAGAGGGAATGAACAGAACAAATAATCATCAAGTGATCCATTCCTTGTTGCCCATTCCCAGCATCTGGCAAAATTCTCAGCTTTTGGTAAACTTCAGGACACACTGCAAGGCTCACATGTTTTCTCAAGCAGGAGAGGGGAAAGGATGCAAAGACTGCTTTTTAAGGGTGTTTTTTTGGGGGGATAAGGCGGATTAGGTTTGGTTGAGATATATCTATATTTAAAGCAGAGCTGATTGGAAAATATATTAAAAATAGCTATGGGGAGGCGAATTCCCCCCATTTGAATTCTTTTAAAAATCAGATTTTTTCAAATTTTTGAAAAATTGCAATGAGCACTAATTAAAGGTTTATATTTGTAAATATTTTGTAATGTGCCTAGAGCTCCAGTGAGGCACAGCAAGGGATAATCAGAACAAAAAGAATTCCTGTGTGCTCTCTGAGATCCTGATTTGGGCCTTCAGTCCTCAGACCTGCCTTGTTGTTAGTACCTGCACCATACACCTGTGCAAGGTCTGACCAGGGAGTGATCCCCTTTCGTCATGTTAATCACGTAAAGCTTCTGTACTCTGTCACATATGTCTAGGAGAAACTGAGCAGCCCAAATGATCAATGAGGATTTCAAATCTTGGGCCTGATTTGGAAACAATTACTACTGGCCATAATGTTCCGTACCGTGAGTAGTCCCATCCCATTGACTTTAATGGATCTACTCACACTAGAAAGTGCTACACCTGGTAGCACATTTCTGAAGCATCAGGCCCTTGTGATCATTCACTTGCCCCAAAATGACTAGAGATTTTTTTTTCCTAATCAGTGACCACATGCCATGCTCTTTTTAAAATGTAAAATTCTAGAATTTCACCATTGAGCAAAGAGAAGAGGTCAAAGGCAGGAGAGCCGGAGTGATTTAGGAAATAAAGCCAACAGCTATGACATAATGCAGTAACAAACTGCAAAACGGGTTGCATACCTGGGCTTCTCAAAGGGCTGAACACACCCGAGGGGACATTGGGGTGATCAGTATACATCTAGCCATGTACTTTCCCCCTCCTTTAATAAGGGTCTTTAGTGACATTTACATATGGATTGGAATTGAACCAATCTGTGTAACTGGACTTTCCATTGTGAAGATTTGGAGGGAATGCCTTGGATGGTGTATATTGTGTTTCGGTGGGGTATGGACAGGAGTCTCCATCTTCTTTCTCAAAAGACTTCCCTTATATGAGATCTTAAAATTCTTTCCTCCTCTTCTTCTAGGGAACTAGAGGGCTTGACTTCTCCTTTACTTCCTGCATTTACTCTGACCACAGTCCCTCCCTGTTCTCACAAGTGGAGCTCAGCCCTGCGTCCCTTTCTGTTGATTCCCAGTCAGCTACATGGTAAGTTTCCATTATCTCTATACTTGTTGCCGTAGGGTAAACTCCTGGCAGCCTTTTTATAAAATCTATTAGTGCTGGGCATTGAGGGCAGAGTACTTGATGCCCATCAAAGATCATTTGGTCATATCCCAGTCTGACTCTAAGGAAAAGGTGGTACTGAATTAGCATTGGAGCTGAGCTTCAATGTAGGTTGTTATAAGAATAAAATATGAACTAAAATATGTGACAGAAATAAATCCATCAGATTCTATAAAGGAAACAGTGGAAAGCAAAGAAATCTTGGACCCTTATATCCCATTAACCAGGCCAGAGAGAAAATGTGTTAAAAGGGAGCTGCACTGTATCTTTTTTCATTGTTTGATGAAATAGTCTTTTTCACCCTTTAAGTGGTGTGTTTAAAAATCTTGGTATTTCTGAAACAAAGGGAATACACAGCCACTGAGCTAGCTGGTTTTTATACCTTCCTTTTCTGAGTATTGTCCTTCAGTATAATACAGAGCCATTTCTTTGTTCTCACAAGCTAGCAGTTAAATTGTATGTAAATGTATGCAAATTAGATGCTGTCTAATAAAGAGAGTCATTAGATGGAAGAAATATTTAGTTTGGGGGGGAAGAAAAGAAAAGAAAGCAGGTGTATTTTGCAGTAGAAATGTAAGATAGCAAGAAAAGAAAAGAAACCCCTCAAACTTTGGGAGAAGATTTCTAAAAAAAAAATTAAAATATTTTATTAAAGGTCTGGCCTACTCTTGGTCTTTCCATTTTTGAGTGTGTGTGTGTATTTGTGAGTGTGTTTGTGTGTGAGAGAGAGAGAGACAGACTGAGATTACACATATGTACAAACGTCCACATTTTATGTGTGTATATGTTAAAACATACAAATACCCCTACATGTGGCAGTGATATAAATATTTAACAGAAATAGCATTATATATAATATATTTGTGAAATATTTACATCACCTCCACGTAGGATATATATATGTGGGTACAGATTAAAATATACATATTTGTGTGTGTGTATATATATATGTGGGTATATATAGAGCTGGGTGAATAATTGATGTTTCAGATCAGTGGCAGTTCCGAAAAAAATAATTGGTTCAGGTCAAACCGAATCTGAAATTTGTTGGAATTTTTTGTGAATTTAGAAAGTCTGTTTCAACTCAGTTCCACTGCTGTGATTTGAACCTGCATCTCCCACATTCCAGAGGAGTGACCAAAACATTGAGCTAAAGCTTATAAAGGCAGGTGGGCTGTGATGCCACTTCCTTCTCTTCTGGCCATTTTGTGAATGGCCAAAAATATTAATCTCAAATTCATATATAGTTTTAGTTAGACTGAAACTGCATTTTTCTTCTAATAAACTATTTGTCCAAGAATTTCATCAAGCTCTCTATGTATATATTTATGAAATGATTTAAGTGTGTATGTATGTCGGGGGGGGGGGAATAAATATAATTATTAATGTATGTTTCTGTGTACCACATATGTGCAGGTGATAGCCATGTGATAAGTTCCAGAGGCATGGATTAATTTATTTATCATCCACTTTTGACTGCCTCTCCTGCACTCTCCCCACTAATCTGTCTATCTTCCAAGGATTTATTCCAGTGTCCCAACTCCCAAGCAGCTTCAAGCGTCCACCATTTAATTAATTAATTAAAATCAGCCTCCCACAGAAATGTTTCTCTTCTCTCCCTCAAATGTAGAATTTCCCACTAAATTACCACTGCTTGTAGGATGCACAAGATTCAATATTGGGCCAGTGATTTTTCGGTAGATAAAAAAGTCACAGTTTTTAAGTCTGATATCTCAGTGTCCTAAAATCCTAGGAAATGGACGCTTTATACCATTGAAAGTGGGAGATTACCATCTTGTGGATAGAACACACAAAGTTTGTTTAGACCTAGAAAGTTCTGAAGTAATGGACCTTACGTTCATGCCTAGATTAGGAATAGAAAGGCTATTTCTCATCATTTTTAGAGGTTTCTGTAGCTTCCTCTGACCTGCATATCATTGAAACCCAAGGAGCAGAACAGCTTTTAGAGTTGGAGCCTTTGTGTCTAAGGCTACGTCTACACTACCCGCCTGAATCGGTGGGTAGAAATCGATCTCTTGGGGATCTAATTATCGCATCTCGTCGGGATGCGACATTCGATCCCCGAATTGACGCTTGTACTCCACCAGCAGAGGTAGGAGTAAGCACCGTCGACGGGGGAGCCACGGAGGTCGATTTGCCGCCGTCCTCACAGCGGGGTAAGTCGGCTCCAATACGTCAAATTCAGCTACGCTATTCACGTAGCTGAATTTGTGTATATTAAATCGACCCCTCCCCCCCGTAGTGAGGACGTAGCCTAAGGCACCTAACTTAACAGGTGGGAGAGCATTATTATTTTTTTTTTTTTTGTCATTTATCATGGTTCTGGCTAGTAGATATTTGTGCTTGAAGTGGTACATTTTTTCATAGCAGTTTTGCAAGTCTGGAAATGTAAAGACATATATGTGTATAAAATATATGTATATAAAAATAATGTTTTTCAAATATTTACATATAAAGCCAAAGGGATTGGCCTCCTTCCCAGAATTACTGGAACTACCTTCCCCAGGAACATTTGGACTTGAATAATCTCTGCAACAACACTTTTCTTCTGAAACTAAACAACTTTAGAAATAGGTGTCTGGCTCTGGAGATCACTCACTGTTCATTTGGGTTCCTTTTCTTATGGTAATAGAAAGGCCTCCATGGCTGGGAAATATATTTTTATTTAATTACTGTAAGGTTCCCTTTTATTGCTCCCTTCTCCCATAGTTTTCCCTTAATTTATTTCATGAGGGAAAGTCTCAGTACTAGAACTGTGGGGATTCCTTTGTAAATGTTCTAGGGCATCTAGCATTCTATATCCCAGGGGATTTGGGCCTGTTTAAGATTTAGGCAGAAACCATGGAAAAGTACATGGTTTCACACAGTTTTGAATCAAACCAGTCAAAATTTAACAGATTCTATAGAGTTTTGAGGGTTTGTGCAAATTTGAAACCCAAAATGAAAATCAGAGGATTTGAATTGGAACAGAAACAGAAGCTATTTCACATGGCTGCACTCAGGGCCATGCTTTCCTTTCTCCCCAAAACATGTTTGTGGGAGGTAAATTGCTTAGGTAACCAGTCCATACAGGAAATAAAAATGGTCCAATGGGAGAAGAAGGATTGTCCAGTGGTTGGGGTACTAGCTTGAGACTTGGAAGACCTGGCTCCACCACAGACTTCCTGTGTGCCCTTGGGTAAGTCATTTAGCCACTCTGTGCCGCAGTTCCCCATCTACAGAAATGGGATAATAGCACTTTCCTACCTCGCAGCAATGTTGTGAGGGCAAAAACTGTAAAGATTGTGAGGTACTCAGATACTATGATAATGGAGAACATATAACTACCTAAGATAGAAAGCTAGATATACAGACTTGGTAACATAGGAATATAATAGAGATGCTATACTGAATCAGACCAATGGGTCATCTATTCAAGTATCCTCCAACAATGGATATGATCAGCTACTTCAGAAAAAGATGCAGGAAACCCTGTAGTGGACAATTATGGAATAACCAGTATTTTTCTCAGTGTTCTGAAAATAATTGAGAATATCAGGAGTTTGAGGTTTTATCTATATATATACATATATATATATATAAAAATATGGAATAAAATATGCTGCACTAAACTAATCCTGGCACTAACAAACAGACTGTGGGACTAACGGCTTTTGATATTACCTAGTGCTTATTATTGTTATTATTATTATTATTTCTTTTTAATTATGCAAAGTGCTAATCAGTTTGATTATGCACAGTGCTAATCAGGTTAATTATGCAAAGAGCTAATCAGTTGTTCTCTAAGCACATGAGGAGAGCAGAGGTGCTGGTGGTGAATGGCGCTCCTAGATGGGGGTATTCACGGCAGTCATTCCTTATTAAGAGAGGAGTAGGTGAGATGACGGGGGGTTTTGCCTCCATTAAAAAATAAAGAAGGAAGGAAAGAGCCCTGATGATGGTGGTTCTGGAAAGGTAATGTCTTCTCTCACAGCAAGGCAGATTTTTTGTTTTTCATACTGCCTGGTGTTGGACAGTCGTTGTTAGACTTTGAGTGAAGTGACTTGGACAAACACAGTCGAGAGAACAACAAGGAGTCTGGTGGCACCTTAAAGACTAACAGATTTATTTGGGCATATGCTTTCGTGGGTAAAAAACCCACTTCTTCAGATTATTGGAGTGAAAATTACAGATGTAGGCATTATTATACTGACACATGAAGAGAAGGGAGTTACCTCACAAGTGGAGAACCAGTGTTGGTAGGGCCAATTCAGTCAGGGTGGATGTAGTCCACTCCTAGTAATTGATGAGGAGGTGCCAATTCCAGGAGAAGCAAAGCTGCTTTTGTAGTGAGCCAGCCACTCCTAGTCCCTATTGAAGCCCAAATTAACGGTGTTAAATTTGCAAATGAATTTTAGTTCTGTAGTTTCTCTTTGAAGTCTGTTTCTGAAGTTTTTTTGTTCAAGTATAGCTTGAGAGAGGTATTGTAGCAGGTGCCACACGTGAGGCAATCTTGTCAGGCAAATTTTCGTTGGAGGGTTGGAGTCCAAGTGGCTGCCACTTGATGGGGAGGGGTGTATAATCAAGAAGGCTGAAAATATTAAGGAAGTCTGCCCTAATCTAACAAAGAGAACCATCTTTTGAGCACTTGCACTCAGAATGCAGATAATGAATCTTGGGAGGTAGAGGGAGCATAATATATGATCAACAAAGATAAATTTGTGTTAGGAGATTATCAGATGAGCGCTCACAATGAATTTCATTAAGTAACCTATCCACAAGTAGACATTCTTCAGGCAAGTCTTAACAAGGGATCTTACTCCATGCTGCCCTTCTTAGTCTGCAATCACATGCTAGTTACACATTTTGGGTAAAGCAGAATTTTTTATGAACCAGTAAGCTCTTCGCTGGTTCTCACAATTTATTGTTGGTCCAACTTGTCCATTTTGTGGTGGTTGATGATTAACTAATTTCTGCTCAGTATCTTTTATCTGAATACAGTTTACTGCTGGCATGTGGGGAATAGGAATTATTTTTTACTGTTTGTCTAGGAAATGGCACACCCAGAGTGGAGAGTACTTGCTTCTGTCATGTTTTGGGAAATGCCTTGAAGATATTCTGGAATCATTAAAACTAAAAATTACTAGATTGTAATAAATTCAGTACTTGAATTTAGTAGGCAGCAATACACAGGAAGTTATGCTTGAAATTAACTTTTGTAAATGGCTGCTTATTAGGAATAGTGCCAGATTATCAAGTACATTCAGGACAGGCAGTAACATCAGTAATTTGTAGCTGAAACTAATATTTGAAAAAGAATGTGTGTTGCCTTCTTGATAGCTAGAGAACATCAGTCAGCGGAACTATTACCATCTTAAGGAAACAATCTTCACATGAAGAGAGAAGGGTCTGCTGACCAATGGGTGGGCTTACATTTACATGTATGCATTCTATTTCTTTCTCACTCACATGTGCATTTCCTCCATGAAAACTGCTGTTCTGGCCTTAGGAGCATAAGAATCACTTTACCATATTAGACTAATGTTACATCAGGTCTTGTATCCTGACTCCGAAAGAGGCCTATGCTTGATGTTGCAGAGGAAAGTGAAAAAGCCCTTATTACACTCACCCACTTGTGCAAATACGGTATATGAAGGAAAGAATTCCTCCCTGACCCCAGTAGCAATGAACAAATGGCCTGAAATATAAACTTCCATTATTCCATTGTTTTAAGTATTCAGGGCCCACTGAAGATAATGGAAAGAGACTCATGGACTTCAGTGGGACTTAGCTCAGTCCCTTTTAGAACACTGGTCACTGTAATATCTAGGTGCTGCTGCAGTGGAGTCATACCTACTTGCACCAAGCCTGATTTTGTCCTTGTGAGTTTGTGGAAGTGAATTCCACAGGCTGACTACATGTATTCTGCCATTGTTGTATTTGTTAGCAGTAGTTTTGGTACTTACTTGCACATCCTATGTCACTTTTGCTGAGTAATATCCCTTAACACTCCCCCTCTCCCTCCCACCCCCGAAGAACCATGTACTTGAGCGTCCTGCAACTATATAAGTTGGTTGGCACTAAGTGAATTAAAATATTTCCCCACTATTCTAATGTTTAAATTGTAAAGTGGTCCTGGAGAAGACTGCTGCAAAGCAAAACCAACCAAAATACAATGACTTTTACTAGCCAACTCAAAATAGACTACAACTGGTGGGAGGATTCTAGTAACCAGGAATGTTTACTTCCATCCTGCATAACTCATCTGTGCAAGCAAATCTATGTTCGGTGGGTGTGAAATGAATCCACTGAACTTGTCAGCATGCTATAGATGCATGGTTACTGTGATCTGATATGATACTAATTGTTGCCCCAGGAGGCCTGCTAGTTGTCCAGAACTAGATAGGTGCACTCAGCATCCTGTGCAGATAGCAAATGTTTTTCAGAGATGGAAACAAGCTTTCTTCCTAGTCCAAGAAGCTATCAGAATTGACTTCATATCATGGTCACCAGAATGCTTGTTTGGGTTTCTGGTTGGCCTCTTGCTTCAGGTGGTTTTTGTATTACCTGCATTAAACGAGCAATTATAGCAACTTCACACACAATGACTTTCTTTTCAATAATATTTATATTACTGTGCTTTAGAGATTACATAACCCCTAGTGGGAATTGTATGTTAAGCATATTGATACACAGAAAACAGCAATATTATAGCCGCCAAGCATAAATATTGATAATGACATTGACGGAATTGTGTATACACTGTTTGCATGAGACAAAGCAGCCAGCCTAGCATAGAAGTTAGATAAGGAATTAGCTTGCATCTTTATGAATGATTAAACTGAGACACTTGGTCTGTGAAACAGTGGCCCTTCAAATTTGGATTTCAGCATCTACTTATGGGCAAAACTCTCCCCTGCCAAAAAAACCTCCTCCTAATTCTGGATGGATTTTCCCATGGTATTTAGCGAATGCTTAATCTAGTGACATTGGGTTTCTACAGCAATTAAACATATTCCAATCACTGGTGAATAGAAAAATCTAATGCTGATGGGATAACTGGGCATCTAGGATAGATATAGTAAGTGCTGGAGGCTCTTCAAGTAAAGTTGAGCTGGTCAGGAAACAGCCGTCTCGGTTCACTACTGTCTTTGAATCCCATATATAGCATGTCACAAAGGTTTAACCTTCGCTTAGATTTACAGGCAGCTGGATTTTCCCAAGCGTTGGAGACTATATGCACTCCACTCCTCCCTCATCAGCTCTTTGATGAGACACAATGGGAGAGTGTGTAGTCAACCACAATAGAAAAAAAAAAGATCCTGATTTGCTCTTGTGAAGCCATTGGCATCATGCAGCTTCAGAGGAGACAGATGCTCACTTGGGTGCTGTACTTTAGGAAGCATGGTGGCCATATATACTGCATTATCTGATTACCTTTCCATTGTTAATTGGCTGTATATGCTGTATGGAAAGGGAGGGAGTTTGAAAGATAGGGTTATATTTTAGCTGTATCCCTAGTTTTCACTCAGATCTTTACAAATTAGTCTTTAATTCTTATAAAGAAAATAGTTAAAGGTTTTGTTATATTATGAGTGGTCTTCACCACCTCTAACCTAAGAGTTGCTGTGTACTTTGACACCATTAGTATAATCCATGTACTGCCATGTCTGCACATTACAGTCTAAAATCTAAACCCTCCTGAGACATGATCATGACATCTGTTGCATTCCACTAGTTCGGAAGGTTGCTCTTCGGACTCAGGTAGGGGACTAGAAGCCAGGAGACGTGTGTCTGACATGGACCCTTTCTGTGACCTTGGACAAGTCACATCCTCTCTTTTTACCTCAGTTTCCCCATCTGTAGAATAGGGATAGTGATTCTGACTGACTTCATGGGAAGGGAGGAGGGAGTGGGAATGGAGGAGGCTTAACTCATTGTTTCTCAAGCACTTTGATATCCTTGGATGAAATTAAGTATATAAGTGCAATGTATTGTAGGCAGTTATAAGTGTTAAGTGTCATTACTGCAATTCTGAAGGAAGTTTATAGTAAATTCATAATAAAAACACTCAAACAGATTAGGTAAATTCTTCCAAAAAAATTTAAGAGGAATAAAACTCAGTTAGCTTGGTACTGGCCTAAGGGGTTAGAAATAGTTAAGGAAGCATAAACAAAGAATCCTAGGCCTCCTGTGGTTTGAGAAGTAGGTTCTGGTCTGAGCTGGGATCTTTTAAGTCTCAGTATTAGAATGTCAGCATTGCAAAAGTGCTTTTGGATTTCCTTGAGGGTGTATTTATTTAGAGGTGCAAAGCACCCTCAACTGCCATTCACCTCGGCAAGAGCTGTGTGTGCTCAGTGGCCCACATGAGATTGGGCCGCAATAGGGGATTAATGAAGAAAAAACTGTAGGTGCTCAGACTAGCAATTGTAAGTCACTAACATGCATTCAGGGTAAGAATGTACACGTCCTTTTGGGCTGCGGAGATTGTGAATGTTAGATCAGTAACTGGATTACACTAGCAGCCTTTTTCCTCTTCTGTTCTCTCATACCCAGTTGCCATGACAGGAGTAAAAGAAGAAGAAAAATATCTTAACACATACACATCTTATTATGACACAAATAGTTGGAAGAAGCCCCACTGGCATAAACTAACACAAAGTGACACTTTGTTTAAAAAGTTGTTTTGAATGTCTTCTCCCATTGATCGTATGCAACTGAGATAAATAAACACCCTGTGTGTGGTGCAGCCAGGCTGAGCGTTTATGCTCCTCCGAGTGTTTATACATTCCCTAGTGGTTGTTTGTATTGCTATTTGTTGACTGTAAATCCCAGACCTGTATATGTTTGTAATATATACATTAGCAGCAGTGGTGCAGTTTTGGGTGTATGCTCAGGGTAAGACTCTTTTATGAACATGACCAGATGAACAGGTTTTTTCTCCCTTCAGTGCAGTGAATTAGTCTTTGTGTTTGTGGAGGAACAGAGGGGCTGCTGTAGCAGGCATTTTAGTCAAGCGGGACATGCTGTGCCCTGCTCAAATTAATGCAAGTGGATATGCAAGAAAAGCCACATAGGATTTATCTGGTAGGAATCAAGTTAGTTTAGCCTTTTGTCTAATTAGGAAACAGGTCTGGGGGCTCTCGGGTTATTCAGTGGTGATGAGGATGACGTATGTTTCCCCTTGAAGTAAAAGGACTGAAGTCATTACGCACACCAAAATTCATGGGGACAGAGACCCCCTCTCCGCTCTGCTGTGGTGATGGTTTAGCAGTTTTCTCTCTCCTTTAAAGTCAAATACTCTCTTTCTTCATATGTTGCTACTGCCAGCATCTTAGGGCTGGTCCACACTAAGCCCCCAGTTCGAACTAAGATACGCAAAGTTGAAGTATCTTAGTTCAAACTTAAAGGTACTTACCGCGGGTCCACACGCGGCAGGCAGGCTCCCCCGTCGACTCTGCATACTCCTCTCACGGAGCAGGAGTACCGGCGTTGACGGCGAGTACTTCTGGGATCGATTTATCGCGTCTAGACAAGACGCAATAAATCGATCCCAGAATATTGATTGCTTGCCGCCAAACCAGCGGGTAAGTATAGATGTACCCTCAGTCTCTATGATGGTGAATGAAGAGAAAGCTCTGGAGCTGATGCAGGCACCTCTTGGTCCACGGACTGGTGTAACCCCACAGACTATGGAATTACACCTAGGAAGAATCTTGCCTAATCAATCAGCCTCCATCCCTCTAGTGAATGTTCCTTGAACCTTTTCCTTTAACTGTGTCTTTATCATGTTAGTGCATTGTTAGTGTGAGTTAGCATTATTTATTATATAGTGACCTAAATTGCTGTAGGCATACTACATGCATGCATGCACACACACACGCACATTATAGTTATAAGGGTGGCCGGTAAGGGGTGCCTATTTTTCAAATTGCCCAAAACTCCCATTATAAAAACCCTGTTTTCAGTTGCTTAGAACTTTGCCAAAGGTTAGCCATTTGATCTGAAGTTTTCCATGTTGGATAGATGTCTGTGTCAAGATAAATTGTTCTGGACAGTTTTAGATAAAACAAAACAAGTTTATTAACTACAAGAGATAGATTTTAAGCGATTATAAGGGATAGCAAACAGATCAAAGCAGATTACCTAGCAAATAAACAAAAACGCAATATAAGCGTAATATACTAAGGAGATTGGATATGAGTAGCAAATTCTCACCCTAATTGTTGATTTAGACAGTTTGCAGAGATTCTTGAGGGCACGCTGCACTTGCTTGCAGCTTAAAACCCTGGTATTCCTTTCAGCCCTTCTCCCCCAGTCCAGTCCTTGTTCCTCACAGGGAGTCAGTGAAGAACCATGATGATGTCACCACTCCCACCCCACCTTAAATAGCTTTTGCATATGGCAGGAACCGTTTGTCTTTCCTCTTGATTCCCACACCCGGTCAGTGGAAAAACATTGGTATTCCAAGCTGGAGTCCAGTTCCAGGTGACTTGGTCAGATGAACCCGTAGTGTCATAGCAGCCATGAGTCACAGGCTGTTTGTAGCATCCTCAGGAAGACTCTCCAGGAAGGTTCCCCAGTGGGAGATTAGCTTCTTCTAAGATCTGTTGTTCTCCCTAATGGTCCTTTGACTTGTTCCCAGCCGGCCACTTAGACTGATTACATTCTGCCTAGTGGGCGTTCCCCAGGTGTAAACACATTTGTAGTAGATGCATAGACAATATTCCTAGTTTCAGATACTAAAACGATAGATCCATACAAATAGGATAATCATATTCAGTGAATCATAACCTTTTCAATGATATCGTACATGGCCTATCTTGCATAAAATACATCATAGTTATGCCATAATCATATCATAATAATATTACTATGAAGAATATGGGGTGTAATGCCACACTTAGCATTTGGCAGAGGGTGACCTTTGAGTCAGGGATGTGGCTTTTATGACCTCATGAAAATCCACCCAAATTTGACCAAATTGTAAGTCTTTGAAGAATCATGGCTTGCATATGTTCAGTAGAGACTTCTTAGAGTTTAACAGCTAAATTCTCTGAAGATTTCATCCTCATTGCTTGAGGGTGCGATCAAAACTGGAACTAATACTAGCTGGGCAAGGAGACTGGGAATGGGAGCCAGGGTTGGGGAAGGGTGACTGGGAGCCAGTGATGAAAAGGGGGGCAGGGTTGGGAACCTCCTTGACTGAGAATAACACTGAGATCAGATGAGGACCTAGAGGGAGGGGTAAGACTGGTACTGGCTGGATAAGGAGACTGGGACTAGAAACCAGTGTGGGGAGGAAATAGGGGCTGAGAGGAGGGGAGACAGTTCTGAAAAGGAGCTGGCATAAGAGAAGAGAAATGGGTCTAACTAAGCAAAGACTGTAGCAAAGAGGAGGGAAGGGGTGAGAGTGAGATGGAAACTGGATGAGCAGCCTGGGGAGTGAGGACTAGAAGGCAGTGAGGGATTTGGGGAAGAGAGAGACAGATTGGACAAGGAGCTGGGGACAGGGAGACTGGGATTGTGTATGTAAGGAGACTAGAGTCAAGGAGTTGGGACAAGTACAGGGGAACTGGGACTGGCTAGATAGGGATACCGAGATGAGAAACCTGAGGCGTGGAGACTGAGATTTGGTTAGCAATGAGAAAGATTGGGACATGGAGCCAGGAATGGGAAAGAGACAAGACTGGGACAGGGACACTTTGGAAAGTTATGGGTCAGAAGGGGTCAAGCTTTGGGTAGGAGGGAATGGAATGGGGAGAAGAGTCTGTGTCCATTAGAGCAGTGGTTCTCAACCTTTTTTCATTTGCGGTGCGGACCCATTTGGAAATCTAATGTCTGTATTCCATCTAGTGAGTTCTCAGTATGTCTTTCATGGACCCCTGAGAGTGGGTCCGGGAACCACAGGTTGAGAACCACTTCACTAGAGCACACTCCTCTCCAGAGTCTGAAATGGAACCCAAGATTCCTGAGTCTCACCATTCCTCTGCTGTCATCAAATATCTCTGAAACACACAAGTGAAGTATGTGTCTCATGTTGGTCCAGGGGATGGTAACCTAGTATTGCTGTCAATTACTCTGTTAGCTCAAGGGCCAGAGACCTGTGCACGGGAATCTAAAGGTTCCTATCCTGCGGGTGATCCTTGTGCTTGTCAATATGATGCCACGTGATGGACTTTCTGTTTTTTGTATGAGTTTGCTTTTTTTTTTTTAAATGGAGCAAATGACAAATAAATAAAAGTATGTTAAAAATATTATTAAAGTTATGAAGTCAAGCACCCAAAAGTTAGGAAATGCCAGAATTAAGGTTGCCAGTACAATTTTAACCTTTTCCTACATTCATATTTGAATCTATTTAGCCCTTTCTATTCCCTTTCCTAGAAAATGTAATACCTGTAACAACATCCCATTCTACCGTCTCTATGCAGAGCCCCCTAGCTCTTCTATCAGTATATTTCCTGTACTACTTTCTCAGCAAACAACCCTTTCTTTCTGAACAAATCTCTTTCCCCTGCACAAATTAGCAGATCTCAGAATGTTGACCTCACTGCTTTCACTTGGTGGTAAGGTCACTATGATGTGAATTCTGTCCTGACACACAAGCACAAAACTCCTCTTGACACTTCACTAGGAGCTGCAAATATGAGAGTAGAATTTGTCTCCCTTTAGCCAGGCCTCTTCATTTTCTAAGCAGTGGAATTTAAGCTGTTTTCTAATGAATTTTCTCTTCCATATTGTATTGCTATGAAGAGAAACCAGGCCTAGGAGACACTTATTTTCATCAAAATACAAAGAGTATTTGTTTATTTCTTTTTTTTTCCAGTTGTCACAATAAGCATCATCTGAAGGGGAAAAAATAAAACAAAAAAACAAAATGGGAAATAGGGTGGGAAAATGTAATAGGATCTATGAACACTTTCTGCCTTGTCTGAGTAAATGAGACCTGATGAGAGACACAGCACAATAAGGGCTAAGGAATGCCAAGTGAACTGATGTACGGCAATTGTTTTATTTTACTACTTTTCATTTTACTGGATTGAATTTGAAAGAGAAAATTACCATGGACGGGAAGGTTTATGATAGAAATGCTCTGGATTGCTGTATCCTTGACATGAATCTGTAGAAACATGAAAAGGAATGTTAAGTAAAGCAGTGTGTGAAATTTGAAGGTATGCATCTGAAAATATTTTTTGAGGAATGTCCAATACTTTCTGGTACGAGTGGCTCTGCCTCTAGCATTGTCTTGCATCCCTTATATCTTAAGTCATTTTATTGCCAAATTGAAAAATAAATAATCTCTTCACCTGCCAGTTTATGAGCAAAAAAAAAAAAGTTGATTTCATGGTATGGTCTTTGTAATGATATGGAGTCAACCTTACTTCATGTGGACTTTGGAGGAAGCAAAGAAGAGATTTCCCCGAGATAATCCATCTCAGATTTTAAAATGAGTGTAGTGTGGGCTAAGACAGGACTTTTGGGAATTCAACAAGTATTGTCTGGGATAACCCAGTAGTGCACATGTGATTAGTAAATCACACAGGGTCACTGTAATAAATGAAAGGGGGAACTAGCTCTCTTTGATGGACTTCCAGCCAGCCAGTTACTGTAAGATCCCTCTTGGTAGCTGTTCTCTACTTGCTTTACCTGTAAAGGGTTAAAAAGTCTTACAGTCACATTGTGTCTTCTGTATTAAAAGCTGACAGAATGGACTTTTTGGAGAAAATCTTTATGCAGATTCTCTTGTGGAGATCCCTCATCCTTCCATCAGGGGGATGAAGCCCCCAAACACAGTAAATCCTTGCTGTTTCCTCTCCCCGCCACAACTAATATGCTAGAAATACATCTTTTTCCCAGTGTATACAAGGCTGGAGAGGGCTCTGCTGGCCTTTGTGGAGTAATGGGGGAGAAGGTGAAGATCTGGCCAACAGTTATGTACCCCACTATCAAGTCTCAATTACTTGATTCTAAGGAGCTCCCACTAATCAGCGACATAAGAGGCATATTTTTAGGGTGCCTTTGGCCCGCCCTTTCTCATCAGGTTAAACTACTGTTTGTAATCTTGATCCTTATCGACACTATTTTGGAAACCACACCAGCAGGTTAGTATGCTTATTGCCATCTCTTTCTAACATCATTTCCTTGACTACTGTGAACAAGGATTTGTTTTCCTACAAGCCATGGTATAAATATTCCCTTAGGGCCTGACAACATCTATAAAATGTACCTAGTCAGAACACTGTGTTGTAATGTGGTTTGATCCCATCCAGGTAAGCAAGACCAAATTGTGGTATTTCATAGTCTAACTTTCCTGCCTGTGCAATTTAATTTAAGGTCTGTAGAATTTCTCACTTAACAAAAACGTGGTTGTTAATTTTCTTATTTAAGTCTAACTCTTAGGCCTCGATCCTGTAAAGCATTTAAACATGCACATCCTCATGTGCACCTACTCATGTGAGCAAAATCACGAACATACTTAAGTGTTTTGTAGGATAGGTACCAAAGAGAGTATAGTATTTCTTAACACAACATAGCTAACAAAAGAATGAGGCTCCAAAGACTCCCTGCCTAGTGTTACTTCAACCATTGTTTCTCTTCTTTGTTGCTCTCATACCTATGAGTTTAATAGTAAGTTCAGCTGAAGACAGGAGGTAGCAAGAGCAGGAGTTGCTCCCATTCCTTTGGTGCAGCTCCTTGCATGTCACTCACTGGAAGAGGAGCTGTAACTAGAGTTATGTGAGATATTTTACTTCTGGGGGAATTCTGCACCACTGTGTATGCGCAGAATTTATGCCCCCCGCAGATTTCTTTGCTTCCCCACAGAAAAATGACTTTCTCATGGGGAAGCAAAGGGACGCCACAAGAGCAGCAGTATGTGCCCAGGGCAGCAGGCAGAGAGGTAAATCACTGTTGGGCAGGAGATGGAACTGGGGAAGACCCGGCTGGTGGCTCCTACCATGTGCTGGGCTCAGCTGCTTGTACGGGCTGGGCTGGGGAGAACAGGATTTCCTCTTCCCCTGCACGGCATCCGGGGCCAGGTCAGACCCACCCCCAGATTTCTCCCATGGCTGTAGGAAGCTCTGCAAACCCACTCACCCACCCCCACTTCCTGCACCCATTTCTCCTCAGCTGCCGAGGGAAGGATCCCTGTACAGGGAGCTGCTCCTCCATCCGCCCAAACCCTGTGCATCCAGCCCCCCTAATACCCAGACCCTCCTGCCTAGCATACCCCCCCCATATTCAGAACCCCCCCACAATGAGCCCCACTCCCCCTGCACGTGGGCCTCGCCAACAAGCCACCCACACCTAGATCCCCATCCCACCAAGCCCCAACAAGATGCACCTCAGCCCCACTCCCCCAGAATCTGGACCCCCCCCCAACGACCAGACCTCCCGCTGAGCTGCAACCACTTTCACCTGGACCCCCCTGCAGAGCCCCATTACCATTGCACCCAGAACCCCCCAACAAGCCCCTACGCATCCAGATCCCCTCTGCACCCGGATCCCCCACTGAGCCCAAATTGCTCCACACAGAACCCTCTCAACCCACACCTGGATCACCCAACAGTAAGCTCCTCAGCACTTGGATCCTGCCTTGCTGAGCCTACCTGGTGCACCTGGCACAGAGGGGCAGGGCCCTGGGGTGTTTCTGGGGCAGGGCCTGTTCCTACACTGTGTCATGCTTGGGTACAGCCTCACCACTGAGTCCGGAGGAGAGCGGGACCGCACAGTGATCTCCCACCTCTGTGCAGCCAGTGACCTGTGTTCCCCAGTGCCATGCTGGAGCCTCCACATTTATTTGACATATAAAATTTGCAGAATTTTGGAGAATTTTAAAATATTGTGCGTAGAATTTTAATTTTTTGGTGCAGAATGCTCTCAGGAGTAATATTTGTAACAAATTACTAAGATGCACATAGTTCAAGTTTTGTTACTATCTCAGATACAGATAATTTCCTCAAAAAGTGTCCTTCAGGTACACCCAGGGGTGAAAGTAACTTAAAGGACTTACCGGTTTGCTGGAGTCCTGAGCAGGAGGGCGGGGCTTCAAACAGAAGGGGCGTGACCTCAACCAGAAGAGGCAGGGCCTTTAAATCCCTGGGCCCTTTAAATCAAGATTTAATGGACCTGGGGCTCCAGCTGCGGTAGCGACGGCTGGGAGCCCTGGGCTCTTTAAATTGCCACCCAAGTCCCAGGGCTCCCGGCCGCCTCCACTACCCAGGGCTCCGGCAGTGGGGCTCTGGCGATAATTTAAAGAGCCCGGGGCTGCAGCCACTGCCGGGAGCCCCAGGCCCTTTAAATCACTGGCCTGGGGAAGTCGGTCTGGTACGGGGTACGGGCTCTTGCTGGTACGCTGTACCAGACCGTACCAGCTTACGTTCACCTCTGGGTACACCATAAAAAAAAAAAATAAATAAAGCTGACCCATTTCCAGAAAATAGAATGGCAATGAGCTTGTTTCTGTGTGGAAATAGCTATTTGTCCAAAAGTTTATGGGTTTTTTTTTTTTTATCAGTTTTAGGGGACTGAAATTGTGTGAATTGAAATGGGAAGAATTTCTACACAAAGTCCCTGAAAGCACAGGCTGTAAGCTTTGCATGGCTCCAGCTGCAACCACTAGTCTGACATGAAGACGTATTTGTGAGACTGAAATGTTTGCAGGCTAAAAAAAAAAATCTGCTTTCAAATAATCAGTGTAAGTGGTAATGTTCAGCAATAAAGTGCCACAATCTGAGAGGTATTGGACATCTGCAACTCCCACTATTTTCGGTGAGGTTTCTGGTGTTCAGAATCTCACTGGATTAGACCCAGGACATGCCCTTGGTCTCAGAACATTTAATTTATATGCTGGTCTTTTGTGGGAGCATGGTTTAATTTTTGTCAACTTCTTGGATTAGTGTGCATTCCTTTTTTGACTGGCAAGCCACTTGCTTTGTGGACGCTGGTCCCAACCTGAGCCCTGGGGTGAAGGGTGTGCCTCTAGCAAAAGGATGGAATAATAGCAGCTGCAATGTGGGTCTGGTGCCACACTGAAGCCAGGACAGGGAGGGATGGTGGATTCTTTCCATGCCAGTCCTTGCAGTCCCTCTCCTCCCCCTCCTCACACAGCCTGACAATTCAAGTGATGCCCTTTAGGAAGGATTTGCCCCATTTGAACTATTTACGGGAGAGCTAACTGAGAGAGATGGTGTGCTAAATGTTTCTGGTTGTGACCGAGTCTAAGAAGCTGCAATTTCCTAGCTTAAGGCTTGATTCAAACATTTAAAATGTGTCACAGGGTTGTTGGATTTTTTTTTTTTTTTTTCATTTAGCCATAATCCAGGTCTCCCGCAGCTGCAGCTTTTGAAATGGAAAGCCTCCTTCCTTCCCCTTCAGATAAACTTCCTAGATCAGACAAGAAAATTCTAGCTACAGTGACTGCAAAAGTGCTGCCTCCTTCCCCAAGACTGGCTGTCCTGTGGGAAAGGTTACCTATGCTATGGATATGATCACAGGGCACAATGTCTGCACAACACTGGAGATAGGTCTGAGAATGTTTTGAAAGAATTTAAGAGCTGGCTGTTATCCACAAATTATTGGAAAAAAGAGCCGTTTGCAGCAGCTGACACTTCCTACAGATTATTTTTTTCTAACCCTTTATGCTATGCAGCCTAAGAGTAGTAATTCTATCCCAAATATGTAATAATAATTTCAGTTGATTCTACTAAAAGGAATATTCCAAAATTTTGTTGTTTGACATGTGAAATGCTTGTACTATTAAGTTCCAGACAGTTTCTTTTCCCCCCAATATTGTTTTGTCTCACCATACAACCTTGAAAGTTTAAAATTGACTGGTTTACTGTAAGAAGCATTAAGTAAATGCAGTTTCTCTATTTTTAATAACAGTAGCTCAAATTTCATGTGAGATCACACTAGTCCTCCAAAGTAATTAAGTTTATGGTTTTCTTATGCACTTCAAATGCCCGTGATGTGCAGTTAATAGTATTTTTCAGACATGTATTAGGACACCTCGGCAGCGATGCCAGTGTGGGCTGGTGTCTATCAGCAATGCAGACACCACAAAGTAATGGAAATTGCAAGACACTCTGCTGTAATTTGTCTAAAAATATGCATGACAGCAAAGGCTGTTTTACCTGAGTTTTCAAAGTGGTACGACTTTGAGTTTGAGTGAAGCTTCACAAGTGAATAAGGCGTAAAACAAGGTTTCCAACATAGGCTGCAGAGTCCTTTATAACCTACTATTTTGGCATGGGCTGAAAGTATCCTAGACCTTGAACCATGTCTGAAACCCAAATCTGAATGTGGTTCCAGCTAAACAAGTATCAGCTATAAATTGACTGGCATAACTGGCACTCTGATTAAGTCCTGCTAGCTACAGTCATGTTTATCTAGATCTGAATGCAGATTTGGTTCTCAGTTTGCAACTTGAACATTAGCTTTCTAATGAACAGTGAATTCTGAACATCTCAGAATTTGGGAACATCTGGATTTAAATCTGGAGAATCCACATTTTTCATGTGTTCAGAAATGGGGTTTTGGTTCCACCCATTATATACAACTAATGGAATTAGAGCAGGATTTTGGGCCCTGATTCCTTTTCAGAAAGCTCTGCCACAATAAAGTTTCATACAGTATTTATATTAGGGTGAAATTCAGTAAATACACACGAATTTGCAGTCCCCATACAGAGACACACTCCCTGTGGAGAGCTAGAGTAAAATTTGCTTTGTGTAGGGATTTAAGCAGATAGTGGAGTCCAGTGGGCAAGATGTGGGGCAGTTCCTCAGCAGCTGGTTAGTCTGTGAGCTGAATCCTAGGGACATTCCACACAGGGCATTGTGGCTATTGGATCTTCACAATCACTGACCCTTGGCGATGCCTCAGCCCTTCCCTGCCTGTCCTAAAACAACATTTGCGTATGCAAATCAGGTAGTCGGCCATCTAACTACCCGCTTTGTTCATGCAAATTTGGAGGCTTTTTTGCCCATGCAAATTTAGATGCCAGGGTTCTTCCATTACATATAAGTGGGAGTGGAGTGTTAGCTTGAAGGGGAATTAATAAAAACAGATGTCCAAGTATCGTCATTCTTTTCAGTCCTCTCCTTAATCAGATTAAACTCACATTGACTTTAATGGGAGTTTTCCCTGTGTAAGGACTGCCGGATTTGGCTCCATAGGCATTAGCTCATAAACTCCGTGGGCAATTTTCTTCGGATTGTGTTGTACTTCAAGGGTTAGGGTGAGACTGCAGTGACAGCACTGTCCAACATTGGCTGGGAGCTGCTAGGTGATATTTGAAAGAATATGCTGTATATGAGAAAGTGATGAGTGAATGGAAATTAAAACAAAGGGATTGAAAATAGACCTGTAATCAATCTAGTCTGGTATCTCAATAAACCAGGGACATTTTTTCATAGCAAATTTGGGGCAGATATCACAGCAAGTGCCATGAAAGCAGGGCCTTTCTCCCACCCCCTTCCCCATCTATTAAATCTACATTTGGAAGGTGGATGGTGCTGACTCATAAATTAAATTGGAGTAATACATACAGTGTATATATATTTCTGTCACTTTGTCTCAAATTAAACACGAACCTTCTCCCCTGACAAGATGATAGAAAAGTTAATTGCTCGCCCTGGCTTTAAATTGGAATTTGAATTTGCAAAATGCTAAAGGTTTATGAGATCTAAATCATGAGGAGCTTAAATTACATTCCTGTGATAAAATATTAATAAATCAATTAAAACATAAGCCGAGTATAATATTACTTTTTTTTGTAGGAACCTTGAACACAATAATTCATTAGAGTGTGCAGTAACAATTATTGTATCTTTTTTAATTTTCTTTTTTATTAGTTTTTTTTTAATGTGGAAAAGACAACATCAGATGGGAACACACCACACAATGGGGGAACATTATCCTAGTACAGAATCTAGGCATCCCAGATACACACAGTGGGAGACCCTTGCCCCAGTTCAGAATCCAGGCATCCCATCCTCCCCCACCTTAAACAGTGAGAAAATATTGGTCCATTATAGGATCCAGGCATTGCACAACCACATTCACCAGAGAATGGAGGGGAACATTGCTTCGGTATAGAATCTAATCATCCTATAACCACACACATCACACAGTGGCAGAGCAGTATCACAGTATAGAGTCCAGGCATCCTGTAGCCACACACACAGTGGAAGGAGCATTTCCCCCGTACAGAATCCAGATGTCCCATTCTATAACCACACATTGTAGTATAGTTGCAATACAGCAAGATATATTCACTGTCAATCAGGGGAAAGAAAGAAACAAGATAGGTAAGGTAATATATTTTATTGGACCAGCTTCTCTTCTTCAGAGCTCTTTCCAGCCCGAAAGCTTATTCCTTCCACCAACAGAAGTTGGGTCAATAAAAGATATTACCTTTCCTAGTGTGTCTCTGCCATATCCTGCAACCAACATGGCTACAACAATATTGCAAACAGTCAGGGAAAAGACATAAACGCTCACTGGACCATTGCCTCCCCTCTACCACCTGGAAATTGGCAGTGACTTGGGGTACGAGGGAAGTGACTAAACTTCCCTTGTTTTTTTCTGCCTCCCTCTCTTACCTGCCTCTTCCATGACACTTTACACTTCTCTCTCTCTCTCTCTCTCTTCATTGGTACCAAGCTTCTCATGGTTTCAGTAAGGTAAAGCTGGGCTGAGTTTTGAGTTAGTAATGAAATCCAATCCTAGCCGAGTTTACACCAGCTTTCGAGTTTTGTTGTGAACAATTCACACAGATTTAATCTTTACACAATCTATTTTCTGTGAACTATATAAAGAGCACTTCAAGCACAGTATGAAACTTAGTTATTATTTGAGGAAGGAGGCATTGTGCTAGCTCAGCATGCATTTCTCATATGTAAACACTAACTCACAAGGAATGCAATTAAATCTATATACCTGCTTACCTCTGGTGCCTGTCAAGGTGTGGATTCCTTAGTCAAGGGCCTTTCATCATGTGAAAAAATGACTGGACTGTATGTCTAATACAACTGCACTTTGTAAATTGTCTAATTACTATCTTTAAAATATTTTTGTTGGATTTTTTAAACATTATTATTGTGAATTCCATGCTGGTGAAAGGTGCTGAATTGACAGCCAGGGAGACTGAAATCCTCTGTGTATTCATGGAACAGATACAGCAAGAAAAGCAGTTGAGCAAGCTCTCCACAAACTTCCCCGCTGCCTGAGCCCTATCTACACTACAGCTTCCACCATTTTTACCACTGGTGGACATAGGCGCCAACTTCCCCTCTTTCCCATGGGTGCTCGACCCCCTCTCTGCCCCCGTCCCTGCCCCCACTCCACCCCTTCCATGAGGCCCTGCCCCCATTCCAACTTCTTCCCCAAATCCTCGCCCCAGTCCCGCCTCTTCCTCCTCTCCTCCCCTGAGCATGCCACATTCCCATTCCTTCATTCCCCCAGCTGTTTGGCGACGGCCGGGCGCACTCAGGGAAGGGGGAGGAGGAGGTGGGGCGGGGGTTGAGGGGAGCTTGGCTGCCAGTGGGTGCAGAGGACCCACTAATTTTTCCCCATGGGTCCTCCAGCCCCGGAGCACCATGGAGTCGGCGCCTATGCTGGTGGAGGATTCTGGGTCCCATTTTTGTCAGAACTGATAGACAAGACTGGAAGGTGATTGCCTGCTGGATCCTTTCCTCGCTCAGGTCGACAGAGTCACAACACAGAGAGAACTCTTCAGTGGAACATAAATCAGTTGGGGACATCAAGTGTGGGCTCAGGTCAGGTCATCCTCTTCTGGCATGATTGGCCATAGAAGGCTCTGTTGGGTAGGGAGCGAGAGTGCAGTTGCTTCCTTTCTGCCTACTACCAGTATGCAGCCAGCATTCAGCCTCTCAGTGCAGCTGCTCTTGGCCAGCTGAGAGTAGTTGGGGCCACAGTCAGTGGGAGGAAGAAGTTGTGAGAGGAGGGGGTTGGTCTGGGACCAGATGTGCAGTGGTGCTTCTAGCCACCCTGTCCTAGAAATACTCTCTTGTCTTCCCCAGTCCCCATGGCACAATACAGCTTTCTTTGGGCAGTAGAACTCCTTGTGGATCCTCAGATTCCAACATTGTAAGTTCATGGGTTCACTCCAGTTTGAAACCTGGATCAATGGATCCCTTGATCCTGTCTTAATCCACACCTTTCCTACCTCAACCCTGACCTGGAGGGTCACCACTTAAAGTGAGACTGTAGTTCATGTGCCTATGAGCCATTGAGTCCTTCAGCTCTCTGCTTAGCATGCCAGCTAGTGCAAGTTGTGATGGTGTGATTTGTGATAATATAATACAAAGCTTTAATATATTTCTATTGTGCCCTACAATACATGGCCACTAAACTCCTCATCAATATTAAGTAATTAATAATTAGCTCTTATACATATTTTTTTCACTATCCGCATTTTGCAGATGGGAAGCAGAGGGAAGTGTCTTGCCCCAGATCATATATATGTCAGAGCTGGAAATAGAACCCAGATCTCTTAACTTCCAGGACTGCATCCTGTATCATACCACTTCCCTGAATTAAGCCTCACACACATCTGTGAGATAGGTAAAAGGTGATATCGGAAGTGAACTGAGGGTTCCATGAACTGCCATCAAACTCATTCCATGTAGATCACTGAACAGTCATCAGATGCTATCTCCTTTTGGTCATAACCAAAATGGGACAGTATTTAAATCAGCAAGCTAAACCTGAAAGCTCTAAACCTGAAAGTCATCAATCACCTGAGCCATTCAGTCCTCCTTTCCGCATTAAGGTCTGGCCCAGTTGTGTTGGATTTCAGGATAGTACTTTCATTAGCTAAACAGATTCCATACTCCATGACATCCATTTTATAGACTGTCTGAATCTAGGCCAGTAGGGGAGGGGAGGAGGGATAGCTCAGTGGTTTGAATATTGGCCTGCTAAACCCAGGGTTGTAGTGAGCTCAATCCTTGAGGGGCCCATTTAGGGACCTGGGGCAAAAATCGGTCCGGAGATTGGTCCTGCTTTGAGCAGGGGGGTTGGACTAGATGTCCTCCTTTCAACCCTGATATTCTATGAGTACTCCTTTAAACAATTTTAAAATATTGGATTAGCTGAAATGGTCCTTGCTTTTAGCTTTTCTCCTTGATACTGGATGTTTCTAGCAGAGATTAAGATATCTCTACTGGGATGGAATGATGGGTTTGCTTTTTAAGTGAAGTTCTTTGTCAGTGAAGTCCCCTTCTTGTGGTCGTAGCACCTCACTGGGCTAATTGACACATTCGTTCTCTGCCAGCAGAATGGCGTGACTGGGGAGATGGTAATCACCCTTCATTAAAAGCACCCTTTGCCTCACAGCCCAGGCTGGGAGTTGATTTTAGGTTTGGGTGCTGGGTGATTTTAGGTAGCTGCTAGAAGTAGAGAAGGAAAGGGGGTATAGAGCATTGCATCAGTCCATGAAAATTAGGGAAGAGAGGTTAGGTTGGTCACTGGCATTGAGATAGCGGACTACAATTTTTGTGGTTTTCCTCGTGGACCTTCATCCTTGCCTGGCTTTTACAGGAAGCAAAATCAGCTCTTTACCTCGGCTGCAGGAATCCTCCTGTCCATTTGGACGAGAGCTGTTGTAAGAATTTCCATGTCTGTTGGGGGCACCGCGGTTCTCACAGACTATGGTAAACATGATTTGGCTCGCACACTCTCGTAATCAGGCTTACTTGTGCTGAAACAGAGATTGCCCTATTGCAGTGCCAGGCCTCTAGCAATACCAACTGTTAAATAATAAACAGGCCCTGGTTGTTGGCAGTCTCTCTCCCCTCCTGACAACATGGAGTACCCATTTTCTGGGTTTACCTGCCTGCGTGTGTTCAGAAATACAGAACAGTGTGTGTGTTGTGTGAAGGTAAAAGTGGCACAGAGGCATCAGTCTAAGTCTAATCTGCTTAGTTTATTATTCTCCTAGGACCTCGGGTGATATAGCAAACATGCAGTGCCTTGGCAGCACTAACAATGGCTGTGCTGTCATTCTAGATAATATTACAGACTTTTGCCTAGCGCTTGGGATAATTGTTTTTCCTCTGTTCATTTTCCCCTTCTTCTTTGGTTTTTCCCCCCCCTTGTTTTGTTTTTCTTTGGTGAATTGTTTCCTAATCGGCTCTACTTTTACTTCTATTTCCCCTTTTAGTTAAAAAAAACAAAAACAAAACAAAAATAAAAAACAACAAAGGTTTAACCTGCTTGTTCTCCCATTGGTGGAACGATACATGTTGTTTTATCAATTAGCAGACTTTACCCTGGCTAGCTGTGCTGTTGCTCTATGTGGGCAGCAAATGTCTGGGCAGATCATGGTTGTGTTTATGGTGGGGAAGGTGGGGAGAGTGAAAAGTGAGAGGTGTTTGTTCCTCAGGGCCCATATAACAAATAACTACCATGAAAGCAGTTTCTATCAAGGATCAACCATGTGTTCTGTACAGATCACATATGGTGCCTGCCCTGTGTAGTTTACAATGGAAATGGTCAGTTGAATGAAAATCAAAGGTTCAGTAAATTAAAGGCCTCTGTTAAAAAGATCACTTCACTACCAGAAAAAAATATATGTATTCAACAATTCATCTCTCTGTTCTGGAGACATCTCTGTAGTTTTCATTTATTTCATTTTATTTCTCCTGCTCCTATTGCCATGCATGTAAGTCACAGATGTGGAAGGTTGTCCTGCATTTTTTTTTTTTGCCTGGAGTGAAACTCAAGAGTCTGAAAGCAAGTTAAGAAAAAACATCCACCTGGTTTTATGAAGAGGAAGAGATTATTCTGACAGAGTTAAATTGAAACTGCAAGAGCAGGCTGGACAGTAAGCGAATTCCTGTTCTATCTGGTTTCCTAGAAACCAGAGCAGGGCGGGAACTGGATTTTTTGTGAGGGGAAATGTATGTTTTCAAATTTTTTTAGTTGTAAAACAGAACAAAACAAAAAAAAATAGAACTTTCCCACAAAATGACATTAAAAAAAAGTTTTGGATTGAAAGACTTTATTTCGATGCAATCAATATGTTTTGTTCCAACTGCAATTTTTCAATTTTTGTGTTATGTAATATATTATAAAATAACACACATACACAATATAATATAATATGTAACAAAATTGAAAAGAATGGTTGCTTCAAAATGGAATATTAAAACACTTCATCCTGAAAAGCTGAAAATGGAACTTTTCAACCTTATCAAAAAGCTTTTTTTCCCATTTTTCCTTCAAAATTAAATTGTGCTGAAATTGACATGTTTCCATGAGCTGTTTTACTTTTGACAAATTGGCATTTTTCGGGGGGGGGGGGGGGGGGGGGAAGTTCCATCTGAACATTTCCAACCAACTCTACTAGAAACTCAACCCATGCTCACCAGCACCATATCATGTCAAGTGACACATATTACAACATCAGAGTTAAACGTGATTAATGTTCATACCCTGAGGGCATGACACTGTAGCTAACTCCTTCTAGATGAAACATCCCTCTACAAATTAAGTCTTTCCAGGGTTTCACATGCACTTTTAGGCTATTGCATCTTAGTATATAATATTTACACTAAGAAACAGGAGATGGAAAAGACTGAGGTTCACCACTGCTGTTGCCCCTAGAAACAGATTGTGTGATACATCCTCATCTGTTCTCAACAGTTGATTCCAGCTGAATACTCCAGAGGAAGGCAGGAAAAAAACCAAAGTCTATAATCTTTGGGCCAAGTCATGTGGAATAGTATTTTCAAAAATGTTGAAGTGCCTTTAGGAGCACAAGCACAAGTACTATTCACTTTCAGTGCTACTTGGGCTCTTAAGTCACCTAGGCACTTTTGAAAATTCTGCCCATAGTCTTTACCCCTGGAAAAATTGGAAGTTTGGTCGAATAATGACTGCAGTGTTTGACCCTGTATATATTGAGCCTGAGGAAATGTCTTTTTCCACTGGCTGTCATTTGACTTTCTATGTACAGAAGTAATAACTACTAAATGCAGAGGTTCTCTTTTGATTTATTTCTCATACAGACAAGTCTGAGCTACAGTGTTCCTATCTCTTGTTGAAGATTCCTAAATTTCATAGGTATCAGGACCTGGAATTTTTGGTTTGGATCCCTTCTGTACAAAACAGCAGACTATGAATAGCTTTAAGTGCGTCCTTGGTTTTTTTTTTCTTGTACTGGGACATTGATGCAGTGCCAGCAGATAACTTTCAGGAGGCTAGAACAGGGCAGCTACAGGTATTAGGGAGAGGCGATGCATGCAGGAGATTAATAAAGTGTCTTTGTAACTACTATTGTAGAAGCTGAAAACCTCATTTCATTAAGCAGAAAAATAAACTACAGAAACATAAGACTTGCTCTGCTTTCTATGAGTGTTTCCTTTCTTAAAATGCACATTTTAATCTTTTGGGAAGAATCCTCTCTTACTGCTGACCTACTCCTTAAATCATATTGTTTTCAGGCAGTGAGCAGAATATGTAGATGAGTGGCATCTGCCAATCTGTAACTATAACACAGATCTATTATATTTATAATCTGAACTATATATAGAAGGCAGGAGGGAAATTTCAAACTAAATATTAAGGAACATTTCAGATCTTTTGCAT
The DNA here is from genome assembly GCF_027887155.1 of Malaclemys terrapin pileata. Classification (NCBI taxonomy): domain Eukaryota; kingdom Metazoa; phylum Chordata; order Testudines; family Emydidae; genus Malaclemys; species Malaclemys terrapin. The sequence continues at coordinate 152,351,253 of NC_071505.1, forward strand.
GCCGGCAGCCCTACCACATTGGGCTAGTTTTCCTAACTTAAGTTGAGATGGATCTGGTCTGAACTTGGATGAGAGACCAGCCATGAAGATACATATGCTACAGGGGGGTATGGTGGTGATTCTATAGGTGGTGCTTTTCTTTCAACGACAATTCTGAAACATGGGCCAGCATGGTGTTAAAGTACACTGTGCTTGTGCAGGTTCTGTCTTCCAGTCGAGGCCTAAAATCGAAGGTCCTTACAACTTTTGGCTATTTAAGATCCCATTACCACTTTTTGACAGAGGTCTGCATCTGAACTGATTTTTGGTTTGGGGCTTACACACTGTGGTTTCACAATTTAATGCGTGCATTCAAACGTAAAACTCAAAGCAAAATTCAAGGGTTGTTAATCCCCATGAACCGAAACCAAAGAAGGTTAAACACAGCACAAGCCACTGTGAAGGGAAGTTGCCAGATTTTGTATATCCCAGTTACAGTATGTAGACTGTTTACTGTAGAGTACCTTTCAGGTAGTTTCACAATCCAGATTAAGACTGAATCTAGAAATCGGTCTGTGATGGGGGTATAAACCCCACAGTGAGCAACGAGGGGTTAAGAACTACTCTGGGTTTAGCTAGCCCTGCCCTGTAACTCCTGTAGCAAACGCACTAGCTGGAGGAGGACTTAAAAAGCAGGAGAGCAGCTCATTTGGGGGCAGACCAGGGAAGAGAGCAGACTTGCTACTAGCATTTCCAGGGGAGATCAGCTGAGGGAAGGCAAAATCTCTCCCAAAACAAGTGCCCAAAGGCCCCTCCCTGAGGGAACAGAAGGCCTGCTGCGGGGACAGCCTGAGATTGAAGCATTCCCCTCTGATATGAACTCTAGACTTGATTGATTCCCTTGTTTTTGTTTGGACTGCCCCAGCAGGGGAAAGCCCTTGGATTGAGCTGGCCCAGGAGGCTGGGCCATATCACAGGAGGAAACAGTGGCTATGCCATCACCACCAGGAGGCACCTTGTGGTGAGCTGACAGCCCTCACGCTGCCTTACCCTATATGGTGACCTTGTTACAATTGCGGGGGGGAGATAGGAAGTGGCCCAGGGAGGGCTGCCTTAAGCATCCCTGGCTGTCAGAGTGCTGATAGCCCTCAAAGGGCCCTGGGTTGGAGCCTGGTGGAGTGGGAGGGCCTGGGCTCCCCTACCAACAACCCCGCTGCATGCTACCTGCCTAAGCCCTAACAACTAGGCGATGCTCCCGTACCAACCAACCCTGAGCTAGGGCTGTCACAGGGTCCAAATAACAAAATGCAGATTTGAGACTGATTTTCAAGCACTCCAAAGTTCAGGATCATTTGGATCTGAGGTTTTGGTAGAGAATGAACTAGTCACTTAACCAAAACAACCCTTTTCAGGGTAAAACTCACAATACATTGCCCTCCAGATAATCCATGGTCAAGGATTACCATAGACTCTCCTTCATACAACTGCGTCTTTTGTGTGAACATCATTTGTTATGGTCATTCAGAATAAGAATATCCTGTAGTTTAAACACACTAGGTCACATAAAACATGACCTTACAATTTTCATTACTGAGGGATTCATGGATTCATACTTTTACAGAGTTTAAGGCCAGAAGGGCACGTTAGACCTGGATCTAGTCCAGGGGTTCCCAAACTTGGTTCGTGGCTTGATCAGGGTAAGCCCCTGGCGGGCTGCAAGACACTTTGTTTACCTGAGCGTCCACAGGTACGACCGCTTGCAGCTCCCAGAGGCCGCGGTTCGCCATTCCCGGCCAATGGGAGCTGTGGGAAGAAGTGGCCTGGCCCGCCCCGCTTCCCGCAGCTCCCATTGGCCGGGAATGGCGAACCGCAGCCACTGGGAGCTGCGAGAAGCCATACCTGCGGACGCTCAGGTAAACAAAGTGTCTTGCAGCCCGCCAGGGGTTTACCCTGATCAAGCCGCGAACCAAGTTTGGGAACCCCTGATCTAGTCTGATCTTCTATCTACCACAGGCCATTAAATGTAACCCTGTGTTTAGTCTAACAATTTATGTTTGATTAAAGCATATCTTCCAGAAAGGTATCCAGTTTTGATTTGAAGACATCAAGAGATGGAGAATGCGCCACTTCCCTTGGTTGTTTGTTCCAATGGTTAATCACCATGACTGTTAAAAATGTGTGCCTAGTTTCTAATTTAATTTTTTATGGTTTCAGCTTCCAGACATTGTTTCTTGTTATGTCTTTCTCCTCTAGATTAAAGAGCCCATTAGAACCTCATATTTTCTCCCTTTGAAAGTACGTACACACTGTAATCAAGTCACCTCTCAAACCTAAACATACTGAGCTTTTTAAATCTCTCACTGTAAGGTGTTTTCTTGAGCCCTCAAATAATTGTTCTGGTTCTTTTCTGCTCACTCTCCAATTTTTCAGTTTTTTAAAAATGTGGGCACTAGAACTGGACACAGTATTCCAGTTTGGATCTCACCAATACCATATACAAAAGTCGGATCACCTCCCTACTCCTTCTCACTACTCCCCTGTTATACATCCCAGGATCCAGTCGCACTTTTTGCCACACTGCTGCAGTGGGAGCTCATGTTCAGTTGCTTGTCCATTATGATCCCTAAGTCCTTTTCAGAGTCACTGCTTTCTAGGATACAGTATCCCATTTTGTAGGTATGGCCTGCATTTCTTGTTCCTAGATGTATAACTTTGCATTTGACTGTATAAAAACACATTTTATTTGAACGTTTACCAAGCAATCCAGGTTGCTCTGTATTACTGCCCTATCCTCGTTACCATTTATTATTCCACCAATCTTTGTGTCATCTGCAAATTTTATAAGCAATGATTTTATATTTATATCCAAAGCATTAATGAAAATGTTGAACAGAATTGGAGCTAATATCGATCCCTGAAACACACTAGTAACACTCCCATTTGATGATAGTTCCCCATTGTCAATTACTTTCTGAGATCTGTCAGTTAGCCAGTTCTTAATCTATTTAATATGTGCTTTATTGATACTGTATAATGCTAATTTTTTAATTAGAATGTCATGCGGTGCTAAGTCAAACGCCTCACAAAAATCTAAGTATATTACATCTTCACAGTTACCGTTATCAACCAAACTTGTAATCTCATGAAAGAATGAAATCAGGTTTGTTTGACAAGACCTATTTTCCATAAAATCATGTTGACTGGCATTAATTATATTCCTATCCTTTGATTCTTTATCAATAAATTCAGCCTTGGCATATGTGGGTGCAACTTCACTGATGTCAGGAGAATTGTGCATGGTTCTATTTAGCATCTTGCTTAATTACAATATTTTTGAAGCGTGCTTGAAGTTTTTTGGTTTGTTTCCATTTTTTATAAATGCCATGAGTAAATTATTTTAGTTAATGTTAGGGCCCTGAGAGCCAATTCAGACCTTCTACTCTTAGGTGTGAGTGAATGCATGAAAGACCCAGCTGATATTGTCCATTGAGTGGAGAGTAAGGAGGGTCCTGAACAGCATCTTTGCCCTTCTAATTCATCAGCGTGCCTTTAGAATGTCTCATGAAGATTCATTCTGGCTCCGAAACTTTCCCTGTGCCTTGCTTGGTGGTGTGTCCCCAGTCAGTGTGCATTTGATACTAAGAACACAACTGTGATCATTACTGATCGTGTATACACTACATGGGTGTCCACAGAACACCATCTAAACTCTCAAAGTTCTTTCTCATTATACACTTTGCTCAGCGTAAAGCTATGGATGTGTTCTCTGGAGGCCAGGCTCTTCTTTGTTGTTCAAAGTCCTGATCAGGAATCTACAGGGAAATTCCTCAAGGGGTTTCAGGGTCGTAGGCATGGGTAAGGTGACTGATGCAAATGTGTCATAAGGCAGCTGTGTTGCTGTGGGGGAGGGAGGCTGAGGACTAATGTAAATGTCCCAACTCTCCACTCACATAGCTTCAAATCTGTATGATTTCCCAAGAGTTCTTGGGACATTTGGAGCCTCAGACTCCCTGCCCTCTCTGTCGACCATGAAATGTTTGTTATAGCGCTCGTCTCCTGTTAGGAAAGCATATTGGAATCTCTGCAAGCAAGATTTCGTAGAGTTTTCTATTTTACTCTGGCCTCCCTACAGGATTTTATATGGGAGGTCACGATGTGGCCCTGAGTTGTATATTTTTATTTTTTAATTTTACTAAAAAAGTATGCATGCATTTGTGTCTGACTTTAGGGTGAGAGAAGTTAGTGAAAATTGGGCTGGCAATGATGGGGAGGAAAAAGAATTATAGTACAGAGGAGTTGCCTACTTAAAAAAATTAAATCAGAAAAGACTAATGTTCATAGGTACAGATAATGGCATTTGGAACACTGGTGGTTACAGTCTGACCTGATCCTGTTTTTATTAATGACAGACATGTGTGCTCTATCCTGGAAGGACATCATGATATGAACATAGGGGCGTTCAGGTCCAGGATTTTGGTTTGGACTCATCTCTTCTTTCTTCTCAGGGAAATTGACTAACAAGAACTTATTTTAAAAGTCTCTTTTGCTTCACTGTCAGCCCAGTTTACCCTTACTTAAAAATATCCATGAACTTAATAAACACTTATATAGCCCTTTTCTTCTCCAAAGCACTGTACAGAACAAGGACCAATCTTCCCAAAGCACTCTTGTGAGGTAGGTAAATATTATGATCCCCATTAAGTTTGTTGGGGACAAACACCATTTCTTTGTATGTGTTTGTATAGTGCCTAGCACAAAGACTCCCATTTTTCATTGGGGACTCTGGGCATTATTGTGATATAAATATTTTAATGATGATAATTTATGGGTGGGAGAAGCTGAGGCACGGAGAAGTTATATGATTTGTCAGTGTTGTCCTGAGTCTTTGGCAGATATAAGATTCTTGACTCCCAAACCCATTCTCTTACCACTAGACTACGCTGTCTCAGTAAGAAGTATACCCTGACTAGGATACAAAATATTCCATTTTGGTAAAGGAGTTTCCCTTCCCTTCCATTCTACCATACATATATTAAAATATGTAATAAAACAAGTTGAAAACAAATCTTTAGTCCCTACCTTATTTTTCACCCTCTGGTTTATCATTTTGATTAAATGTATTTTGTTCATTAGCAGTTTAGCTATTAATTCATTAAAGCCCTCCTTCTTAAAAGCTCATAGTAGATCTAGCATGGTACCTTACTGTGCCTTGAGGAGCTTGAGTGATTCATTAAATCCCCACCCCTCGCCCCCTTCCAAAACCGACAGAATAAAAAGTGAGAATAATTACAGCTACGTAGTTATATTAGTGCTGAAAGACAGGGTAATCTGAAGACTCCTGAGGAATTTCTAACAATACCAATAGTTTTTCATGAAAGAGAGAGAGACTGTCAAACTAGAGATTTAAACAAAGGATAAATAAAATGAGTTAAATGCCATCCAGGGCCAGTTTAGAAGCAATACCCAGTATGAACAACCAGGACAGAGTTGTTTAAAACATCAGTATTGCTGCCAGCTAAAGAGGTTTATTTGTATTTGTATTTTATATTTTGTCCCACTAAAAAATTCACGCTGGACACCTGGGAACAAAGAAGAATTCACCTCCTGTGAAACAGCAGATCATTGTCTGTAACCGCTAACTCCAAAGGAGGTGTATAGTACCGGAGCTGTGTGTGGCAACCAATTTGCATGAATGCCGCATTTATACAAATTAAATGGCATGGTGTATTGTTCAATCTTATATCTATCTATATATCTCCTCACTTTAAATAATTCATGGAAAAAATGATCTCTTCATAATGCCACAAACTCACAGCAGGCAAAACTAATTTTACATGATATGAAAACAGATTTTATTTATTTAAGAGTAATATTTAAAGAAAACAACAACTTTTTTGACACCAGCTGCTGAGAAATAAATAGAATATTTTATGACAAAAAAAAATCCAAATGTGTTAAAAGCTGTTCCGGAGAGACTGAATAAATAAATAAATAAATGGGCAGATAAATTTAAATGCATCAGTGCAATTCTGATTCTTAAAGGGTGCTTTATCGGGGCAAGAGAAAACCTCAAAGATGGATGAGCTATGTGTGAGAAAGTTTGCTTTACAGCCACATTGCCTGTATCTTCAGCGTGAGGGAGACAAATGATTTTTAGAATTTCAGGTAGCAATACTACAAGACCTTTCACCTCCAGTAGTCCAGATATTTCCTCCACTATGTGTTACATAAAAGGCAACCCTCATTGGTGCTTACTTTCTCCATTTCTGACTGTGACTCGTAATTGGGAGAAATCTCTAAGGAGTGCAGATATAAATGTTGAACCACAGCATTTTTTTCTTGATATGGTTTAAAGAGTGCTGTGAAAACCATGTTGAAAAAAAAATAATAGGAATACTGTAGACCTCTTTTTTTCTCTCTCTCTAGAGTAATTAAACTGAGAGCTGCCACACAGCTTGCACTATGGTGCAGGGGGAATTGAGGCTTGCAGTGCTATGTGTTAATAACTTTGTATCACAGCAGTCCGTCCGTTGGCATTGGGCTGTGGATGGGCCCTGTGCCATTGGCACGTCTGGGTTTAATCTCGGGTGCGTGAGAGTCCAAGTATCCAGGCAGTTTGCAGTTCCGGTGGGGCAGGCTGGGTGGGTGAGAGAGGAGGGGAAAAGGGAGGAGGAGGACAGGAGGAGAATTGTGCAATGTTTTAGGGCAAAAGCAGTGGGAACAAATGCTGTTGGTAATATAAATGTTGTTTATTGCATTTTTATATAAAATTGTTTAACTTAAAAACTCTTAGTGACAGTGGGAATGTAAATCCAAGACTGAGAGCCTGAGTCACCAGCAGAAGTTTATTATTATCCTTTATAACAGCTGAATTCCAGCCTTTCTGTGTGCTATAAAATGGGGCAGTTTTGTCTATTATTGGCGCCTGGTGCACCACTATAGTTAAGGGTCTGTCAGCAGTTCCATTGTAAGCCCCTATTTTCACAGGTTTATAACTCTGCTGTTAAAAATTCACTCCTGGCTGAAACTTGGCACATGAGATGAGGTCTCAGCAAGTGGTGGTGAAACTGGCTATCCTGCTTTAACGTCCTGACATTAAAATGTAGTATAGGTGTGTGAGCAGCTCCTTTCAATAGTAGGGTGACCAGATGTCCCGATTTTATAGGGACATTCCCAATTTTGGGGGCCTTTTCTTATATAGGCTCCTATTACCCCCCACCTCCGTCCCGATTTTTCACATTGCTATCTGGTCACCCTATTCAGTAGGCAGATGAGAGCAGAGGTTATGATGTAGCATTATGCCTCTGGGTATATATGACTTTAGAGATGCTGGCTTTCTTAACAGATCTACTCATATGCCAGATGGCGTACTTATGAAAGTTTTTATGTATAAACTATGGAGCTCCTTCTAATCTAACTTTCATTGGTTTTACCCAAGTAAAATTCCACTGACTTCCAAAGCTTCCCTCCTGATTCACATCAGAGTGAGGTCAGAATCAAGGCCCATGTGATTCTTTCTTTGTAAAAATAAAATGTTCTGTTGTTTCCCCTCATTTTAAGGCATAAAACCCATTTAATTAGTTAATGTTTCCATTTAATTAGCTCCCATTCATTAGTTAATATTTGTACAGAGTTTTAAGGATGTAATGTATGTCCTAAGTATATTATTATTTCATAACAACAATAATACTCTCCAGTCGGTGTAATTCAAGGCCATCATACTGATTGGGTGCTTACAATTATGCAACCTTTGCCCTGATCCCATCTAAGCCAATATAAGGCATTCTGTAATCAAACTGAAGAACACTGGTGGGTTTCCTTGCTTTAATAAATCAAAGAACAGGGGTCAATACATTTATTGAAGGGTCATTTGTCTCAAACATGAGATGCCTTTTTGGGCTCTTCTTTTGAAAATATGGCAGGAAACGATTCTTGATGTTACAAGCGGCCACAGTGAGGGTTTAAGCTGTCCTCAAAATTGTTTAGTGCTCCCATTGCTGGTGCAAAGGTGTGTGTGTCCTGCAGACAAGCCTAGGCACTTTTCCAACTGTGTAAGTTGTTAGTCTGTCCGGTCAGTTGAACAATTGGATTGGTTCAACCATGAAATAGAAAGTTGGCTTGAAAAACGAATCTTTCTATGTGTCAGTGTCAGATGCATGGAGGACAGAGAGTTCATGCAAAGTTCAACTAGTAGGGTGGGCAAAAAAAAAAAAAAAAAAAAAAGAATGGGTCCAAAAATCAGCCCCTGATTGTGCACCCAAAATATGCAAAAAAGGTACCAGTCATCCTGGGTAAGGAGACTTACCTGTTTGTCTTGTGCAATTTGCCTTGCATAGTTTTGTGGACACAAACTAGGATGTAGTTTTTTGAAAATGTGACCCTTTGGATCCTATTAATTCCTGATATAAATCAGTTGATGTTAATGTAATTATACCATAATGAATCTGCCAAATTAATCTCCCTCATGCTATTGTAAATCAGGAGTAAGTCCATGGACATTTATAGTGCTGGTGTTCTGGATTTACACTGGTCTATCTGAGAACAGAATTTGGCTAGCTCTCTAGTAAAGTAAGAGATAATTGCTCGTCACATTGAAGCCCAGAATTTGGACTGAAGAAATCTCTTTTGAACAGGAGTCATCAGGCCTGTCACCCAGTATCCCTGGTTAGGGTGACCAGACAGCAAGTGTGAAAAATTGGGACGGGGGGGGGTGGAAATAGGAGCCTATATAAGAAAAAGACCCCAAAATCAGAACTGACCCTATAAAATCGAGAAATCTGGTCACCCTATTCCTGGTTGAAACAATTTCATTATCCTGAAAATTACCATCCCTGATCAATGGGTATCATATCTAACCCAGATTATCTCCAGTGATGATAGTATAAATTAGTTATATGCCATCTTCTGGGAATTACTTCCAGATGTAACCCTTCTGCCCATCTGAGTTGGCAGCAACAAGGGCCGGGTTCAGTATCTAGGGGTTCCGTTTCAATAACACAATGCAAAACCGGCTCAAGCCACCACCCAGTGACCTGGGACAATTACATACCACCCCCCGGGCACCTCTAAGAGACAATACTTTCCCTCTCGCAAGCACAGAGTCTGAGTGTAGCAAAATCCTTTTAATAAAGGAGGGAAACAATGCGGCATTATGTTGGGGAAATACCACAAACAGGATTCATAACACAAACCATGAGCAAAAGACCAACCCCCAAGTAAGTTTGGTAGTATCCTTTTCTCCTCGGGGTCTTAAGTCCAGCAACCCAAAAAAATCACCCAAAGTCCAACAACCCAAAAGTCTCTGTCCCTGGTCAGTGCAGCCCCAGAGTTCAACAGTTTATCTGCAGAGTTTTACCTCCCAGCCTGGGGGGGGCCCACGCAGTGGTGTTAAGGGGCACCTTACGTGTCCGAGGCCGACTGCCCCACCTCTCCATGGGGTCTGCTGCAGCCTTCACCGCGAGCCACTCCACCAGCTGCTTCGCTTCCCCAGCCGTCCCGTGAGCCGCTCCAGCCGTTTCATAAACTGCTCTGCTCTGCCAGCCACTCGGTTCCACCAGCTGTCCCGTGAGCCGCTCCAGTCATCCCGCAAACTGCTCTGCTCTGCCAGCCACTCAGCAACATAGCTTCAGCTCCCCCCCCACCAGCACTCAGTGATTTTAGCTCTTAGTGATTTCAGCTTATAGTAGGGGAGCCTCAGTGCTGGTGCACCATTGGCCCAAAGTGAATTCAGCTCCACAGCCTGTAACTAGACTCCTAATGGAATTAAAATTAGCTTTTCTATTCCACAGTAGAGAGAGGAGGAGGTGCAATTGGTATTTCAGGCCCTCAAAAGAGGCCCATACCATCAGGTACAAATGCTTGCCTGCCTGCCTGCCTCTCCATTCACTGGGAATTGGAACCCATGTCCCTTGTCTAGCGAGTGCTATTTAGTTGATGGCGAGTCCCTCTGTCATAAAACAGTTTCATTGTCGTTGATTCACATAATCAGGGTAACAACACTTTATTCTTCCTGCCCCAATAACAGAGAAACTGGGGATCCCACAGCAGCCTAAGTGACCATTTGGGCTGCTGTGGGTTCATGCTAGGTGGGGTGGGTGTGCCTATGCAAACAAGATCAGCCCCTGAAATTCTTTTCCACAACTCGCCACAATTCACCACTAGATATCAGAGTAGAGCTCATCCTGACTCTGCTTGCACAGATGTTTGGATTTATTACTCAGTGGAAGTAAAAGCTCAAAGTAATGGATTGTGACTAGCGATGGGTTGGAGCCAACTATTTGCCAAACTTTGGGGTGTTCAGATCCAGGCTTTTGGTTTCACTTTCCATCTAATTGTAACAACCTGGAAATAATTCCGGACAGTAGCCAATGCCCAAAATGGGACTTCGCCACTACAAAGAGATAGTATACTGTGGCTCAGATGGATCTATTTTGAACTAAAGTAACTACAAGTGTTGGTGGTGCTGCTCCTACACCAGCTCAGTTTTAATGGTAACAGAGCACAAGAGAGAGACTGAGTTCAGTGGGCTGAATAACTAGTGGATCTCTGCATGATCGGCCTTTGAGTCCTCAGTTTAAAAAGCATCATTAACTCGGTGTTACCTTTCAATGCATTTCTAACATCTTTCATTTTAGATGAGAGGCCTGTGTGCAGAATCTAAGAGGCTTATTCTCTTACACAGAAGTAATGCTGTTAAGCTGCTAGAAATCTCAGCAGCTTAATATAAATGTTTAAATAAAAAAAGTTAGTATTTTAACTGAATAACCTTCAGATATAATTAATAATGAAATCCTAAGCAGGGGACTAGGGGAAAGCATTTGAATTCTTTCTATTTGTGGAATAGGTGCAGGTCTCTAGTGGGCAGATGGAAATGGGGACTGGATACGAGCTGTAATTTGGAAACCATCAGTGTGTACTGCATACATGATTAGGGTTGGGATATGAAGTAGAGCATGGGGGAATATGAGAGCAGAGTTGAGCTTAAGCTGCCAAGTTCAGGCCCAGATAAGTTTCCAAACTTTCCCAGTATGCAGGAGTATTTGGATCCAAGGTTTTTGGTTTGGTCCCAGAGCTAGATTGGAGATGAACTTGTCTTAAATTCTCCCCTCTTCCACCTGTGCCCTTAGCTAATATACCCTCATCTCCATCTATTCATCAGTGCAAGTCAACCTGTCATAGAAGGGTATAACTCTAAGAAATAATGTGATCGTGAGTAGAAGGTATTACCTGGAGTGATGCTGCATTGCTAGCCAGGTGAGGCTTACAGCGCTGTGACTTTCTCCCCAGAAGTTCTGCCTCACAAGTGGGAGGGTTAGTATCAAGAATTAAGACAATGAATGTGATGATATTGACAATGACTCAGAAGGGACAAAAGAAATACCTAGCTTACCAAAGGCCTTTGTTCAGTAGGGCCCATATTCTTCACTGAAGTTGGAACTATTCACTTTCTTCTGCAGTTTCAGTAATTAGAGCCTACATTAGCTCTTCTGCACTTATAGGATTCATGGGAGTGCTGCCAATTGACTCCTTCTTATAGTATTTGAGAGCTTGTTTATAACTAATACATTTGCAGTGCAGCATGATTATGTGCTAGTGTCTCTGTCCTCGCCAAATAGAAGGTAATGCAGGTTTGGGTGTGCATGCCTCAAAGATTAGGCATGCCCAGCCACTACCCTTTCACAGCACAGAAGGGAAAGGTGAAAGATGATCAAGCGAATAGACACTACTCTATTTAACATACAGTGTTACATACAGTCATACAGTGAATAGACACTACTCTATTTAACATATAGATAACATACAGTCATACAGTGCCCAGCACTCCACAGGCCTGATAAAGGGGTAAGTTGAGGGATAAATTAGGGGTTACTTACTCAACTGAAGTTCATGGCGCTACTTGAGCATAAAAATGATATGAGAGGAGAATCGCTTCCAGTATATACAGTAGTCAACAATTTCCTACAGCTATCACAATGTGATATCTGAGATACTGTGGTTATTTCTTACTGAATGTATCAATTGATATTTTACTGACAACTGCTGTAGAAAACAGTGGTATTGGCTAATGAAGCAGGCCTACCATTTATCCGTAGAGTGACATTTATTTTTAAAAAAATGTATATTATGATAACACTTCAATCAGTTCATTAAGTCTGAGAGGAGTGAAATGAAAGAAGCCGGACCAGATCTCCTTGCAAACCTTTTTGTAAGGTATATTTCAAATAAGGAGAGGCACAAAGCTCCCATTATTGTGAACAGGGCTAATATGGTTATTCCCAGAGGGCACTGCTAAACTATATACTCTTTTCTCCACTGGCTCCTACATCAGTGTCAGTTTTCTTCCTTTTCCAGCACATAGCAAACACCCTCATCTCAAACTATAGGACGTTTAATCATTTGAGATCTTTTCTGTGTTTTTATCGTGGAGCAGGAGACTTGATAGCCACCTCATAGTGCTTCATTGTGAGTGACATACTGTTTGTCTTGTGATTAAGGGTTCTGGAACTGGCAGCTTACAAGTGCTAGTTCGCAGAACTGAAGTGGTTTGGAAATCAATTTTACCTCTTACTCAGCATCATCAAGGTTCAGGATACTGACTCTCCTACTAACACTAGAGTTTCCTCTTATAATAAATCTTTACACTTAGCATGTTTCTCTTGAGAACCTCAGTGTGCTTTTTAAACATGGGTTTAAACATCAGTGTGTGTGAGTTCTCCCCATTTCACAGGTGACATTAAACTGAGACACAGACTTGCCCCCAATCACATAACAAGTCTATGCCAGAGCTGGGACTACAATTTAGGACTTCTGACTCCCCCTCCTGTTCTTTACCCAGGACAAGACTATCCTTTCTGCCCTGTCACATTGGTGTAGAAGTTACCAAACATTATAGAGTAGACATAACAATACCAGCTGAGCTCCATTCAGGAATAACTTAATAGGAAGGCTTTAGTTGAAGGAGACACTTCCAGAATTCTATTCATCAGGACTGATGAAGGAAAGTGGAGTAGAAGGAAAGACTTTCAGTGGATTAAAGAGAAAAAAACTTGATATTCAAACACTGCTCCAGGCTGATATGTGACCTTTGGCAAATCACTTCCCCAACACTAATATGGGACTAATGATACTTTCCTATCTCATGGAGATAGGAAATTCATGATAGTATGTAAGGTCCTTGATATCTCAAGTGGTAAAGGGGAGGAGTCTGTAACAGGCTGGCAGTGTCTCAACCCTGTTTTCAGATAGTGACTCTGTTGAAAGTTTTAAGTGGGTTCTGCTGATTCACAAAAGCAGGTGAAAATGGCTCTGTAGAGAAAGGGTGGTGGGTATAGGTTGAGCAATTTGGAGGGATGAATCCTAGGAGCAGCCAAATTTGGGGAGAAAGTTTAAGCTGAACTCTGTTAGGGTGTTGTTGTTTTCTTTTTAAAATAAAGACAGATCCCAGTAAGAGGTGAATTTTTCACTCTACACAGTGCGCACTCTTTGTTTTAGAGCTGGCTGGGAAAGGCGATGTATTATATAAAGGTAATACCCAATAATTTAGTTTCTCCTTGTTTTTCTACACCAGTCTGGCTGTAACTAGTCAAAACACCGAGGCTTGTTCTCATTTCTTGTCTGTAGTTTATGCTTTAATCAAACCTACATATAGTTTTTGATAGGCCTGATCCAGTGTGAGCAGTGCTGCAAGAAGTTTGGTAGCGTTGATATGTGTGCAAGCTGCAATACAAACTGTGAAGGCACATGCTGGTGGCACTCCAGCCAATAGTGCTACGTGGGCATCAAACACTTTGGTTCACCCAGGAATGACTGGGTGGTCCATAACAAAGGAAGTAAAGATGTGTTGACTAGAAGGTGATGTGGCTACAAAAGTTGCACTAAGTAGCATTAATCACTAAGGCCATATCTGTTGCAACTGTGCCTCTGTAGCTCCGTAGCATAGATGCTTCCTACATCAATGGAAGGGGATTTTCTGTTGATGTAGGTAATCCACCTCTCTGGGAGGCAGTAGCTAGGTTGATGGAAGAATCCTTCCATCAACTTAACTGTGTCTACACTGAGGTTAGTTTAACTTAACTTTGGTGCTCAGGACACAAAATTTTTCACAGCCCTAAGCGGTGTGACTAGGTCAACCTAAGTTGTAGGTATAGACCAGGCCAAAGCTTTAAGCTTTAAGATAGGAATCCTCAAATTTTTCCATGGTATCAACCACATTTTAACAGGTGTCATGCCCCTGTACCAGATATGGATTGGCTACAGAGCTTGCTTATACACATCAGATGCTCTACCAGGTATGGGTGAGGGTTGTTTAAATAAGGTATTTTACACACAGGTCCACTTAGTGGCTGAACAGTATAATACAGTTTAGCATTCCATTACATCTCCCCCTTTAAGTTCTACATTACAATTTATCATATTTACCCTATAATGCTGTCTTTGAAGTTCAGTATGTATTAGTCTGTTAAGTGTCTCTGAATCATACTGGTTTTCTAATTACACAACCTGAATGCATAAAAATGTGGTCATCTGGCTATCCATTAGTTGCAACCACTGGCTGTGTTGGTTTGGAATCCTAGAGATGTCATCGTTTTGTTCTGTGTCTGCCATCTGTAGAATCTTCTCTGTTGATTGCTCTTTCTGAGGAAAAAACTGTAGATGTTGATGGTTTCTGTTAAACTCCTCACTGTCGGTTTTGATCACATATTATCTGGGCACTAAATTATTTTTCTTTACAACAGCTGGAGTTGTCTATTCTTTTTCTCCATCCAATTTGATATGAACACAGTCACCAGGTTCTAGACCTGGCAGTTCTCTAATTAAGTGATATCTGTTGTAAAAGTGGTCATAAACTTTTTTAGCCTTTGTATCCGATTTGCTACTCTCTTCATGTCTGGCCATTTTTGAAATAGGTTATTTCCCAAAATAGGAACAGTAATTCTTAGTTGTCTTCTGAGGAGTTGTGCCGGACTATATCCAGTAGCCACTGTCGATGTTAATCTATAACTCAGAAGAGCAAGGAATGGGGCCTGGTCTACACTAACCCCCCAATTCGAACTAAGGTACGCAACTTCAGCTACGTGAATAACGTAGCTGAAGTCGACGTACCTTAGTTCGAACTTACCGTGGTCCAGACGCGGCAGGCAGGCTCCCCCGTCGACTCCGCGTACTCCTCGTGCCGAGCAGGATTACTGGAGTCGATGGGGAGCACTTCTGGGTTCGATTTATCGCGTCCAGACAAGAAGCAATAAATCGAACCCAGAAGTTTGATTGCCTGCCGCCGAACCAGTGCATAAGTATATACAAGCCCTGGATCTTCCTGTGGTAGGATTTTCTTGGCTGTCTATATAGCTCTCTCAGCCTCTCCATTTGCCTGTGGTAATGTGAGCTGCTAGTAATATGATCAAAACTCATATTTCATTTGGAATGACTTAAATTCTGCAACAGTGAATTGTAGTTCATCCCTAGTTGTTCTGGAATACCGAAGTGAGGAAAAGTGCACTTCAGTCTCTTGGTAACACTATGGAATTTTATGCCTCCCAAGTACTTTATTTCTATATATCTGGAAAAATAGTACACATCAATGAGGTAATGCTGTCCTCTGAATTTGCAAAAATCTGCAGCTAGTCTCTTCCAAGGTCTGGCTAGTAGTGGTGTTGTTATTAAAGGTTCTTTGTGTTGTGTTAGTCTGTTTGTTCTGCAAAATTCACATGCAGATACTTTATTCTTTATGTCCTTGCTGATGCCTGGATGCCAAACAGACTTGTTGGCCCACTCATGGGATTTAGTTAATCTTTGATGTCCTTCATGGACGAGATTTAGGATTTCTCCTCTCATTTCATTTGTAATTACGATGCAACTGCCTTTAAGCATGAGTCCACTTGCTTAATTGTCTACGCACCACAACATAGTCTCTTGCCACTTCCTTAGTGTCCTTTAGATACTTGGGTCAGCCACCCCTAATGTAACTTAGAACTGAAGTTGCATGTCTTTTGAGGTTGCTTTTTGTAGGTGGAGTAGTCTCTTTTCTGATACTGGTTTGTATATGGGCACAGCATCCACATATACCTTTACATCATCTTCGAGCTCATGGGTAGTTGAGTGTGATGCTTGGCTCTGTAACAGAGGGTCTACTACTACCAGATACATATTTTTTCCAGGAACATATTTAGCAATTGTGTTAAATCTCATTAGCAATAGACATTGGCATCTCAGCAGTGCTTGATTCAAGACTTTTCCTTTGATGAGGGTTACAAGTGGTTTATGGTCTGTTATCAGTGTAAATTAATACAGTCCACACAGATATCTCTAAAAATTCACACATGTGCATCCACTTGCCAGGCACTCCTTTTCAATCTATGCATATCATTTTTCTGCTTCTCTGAGTGTGCGAGAGCAAAATGCAACTGGCTTCCACTCAGGTCCACGGTGTTGTAACAATACACCACCTAGGCCATATCTACTTGCATTCACACTGAGCATTATGGGATTGTTCATGTCATAGTACTTGAGAACTGGAGCTGTTGAGATAATTTATTTTACCTTTTTGAAGGCAATTTCTTGATTTGGCCCCCAGAACCACAATGTATTGGACTTTAACAATTCATGCAGTGGTTTTGTCACTGTAAGAAAGTCTTGTAGGTATCAACCAAGGTAATTTATCATCACCATTACACATGTCAGTTCTGGTACATTAGTTGGTACCTTCAATTCTCAAATTGCTTTTATTTTCTCAGCTTAGGATTGATTCCAACTTTGTGTATTGTCTGTCCCAAAAGCTTGATTTGGTGTAGGTAGAAAATGCATTTTTCCTTGTTTACCTTCAGTCCAGACTATGTGATTAGGTTTAGGATTTCGTTAAGGGTTTTGTTGCGTTCTTCCATCAAAGATCCATATACCAGAATATCGTCCATGAAAACAACAACTCCATTTGTGTTTGTTAACAATTTTGCCATATGTCTTTGGAAAATTTGAGGTGCACTGATGTGACATTACCCAGGGTACAATCTGGACTGTTGAACAGGATGGCCTTAATTCGCTAGCCTGGGGTGCCTTTTACATTATTTTCCTTTCAGAACATCCAGTCCTGGCCTGCTCACACAGCCTTCAGCATGCAAATTCACTCCCAGCTAAATATACGAGCACCCTGACCAGTCACTCATTAATTAAACTGCAAAGCAACACCCACAAATTTTTAGTCCCAGCCTTATCTCCCAGAAATGTGCCTCTTGTACTGTCCAGCACACTACTGAACAATGCAAGCTCATAGAATGTCTGTCATTTCATCAAAAGAAAATGATATATGTACCAGCTTTCTTATCCCAAATGGAGTTTCCCCACACACTTTAATCCGAACATACTTGTTAAGATAAAATAATAAGATAAGTTTATTAACTACAGAAAGATAGATTTTAAGTGATTACAAGTAATGATGCATAAGAGTGAGGATTGGTTACAAAAGAAAATAAAAGAGTAATACGCAAGCTAATACCTAACTTATCAAGCTAAGTGAATTTAAAAGCAAAAGTTTTATCTCACCATACGCTGTTGTAAATTTCACAGGCTGGGTCTCCTTTTAGTCAATAGTGAAGTCAATTGTTTTCCTCCTTCTTTATACTTCAATTTTTATGCTAGAAACATCCTTGCTGAGTCATGGTGTCTTGCAATCATTATTGATGTGAGGTTTGAATTGTCCTTGTGATGTACATTTTTTGTTTATACCTTCCCTCATGCTAGAGGATGGCCACTTACATAGGTGATGACCCTTTAACACCTGTCTGCAGTACTAGTGAGTCTTTGTCTCTGAAAAACTGGTTTGTGGATGTCACCCAGAATTACAACATATTTCAGTAACAGTCATACAGTAGAATCTTATAACTGCATATAGTGTCGCTACATATATTTTAACAGGATAATGATATTCAGCAAATTATGACTTTTCAAGTGATACCTCACAAGGCATACTTTATATAAAATGTATCATAGTCTTGTAAAAGTGGTGACCATAATAGTATAGAGTGTCACAACTGTTAATTCCAAAAGGTAATCTATGCAAGGAAAATCTCCCTAACGGTGTGATAAAGGTAGTCAGTTTAGCACTTTCTTTGGCTAAAAGAATTTGCCAGAATTCGCTCCAGGCATCCAATTTGGAGAATACTGTCACTCCTTTCACATTGGAAAGGAAGTTATTCAGTATTGGAAGGATATATTTTTCTCTCACAAATGTTTTATTAAGTCTTTCAAGATCCACACAGATTTATATTTTCCGTTTTTCTTTATAACTAGTACCATAGGGTCACACTATGCTGTTAACTCAGAGATTTTCTCAATTATGCCAAACTGTTCCATCCTCTTTAACTCATTTTCCACTTTATGAAGTAATGGGATAGGAATCCTGTGAGGGGTGGCACACTAGATAGTTCAGCATTGTCTCTTACGGTTATTTGTACTCAATATCCTTTACAAAGTCCAGTATCGCCAAATATTCCATTGAATTCTTCCACCTTTCTCACTGCCATTCTGTGGCTGAGAAGGCTATTGTTCTGTGGTCCTTTGATCCATACACTCTGAATGCATGACTCTTGTCTTTGTAAGTTGTTTCTGTGGTAAACTGGACCTTAGAGTTCAGAATACCTCCAGGGCTAGTCAGATCTGTGTCTGACTTCAGCTCTGGGAGGGGTTGAAGGTGACTTTAAGTCCCTTCTGAGATTATTGTGACATCAGCTCCTGAGCCAATTTTAAAGTCAGTAGTCTTGCTGTGTATATTTTGTTTTACTCTCGAGGTAGACACTATGACATCACAAGTGATAGGTCCCAGAAAAAATGGATCTTGACTGTCTGTAATATGAGTCAATTCTTTGACTGCTTTGGTGTGGCAAACAGCTGTAAAATGTCCATATTTCATGCATTTATTACACCATGTGCCTCTGGCTGGACATGCACCATGCCTTGAAATATGATTTTTTTCCATATTTTGCGCATGTAGGCTGGAATTTGTCCCTCTTATCCTGGGCATTCTCTCTCCTTGCCTCAGGGGTCTTATGAGTAATGACTTTTAGCATTCAGATTGCATCTGTTAAGAGCTTCTAAGTCAGTTTCTTGTATTTCAAGTTTGGCAAGTTGCTCTTGGTTTTGCAGTCTCATCAGCTCAGACTGCTTTGCCTTTTGAATTGCCATGGCTAGGATTAAATCTCTCTTTAGTTGTAGCTGCTGTGAAAGGTTTTTATCTGTTAACCCAATAACCAGCCTGTCTCTGATATTTTCATGTTTTACATTCCACAAATCAAATTTTTTTAGCCAATATATGCAGAGTTCTTCTAAAACGTTCAACATTTCCGAATCCTCTGGTAGAAACATGCACTGTCATAAAGCACACTTCTTTGAGGTATAAAGTATGCATCATACATAGCTAAAACTATTTCAAAGTCATCTTTGTGACGATCTTCAGTAAAGTCAAAGGATTTAAAGATATGCTCTGCTTGCTTCCCCTTAGCACAAATTAAAGAAGATACCTGTATATCTCCAGTTTCTTTGTGGAGTTTGTTTGCAATTTGAAATCTTGCAAAATAGTGCTTCCAGTCTGTCCATTGTAAAGGTTTGTCAAAGCTGAAGTTCTCTGGGGCATTGAAGAATGGCATGTCGATGAGATCTTGCAACCTTTGTTGCTTTGTTACTTCTGTCTCTGTTCTTAGTTTACTCCTGACACTGTGTCATGTCCCTATACCAGATATGGACTGGCTTCAGAACTTGCTTATACATACTAGATGTGTTCATCATAAAATCCTGTAATGCTCTGCCAGGTATGGCTGAGATTTGTTTAAATAAGGTATTTTATTCACAGCACCGTCTAGTGGCTGAACAGATAATACAGTTTAGCATTCCAATACAAAGGGAGGGCATTTGTCTCATGATGACCTCGCCTCCTCTTTGCAATCATGTGGCTCCCCTCCCCTTCAGTTTGCAGTTGCATAGCCCTCTCTGCAACAGCTACCACAGTTGCTCTCAAGGAAAAGTAAAGTATTAAATATATTTTAGCTGCCTTTTTAATGCAGTTTAGCAGCTGGAAATAAGGTGAGCCAATGCCACATGACCAACCAGCTCTCCGCAGGCCACCAGCAAGTGCCCTACCAATGGTGTTAGGACCACAGTTTGAGAACCACTGCTTTAAGAGAAATATCGGTAGTGTATTGCCTTCCAGAAGTACTCCAGCATAAACACTGCACTGGAACATTTCATTAGCCTTTGGAGAATAATAAAAAAATGCAGGGTATAATAGGCTAATGTGTTTAAGTGGCCTTGGTAGAACTCTACTTAACACAGTGGGATTTTCTGCATCACACAGAGGTAGGAAACTGTACTGTACACATTTACTGTGTGGGGCTTCCTCCTCCTGGGCTGTCTGTGGTTTAGAGCAAAAAGAAACAACTTTCCTCCTGTAGTTTGCCAATGAAAGAAGCATTTTTAAATACATTATTTGGAAAGATCTATATTTGTCCCTGTGAAGGTCAGGGACCCAGCAGCCCTTGTTATTTGTCTGTAATGAGGACTTCCAGTCAAACAGGACAGAGCTGAGACTATGTGAGTGAGTTACAATCCTGAATTAGATTGGAGCTGTGTTTCATAAGAGGGAGAGTTTCTGAATTGCTCAATCAGGGGGCTCAGTCATGATTTGAAAATATAAGGTAATAATATGTATAGGGCTGCAGTAAAACTCAAAAGGCTATGTCAAAAGAGGAAGACAAGAAAATGGGAGATAGTGTGGTTGAATGGTTAAATTAGAGAACTGGGAGTTGAAACTTCTTGGTTCTGTTCGTATGTCTCCTACTGACTGACTGGGTAATGCTGGGGAAGTCATTTAATCATTCAATGCATCATTTTACCCATCTGTAAAAAAGGGAATGCAATTATAAAGCACTCTGAGAATACTGGAGGAAAGACTTTGGTTCTAGCTGGCCAATTTATTCCATGTTATTGTGCCCAGTCGATTTTAGTGGGGCTAGCCGGTGTGTAAATGAGGGCAAATTGTGGTCCAGAAATTATAAAGTATTTTATAGTATTATTTTATATAGTAATATTCTTTTGACTTATTTTTTGTTAATTTAAATACATATGCATAATGAAAGAATATTGTCAAGAACGTAGGCAGGAAGAAGGACACATAGATGCCAGTGCGTAATTGGTTAAGATTTTTGTTATTTAGGAGTGTGGGATAATGTGATAGGTTTAGTAAATTTGAAGGAGAGAGCTAGTTTTATCTATATAATGTAAATGAAAAGCAATGCTCTTTGGGAACCATTTCCGGACTGCATCAAGCTGCTGGAACTCTGAACCCTTTGCACGACCGTTACGTGCAGAAGCATTGCTGGGAACCCCCAGATAAATGAATCCTGACTGGCCATCAGGTGAAATTTATCTGTCTGTTGGGAGTGGTGCGCATAAGAGATTTGCTTGGTATATGTATTCTGTGTGTGTTGCTAATGAATAGATGTTTAGAGCACAACTGCGTAAGGCTCTTTCACTGGGAGAAGGTTTCTTCCTGAGCCCCGGGGTCAGGATAGGTGCTTTACACCCTGAACCCTTGGGAGGGAAAGGGTGGGGGTGCCTAAATTGATTGGGTCACGCCTTGAGCCCTTGGTAGGGTATAGGTGGGGTGCCCTAAATTGAGCGGGTAACAAAATAGATGTATATAATATATGGATGCTGGTATTTGCCTTCTTTTAAACTGTCATCCCAAAACTTACCTATGGTATCTGACATCCTAAAATTACATTTTTTCCTTGATAGATCAGAATAGCAATACAACAGTCGTTAGAGAGACACTTTGGATGGGTGGAATAGAAAATTCAAGCTGTTAATGTAAGATGTTTGTATCCTGGCAAGCTCCTCCTCTTTTGCAAGTGCATCCACAATGGAAGATGTAGGTCCAGATTGTGTCTCATGGGCACTACTCCATATTGGTGGTGGTGTAACGTGGACCTGAATCACACCAGAGGGAACTCCAGGGAACATTGTGGAGTTCCTGAGCTTGTGGCGGGGGGGGGGGGGGGAAGGGAGCTTCTGTCCATGGCTAGCGAGCTCTGGCCAATCTCATCTTTATGGTGAGCACAAAGACTGCAATTGTCAGCCCCACCTGAGTGGGAGTGAAGGGAAGTCACCTTGAGCCCTTGCCATCCTTGTCCACCCTTAAAAGTAGTAATTTTAGCTCCTTTGCTATATCTTTGGATTAAATTCTTTCTAGTTTAGCTTTTTAGGTATCTGTATAAAAATGATAAACACATCAAAACTTGTCACGTGGCTATAGTTTTGTCTCAGGGTTCTGGTGACATCATAAACCTCTGAAATATCACTACTGATATTATACCTATAGCACCCTCAATGGAATAAAAAGCCTGGTTATGCAATATGTACGTGCTTACATTTTATCAGTGAATAGCACCCTCATTGCATTTCCACCTTGCTCTTAAATATTTGCCCTCCACTTAGTGTTAGTACAGAAGTTTTAGGTCAGGAGTGTTCAAAAAATCAAATTGGCTGCTATTTCTTTATACCCACACAACTGAAGGTTACCGGTTTTAAAATGCTTTTTTGTTGCTCATGAAATTCAAAAACAGCTTTGATTTCAAACATGAAACTTGGCAAGTGACTGGTCCATAATGTGTTCTAATCACTTCTGGTATTTTGGAAAAGACTTGAAAATGACGGAGTTATTATTTTATTTAGAAATCTAGCCACCATGCATAGACCTTAATTTTTCTCGCCCTGCCATGATAAAATTCAGACAGATTTTTAGCATATGGCTTTGTTGTCCCTGCCCCGGCATTCACACTAATATGACAAATCTTAACTTTGCATTTTCTTGCTTTTCATAGTTCTTGCTTGTCACAACTTTAATATTATTTAAAAATGCTAGGCTGGTTCTATCTCTGTGGTTTCATTGATCACCAGGGATGAATTTGATTATTTCTGTTTTCTTTAAATTAGGGCTGTCAAGCAATTAAAAAAATTAATTGTGATTGATCACGCGATTAAAAAAATTAATCGTGATTAATCATGCGATTAATCACACTGTTAAACAATAATAGAATACCATTTATTTAAATATTTTTGGATATTTTCTACTTTAAAATATATTGATTTCAATTACAACACAGAACACAAAGTGTACAGTGCTCACTTTATATTTATTTTTATTACAAATATTTGCACTGTAAAAAGCAAAAGAAATAGTATATTTCAATTCACCTAATACAAGTACTGTAGTGCAATCTCTTTATAATGAAAGTTGAACTTACAAATGTAGAATTATGTACAAAAAATAACTACATTAAAAAATAAAACAATGTAAAACTTTAGAACCTGAAAGTCCACTCAGTCCTACTTCAGCCAATCACTCAGACAAACAAGTTTGGTTACAATTTGCAGGAGATAATGCTGCTCACGTCTTGTTTACAATGTCACCTGAAAGTGAGAACACGCTTTCGCATGGCACTGTTGTAGCCGGCATCACAAGATATTTATGTGCCAGATGCGCTAAAGGTTCATATGTCCCTTCATGCTTCAACCACCATTTCAGAAGACATGCGTCCATGCTGATGACAGGTTCTGCTCAGTAACGATCCAAAGCAGAGCGGACCGACGCATGTTCATTTTCACCATCTGAGTCAGATGCCACCAACAGAAGGTTGATTTTCTTTTTTTATGGTTCGGGTTCTGTAGTTTCCGCATCAGAGTGTTGCTCTTTTAAGACATCTGAAAGCATTCTCCACACTTTGTCCCTCGCAGATTTTGGAAGGCACTTCAGATTCTTAAACCTTGGGTCAAGTGCTGTATCTATCCTTAGAAATCTCACATTGTTACCTTCTTTGCGTTTTGTCAAATTTGCAGTGAAAGTGTTCTTAAAACGAACTTGTGCTGGGTCATCATCCGAGACTGCTATAACATGAAAAATAAGGCAGAATGCAGGTAAAACAGAACATAAGACATATAATTCTCCCCCAAGGAATTCAGTTACAAATTTAATTAATGCATTATTCTTTTAACAAGCATCATCAACATGGGAGCATGTCCTTTGGAATGGTGGCCGAAGCATGAAGGGGCATATGAATGTTTAGCATATCTGGCACATAAATACCTTGCAACTCCGGCTACAAAAGTGCCATGTCAATGCCTGTTCTCACTTTCAGGTGACATTGTAAATAAGAAGAAGTCAGCAATATCTCCCATAAATGTAAACAAACTTGTTTCTCTTAGCGATTGGCTGAACAAGAAGTAGGACTGAATGAATTTGTAGGCTCTAAACTTTTACATTGTTTTGTTTTTGAGTGCAGTCATGTAACAAAATCTACATTTGTAAGTTGCACTTTCACGATAGAGATTGCACTTACAGTACTTGTATGAGGTGAATTGAAAAATACTATTTCTTTTGTTTATCATTTTTACAGTGCAAATATTTGTAATAAAAAATAATAATATAAAGTGAGCACTGTACACTTTGCAGTCTGTGCAGTAATCAATCTATTTGAAAATGTAGAAAAAATCCCAAAATGTTTAATAAAATTCAATTGGTATTCTGTTGTTTAACAGTATGATTAATCGCAATAAATTTTTTTAATCACAGTTAATTTTTTTGAGTTAATCACGTGAGTTAACTGCGATTAATCGAGAGCCCTACTTTAAATATAAAGTATAAAACAGGTAAGGTTGGATATACAACCTTAACTCTCTGATATTGTCTCTTATATTTTAAGCATGGTTCTTTTTGAGGTGCAAGTAGATCCAAAGTGATGTTCAATCTCAGCTGTTCTTAGTATTGATCAATCAGTCAGGGACAACAGACTTACTGGGTCAATTTCTTACCTTCCTTATATCCTCTATAGTTATCCCACATGTTCAAAGTGGGTAAAAGTTGCATAGGTGTAAGTGATTGCACAAGATGCAAGACAGTGGAGAATCAGGACCGTGGTTCGTGGAATATATGCAGGAATCGTCTCAATGGGATCAGTCCAGCAAGATGCAGAGCACTCTGGTCCCAGTCTTGCAAAGCTCTTAAGTATTCCATCCTCTCTGCCTCCAGCAAGAATGGCCCTATTTTACTCTTTCCATAAACCTATTAATTGGTCCTTAAATCTAGTGATTATATTGTTGCTTAACTGAAGTGGTTAACTGTTCCAGGGAATGATTGTCAATCAAAAGAGTTTTTGTTTGTTTGTATGTTTATACTAATATCTGAACTCAGATGACCATTGCCCCAACTTCAGCCTATTATTCTGTTTTAACACTGGTGACCAATATGAATGCTTGCTGGTATTTTCTCTTTTCTGTTTTGTTTCCCCTGAGAAATGTATAATAGACCTGGGCCCAAGCCAAAGCACAAGAGCTAAATTTCCGCAAACTTTTGGGAAGTTCAAAAGTGGATCTGAATTTCACCACTTATGGGTGATTGCGTCCATGTGTGTGGAGTGTGCTGGAAAATATAAGGGGGCTCATGTTGGTGGGTTACATTTAAAGATTAAAGGTCAGATTTTCCAGACTGTCTAGAGGATTTGGAAGCCTAATTCCCATTAATTTCTTTGAAAAGCTCACCCAAAGATCTGTGAGATGTATGAAAGTGTTTTTATGCTGACAGTGTCACTGTAAGATTGAGTCTCAGTCTCCTAATACAATAAGATATTGTTCCCCAGGTCTCGAACTCTAATACTGCAGTTATATAACATGGAACAATGCTAAATCTCTGGGCATGGCTCTTTGTATTGTGCAAGATGGAGCTGGCCTCAGACTTTAGATTTAATGGCCTAGTGGCAAAAGAATATGTGATGTGCCCAAGATAAAGCATATATCTGATTTGTGTTTCTGCCTGTACTAAGACCAAAATGCAGCCCATGTGTAAATGAGAACAACTACACTGTCTCCGGTGGAGTGGCACCTGTCTATCCCTGGTCTGAATTCTGCATTTGGCCCAAATCTTGATTTACCAAAACAATTTTTGTGTGATTTTATTTTTTATTAATTTTCATAAATTAGAAGTACAAAAAGGACTTACAGCTTGGGTATGCGTCTGAATATAGCATGCTTCATGGGCTCGTCAAAATAATTATGCCATTTTACAACTTGTCAAAGCTGCAAGACTAGACCAGTGGTTCTCAACCAGGGGTACGCGTACCTCTGGAGGTACTCAGAGGTCTTCCAGGGGGTACATCAACTCATCTAGCTATTTGCCTAGTTTTACAACAGGCTACATAAAAAGCACTAGTGAAGTCAGTAAAACCAAAAATTTCATACATACAATGACTTGTTTATACTGCTCTATATACCATACACTGAAATGTAAGTACAATATTTATATTCCAAATGATTTATTTTATAATTACATTTTAAAAATGAGGAACTAAGCAATTTCTCAGTAATATTGTGCTGTGCCACTTTTGTCTTTGTAAATTAGCCAAATTTAGTTCTTGCAATGACTGTTATACTTTTAAGACGTCATATAATTTTAAATGACCTTTGAATCTTCTCTCTCTAGTCAATGTAATTTTGGAAGTCTGGTGATCAGCACTCTAACAGTATTTCATTTGTGAACTTACCAAAACAATATGAAATGGTAATATAACCATTGTCTCTCTAACCTCTGTATAATCCCAGAATGGATTTTTTTCTAGTGGCGTTTGCACTAAGAATTGTTGTTCAGTTTATCAATAGTTACTCCCAAGGTTCCTCCTTCATCATAACTATTTTCCAGATAACAACCCCTTAGTTTATATCTGGTCTGTGTATTATTATTCCCTAAGCATCTTTTCTCACACTTATGTTTTAGTTGACACTGTCTCATGCTTGTTTTCAGCCCAGAGATAATTTTTTTAAAAGTCTGAAGAAAATCAACTCAGCTATTTTTGAAGATAATTAAAAAATAAAGGAAACTAAATGCAAATAAATAAAAAATGTTGGTGCACATGTTCTAGGGGATACAACTAGGATTAAATTAAGGATGAGAAAATTTGGACTGAATCTCAATCATGAACTGCTCCCAGACACTAAGTCGTTTTAGGCTTAGAGCTTTCCCACAAAGGGAAGTGGTGGAAGCTCAATCACTTGTTGGGACATTTTAAAACTAGACTGGATGGAACGCTAGATAATGTGCTATAGAAGGGAACATTCCCGCATTGGCAGGGAAAATGGAATGCCTGGGACCTACTAAGTCTTATCCCTATCTTACTTCTCTGAGTTTATTCTCTGAATGTTAAGGTTTAGAGTTTAATTGCACAACGCTCAGGGAATTAAGATTCTTGTTTTGACCCTATCTACGTATGCGTTGCAATAGGGCCTTTCATTACACAGTTATAACGTTTCTAAGTCACCTTTCATCTAAGATCTCAAACTGGTTCACAGACGTTAAGGGACAGATTGTGCCTCTTGGAGGCAGAACTGTAGTGGGGATGGAAGAGGGAGGAGTACTCTCTGTGTAGTGATGGCTGGGGGTATTGCATCTGTTTAAGATACAATGTCTCTAGGACACTGGGGAAAACTCATCGAGCAGCAACATGTGATACATCTGTAGAAAAGCGTAGCAAGCACTACCGTCAGCACTAGCTGACGCACAGGGCGTAAGGCTAGGGGCGTGCCCGAGCCCCCCCATACATGCTTGCTCTGGGATGGCAAGCACTTCTGGCAGCTCTACTGCCCCCTTCCGTACTGTCCAGAGTGCTTGCAGCCAGTTTATCTCTGTTTCCTACATGGTGCTCCCTGTAACCTCTTAGGCCCCCACAATAGCACTAATTGATTAAGCTTCACAATACCCCTTTGATGTAAATAAGAGATAGAAAAGGAACACTATCATAGAAACGCAACCTCCTATGGCATGAAACAGCAACTAACAGTACCCAGCCATACTACACAACAGCTTAACAAAGGAAGTAGAAAAGAATACTGTATCCAAATGAAACTGCCAGAGAATTTAAGGAAGTGGAATGGAATTTGACCATGACACCAGAGCTAACATCCTATTGTTAGGAAAAATGCCAGGGTATCTTGAATGCCCACTAGTGGTCAGGACCCTGGTGGGAAGTCATTTGATAAAAATTCTTGTAATGTTCATTCACAAAGGAGCAGAGTTTGTTTGTTGTGGAATCCTAGATTCTAAATTTCTGGACTTCTACAGCGTCTGTATTTAATACAGTTTTTTGCTTTTGATTTACATTAAATATGATTCCATTCTAACCCAGCCACATCTCAGTTATGCTGAACTCAGTGTAGTTTTGATCTGTGTTCTCTGTCTGTATTTGGTATATGTCCTATTTTTGAGTCATCTACCAATCTGATCACTACTGAATTTTTAAATTCCTTTCTTGGTCTTTAACAAATCTGTTTAATAATAATAGTCCTGGCACCTATCACTGTGGCATCTGAGTAGATTCCTCCCTCCATTTTCATCTAACATCACTGATTAATAACTCATTGCTTCCTTTCTGTCAGACAGTTTTTATCCAACTTATTGTATTATTATCCAGACCATAATTCTGTAGTCTCTCTATGAGCTTCCTGTGTGGTACAGTGTCAAAGGCCTTGCTAAAATCCAAACAAATTATATCCGCCACATTTCCTTTATCCACCCAGTTTGTCACTGCACTGAAACACCCGTCACAATGAAACATTTATTGATGTTAGTTTCTGTGTTAAACCAGAGCAAATGTGAAGGTGCTGCTGTGATTATATGATAGAACCTGCTTCTTAACAGGTATTATCATTTTATGCACTAAAGATAATTTGAGCCATGGGAGATGATATCATTCAACAGGAGCAGTGGGGCTGTGAAGATCAGAGCATTATGAACCTTGAAAAGAACGGGGAGAGGCTTATATGCTACAATGACTTGTAAAAAGTATAAGCAAAGTCCTCAAGCTGTGTTCTGAGTGATACTCAGAGAATATCAGCATCAGAGCTGCCTTCACAGAGAATTGTATCTTTATAGAAAGAATTGTTTGGGCAAGGCCTCGCAAAAGCTGCATGCTGTCACTATTCCTGTTCCTTGGGAACATAAACAGGATCTAGGGACAGCTTGTGCAAGAAAACAGTTGGAATAGGGAATGTCGTGGTTTTCAGCAGCCAGCTTGATTATCATCATCACCCCCGCGTAGGAGGAAAGCTTCAAGAGGTATTAAGAGGAATGCTGGGTACCACCTCAACTGCAGCACAAATAATACTATAGTGCATTTCAGGATGCCAGGTCTGGTCTTGCATAGAGTTATAAAGAGACTTACTCCAGCAGAGTGAGACGTTCAACTACTACTGTGCTTTAGCAGCTGGGCTTCTAAAGAGCTGCTTTCTCATTCCTTGAATAACTCAGATGCAGGTGGCCTAAGTGAATAATGGGAACTAGGGATCTAGTTTTGACCTGGCAGTGGCCTTTATGATTATGTGTACATAACAGTCTCCATGCTAGCCCCCTATTTTCCCACTTTCTGAAACTTTCATTTCTCAGGCCGACATTTTCCATGATTAGTTTCTGTCCAAAAGTGACTTTTTCCCCCTTAAAGTTTGAGTAAAAACAGTTCAGCAAATTTGCGATACAAGGAAAGTAGGAAAAAATAAACCTTTCCCATGATTAAAATGTACAGGTGTGTCTGTTTGAAAACCTTTTCTGCTGAAACAGCTATGGTTTGAAAGTTGAAATTTGGCAAGAAGATAGTTTTCACCGAGGAGCGGGATATGACCTTGTTCTGCAGAAAACTGGTTTTGATTTGACTGAGTTATGAGCTTAAAAAAATCACACTCCGAGTATGATAGACTTTATTCACTAAACTCACTAGGTGTGCACCAACGGGAGGATGTGGTGTACATGTGTACACAGCTAGGGCATGTCCTCTAAATGATGGTGAATTGGAAGGCAGAACTGGTGCTGGGGGGAAAGCTCCTCTGTACTTTGTAGTGTTCACAGCGGTCTCAGTTCAGGAAAGCAGTTAAGCACATACATAACTTTAGGCACATGTTAAAGTCCCCTTGAAATCTTGCAAGTCTTCACCAAACTGAATGTTGAGCTGGTAGCCAAACTGTTGAGTGTTGAGCCAAACTGGCTGAGCGTCTTCAGCTAAGATTTATTTTCTTTATTTTGTCTGTATCTATCTATCTACCTACTTTACTTACGTGGCTCCTATAATCATAGTATCTGAGCTCTGCACTATCTTTAGTGTATATTTTCTCACAACACCCCTGTGAGGTAGAGAATCATCCCTACAGTGGAGCTGGAACAATGTGTATAGTGGGGGTGCTGAGAGCCATTGAACCAAACTGTAAACCCTGTATATGGTGGAAGCCACTTCAAGCCAGCACCCCCAGTGTGCCTAGTTCCAGGATCTATGTCCCCATTTTACAGAATGGGGACTGAGGCACAGAGGGACTAGGGGTATGTACACTGCAATCATGGGGTGTGATTGCAGCATGTGTAGCCATACCTGAGCGAGCTTTCATCTTGCTAGCTCAGGTACCAGACCAGTTCAGCTGCAGCAGTGCAGGCTTCAGGGCAGGCTGTACAAGCCTTCATGAAGTGCAGGGTAGTTACTCAGGTGCTAGCCTGCCCTAGAGCCTGTGCTGTCGTGGCTGCACTACTATAGTACGTGGACTAGGTTGATTAAAGCAGGCTCAGGTATAGCTACATGATCTGCAATAACAGTCTGTGACTGGAGTGTAGACATACCCTTAGTGACTGTCCAAGATTACTCATGCAATCCACAGCCCTACCTGGTTTTCTGGTCATGCCTTCAAAACCGAAATGCAAGAGGAATCATTTTGGGCCATATCCTGTGGTCCTTATTTAGGCCCCAGTCCTGCAATGAGATCAGTATGGGTGGAACCTGGTACATGTGTGAAGCCCCACTGAAATCAATGGTCTTGGTTTTTTACTCAGTTCCTGGACAGAACTCTTTCAATGAAATCACTGGAGTGTTACCTGAGTAAGGAGTAAGTCAGGATTTCAGTATTTGGCCATTACACAGCATGAGCAGCTGTTGTAGGGATCCTGTCATGAAAGATCCACAGGCTCAAGTGCCTTTGCTAGTAACAATAGAATTGGGAATAATGAGTGGATTGAAAATTATTGACTGATGTTCTAAATTGTCCATCTGTGAATCCCACAGCTATCATAGGTGATATACTGTTTTGATTGGGAAATTAAATCAATCTCTGATTGCTATTCAAAAAATATTTTAAAAAATCATTGATCAAGGAATATAAATAATCCTGATTAATTTACTACATCAAAATTCAGGAAAATCAAACACTTTCAGACACACCATGAGTATGCATGATACCTACAGCTGAGGAACAGGCTGCAGAAGGAAATGTGCTCTTTGATAGGGAATGATTTTCTTTTTATTTTGTGAATAAATTTAGTTGTCATGAAGGTGGAAGACTTAGAGTACTGATCTGAGCCAGACATAGCAGAGGCAGATGCTGTTTAGGCTTCTACCATTCAAGTATGCCGGTAAACCTAAATCATTCTATAACAGCTCTGCTCTCCCTGTCCTGGGCCTTCATACAGTCTTCCTAGGGCTTAGGAGTGACCAAACAGTAGAGAAAATATGCTTACCTCTGAGATTTGTATTTAAAACATTTAATTGAAAGTTAAAACTTGTTCTGATATCTACTAATGCACCTACCAAGTCCTGGGATTTTCTTGAGCAGAAGCGCACCAGCTGTTTTCTAAGTGCCGTTCCTTGATGTGCAGGTTAGTCACCTGAGTAATTACTCAGGGTTCAATGTGGACTTGATGTGCACCACAAATCTAAAGGTATGTCTACACTGCACACTCCTTTAGGTGGAATGTAGAGTACATATACTACACGACCTCCTAGCCCAGGTATAAATAGCGGTGTAGACAGTGAGGCACTGCTTAGGTAAGTAAAGACATACCTGAATGCTACGGGTATGTACCCTATGCAGCTCTCTACATGCCCAAGCAATGGCTACCCCGTCTTACCCCCCCCCCCCCCCCCGCGCAGAGAAAGACTCTGGCAGCAGGGAAAGGCTCTGGCAGCTCTGCGTTGCTGAAGCCTTTCCCCACTGCCTCCCCCCGCCAGAGCTTTTAATTGATATGTGTAAATATACAGTGCAGTGTGGACACACCTTCTTTTTACTGTACACATACTGTACATGCTGCTGCAAATGGTGTTCAGTGTAGATGTACCCTAAGCCAACTCCGCCTTTCCTCAAAAGTGCTAAGCATGCTGTCTGGAGAACAGGAATAGTGGCCTTGTGGTTAAACACAGAATCTGGGTTCTATTTCCAGCTCTGACACAGACTGATCTTGTGCAAATCATTTCTCCTTTCTATTCCTTGGTTTCCCCATCTGCACAATTAAGATGATAATACTTATGGCATAAAGTATGAAAGTCTGTATTTGTAAAGTTAGTGGACATTTTTGGATGGAAAGTGGTACAAGATGATATTCCCACTCTTGCCTTCTTTTCTTTATATTTTGATTCAGTTTCACTACCAACATGTAGCTGGAATAACACATCAGGATTTGTAAGATACACTTATTGTATGTCAAGGTTCCTATGTTAACTATAGTTATTTTCCCCAAATTCTTCATGATGGTAATGAAAATGCTATGAATAAAATAGGCTATCATGCAACCTTGCTGAGGCTTCTATTTCTTGAGTTGGTGGATCCTAGGCACATGACAGAGATCGGGGACTTGGACTGCTTTGGGGAGAGGGAATCCTTTTCACCAACAAGAGTAGACCCTGCTGGTTGATTTGCAGAGTGACATTGGACATTACATTTCCTTGCCCCTTTTCCTACTAGAAAGGTGAGTATGGCACAGGCGAGGACTTCAGATTGGAAACTGACACTAGGAAGATACCATAGAACAAGATGTGAGTATCCCTGAGACCAGCCTTTAGGGATGTTAAGGCAGATAACCCTATGCTTGGATTTACTTGGGAAAGGGGAGAACCCTTACAGAAGAAACAAATATTGGATTAAAATCACTGTGGTGAAGAGGGCCAACATAAAGCCTATGCACCATGTAAGTCTCACATGAACTGTCAAAATAGAGTTTTGGGGTGTTTGTGTGTGTGTGTGTGTGTGTGTGGACTCTTTTTGCTGGCTCTGTGCACAGGGATACATTTCACACTCAGTGAATATTTTTTGTTTTCTCAGTTGAGATCAGTTTTCAGTTGCATACATCAAAAGGAATAGCTTTTGGCTGCAACTGCCCCATTCTCTTCTCTGCCAGAAAGCCACAATGTGATCTTTGAGATGTTACACGGGGGAAAAAAGAAAGAACTAGAAGTTCAGATCAGGTAACTTTATCTCTCACCTGACAGCTGCACCATTAGCTAGTTCTGATAGACTCACCTTATTTGTCTGGTTTTCTTCACTAGTGCTGTGTATATGCCAGTCAGGAAGGGAAAGGATAGTCTTGTACTCAAAGGACAGCACAAAAGGAGTCAAGAATTCTATTTCCAGCTCTGCCTCTGATTCCAGGGGGCAAGTCATTTAACCTTCAGTTTTTACGTCTGTAGAACTGGGATATGACATGCAACCTCACTGCGGGTTCTGAGGCTTAATTATTAAAGTTTACAAAGCACTTTGAGATCTTCAGATGGCAATGCGAAGTATTACAGTTATTACTGATAGGTGACACATTTGTTACTTTCTGATCCCAAACATGCTAAACCCGTGGAAAAACCCCCACAGAAATTGGGCTAGTTTTTGGCTTGTTGCTTGTTTGGCTTGTTGCTTCTTCTTTTTTTTGATCGGTTCCCGGCAAGCAGAGGCAAGGGAGGGAGAGAGTCAGGAGTGCACAGCAGGCCCACCACAGTCCCAGACTGCACACCAGGGGGATCTAGTCTCATAGAGTGTTGGGGTTCTTAGGGATTGGCTTGTTTTGGCCTGTTTTGAAATGCGATTAGCTTGATTTTTGACTTATTGGGAAAGTCGTGGTACTTATTTACCGTGTGAAAGTTGGCAACTGTGTCTGATCTTGGTTTACTTTAGTAAGTTTATCTTATGACATTGTATTGCACAAATATGTGGATTCCCTTTCCTTTCATTTAATTGTTTCATAATTTTTGGTCTTCTGTCAACTGATTTGTTGTCTGCTGAGTCGAAGTAATACTTTAACTTCTTAGAATAAATTGCTAATCACATTCACATATGCACTTTGTATATGTGCATGCAAGAGCGTGTGGTGGGATGAGTTTGTAAAGTATATGGATACGATGGATACAAAAGTATACACAAACGTCGTCTTGTGTAATATTAGCACACTGATAGGTGCCTTAACAGAATCGTAGATAGGTAGGTAGGTAAAGAGACATGACATGGAAAACACCTTTATTCACATAAAATCACATTTAAAAACTACTTTAAAATGTTATAAAATTACAATATATACACAAAAAGATATGAATAAAATACAACAAAACACATCTTAAATGAACAATAAACATGAATCACTAAAGTAGCATCATCATCAAGTTTACTCAAAATATTGTTTACACACCAAGTCAACTGAAAAGTGTCCAGATTACAAGAGCATTTATCAAAGGTGTAATCAGTCTGCAGCCTGGCCACAGTGTGCAGAACAGCCTTACCACATCACACCACTCCACCCCGGCCTCATTGTTCTGGTGAGATTTCAAAATGGCTAGTTTTGCCTGACCCAGCAAAAACGTAGCCAGGCAGGAAAACAGCCTAGTGCGAGCATTGTATCTCACTCTGAAAACAAACAAGGGCATGGAGAAAACCAGTCCCAAACCGCTGAAAAGTTGCTGCAAAAAAAAAAAACAAAAAGAGGAATTAAACAGAGGCAAGATAGGTAAAAATGAAACATCATGTCTGACACCAAACAGAAGGGGCACTGTGCAGGCACCTCAGAGGCAATATGGTGCACCAAACGATTAGTTGCTACAATGCTATGCGGGACCCTCCACTGCAAGTCACCAGGACACTTAGGAAGAGGTTTGTACAACATCCTCCAAGCCAAAGACCCAGAATCATCCTGGGATGGAGGCATCCTCCAAGACTGTATCAGGGAGATCAGAGAGGGTGGTAGCCTAACCTCACACTTTGACACACATACCACAGACCTGCTTGTTGGTCATGTTTGCAAAAGGAACATTCACCAAACCCTTGCAGGACAACAATCTGCCTGGCCGCACAAGGATCTCATCCACAGAACAGCATACAGCTAGTGAGGGGAACAAGGGATTCCCCCCTGGAAGAACCATCTCTGAAAAAACATTCTGCAAATACTGAGCAGCCCTCTGAGGGAGTTCTGCCTGGAATTCAGAGAGGAAGTTATCCAAAAAATGCACAGGGAAGATTTTGCTCTGAACAGCAAATGCTGTTGCCAACTTCTAGCTTGACCAACTGGGAACAAACCAGTGGGACAGCTTAGTCAACCCAGCCTGAATAAAGGCAGAAAACAGGCTCCTGGAGGAGAGAGCTTCAGTGGAAAAAAGTGGGCTAAAAAACAGTGGCTCTTCCAAGAGCCATAATTTGAAAAATGCAGATTTCACCACAGTCCCTGGGCATTAAAAAGATAGAATAGAAACAAATCTAGATTCTGTAATTGACCAGTTGCCAACAAAAATAGGTGAGAATTAAAGCCCATCCCACCAGCACGATGGAGAAGAGAGAAGGCAAGGGATTTCCAAGCCGGGGGGAGTCAGAGGACAACAACTGCTAAATGGACCAGAGGTGAAAGGCTACAACCCTGCTGACTAAATCAGTGAGTCCCTGACCCCATTCATCTAATGGCAGGAAGAGCAAAGCAGGGCACAATCAGAGGTACCTATTCCCCAAAAATATAATTAATATGCCTCTGAATTTGGTCCAGGGGGAGAGTCCAGACATACTAGCTGGTGCCACATCATTGAGGACACATGGTTATTGGCAATCAAAACCTGTCCCCAAATAGAGAGCCTAGGAAGAAGCCACTGCCCTTTCTCAGGTGCCCTTGCACCATCTCTTCAGCCCCCTCCCAGTTCCTTCATATATATTGTTCAGATGCAAAAAGGTCCCCCAACACCTAAATCCCAGAGCTGCCCATATGCAATTGTTAGGGCAACAAAGGGGGATTGCTGCACTGCCAAGAGCCCAGTAAGATTGAATTGCTTTTAGCCCAGTTCATGCAAGCAGATGCCTATTCATTGTGATACAGCAGGGCTAGAAGGCAGCAACAAGGTTGCCATGAGGGTCCACAATGTCTCATTCCAGGACACTCGTGGCCAAAGCAAGGACTGCGTGGCAGCCTGGGTACGCTTATGGCAGAACAGTTGGAGCTGGATCTTTCTGACATCCCTCCACTGTCTAATACACTGCCCCACCACTGTTTCATACAGAGGCTTATGCTGCTGCCAATGTTCCCAAAACACAGCAAACATCTCAGTGAGATTCAAGTCCTGTAATAATTTGGTATTAAAACACCAGTGGGCAGTACAGGAAGGAAGACGGAGAGACACATTGACACAGGCATAATGATGATCAGAACAGGGAAGACCACACTGGTCTTCCTGGTATAAAAGTGATCCAGTCTAGCCCTTGAGACCTGCTTGGGAGCAGCCTTCAGCCAAGAGTACTACCTAACACTGGGGTGAGAGTACCTCAAACATCTGCTAGCCCAAAGGGCGACAGGAGACAACACAGTTCCCTGGCTGACTGAGGGTGTAGTTCCTTCTGGTTCTTGTCTAAAACATAATCTACAGTGCAACTGAAATCCCCTCCCAGGACAATATTACCATCAGGGTCACAGCCAAGCATGGCATGGACAAGTGTCTGCAGAAAGGAGACATGATCTCGCCCCAGAGTAGGGGCATACACAGTAAGACAGTAGTGCCAATATGTGTCTCCACCTGGAGGAGCTGGCCCTGCACACACTCATTCACAGAGAAGATCTGTGTCCCTGTGTTCTGGGGAAAGAGAACAGTTCCCCCAGCTGTGACATTGGAGCTATGGCTCAAGAAAGCTTCCCCTTTGCATTCCTTTAACCAGATCTCCTGATTATCAAGGTCTGAGTGTGTCCCTTGCAAAAGAAAAACATTAACCTGCTTTTGTCTAAGAAATTCAGAGTTGTGTCCTTCTGTGACCATCCTGGCAGTCATTAATATTGAGAGCCAAGGGTAAGCAGCATCACAGAGATTAGAAAGAGAGAGCCAAGCAGCAGAAGGAGACAATGGAAAGTGGAAATACTGTGAACAAAACAAGCCACGGGGAGGGCTGTGTATCTTGAACAATCCCAACACACTTCCTCACCTTCCTCAACAACTTTTTGAAACAGAAACGTTTCCTACAGTCAACCGAATTATCTCTCAAGACAAGGGCAGCTGAATGAATAAAATGCTGTAAATCAACTCCCCATTTCCTTTTAGGGCTATCCAAAAAAAGTCACTAAGCTCCTTCACACTGTACCTCCTTTCTTATCTAGCTGACTGGCTGGGACATCAGGAACCAGTGAGGAGTAAGAGAGATTATCATCATCCTCTTCATCTCCCTGAGACTCCACCAGGTCAGAAGAACATTCCGCCACCATTGTAACATTCTCATAATTCACGAGGGAGAAAGATTCAGTGCGGGCAGATAGCATATCTATAGTCTCAAGAGGGGAAGGCAGTGGGTTGGGACTCAGCATCATCTCTGCAGCATACAGGATTGGGGCTTGAGGACTCACCATGCCAGAAGAGGACAGTATCCCACTGGAAATGCCAGGCATGGCGCTATCACCCAACACA
Source organism: Malaclemys terrapin pileata (assembly GCF_027887155.1). Lineage (NCBI taxonomy): Eukaryota > Metazoa > Chordata > Testudines > Emydidae > Malaclemys > Malaclemys terrapin. The sequence goes on from NC_071505.1 coordinate 152,388,953, forward strand.
ACACTATTCTCCTTCCCAGGGCACACAGCTCCATCCTCAGCCACTGCCAGTGGCTCAGGCGCCGCCAACGTCTTAGTCCTTTTAGAAATAGTGCTTCATAAATCCATCTCATTGGTCTGTTCTCCACCCCCATCTCTAGAACCTCTCTCTGCTTCCTCTGCAGGGAGGTGCAGCTCAAACTCTGGGACTCGCTTCTGTCCAGGTACAAGTGATGGGGTCACGACAGAGGACACCTGTGGTGGGGAGGCTTTTCTCTAGAGGATAGCAGATACATATGGCGGTGGGGGAGGGAGACAGAATCTGGCAGTTCAGATGTCCCTTGACATCCCAACCACCCCCACTATCCTGGGGTCCCACATTCTTACCAGGAATCCCCAAGCTAGCAGTGCATGGGCAAGATCAGGGTCACCACATAGGAAACATTTCACATTTTCAAAGGTAACAAATACTGTAAAAACTATGCCATCTATGTGATGCTTTAAAACGTAGTTCAAGGGCTGTTCAGGGGTATTTAGAACCACAGAAACCTGGCACCGGAATGACATAACATGTCCCACATTTGGGTTCTTGCAGACTAATGGAATCATCCTAAGAGCAGGAAATACCTTCCCATCGGGAGAGATCAGACACTGGTGTCTCATTATGAAGGAAGGGGGGACATTGGTACTTTAGTAGCAGGAGTAAACAAGGGGAAAACTTGAACAAAAGCCTCCTTGACCCAGAGTCCCTCCTGTACCAAACGATTCACAAACTATTCTTGGGACAGGAAAATTACTATAAATTTGTTCATTCGAGAGGCAGATTTTGTATTAGCATAGTCAATAATCTTACCTATACTCAGCAACTCATCCTGCACAGTGTAGGAGACAGGATGTACACACTGAATCCCATGCTTGTGGATTAAACTGCTAAAACCCTCTGAGGCAGAGAACCCCACCAACTCCTGCAAGGAAAAGGAGATGGGGGACCAATAACACCCCTAAAGTAAAGAAGCAGCAAGAAACAAAACAAAACCATACACAGCCTAACAGAAACCTGGCTAGTGCACAGAGCACATAAACTCAGCCTCACTCTCAGAAGCTCCCACAATCCCGAGAGAGAATCCATCTCTCTTTCCTGTTTTGTAATAATGAGGACTGGAGAGATCCATGAGAATGTAAGAATGGCCATCCTAGGTCAGACCAGTAGACCATCTAGCCCAGAATCCTGTCTTCTGATAGTGGCCAGTGCCAGATGCTTCAGAGGAATGAACAGAATAGAGTAATTTTAGAGTCATCCATCCCCTGTCCTCCAGTCCCAGCTTCTGGCAGTTGGAGGTTTAGGGACACCCAGAGCATGGGATTGCATCCCTGACCATCTTGACTAATAGCCACTGATAGATGACATTATCCAATTCTTTTTTTTTTACCCCAGTTTTACTTCTGGCCTTCACAACATCATCTGGCAATGAGTTCCATAGGTTAACTGTACGTTAGGTAAAGAAGTACTTCTTAATATTTGTTTTAAACCTGCTGCCTATTAATTTAATTGGGTGACCCCTGGCTCTTGTGTTATGTGAAGGGATAAATAACACTTCCCTTTTCCTTTCTCTACCCCATTCATGACTTTAGTATAGTCCTCTGTTGTATCCCCCCCTTAGTCATCTCTTTTCCAGAAGTTCTGCAAACTTTGCCATTACATTAGCTATGCTTCAGTCATCAGGTACAGAGGCTGATTTATGCGATAGGTTACATACCACAATTAGTATTTCTGCAATTTCATATTTGAGTCCTTCAGAACTCTTGGGTGAATACCGTGTGGTCCTGGTGACTTCTTATTGTCACCTAACAATATTCTCCCTCACATCCTCTGCAGTAAAGTCTGATGCAAATAATTCATTTAACTTCTCCGCAATAGCCTTGTCTTCCTTGAGTGCACCTTTAGCACCTTGATTGGCCAGTGTCCCATTGATTGTTTGGCAGGTTCCTGCTTCTGATGTACTTTAAAACAATTTTGCTGTTATTTTTTGAGTCCTTTGCTACTTGCTTTTCAAATTCTTTTGTGGCCTGCCTAATTATACTTGACTTTTCAGAGTTTATGCTCTTTTCTGTTTTCATTAGTAGGATTTGACTTCCAATTTTCAAATGATGTCTTTTTGCCTCTATCTGCCTCTTTTACTTTGTTGTTTATCCATGGTGGCGTTTTTTGGTCCTCTGACTGTTTTTTAAAATTTGGTATATACATTTAGTTTGAGCCTCTATTATGGGGTTTCTAAATGGTTTCCATGCACCTTGGAGGTATTTCACTCTTGCAACTGTTCCCTTTAATTTCCATTTAACTAGCTTCCCCTCTTCTGTGTAGTTGAAGGTATCTATCTCCCCCCCTACAAGGATATTAAATTACATTACATTATGGTTGCTATTACTTAGCCATTCAGCTATAGTCCCCTCTTGGACCAGATCCTGTGCTCCACTTAGGACTAAATCAAGAATTGCCTCTCCCCTTGTGGGTGCCAGGACTAGCTGCTCTAAAAAGCAGTTGTTAATGGTGTCTAGAAAATCATACTTTCTATTAAAGACAGGCCTGAATTAAAACTCCACATTTGAATAACCCCAAAACTCTGGGGGTGTTCAAAATATGGATCTGGATTCAGAACCAAAGTGTGTAGCTTGGGTCTTTCTCTGTATTCTGCTAATGAAGGGGTCAGCTTTGACTGAATTTGTACATTCTAAAAGTTTCACTGCCATATTTTCAAAATAAAATATTTTAACCAAGATATGTACTTGTTTGTTTTTATTTCCTCTTATTAAAACATTACATATATAAAAATATGAGTTTTGTTACTATGAGTCCCGAACCCTGGCAGCTTAATGTCAAATTGTTGTAATGTATTAATAATTTTTCTCATTTGGATTTCTGGGTTTTCCCTTTTTTTCTGTTTTCAGAGATTTTACATTTGGATAGAATTAAAACCATTGATTTTAAATGCTCCTATAACATTTATACTCAGACGTATGTTGTAACCCTTGGAGTTTTTAATGCCATTCCAACTGTTATTTGAAAAATAAAAATTGTTTTTGATTTTGCATCTGTTCAAGTGGTATGAATGTCTATAACTATCACTTCCTAATCTACTATTTTGCAAAGTAAAAGGGCATTGATTTTACAAGATAAAAACTTCACAACTAAATCAGCTATTTTGTATCCTTTAGCAAAAGGATATATAGGTCCTGTACTTTTTACACCTTGCACAACACATTTCCTCTTTCTAAATTTGCCTGTCTTTCTTTTCCCCTCTGTGCAATTGTCTGAAAGTACTACGTGTTGTAGAACGGATTTTAAAAATATTTTTGGCTAGCATTATTTAAAATCATATTTTCTCTTTCAGTTTGTACATTCTGGTCCTAACAGTTTCCTTATTGGCTGAAATTAACATCTTTTCCGCACTCATTGGTATGTGATGTTGTCTTTCTGTCATTTTTAATTGTTATGCCTGATTTTTCTTTTAGAAGGTAGATTGTTGAAATTAAGGGGCAGGAGGTTTCTTTCCATGTTAATCTGAGATCCTTTAATGCAGAGGCATATTTTGCTTTTGTGAATTGCTTTTCCCCCCCTCTTTCTTCATTACAGACTACTCAGGAAGAGCTTTTTTTAACCAAAAAAAAAAAAAAAAAAAGGCCACGCTTGACTGATAATGCATTGCTTTGGATGGTGAAACATTATGAAAGTTTAATTTTTAATTAAATCTGAAATACCAATTATAACTGAAAGAGATTTTAACCTGTTTCTTTTCAGACTGCCTGAAGTTAAATTTTAGATGCTGAAATCACTGCACCTTAAAAACAAAAAGATTAAGCTGCACTGCATTCCTGTAAGTAAAAGCTTTTCCTGTACCTTTTGTCAGTATTTCTCTGAATACAGTGCACACAATAAAAGTGTTAGCACAGTAACTGGACATGGATAAAGGTCAGAGTGCCCTTGGATGGGATTTACAAGTTTAAATGACATTTATTTATTTTTTTAAAGGAAGTTGTGCTAGATCTTTACCAGGTTTTATGTCAGACCCCAAATTGCTAATTCTTTCCGCTGGCTGTTTCAAATTTTATTAGGAATGGTGTGTAGCTTTGTCCCAATTGACATACATTTCCTGTCATCCTGTCACCAAGGATTCCTGCACTTTGATGCAGGGATAATGGAAAATAGCAGAGATTCCTGATGGCATCAGAAATAGAATTAATTCTCCTTTGTGATGTCATAGGACATTTTTGTCCTTTGTTATAAGAAAAATTGAAAGAAAGAGAAAGTTTCTGGTGACATCATAACAGGAGTCATCTGCCTGAGGACATTGGATGGGATCAGAAATGTATAATTCTTCTATGTGTGTGTATGTGTGTTCCCTATTGTGCTAGGAAACAGTCAAAATAACATATCTTATGTTTTCGAACGAGAGATGAGACTGTCTCTAAGAGCCCCATTAGTCCATAAATGCATGTCAGAGTCTACATCAGTCTGGTCTATCCTTATTTAGAAGCTGTTTTGTCAATGTACTCGAGAGAACAATTAATACTTGGGATTTCAATGCATGAATAACAGGCAAGTGAATGACCAGACAGTGTAAAAGATTCAGATGCCCCGAGTTTAAAAAGAAAAAAGAAACAAAACAAAATCTTAAAGATGATGGGGGAAAGGGATTTTAGTTTCACAATAAAAGGTTGTGAAATACTACAAAGCAAAATCAATCTGTTTTCTCATTTAAAATGAAAATGTAAGTTTGGTAATGAAATCCAGAAGCTTATGAATTCTTCCTAAGTGATATCTTTGTTTTATAGCACAAAGTGTTTCAGTGTTTTAACTGTTACATAAGGGGGTTTTCAACCCCCTTTCAACTCTAATGAATTTACTTTGGAGACTACCTGAAGGGTACAGCATACTGCGGGTACATAATACCCCTTCCAGGAATGGAATGCCAGGCATGAGTCAGTGAGGCAGATTGTGCCATTCTGGCACCAATCCATTGCATTTTTACATTACTGGCAGGGGCATGCCATCGTGTTGTTAAATACTATGCATTAACTGCAGACTGTGGCCAGTGAATTGGGTTTAAAATGTTCTGCTCATAGTTCTTAACTTCCTACCACAAGCAGTATCCCTGGCCACCATGGTCATCAGTGTAACTCTGAGCCTATGACCTAGGTTAAAGGTACTAGTTGATTTAGTGGTACCAATGACATAACATTTGAGGGGGGGGCAGAGAGGTTGGGTTGGGGGGAAAGCCTTTGGCATGTATGAACACTGAATCTAGAAGCCCTTTTGTAATTCCCTGTATATTATAAAATAATAATGAGGAGAATTTTGCTTGGAATGCATTAGACATTTTCTTACCAAAATGTAATAGATCTAGGAGTGAATTAAGGTTGGTTCTTTGGATCTTTGGGATACAGATGGTCATTGGGTCCTTGATGGAACAGTGAGGCGAAGTACTATGTAGCAGTATATGGCCCTGATGATTGGCTGCCAGCTGGGCTGGGCTATATGACTTGGTAAGGAGACAGGGACTCATTGGTAGAGGAAAACAACTTTAAATGTAAATTGTTATCCTAACATAAATGTGGAACCGACCTGCAGAAAGAGAACCTTAATATCTCCATTTTACTGATGGGGAAACAGAGACACAAAGGTTAAATGACTTGCTCCAGGTCACACAGTGAATCAGACCTAGAGTTGGGAATAGGACACAGGATCCTGACTCAGCACAATTCCATCCTTCCTTTTGCTCTATCAAACTCTCTCAGCTGGACCTCTGCTTTATTGCATGCATTATCTCCAACTTACTTCCATCATTCATTTTTCAAAAGTATCCTGCCTGTAAACTCCTAAATGCTCCTAGGTTTTGTAGCCTCAGCATACAGCCCCACCTTTGAAATATACCAGGATCGTTAGTGCTTTATGATTCTTTATGCTGTGAGTAGCATGGTGGAGGGACTTTTATGGTTGGACATGCAAATCATACTAATGAAATCTGGATATTGCTGTTACATTCGAGTGTCTATGTATGCAGTAACACAAAACAATTATAATGCATGGTGTTTAGCCATAGAAGAAAAGATGCTTTGAAGTTTTGCGTTGTTTCTTACTGAGGTTCACTGTGAACACTGGCTGCTAATTTCTGAGATCTGGGATGAGATTAATCCCAGTATATGGCTTTCCTGTAAATAGAGAACTACCTATTTTTTTAAATTATTTTTTTTAATTTGGAGTCTGAAGAGATCATTCCCAGAATGTGATGTCCCTACATCATCTGATTGTTCAGAATGTGGGCTATCTCCTCAGCTGGTGCAAATCATATACGCTGTTGACTTGGGAGCCAGATCTTTGCACAAAGGAAAGATACTGTACATATAAGCTAAAATTGTCCAAAACATATACGGGTGTGGGATAATTTTCAAAGCAGTGTCTAGGGATTTAACCATGTTTCCCTTATCTAAGACTTATAAGAATTGCATATAGTAGATACATTTTTAATGTATGTGCTGCCTTGAAAAATTCCAGCTCATATGTGGCGTAGTGGTCTGAGTACAGGATTAATAGCCAAGAGATCCTGTATTCTTATCCTGATTCAGACATGCATGGCATTGAGCAAGTCACTTAACCCTTCTGGACCTCACCATTCATATCTATTTTAAAGTGTGGATAATACTGACATACCTATGTGAACATTATTTAGTTAGTGTTTGTGAAGCTCTTGAAAGTGCTAAGCATTGTTATTATAAACAAACACTTTGTGTGCACAAAACACCTGGGATGGAGATATAGTCACTCACTGGGATGATCTTTCACAACTCACTTGTGCCTTTGTTTTGTTCCATCACTGAAAGGTATCCAGGCCAATTGTAATTTACAAAAATACTTCCCATATCACTCTCCTCACTGTTGAGTATTTTTATTGCAAAAATTCTTTCTTTGTTTGTCTGTCTCCATACTTTCCTCCATGCTGAATTAACCTTGCTTACCAAACTTTATCCCCTCCTCTGCACTATACAGCAGAGACATTTGCATAGCCTCCAAATTACAAAGAACAAATTCATTTTGTCTACTAATTATGTTTGCTGATGATGTATGAAACAGACAGAAGACAGTTTGAATTTTCATAAGTTCAATTGAGCTTGCAGGCATAAGGAAACGAACTGGCAGAACCCAAGCCAATGTGACATGGAATGCAGGCATCCCAGAGTGCATGCTGCATGCGTAGCGTCAGGATGTCAGGGCTAAGAAGGGCCTCTTCCATCAGAGGAGTGCTTTTAAAAGAAAGAAATATTTTGAAGCAACAAACAGTCCACCCTAACATATCCTTCAGGTTCTCCTTTACAGTGCATTGAACATCATAGCGCTTGGGGGACATGGGCATCTGCTCACCAATATTGTAACTTACTGTTTTAACCAGAGTTGCATGCCTGAGACATGTTTTGTTTTCCCCAGCAGTTCTCTAACTCCTATTCCTCCCATCAGCTCCAACACTGCTCACAGAATGATGGCAAGCTAAGCTCTTTTTGCCAAAGAAATTGTGGTAGAAAGAGGTCTGCTGAAGAAGACGTTTGTATAAAAAAATTGTTTGGGATTCTGCCTGCCCTAAATAGAACTCAATGTCTTGGGGCCATCACTGAAGAATTATATTAGCACTAACAAAGGGAATTAATTTTGCCTTCTCTTTCTCCTACAATGAGGTATCAATCCAGAAACTCCTGGGGATAAATTCTACCCTGATTTTTACTCATGCAACCCCATCAAAGTTAATGCGGTGGTACAGATGTAAGTCAAGGCAGAATTTGTCTCCAGCATTGGATTGGCTGAGAAGGCAGAAGTCTGTTTTGCTGCATCATCTGACCTGGAGTACAGGTTTCAAAAGTGTGTAAGTGACTTAAGAGTCCAAGTGCCATTGGATTTCAATTTAGGCTCCTAAGTATACGTCACTTTGGAAAATGGGACTCAGGCTTACTCGCTTATGCACTGTTGAAAATTTTATCCTTGGTTATTTATATTCTCGGCAAGGCCCCTTGAAGATAACGGGTCGGTATTCTGTGGGGTGCTGACAACTTCTTAACCCTGTTTTTGAGACAAAGATGGTGAGAGTGTTAATGTAGACATTTGGGTCCAGATTTTAGATGATGATAATCTGCACAGTTTCACTGAAGTCAGTGGAGTAATACTGATTTACGCCACTGGAATATCTGGTTCTTAAACTTCAGATGAAATGAGAAAATCCAAGATACTTGTTTGTTCCTTAAAAAAAATCACCTTATTTTAGGTCTTCTGACATAGGACATGGTCACAGTTTAAAGGTGCAAATACAGCGGATGATCAAAAGAATAAATATGCAGCGGGGCTTATGGTAATCCTTTTCTACAAAAAGCAAATTTCTCAGGAGATTATGCAACTTCATGATTGACTCTTTGTTGTCTTTGAATCTCCAGCTAAACATCCTCAAGAGAACAATAGTGAGACCATTTTGGGTACAATAGTCTTGGAACTCTGATAATCCAGTAGATATTTTTATTTGCTCTTAGGTTGGCTTTAATCAGACCATCTGCAAGTCAACTGATAGCAGTTAGGACTGAATGTTATTTATGTCCATCATGCATTTTTTGTTTTAGATATCTGGCTGTACTTTAAGTGCAGGCTAGAGCACTCACAGTGTAGAAAGTATATTGTAGCATGCAGCTTTTGTTTTAGTGGTGTGTTTGCTACATTAGGTAGAGAGAGGAAAATAGCTCTCTAGTGTACGGTTGCTCTATTAGGCGTAGGGATATTGGTCTTGATTCATTCATTTTAGAAGGTGCAGGGATTTCAGTGTTGATTCCCTGAGCAGTATTGCTTTAATAAGTTATAAAATACTGTAGCATTTCAACACTTAAAGAGGCTACAGTGAAACGAGATAATCTTTCACTCCACTTATCAAAGCATTTGCTGGTCTCACTTCAAGGGAGATGAAAGACTAAAGAATATTGAGCAAGGAAAGTTAATCTATAGCCAGAGATGTCATTAGATAAGAAGTTACAAAAAAAAAAAAAAAAAAAAAAAAAGAGTTGACACAAACATGCTGGCTTTTGCCAGCCCTTGCTATAAATGTATTTCTTCTCCTCAACACATAGAGCCAAATTCTGCTGCTAGACCAGTGTAAATCAGGAGTGAATCCACTGAAAACAGTGTGGTTATTCTGGATTTACATTGTTGCCAGCATTTGGCAGAATAGACTGGAGATAGTTAAATACATCCCTGGAAATGTCAAAGCCTCAGATATGTGAGATACACGAACCTTCTTGGCAGGATCCTCCACTGGTGTAAGTCTGACTCACCCCAGTACATGATCTGGTCCTCTGTGTCTAAGGTGACCAGACAGCAAGTGTCAATAATTGGGACGGGGGGATGGGGGGTAATAGGAGCCTATATAAGAAAAAGACCCCGAAATCAGGACTGTCCCTATAAAATCAGGACATCTGGTCACCCTGTCTGTATCTCTTCCATCACCACCACCCATCCTTAGATAATATCACCTCTGGGACAGATTTTTATCTCAGTTTCACCAATGTAAATCCATCAATCTCAGTAATTTGCACTGGTGCAATGAAGATCAGAATGTTGCCCTCTCTCTTTTTCTAAGAGTCCTCTGGGGGGTTCAGCTGTGGACACATTAGCAGTTCTGGTGCCAACACAAACTCTGCCTAGTCTTGTGAGCTCTGACAGGAAATGTTCTCATTGAACACAGCTTTAAGAAGTGCTGTATTTTCTAATGATAGAAGAAGTCTGCTTCGAGAATACTTTGTGCTCATCCCAGAGCTCTCCATATCCTCCATTTAAATGGAGCAACTTCTTCCTCCCAACCTGTTGCTTCTGCAGCTCTGCCCATCACTGAGCCTGCTGGAGGTGGCAGCGGGGAAGCACAAATGGAAATGGAAAGCACTTGGCAGATGCTCTGTGCTGTTAAAGGCCTTTGGAACAGGGTCTGGCTTTGCAAGATGTTTTCAATGTCAGTAATATTGATGGCATCCCTGAATCAGAAACTGCATTAACAAATCTTTTGAACCAATTGGTATCCGTGGTAGCCTTTTTTTTTTTTTAAAGAGGCCTATAACATATTGTTAAGCATCTCATTCCAGTTCCACATACTGTTCTCATGGAAATTTTGAATAATGAAAGCCTTTTATAAGATGGAAGTAGCTTATCTAATCTCTTTAAGACTGGCAAGAAGTAATCAGGAGTCCTGTGACTCTTAGCAGCAGCACATTTTCAGGGAATTAGGCATGCATTTCCCAGCAGCAATGATGGGAATTGTGTGCCAAATTACTGCAAGCCCTTGCTGAAAATGAGCCCTCTTAGGTCATGATCCTGGCTCATCCTCATAGGCTTCATTGGAATCATTAATGAGAATAAAGGCTGCAGGAACAAGCCCCAAATGGAAGAATTGCCAGTATCATTTTCATAACGTTCACCTGTGGCAGGCAGCTTCCATGTGGCCTTGGGAAAGATAGAAATGGAAGAAGATCAGTTTCCCATTTGGTCCATTTTCCTAGTAGCTCTAGCGTGCACTCCCTGTTTCATTAGCTGCTTAGTAGAGCTTCCGATGGCTAGGGAGGAGGGGAAATCTTATTTACCAAGAATACAATCTTTTGTTTTCGCTCACATTCTGTCTCTAAAAAATGCTAATAGTCACCCCCTATTGAGAAATTTCTCCTCCTGCTACTTCCATGTGGGAGTCAAGGCTGGAGGATATCTGTGGAATGGGCTTGTTTTCATTTGAACTGTCACTGCTCATAGTGTGCCATCCCCGAACCCCTGTCAGGGGCAGATTAGGAAGTGAGCCTTGGATCCTTGGGTTCTGGGACCCAACTTCCCAGAGCATCTAAGTGAAAAATGATACAGAATTGCAGGGGGCAGTACAGGGCACAGTTGTTTGAAGACAAACAGCTGCCTGCCGGAGTGGGATCTAGGAAGAGTCAAGGACTTGTGCATGGTAGGAAGAAAAAGAGTTCAACCTAGGTTTACAGGAGTGAAATGAGCTGGGAGAAGTGATCGTCTTAGAGGGGAAAGGAGGAAAGAAGCCTGAAGTGTTTTTGGTAGAGAGCCGATGTCTGGGAGAATCTGGACCCTGTTTGGAATTAGACCAGTCCTGCCTAGAGAGTAGAGTAGTGCAAAGGTTCCCAAACTAGTACTACTACTACTACTACTACTTCTTTTTTTTTTTTTTTTTTTTGCTGTGCACCTCTTTGGAAATTCGTATTCCATGCATGCCCCCATTTTTCTAAAAAACAGTATTTCAGTGGTTGCCTCGCGTCCAGGAGCTCATCCTGGCTGATGTGCCCCACTGCTCTCCAGCCCCTGAGCATCCCCTGCCAGGGACGTGCTCCAGGTGGGTGGCCCCAACAGAACAGACAGCTGGGCTGCTCCCTCTTTTCCTCATGTCCCTGCCCCTAGGACCTCACAGGCCTCACTCAAGCTCCTCTAGCCTTGAGGTATCCCCAGAGCTTATGAGGGCAGGGAGGAACTACCTCCCAAGGTACATGTGCATCAGCTTGTGAAGAGGTGAGCGAGCAGGAACGGCCCACCACCTCCTGCCCAGAGAGGGGCCATGCCCCCTTGCTCCTCGTCCTTCCCTCCTTGTTCTTCCAGCCTGGCAGCAATGGCAGGAGCTGGAGCAGAAGAGTCAGACAGTGAGAGTACTGTCAGGGCCTTGAATAGGGGCGATGAAGATCCAGGAGCCAATAGACTATACTATTTTCATTATGTATCCACCATGGCTGTCGCTTGAGCTACGTACATATAAAGTTATAAATTCTTATCACTTTATTTGTCCTGCAGGAAGGAAGTGTTTTTTGTTTTGTTTTGTTTTGGGGGTGGGGGTTGGACAGGAATTTGGTGTTCTTCTTCGAGTGCTTGCTCATATCCATTCCATTAGGTGTATGCGCGCCGCGTGCACGATCGTCGGAAGATTTTCTACCCTAGCAACACCGGCGGGTCGGCTGTGGAGCCCCCTAGAGTGGCGCCTTCATGGCGCTGAATATATACCCCAGCCGACCCGGCGCCCCCTCAGTTCCTTCTTACCGCCCCTGACGGTCGTTGGAACTGTGGAGCGCTGCTTAGCTGTTCTCCACTCTCCCTAGCTTAGTTAGATCATTCGCAGTTATAGTTATAGTTCTAGTTCTAGTGTTATAGTTAAATAGTTTTAAAGTTGTTTTAGTTGTTATTGTAGTTCAGGGGATTAAGGGGGTCGTCTCCCCCTTTCTCCCCCGGCCGCGGGGCCGGGCTCATGCCCAACGCTCCCGGCTTCAAGCAGTGCGCCTCCTGCGCTAAGCCTATGCCCACGAGCGACCCGCACGACTCCTGTCTGAAGTGCCTGGGAGAGTCCCATCAAACAGATAAGTGCAAGATCTGTAAGGCCTTCAGACCAAGGACCAAGAAGGAGCGGGACTTTCGGCTCCGGCAACTCCTGATGGAGGCGGCACTTAGTCCGGACGCTCCATCTACAAGCCAGGCCCCGGCACCTAGCGCCTCGGTGCGCAGTGCCCCGGCGGCACCGGCTACGACGACCACGCGAGTGGCGTCGGACAAGCCTCCCCGGCACCGGACCTCGTCGGCACCGCAAGCACAGCAAGTGCCTCGGCGCCGGTCATTATCCCCAGGGCATAAAAAAGCCCATAAGACGGGGACCTCCGTGCCGAAGACGCCGGCTCCCCCAGTGCCGGGGGTAGAGCCGCGTCCGCCGGTGGAGCACCGGAAACAGGTGCCTCCAGCACCGTCGACTCCGGCGCCGAGACCGTTGAGTCTGGTGCAGATAACGTCTCCACCGAGGCCGGCGGTGATACAGTGCCTCCCGTCGACTCCAGAGACCTTCGCAGCGGCGAGAGACTTAATAGCTCTCACGGAGCCGGCACCGCCCCAACCACCGGCACCGTCGGCACCGTTGACTCGCCCGGTCCAGTCGAGGGGGAAACCTGCCTTGATGCGCCCTCCATCCCAAGGGCTGGAACCTCGGCACCGATCCAGGTCCCGAAGCAGGTCCCCACGCCGCTCGCAGTCCCGGCGCCGAATATCACCTCGGCACCGGTCGTACTCGCGGCCAAGATCTTCTTCGCGGCACCGCTCTACGTCTCGGCACCGCTATGATCGTCGGCACCGATCAACGTCGAGACGTAGTTCTCGGCACCGCTATGGTCGACGCTCGACGTCGAGAGGCCGCTCCCGGCACCGGGCATACTCCAGGTCCTCGTCGAGGTCCAGATCCGACTCCCGGCACCGACGAGGTCATCGGCACCGGTCGCGGTCCCGGCACCGATCGCCGGCACCGCGTAGAGATAGATCATCTCTGGACCGGCACCGTGCGGCACCGCAGCCCACGGGGATCGTCTCGACGCTCTCGGCACCGCCGTGGCCATCGAGATCGGTGTCTCGCTCCTCGGAGGACCTCTCGAGATCGGCATACCCCCCTCAGGGGCAAGCCGAGGAACAGGACTTGGGCCATTGGCAGGACACGACAGAGGACCATTCTCATGGCCCATCTCACTGGTCGTTTTGGACCCCGTGGGCGTACCATCAGGCGCAAGGGGCTCCAATTGCTTCGACCTCTCGCTCCGGTCACTCCGTCAGAAGAGCCCCGGAGTCCACCATTTCTCGGCCTCCGCCAGGGGGCATGGAGGCTTCTGTGTCCGCAACACCTGACGCCCTGGACCCAGGCGCAGGTGATGCTCCGGCCCAGGAACAGGGAGACCAGGACCAGCCCTTGGATCCTGTGCCACCGGAGGCATCTTCCTCTTCTTCTCCGGATGAGGCAGTGGCGGGCACATCGTGCACAGGTCCACCTCCAATAGATCTTCGGGCTCACCAGGATCTTCTGCGTAGGATGGCCCGTAATATGGACCTGCAGGCGGAGGAGATAGTGGAGGTGCATGACCCGATCGTGAATATCCTCGGAGCGGATGCCCCATCGAGGGTGACGTTACCCCTGATCCGCACGATACAGGCCAATGCTTCTACGATATGGCAGACTCCTGCCTCTATCCCACCCACAGCGAGAGGGGTGGAAAGGAAATACTTTGTCCCGTCTAAAGACTACGGGTACTTGTATACCCACCCCCAGCCGTGTTCATTGGTGGTGGCATCAGTTAACGCAAGGGAGCGCCACGGTCAGCAGGCCGCAGCGCCCAAATCAAAGGAGGCTAAGCGCCTCGATTTATTCGGCCGTAAAGTTTACTCAGCCGGAGGGCTGCAACTTAGAGCGGCTAACCAGCAGGCGCTCTTGAGCCGCTATAGCTTTAACTCCTGGAACTCTATGGGGAAGTTCAAGGAGTTGGTTCCCCAAGAGTCCAGGGAGGAGTTTGGAGCCCTGGTAGAGGAGGGTAAGAAGGTGGCCCGGACCTCCTTACAGGCCTCCTTAGACATAGCGGACTCTGCTGCGAGAACCCTGGCCTCAGGTATCGCTATGCGGAGGATCTCCTGGCTCCAGGTCTCGGGTCTGCCTCAGGAACTGCAGCAAACCCTGCAGGATCTACCCTTCGAAGGTCAAGGGTTGTTTTCAGAAAAGACGGACTCTCGCCTGCAGAGCCTCAAGGACTCCAGGACGATCATGCGTTCCTTGGGGATGCATGTTGTGGGCCCTCAGCGCAGGCCATTTAGACCGCAGCCTCAGCGCTTCTACCCCCCCCCCCCCGCCTCGTCAGAGACCGGACTCGGCCCGGAGGCAAGGGCGAGGTGGTAGAAGAAGGTGGACCGGCCCTCAACCTGGTCAGAACCAGGGGCCACCTAGACCACCTTCAGGCCCCAGGCAGAACTTTTGAAGGTGCGGTCGAGGACGGCGCCCCAGTCATCCCCCAGGATCCAGCCCCATCCTTTCGGGATCGCCTTTCCCATTTCCACCATGCCTGGTCCCTTATAACCTCGGACCGTTGGGTCCTTCGCACGGTGGACAGGGGATATGCTATCCAGTTTTCTTCAATTCCCCCCTCCTCCCCCCCTTCCCCGTCCCTCTTCAGGGACCCTTCTCACGAGCAACTTCTTATACAGGAAGTTTCCACGCTCCTTGCTATGGGGGCCATAGAGCAGGTTCCAGTGGAGTTAAGGGGCAGGGGATTCTATTCCCGTTACTTCCTCATTCCCAAGTCCAAAGGAGGTCTGCGACCTATCTTGGACTTGCGCGGACTCAACAAATTCGTAGTAAAGTTGAAGTTCCGCATGGTCTCTTTGGGGGCCATTATCCCTTCCCTCGATCCTGGAGACTGGTTCGCCGCCCTCGACATGAAAGACGCATACTTTCACATTGCAATTTACCCGCCTCACAGACGCTTCCTGCGATTCGTGGTAAACATGGTGCACTACCAATTTGCAGTCCTTCCCTTCGGCCTATCCTCGGCCCCAAGGGTGTTCACGAAATGTATGGCTGTCGTGGCAGCGTACCTTCGTCGGCAAGGGATACAGGTGTTCCCGTACCTAGACGACTGGCTGGTACGCGGTCGCACCAAGGAGCAAGTTCAAGCTCACGTCCTCATAATAGTGCACACATTCAACAAGTTGGGTATCCTACTCAACAAGGACAAATCCACTCTAGAACCTACCCAGAGAATAGAATTCATCGGCGCAGTTCTAGACTCCAGACGTGCACAAGCCATCCTGCCAGACAACCGATTTGGCACCATCACGAGCCTCATTCAAGGACTCAAGGCCTTCCCAACTACCACGGTGAGGTCGTGCCTTACCCTGCTGGGTCACATGGCTTCCTGCACGTACGTAACCAGGCATGCCAGACTTCGGCTTCACCCACTCCAGACCTGGGTGTCGTCAATATATCGACCAAATCGGGACAGCCTGAACATGGTGGTCATTGTCCCGAACTCGGTCCTGACCTCCCTCACATGGTGGCTAGACCACAAGGTGGTTTGCGAGGGGATGCCATTTCACGCCCCACAACCCTCTCTGCACCTGGTCACAGACGCTTCATCCCTGGGTTGGGGCGCCCATCTCAACGAACACCATACCCAGGGCCTGTGGACTGTACCCCAGATAGCCCTGCACATCAATGTTCGGGAACTGATGGCGGTGCGCCTGGCGTGCCAGGCATTTCTCAATCTCCTATGTGGCCGCTGTGTGTTAGTTCTCATCGACAACACCACGGCCATGTTTTACATCAACAAGCAAGGAGGAGCACGTTCGTCAATTCTATGCCAAGAGGCCATTCGCCTGTGGGACTTCTGCATCGCCCACTCAATCCATCTCACGGCATCGTTCCTCCCTGGAGTCCAGAACACTCTGGCGGACCGACTCAGCAGGTCCTTTCAAACACACGAGTGGTCTATCCGTCCGGACATCATACATTCCGTTTTCCAGAAGTGGGGGTTTCCCCAGATAGACCTGTTTGCATCTCGAGACAACAGGAAGTGCCACGTGTTCTGCTCCCTGCAAGGTCGAGCTCCGGGCTCCCTCTCGGATGCGTTTCTCCTTCCCTGGAAAGACCACCTGTTTTATGCCTTCCCTCCATTTCCTCTGGTCCACAAGATACTGCTCAAATTGCGCAGAGACCAGGCACAGGTAATTCTGATCGCCCCAGCGTGGCCGAGACAACATTGGTACACCACGCTGTTGGAGCTCTCGGTTCAGACACCGATCCCGCTTCCATTATGCCCGGATCTCATCTCTCAGGACCACGGCCGCCTGCGTCACCCCGACCTGCAATCACTCCACCTCACGGCGTGGCTGCTCCATGGTTCACCCAGGCAGAGCAGCAGTGCTCGCACTCTGTCCAACAGATTCTGCTGAGCAGTAGGAAGCCCTCAACACGGACCACGTACCTGGCCAAGTGGAAGCGGTTCTCCTGTTGGTGCGAACAACGAGCCATGTCCCCGTTGCAGGCACCCATTCCTCTCATTTTGGAATATCTCCTCTCCCTAAAACAGCAGGGGTTGGCGATATCTTCAATTAGAGTTCACCTGGCCGCTATATCGGCCTTTCACCCAGGGGAACTCGCGTCCTCGGTATTCTCTAACCCGATGGTCGTTAGATTCCTCAAGGGCTTAGACCGGATGTACCCACAACAACGTCAGCCCGTTCAGACGTGGGACCTCAACCTGGTTCTCTCCAAGCTCACAGGTCCTCCATTCGAGCCACTGGCCACCTGTTCACTTTTGTAGCTATCCTGGAAGACAGCCTTCCTTGTAGCCATCACCTCAGCAAGGCGCGTTTCTGAACTCAGGGCGCTTACATCCGAGCCCCCTTATACAGTTTTCCATAAGGATAAAGTGCAGCTTCGTCCACATCCTGCCTTTCTCCCTAAGGTGGTTTCTCCTTTTCATATCAACCAGGACATCTTTCTCCCGGTCTTTCATCCCAAACCACATGCCACTCGCCAGGATCAACGTTTGCATTCCCTGGACGTACGAAGGGCCCTGGCCTTCTATATTGACCGCACAAAGCACTTTAGAAAGACGACGCAACTCTTCGTTGCAGTGGCCGACCGAATGAAAGGCTCACCGGTCTCCTCACAACGCCTATCCTCCTGGATTACGTCTTGCATCCGGACTTGCTATGACCTGGCAGGTGTCTCAGCACCGCACCTCACCGCTCACTCCACGAGGGCCCAGGCTTCCTCGACGGCTTTCCTGGCACAAGTTCCGATACAGGACATTTGTAGAGCAGCGGTTTGGTCATCAGTCCACACATTTACAGCTCACTATGCACTAGTGCAGCAGTCCAGAGACGATGCTGCTTTCGGATCAGCGGTTTTGCACACAGCAATGTCTCACTCCGACCCCACCACCTAAGTTGGGCTTGGGAGTCACCTAATGGAATGGATATGAGCAAGCACTCGAAGAAGAAAAGACGGTTACTCACCGTTGTAACTGTTGTTCTTTGAGATGTGTTGCTCATATCCATTCCAAACCCGCCCCCCGTCCCCACTGTCGGAGTAGCCGGCAAGAAGGAACTGAGGGGGCGCCGGGTCGGCTGGGGTATATATTCAGCGCCATGAAGGCGCCACTCTAGGGGGCTCCACAGCCGACCCGCCGGTGTTGCTAGGGTAGAAAATCTTCCGACGATCGTGCACGCGGCGCGCATACACCTAATGGAATGGATATGAGCAACACATCTCGAAGAACAACAGTTACAACGGTGAGTAACCGTCTTTTACTAGAATTTACCCCGAGACTTTTCATGGCACGTGGAGTTTTAAGGCCCAAGGACTGTTGACTGTTTCTTCCGACATCATGAATTAGTGTAAAGCTTAGATGTTTCTCCTGCCTGTTTTTCCCATGGTTTTTAAAACATCCTATGCAGTTAAATCTACCCTTGGGACCTGTTGCATTCATAGTGTCATGAGACATTTGTAAGTGATGTGGCAAACTCCCCTTCACTCTAGTGATGACTTCGTCATGTTACTAGCCCCACGAGTGTGTGTGCTGACTCCAGGTCTGGGAATGCTTTAAAGGAAAACTTCAGTGATTAATAATACCTTAGATATCTAGTAAATATTTAGTTTCCTAAAGATACCTGTCATGTCACCTGAATGTTTTGCTGCCCTGTCTCGGGTGTATACCTCTTTGGAGGAACTTGGAATAATTCTTTCTGCAATAAGGTGACCAGGACTACTATGTATGATTATAAGGTATAACAAATATGATATTATTATTATCTGGTAGTAAATATTAACCCTTTTAGTCTTTGTCATTCTGTATATTTGATTCATTTATATATTAACTGTTCTTTAGAATCTTTAGGGTATTAACAAAGAGTATGTTGAATTCTAAGGCCCAGCACACTGGTCCTTGAACGATAAGTAATCCTATTCAGGAATTCTATGTGTTAGACTACATATTATAATCCTGGGCACTCTATGTCCCCAGAACTCCAGATAATCTGGGAAACCATTCCCTTCATACATATAATGCTTACATAAGCATATATAAACCTGGGAAACTGATAAGGGATAATTGTCGCAGCAGATCGGGAAGAATAATTATGGGAGAAGAAAGACCCACTGAAATATATTATCTTGGTAGTCCTCTTAGCTGTAAATAATCATGCCTTCTCAGTTAAATCACCTAAACTGAGAATGTATAGAAATGATATCAAAACATGATTCTTTTGGCAAAGAGGTTTTCTTTGTTTGGAAACCCTATATAATGACACTGGTATGGGAACTTAGTTGGGGAACGAATCTGCTGCATCCCTCCAGGTACAGTGAAGGAGAGACATCATCATCAGTCATCATCACATCAAAGGATGGTAATGTATCTATTCTTTCTGTATTCTATATAGTGCTGTATTAATTTCTGATTGATAATCTTTGATTAAATAATTCCAATTGAACCTATTTGACAGTCTTGAGTTGTAATTAACTTAGACATGCAACAATATAGTTGATTCATAGATTCAAAGGCCAGAAGAGACCATTGTGATCATCTAGTCTGTATGCTATGAGTGGTCCTGAATCAAATCCTTGCATCCAACCACTCCCTGAACTTCAGGAGATTTCAGAATCTGAACCTGGCTCCAAATTTCATAACTGACTCTTATTTGTATAATGGGCCAAACCAAAACCACAGATAGGAAAATTGGTGGGGAACGGGAAGGTTTACTCTCATATCAAAGTCATGTTTAGAACCACTTGTCACTCTTTCAGAATTTCCATTAATTAAATGTTATGCTGGTGTCTCTCAGAGGGAGCTGACGTTCTACAGATATTTCATTGGACAGGATTTCTTGCTAGTAAGTGGATTAAGATACAGAAAACACATTCTCACCATTGCAGTCAGTAGCATCTGGGAGAATTTCAGCGCTGTATGGCAAATTATACTTTTTGTTAATATAACAGCAGGTAAAACTCTTTTTAAATTCCCCTCTAGAATTTACCTTTCAGCAACTCAGGCAGTCTCAGATTTCCTAAGTATGCCATTGGTGAGACATATTTCTTATGGCCCTGTTTTGTCAGATTCTCATGGCCACAGCTCTCTATATGATTATTATATTTAATTATACTTTAGACACATTTTAATTTTGGAGCGTACCTAGATGGACTTGGGGTATGGCAGTGACTCTGTTGCCTTCCCCTCTTCCTTCCACATGGGAGGGAGTTCATGACAGCTGTAGCAACTGGTGTAATTGAACAAATTCTCCACAGTGTTCTCACTTCTTGAACACAACTCCAATGTCACTGGATCTTGGGTACTGACTGTACTTTCTCTTGTGCTGTCAACCTCAAGGTAAAGGAGGAAATGCAGGCGTTTCCTGAGTTGACGTAGAGGAAAGGAATCTACAGGGTGAAGATAAATATTTGATGTCCTTTTATAGATTTCAAAAGAAACACTTCTTGGCACAATTACATTTGCCCTTTAACTATAAAACAATGATGTATAGATCACTGTATGTGTGTTTTTGCCCAGGAGACGAGAGAAGAGCTCCTAGGGTGATTAGGGGAATGGAGGGGCTATCTTATGAGAGGAGATTGGAAGAGCTTTGCTCGTTTAGTCTTGCCAAAAGAAGGCTGAGAGGAGATATGCTTGCTCTCTATAAATACATTAGGGGAGTAAATACCATGGAGAATGAAGAGCTATTTAAGCTAAAGGACAATGCTGGCAGGAGAACAAATGGATATAAACTGGCCATGAACAAATTCAGGCTGAATATTAGAAGGAGGTTTCTAACCATCAGAGGGGTGAGGTTCTGGAACAGGCTTCCTATAGGCGTTGTGGGGGCATAACATTTAATTAGTTTTAAGAGAGAGATGGAAAACTTTATGACTGTGATTGTATAATGGGATTACTTGTGATGGTAGGGGGCAGGCTTGAACAATCCTGGGGCTCACTTGTATTTTATGTCTTACGTTTATGTCTAAAGATCATGCTTCAGGGTTTCAGCTGGCCACTGGTAGGGATCAAGCAGGGATATTTTTCTCCATCATTTTCTGGGAGGTTTTTAATCTCCTTCCTCTTAAGGATCAGGGACAGCCATGGCTGAAGATGAGACTCTGCGTGGGGTGGCACCGAGCATTCCTTCTTTCACCAATGCCTTGCCATGCACATTCACCAAGTACATCAGGAACCTAGATGCCAGTTAGAAGAGACGCTAGTCGTGGGAACCATCCATGCCCCAGACCTCCTGCGGACCTTCCACTGGGCCTGCCCTGAGAAACCTGGTCCAATGTCTCTTCGGAGATAGCTTCAAACAGAGGCGAATGATGTGAGGGGCCAGTCCAGCTAGGACCAGCTGCTGGCCTGCTCCCTGACTAACTTCACTGCTAGGCAACCAATGAAGCCCAGATGCACTGCCTTGGAATTGACAGAGTAGTTACAGCATGATTGGTTGCTGGTTTAGTAGCCCTTCTTATAAGCCTGGCACCAAGAGCAGATCAGCAGCTGCTCAAAATGTACCATGCGCATAGCTGCACTTGCCTTGCTCTTGCTTCTAGTTCCTGCTCCTGCCCTGATCCAGCATGCTTCCAGTCCCTGCTACTTCTCTGTGTCCAACCTGCTCTGGCCTTGATTCCAAACCTGCTCCTGCTCCACTTGCCGCCTGCTCCAGCTCCAGCCCCTGTTCTCCTGGGGCTTCTGACTTCTGGCTTCAATCCTCTGCTCCGCCTTTGGCTATGACTTTGGGTTACCCTCTGGCTCTGGCATTCAGCTTCTGTCCCTCCAGTACTGACCCTGAGCTTGTTCCTGGACTCTGCCCCCGTGGACCCTAAGTGGTATGCTGAACTCTTGTTTCAGTCACTAGGCCTGACTGTCCATGGCCTGGTTGGTCACATCACCATATGTGGGGTTGAGGAGAAATTTTCCCCTAGGTCAGACTTGCAGTGACCTTGAGATGGAGGGGTTGCCTTTCTCTGCAGCATGTGAGGGTGAGTCCCTTGCCAGGATTATCTGGGTATATCTCACTTTATCATTTTCCTGCCGTGGCAGGGGTCTTGAGCAGTGGTGCACCTTGGTCCCTCCTATTCGCTGCCTGTGAAATATAATAGTCTAGTCTTCCGTGGGCTGTAATACTTTGGTCTCATTTCGGTTATTGGGTTTAGTGTGCAGGTGCTGGGTAGTGTCGGAGGCCTGGGATATACAGGTCAGACTAGATGATTTAGTGATCCCTCCTGGCCTAAGCTCTGTGACTCTATCACCTAATTTTTGTTTTTTAGGGTTAATAAGACTATTTTTCTTACAAAGCATGGCCCCATTCTTTGTCTTTCCACTTGATAAGACTCCTGTGTTCCCTTGCCTGATTTATTCTTTCCAGCAAAACAATCCTCTCTTATGGGAACTGAAGAGGCACTAGTCAATTTTATCTGCATTTTAAACACACTGGTCCTGTACTAGCTCTGTGGCTCTGCACTGACTCCCATTCAGATCAGTGGTAAAACTTCTCTTTCTATAGTTGATGCAGTCCAGTCCCCAGATCTGCTCTGCTCTGGTACTTCCATGAAGGGCAGGTCTGCAAGCCCTCTTCATGCACTGAGGTTTTCGGATGTTGAGGGCTTGGAGATTGGGCCCCTGGTCTGTATTTGGTTAAATTTAGTGAAATAAACAAAGCACATTCTGGACAATTCAAAATCTCAATTTACTAGCCTAATGTCAGCTCAACTGGTGTGTATATTTAAAAGCTAAATTTTGACCACCAATTTGGCGGGGCTAAATGGGAGATGGTGGAGATGTGTTAAGGAGACATGTGAGTAAAGCCCCCACTAACTCGGGTACTCTCGACACTAACTATAGTGGGAATTTTACCTGCCTGAATACTTGAAGGTTTGGATCCTGCATTTCTTCCCACACTTATAAAGCTGAGACATTTGTTTCTAATTCATTTCCAATATGAGGTATAAACTTAATCCACAAATCATTCTCAGAAACCTGTTTGTTAGCAGCTCTGGATTATAGTACGGTTTTGAGTGGCTGGAAGGGGGCAGAAACAGGAAAAAGAAAACAAACAAAAATTCTAACCCAAACCTAACTTAATAAAAATTACAGGAATTGGTGTTGCATATAATTGCTTCCTCTGTGGCTCCTGTGTTATGTTTGTTCAATTTACCAGTCCAAACAAGATTTTGCTCCTCTCTGCCCTGAAGATCTGTACTGGTATAGAGGAAAATAAATTGTTTTTCTTTATTTCTGCTTCATACATCATACCCACAAACCCAGTGACACTGTCGAGGTAGGAGGGGGAGGCATTTATGGGAAATAGGTATGTATACACATAGACACAGTAACTGTTGAATGTAGCTCTTGCTGCAGGACCAAAAATAAGTAAAGACCTTTTGGTTTGGCTCATCTTAAATCTGTTAAAATAGAATCACCTTGAGTGATGAGCCAGCAAAATGTGTAAGTAGAAGTGCATGGCAAATCTGTATACGCAGTGGATCAGCGCAGACAGAGGGAGAAGGGACCTATTAGATCACCTAGTAGGACTGATGGGTTGCCCCAGGTTTAAACTCCTGGAGACAGAAAGGGTGGAGGATCTTCAGCTTTGGAATTTGCTTCTTCGTGTGGTCCTACAACAGCCAAATCTTGTGTTCTTTACAAAACAATGCAAGATGCATCTCTGTCTCAATTTCTGATGTACCTGCCATTTTTGTATCTAGGTGCCATGTATATACATAAAGGTCACATCTAATTCTCACTACCCCTCCTCTAGGACTAAAGTGGAAACATTTTGGTGGTCACCTGGCTTTTTGCTGACCTGGTATGGTCCAATAGCAAACTGAGTTTTTGCTGTGAGTGATTGGGGGGGGGTGGGGGAGGCCGGGGGGAAATGGCAGAGAACTGTCTATGTTGTGGACAGTTATTACTGGACATAGGTATTTCATTGCGATAAACACTGTTAGGTATTGTTTCATTGGGTACTCTCGACACTAATAAATAAATAAACCCTGCAGAGAATGGTTGTTCCCTACAGTATACTTTCCATAGCTAAGTCCAGTGTAATTTTATCTGTTAAAGTG
The DNA here is from genome assembly GCF_027887155.1 of Malaclemys terrapin pileata. Classification (NCBI taxonomy): domain Eukaryota; kingdom Metazoa; phylum Chordata; order Testudines; family Emydidae; genus Malaclemys; species Malaclemys terrapin. The sequence goes on from NC_071505.1 coordinate 152,412,882, forward strand.
GGTTTCTACCACTTCCTGGGGAGACTAGGAAGATAATTACAACATTTTCAGCCAACTGTAAAATTCAGTACTTGGTGTGGGTTCAGATTCCAAACCACCCCCAAATCTAGGGAAGCTTGGATGAAGCTGTCTTTATTTTGGACACACTTTGTTTTCATCTGAGACACTATTCAAAAGGTACTGGCTCCACACCCCTAATTCTTCATTGCTTTATTGTCATTCTCATCATTAAGCAACTCATCTTGGAGAAGTCCTGACAGTTCACAGTAAGTAGGAACATCTTCTGACTTGGCAAATGGAGTCTCAGCATAACCTATGGAGCAGCTGTTACTCATTTTATCTACACGATGATGACCTGATCCTGGATTATTTTTGGGTGATAAAGGAGATTTCACCTTTGTAAGCGAGCTTTACAATAGCTTTGTAGTATGCAGGCTTATTGTAGCCATGTTGGTCTCAGGATATTAGAGAGATAAGGTGATAAGGTAGTATCTTTTATTGGGCCAACTTCTGTTGATGAGAGAGACAAGCTTTTGAGCTTACGCAGACTCTTCTTCAGATCTTTGTAGTAGGAATTAAAATCAAAACCTGGATCCGTACCCCCATGCAGAGGTGGATTAAGACAAAATGGGGTCCAGATTCACTCCTACCAAAGGCCCTCCGCACAACAAGTCAAATTTATTTTGATGCTCCTGGCTCCTGCTCCCAATGTCCATGGCAGATCCCAACGTACTGCGGTGGTGGGCCCTCACCCAATAGATCCTGCTTTAATTCAGCCTCTCTCTCTCACAAACTTTGTGAAAATGCAGATCCAAACTTTGTAACTGTAGTCAGCAGTCTCTTGCTTAACTGTTTAATGCAAGTCAGGATTTAGAGAGCTAAAGATAACTGCAAAGTCTGCTTGTTGAGCTGCTTCAGTAAAGAATGCCTCTTATTTTCATTACAGCCAGTCCCTTCTCTCCTCTGCAAGGAGGGACGCCATAGTGGCAGCTCCTATCTGTGCTGGGCCAAGCCATCTTCAGATATTGGATGTTAGACATTTGCTACCGTAGAAATGCACATTCCTTTTAATAGTTGGTGCCTCATTCCTGTAGCTCCCCAAACTCAGAAGAGATTCTGTGGATTTCTGATCCTCAGTAATTGAGCAAAGGCCACCAACCTTTTGGCCCTTGAGCTAAATCACCATCCCTTGTGTCAGGCACTTGGTTTTACCTCATGGAAAGAATGTTCTTTCCAGCTCTGAGGAGTTCTATGGGACATTGTTTCTTTATTTCTGTCAGCTCATCAGATGGAATTATGTTCATCCAGTTTCTTTGGAAAAGTTGACTTGCGGTGTCCAGAATTTTCATACATTTTACTGGGATTCTGTTAACATTTTTGGGATGGAATTCCCAACTTTTTACAGTACTTAAATGATGGAAGCTTTGAATTAAGCTGAGCCCTAATGTAGTGCTCTTGACTTGATGGTAGAGATGAGTTTCAACTGCAGTTTGAATCCAGATTGGCTCCCCCGTATTTCCAGGAAAAGGAAGAAATTCAGATCCAGTATTTGGATTTGAGCTCATCCATACTTTCTGCCAATCATTTATTATCCAGAGCTTCAGTCCAGTATATGCCCATAAGGATCACAGTAGCAAAATATCTTGTACTGTCAGACCTCACCCATGCAGATGTACATCTAACATGCTCTATCCTTTCCCATTAGAACTCGCCACAGTATTTCATTTGAAACTTTTTTGGGTCAAAAAATGGCCTTTTTAAAAAATAGATACATTTTTGGCAGAAATTTTCCTGGTATTGAAATTTTGATTTTTGAAAAAGAAAATGACAATAATTTTTTTAAAGTGGGTTTTTTTTGTTTGTTTGTTTGTTTTTTTACCATTCCCCCTTTTTTCAGTCACGAAATGGGCTGACAGAAAGGAAGGGAAGGAGTGGAAAAATAAACTAGAGAAAGCAAGGGGGAAAAACTGAACCAAAGTTCTCATTTTTTTCCTCAAAAATTTTGAAAACATTCACAACTTTTCAATAAAACAATGTTTTTAAAACAAAAATTCATAAAACATACTTACCATTTTTGAACAAGCTCCATTTTTGCTCATTTTGAAGACCTAAGTGGATGTCCAAGGAGCGCCTACTGAAGGAACAATTTCAGGTTACATGATGTACATGACTTCAGCAAGCTGATCAGATGCGCATTTTTCCTGTTTCTAAGGAACAGAGACAATAAGTGTGAAATGAAACATAACAAGGAGGCACAGGAGTGCAGATCTGAAGGTGGAATTTGCATTGGCTGCACTTCAGACAGATGGTGAAAAACTTAAAACTACTCTCGGGTCCTGAGACCTTTAGTCCCCTCAGGTTAGTAAACATATCATAAAGAATGAAACTAGAGAGTCTAATTCTTCAGAGAATCTAATGATTCATACTCCCTAAAAAGCAGGAGCCCTGGGAAAACTGCCTGAGTTTTTCTGTGTTCTTGGATGCACTGGGATGTTTGTTCAGTGCAGTAGATTTGATAATCATAGAATCATAGAAGATTAGGATTGAAAGAGACCTCAGGAGGTCATCAGTTCAACCCCCTGCTCAAAGCAGGACCAACACCAACTAAGTCATCAGATAATGAATCACATGCTTGATACAGTAAAAATCCTCCCAATATGCAACATAGTCATCCTGAGGTTTACATCCACTACAGGATGGAATGTCTCATTTATTGCTCTCATCTGGCAGCACAAAGTCCCAAAGAGTGGCCAAAGTCCGAAGCATTCTGCCTGCTGTTCTTTGATTTTAAGCGGCAAAAAGACAGAAAGCCAAGGAGCTCTTCCTCAGTAATTAAAATGGGAAATCTGTAGTTTATTATGCATTCTCTCTCTCTTTCTCGGCTCTTTAATCACAAAAGGACTGATCTTGAGAGATGCAGTGCGCCTGTAGCACCCATTGATTTCAGTGGAGGCTGGGAGTGGTTTGCACTTACGAGGATTAAGCCAAATTTCTAGTATATGCTACAATTCCTGGTGATGTGAACATAGCTGATTTGTTGTTTTTTTCCTACTTTTAAACTTGCATGTGTGAACACAAACATGCATACGCCACCCTCTGTCCTGGAGCGGTCAATTACAAGGGTGAGAAGAGAGTTCTGTTTCCATTGCTGATTCACTCCTTGGTACCAAAGAAGCCAGTTAATGATCTCTATGGCGGTGATGATTTCTGTGATGCAGGCTCTTGGCCAGCAGGAATTGGACTGAGTCATAAAAGTCATCTCAAACAAGCCACAGAACGGCCATCAGAAAGTAAAACCTCACCTGGGCTGGATTTGAACCAACCAACAAGAGGTGAATGGATCTGTTACTATCCCATTGCCAATTTTCAGAGCCAGCATACGTTTATGTGCATGTGTATGTGTGTATATATTTTAAAACTTGAATTTTTATTCAGTGAATCCATCATTCAAAATCAGATTATAAAAAACCCCAAATCTAGATGAAAGTTCCCCTCCCCCACACCTCTCACTACTCAGTTAACAGCATGGAGGATTGATTGAGAGAATGATTGTTGCTATAGTATGATGATTTCATAAGAGAAAATCTGATAGATTTGACATGCTTCATAAAATATGCAGAATGGTTATTCTTTGGCAAATTGCAACAGTTACTTGCCTGCTCTGCAGCCATCATTGTCCTACGCTTTGGCATATTTCCCTCTTGCACGTGCCTCACTGTGATCCTTTTCCAGTTATAGTCTCTGCACTCCACATTGCGTTACCATGCTTGCTTCTCTATGGCTGGCTTCACATTGCCAGCACCACCTCCCAACACACACCTAGTGCATCCCTTGCTCAGTAGGCCATTGTGACACGTTCTACCCCCATCTTGAAAAGCTGAACTACAGGATGCCAACCCTTTTTCCCAGTTGCCAAAACTTTCCCTGCCCACATCCACCCCTTGCCCTTCTGAATATTATTTGTTAATTACTTGATGCTGACAATGTGTTTGATGCGGTATAAGACACAAAGTACAGTCTGTCTCAGTCCAAAGAAGTTTGCGTTCTACAAGGCAGATGGATGAAGAAACACTTATGATGCTCCCACCTCCAGTAATGAGCTCTCTTCTCCCTATCTTTCTTCCTAGAATTTACACGCATCTTTTTCATAGTCATTTTTTATTTATTAAGGGGGAGGTTTTCAAAAGGGATTTGTCCTCCTCAAGCCTTTAGGTCTTTATAAAAATCCCAGCCTAAGAGTTATCAGTGTGCTTGTCCTTGTGTAAAAGCCAGAGAGTGATACACTCCAAGTCCAGATAATGGTGAGCACCCTGACCCTACACTACTGCTATGTCCTGCCATACCAGACATGCCATGTGGATGACAGAAGTCTGCCTAAGTACAGTCTTCTACTTAGCACACAGAAATGTAGGGCTAGCCCTGGTGAGTGTACTACACAACTAAAAAAAAAAAAAAAATCCTGGAGTCTGATTATAATTCAGATAAATTCCCCAGCACTCTCTGCACTGAACCTCTTGTAGTGTCACAGAGCAGAATGTAAAATGTCTGAGAATGGTTCTTCAAAACAACAGCAACGCCACAGTGTGATCAGGCACTAAACATGTAAAAACAACAGCAAAGAAACAAAACTGGGACCAAGCATCTGAAACCAGGGACAGTGTCATGAAAACCCAGCCAGTGGTGTGTTTCTACTATGAAAGGAAAGGGGGGTAGTTACTTATGAATCAGTACAACCGTGCTTTGTTCTGCATGAGTGTTTTAATAGAGCGAGTGTAATATAAGGATCAGGTGGGCTCGTGGGAATGGAACAAAAGGTTTTGTAAAATTAAAGCAAAATAATTATAGCTCTAGGTGCAGAATGAGCACACTCCAGCAGTTGATAGCAGGTACCTGCTCAGAAGGGAGGAGGGGGGAACGAAGCTGGAAGGTTGTTTTTTAGTGAGAGTGAGAGAGAGAGAGTGTGCGTGTGTGTGTGTGTGTATGTGTGTGTGAACAAAGGCTTTTAATAAGTGTCAGTTGTGAGCATCTTTTAAAGTAATTAATGCACCCACACAAAAATTGTTAAAATGAAATTTTAAGGAATTGTCTCAAATGAATTAATTAACAACAAAAAATCACTGCAGAACATTGTGTCTTTTTGTATTAAATAAAGGAGTAAAGACTAACAGGAGGGGATCCTGTGATATGGCATTTTAAGATGTTCTTGCTGTAAAAACTTAAGGTACATAGACAGGCTGCCAGAAACCAAATACAAACAAGGATACAAATGTGGGAGCAGATCCTCCCTCAGCCTATGTGGGATGCAGAGGGGCTTTGAGCGGCATATCAGGTATTGGACAATCTCCTGCAAAGGGGACTAATCCATCTGCATCCTGCAAAGTTCTCTGCAGAACAGTGATGTTTGCTCATCATATTCACCCCAGTTTTGTCCATAGGGGCAAAAGCATTTGAATGACCAGGGAGGGGTCTCCTTAAGCAGGTCATGTACCCCTCATACTCTGCATATATATAAACACCTGAGTTCACAGGAATCATTTCTCATATAACTAATTACTTCTCCATTGTGGGTGTAACTAAAGGTCAAGTGGCAGTGACCAGGATGCAGAGTATGGATGCCAGGTGCTCAGGGGTATATCTTTCACTTTCTCCATCTGCACATTTCCCTTAGTTTCAACACATGCAGAATCCACCCCATTTTGAGGGCATAAATCTAGCAATAAATACAAAGCACGCCTGGCTTTTTGCATTGCTGATTTGCTTGTATGTCCTGGATCTGCTCATTCTTTTTTGAAATTTCCAGACAAAAGTCCTGGTTAAAGTGCAGTCTACTCAGAAACTGAGCTTTGGCATTGTTTGTCTCTCAGTGACTCCCAAACAAACGTGCTCACTTTATACATATAAAGAGGCTCTGTCTAACTGCCAGTGCCAGCAACTTGCCTTAGCATCTGGAGGTGTCAAGCTGGGTTCTTGCCTACTTAATAGCCATCACCAAGAAACCTAGCTCAGCTGAGTGTAGTGCAGGATTGAGGAGATGTAATAAGACTACTGGAGATGTTGCTCAAGAGGGAATGAACCCAGCTTGATTACAATCTGGTTTAGATATAGGTCTAAAACCTGCCCCCAAGGACATGTAGGATCTGATAGGTGGAGTAATTCCACTGCACACTCAGGTAGGATATAGAGCCTTTAGAAGGTGAGTTATGTGGATACTTCTACAGTCCCTGTGTTGCAGTAGTGGGGATAGAGTTGATGTGTGGGTGCTAAGAGGCCTTAGAGAGAGAATTCCATCGTCCCCCTCTTGGTCTCCCCCCCCCAATTTCCCTTTAATCAAAGAGACTAAGAGGATTTTGCTCATAGACACTACAGTTTTGTACCCATAAGAGAATGAGAGAATGGTTCTCACTTGAAGCAAAGCAGATAACTTAGGTTGTGGACTCTGCCAGAATGTGGAGGCCGAGATCATACTGAAGCTTTGTGAGCTCCATTTGGTGCCTTTTACTTCCGTCTTGTTTCTCTCTCTGCAGGGGATGTGAAACTAGATTTGTCCTGTTTCCACAGCAGGGTTTTGGTTTATTTTGTTTTTCCATAGCATTTCATTCCATGGCCCAACTCCAGATGAGAGTGTACTGGCAGAGACGGATTTGAATGTCAGCTAGAAAATGTCTTGGGTATGATACACCCTTCATTGTTGTAAATTATGGTAGCTAGAAAATTACGGTACATTTTCAATGCATCAATACAATCGCTAAATTATCATGCTGACTATCCCTTAGCATAAAGCAAAACTATATCAGACAGGTTTGCTGAAGGATTGTTTAGTGGTGTAAGCTTCAAGATTGAAACTCCTTGATTCTGTGTAGTCCAGGGCCAAATTCCAACAGCCATTCATCTCTTTATACCTCTGTGAAAGATAAATTGAAGTTCATGCAATTTATTTTAATGGTTTTCCAGATGAGTCCTTAAAACTGAGGTCCGGTTAGGTCAGGATCATCATATAAAAGAGACTGGGGCAGTTTGGGAAGAGGAGGAGTCGGCTTTGCTGTATGCAGCCACAACTTTCCCCTTCCCTACTGTTGTGCAGTATGCTGTGCTCCATTCATCTCTCAGCTTGATGTTTTATCACAGAGGTGGTTGCATTTCTGATAGTTCTGGGTGTATGTACAGCACTTTGGGCTCTTTCAGAATGAAAGGTCCTGTTTAAATATAATATATTGTTTTAAGTTTACAATCTAATGTGGGCTATTGACCATATAGCTCCCATTAAATGTACAGTCATGGCATTTACTCATCTGCTTCCCTCACCAACTGCTTTCTGAGTGTATTGTAGGCAGCACAGCTTACATATTTGTGTTGATCTCATTCCCAAGTGATTTGTCGGCATGATGTGTTATGAAATACAAGGTCAATAACAGGCCAAGCATTTGACAGCATGGTATTGTGTTGTACACTAGGAAAGGAGAGCTCAAGAGTAGCTAGGCAAATCCCAGGTCTTTCGATGTGCCTTGAAAGCAGTGCAGTCAGCCTTCAGGAGTTGGAGCATGGTGAGGTTCCTGAGTTGCCCTCTGTCATTCATAGCAGGACAGAGTATGGTTCTGACAGAGGCAGAGTGCCCACAATGCTTATTAAAGTCAGAGAATTAAAGGACTGGTTTCTTGGCACCATTTACATTCAACGCCTGTCCTCTTCTAGCACTGTCCAGTAACACAGAGCCAAACAATATATATTGGCATATTAAAGCTTTTCCAAAGCATGAACTTGAGAAGGTAGGGCATAAAAGCATCATTCTTCATTGGCCTTTCTTTCCTTTGGTAGCTATGAGCTACTCCAGCTATACTCCATTATAGTCCCATAATGTTTTCCCCCAATCCACCACACTTTTCTAGTAACAAAAAACAAAACAAACAACAACAACTACAAAATAAATAAAAGCTGAGTGAGCCAGAAGGGGGGCACTGCTCTAAAGAAATCACCGCCGGCGGAATTTTTACAAACACTCAGCGTTGGTCTAGCTCTGCTCCGGTTGAAGTCAATAGGAGTTTTACCATTACGTCAGTGGAGCAAAGTTAGGCCAACGCTGAGTGCTTTTGACAATCCGATCCCTCTTTTATAAATTTGGCTATTACAACTGCACCTTCCCTTTAATACATATTTCTCTGGGTCTGACTCTGGGGCGGGGAGATTCCTCCTCTAAATATCAGGTAAATTTTCTCTATTTTTACTGTTTGTCTTCAGCACGATCAAATGCAAGCTTCTGCCTCTCCTTGCATCCCATTTAGACTTAAACCAACACGAACACATTGGCTTTTCTAAAGATTGTTTCCACCCTGTTGCTCTTTCATCTGACCCTTCTTCTGTCTGTAGGAGAACTAACTTAACCTGTCTGGAAAGCTAACACCTTAATTTTCAGAGAAGGGAGGTTATGATGACTAAATAAGATAAGGGTCAAATCTTAGTCCCATTGAAATAAATGGCTGAGCTCCAATTGATGTCACTGGGACTCAGATTTGGCCTTAAGAAAACATAAGGGGAGAGTGACATTTATCTGCCATTCCTCCTGAGTTAGAACAGCACTTAGCAAGACCCAGTGGTGGGTGCCTAGGATACTGGCAATGAATTTGGAAACCGATCAAACCAACGGACCTGAGAGAATCCAGACAGCCAATGAAAAACATGACTAAGTCAATCCAAAACTAAAATGGAAGCTTGTTATGCAAGATCATCTGTCTCCCCATTTATTTTCTCTTATTTGTCTATACAGTAGTGTCTGAGGCTATGCCTTTGGCCAAATTCCCTCAAACCCATCTGTACCACTACATTCCTCAAACTGCAGTGCCAAGCATTGTGAATGAAACACGATGAAAGGAGGAAGGAGGTTCATTCTCAGGTACCCTTTAAAGGAAATGAACATATTTGGGGCAGTCGGCTGTTAGCTTGCACTAGGAATCCATGTCCTCAGAGAGCAGATTTCACCTCTTTGAATTCTAGCTTTTAATGAAAAGATAAAAAAGAAGTATTGCCTGGTGGTTACAGCAGAGAACTGGGTGTCCAGAGAGAGCCAGGACAACAGGGAGTGGAGGACTAGGAGGCAGGAGAGGACTGGGATGACAGGGAATGAGGGACTGTGAGTCTGGAGAGGACTGGGTGATGGTATGGGGGACTTGGAGGCAGGAGAGGGCTTAGGATGACAAGGAATGGGAGACTGGGAGTTGAGTGGACTGGGACAATAGGGAGCAGGAAACTGGGAGTCTTAATTCTATTCCCAGCTGTTGATTTGTAATCCTGGGCTATCCTCTCTGTTCCTCAGTTGTCCCCATCTGTAAAATGGGTAGGATAATACTTATCCATCTTTGCTAAATACTTTGAGAGCCTCTGTCAAAAGGTACTACAGAGGGCAAAATAATCTTAAAAGAATAACAGTCAGGCCCCTAATCTAGTATCACTCACTCATCTTGTTGCAGATGTGTGCAGTCTCTAAAGCATAACAAAGGATACCTGACTCTATGTGTGTGTGTGAGGTGGTAGGGCAGGCAGAATAGAGATTCTACTTCCATGAAGCTGGGGCTGCATTTGAAAACATTTCCCTACACACTGTTGTAAACCAGAGTTTTCCCTTTCCACTTTTCTTGTAGGAGTTGAATTTTCCAGTTGGCTTGACTTTGCTGTCAAAAAAGTCAAGCTGATTTTTTCTTTGCTCTGATTAAGTTAATAATGGGGTGAATAAAATGTTAAGAGCAATTAAGCCAGGGAGAGTTTTTAATCTGTTTAAAAACAAAACACAATAAACCAACTTAATATATCCAACGTTACAGAGATATTTTGAAGCCTCTCCGTTCTCTGTTGAAAGCACCATGTAAAATCAAAAGTTTCCATTCTATGGAAGTCTTTTTTTTTCTGACCTTCAAGCCATGTGTGTTGAAGCCACAAGTACCAATAATGTTTTTCTTTCTTGTTGTTACTTCAACTTCGGGGTTAGGGTTTCTCATGAAGATGAAATGGCATTCATTTTTTGCTGTGTACATGATCACTTAGGCCCAGATTATGCTCTTCTGTAAAAATACTGAACAGAAAACTCCATGGCCTTGAAGCAAAGAGGGAAGACGGTTTTGTACTTAGGGCGCACGACTGTGACTTAGGAGATCTGGGTTCTTTTGTGTCTCTGTCTGCGTGACCCTGGGCAAGCCTTCTCTGCCTTCACTCCCCACTTGTAAAATGGAGATGATAAGACTTCCCTACTTCACAGGTGTCTGAAACTAAATCTATGGATATTTGTGAGGTTCTCAGACACTGGTAATGACCCCAGTAACTAATACAAGTATTGGTGGATTTTCCACTGTTCACAATGGACAGTGAGGTGTTTCCCTCCGAGCACACAGATGTCTTGAGGTTTGTTAGGAAATCTGGTATAGTTTGGGGAATGCCGATAGGAGCTCCATACTACTTTCTGAGAACATCCATCTCCTTGCCAGCATGTGCTTGAGACAAGCTCCTCCTTTTCCCCACTTTATGGGCAGTGAAGTTTGACAGCATAAGATGGGAGTCCACATAACAGGGTCAGCCTGATCCCCACACATCTGAAGAGGGATGATGCTGCAGCAAGTGGTCTTGCAATCTGGCCAGTAGTTCGGACGCTGAAGCAGATTTCTTGCTCCTTCATTCTCTTCCACTGCAAAAAGCAGTGGCTCCAAAGGTCATGGAGCAGCAGTGATCTGCCTGTTATTGATTATTCACTGGTTTATTGGTGCTAAAGAAGCTTATCATACATGCCCTGGGCACAACAGAGGGACAGAGCTGTATCTGTGCATTATCCTACCCATTTTACAGATGGGGACAACTGAGGAACAGAGAGGATAGCCCTTGAAAATTCTGTTGCCCATTCACCCAGGGCAAGCAATTCTGTCTGATGGGCAAGCAAACTATATGTTATATTAATACTGGGACAGGCCATCACATTTTTGCCTGTAGTGTTAGATTTTCCTGCCAGATTTGCAAGGATGATATCCTGCATGAAGAGCAACTGAAGATCTATATTTATTAATACATTAAAAACTCAGTTAGGAAATAGTGATGATTGACAATATGTATTGCTGGAGCCTACTTAACATCCAGAAAATGTATTATAATTTCCATAGAATAATTTTTCTGTCTGAAAAAACCCAAACCCTCATAACAGTGAAAGTCTGCGCATATACAATTATGGGATGCGGCCGTTAATCATTCATGCCATATCTTCCTTTTTCACTTTCTAACACCTTTTGCATGTTACACCTCCCCACCTGATCCAAGCTATACTCTATTGCCACCTTCTGAATAATATATTGTTGCATATGTACAGAAAAAATAGTATGGGTTTTTTTGTTTTTATTTAGGGAGAGCTAGCAAAAAGCCTATGTGCCAGTTAGGTCCCATCCTGAGACAGGGAAGCACAGTTTCCTCCCTGATCCTCTACTTCTTGTCCTTGTCTGTCCTGGTACCTCGCCCCACTCCATTCCTTTGTTCTGTACACTTTAAGCAACATTAAGCAAAACATTTCTTTACAAATGGTAAATTATGGCATCTGTAACCCAAGAGAATAAAAACCCAAGGTTGCTAACTTTGTGCATTCTTCCAATTAGCCCTGTCTGAATGGGTGCTAATATTTGTTTCTTAGCCCTGTCTGAATGGGTGCTAATAGTTGCTTTCTTCTTCATTGATGATTAGAGTTGAGTTTGGGCTGCAGAATTTAGATCCAGATTTTGGAAAACATCAACGTTTGAATTGGGTTTTGTTTCACGCCCATGTTTAGTAATGATAGCGTTCAACTTTGTTCTCTAAGGCTGAGTCCTGCAACTTGTTCTGCTTGAGTAGAACTCTGTGCTCAGACAGAGTCCCACTGACTTCCAGAACAGGTTGCAGGAGTGGAGGCCAAGTCATTTTCAGATGGCTTCTAATTTCAAGTTCTCTGTATGAAATCCTAACTGCCTTACTTTTTTTTTATAGTCATCCTCATCCAGGCAAAACTCCCAGTGGACCAGAATTTGATCTCAGTCACACCAGCGTATATCTGGAGTAAACTCTATTGATTTTAGTGGAGTTCCCCCAGTTTTACAATGTAATAGACAGAAACTGGCTCATTGACTTCAATAGGAATGTGCCTGGATAAGGACCTCAGGATTTGCCAACTGATTTTGGCCACCTGGGCCATATTCATCCCTCATTTAACTCCAGTGATATTAGTCAAGTTACACATGGGATGAATTTGAACTGCAGTGTCTATGTAATTACACCTTTCCTTCCACCGCTTACATTTTACTAAAGTTTAATTGCTCTGTATTCTGAGTGCAACTTACTTGTTGTGGTTAGGGATGCTCAGATGTGGTTGATACCAGGGCGATAAGTATGCTATTATAGCTTAGATGGATAGATGCTAATAGCTAATTCAGTGGGGAAGAGCAAGATTCTGTGGTATATAAAAAAAAGCATTGAGACATTTTGAGAGAGATCCATTCTCTTACCAGACATGACTTCAGAGTGTCTCTCCAACTTCTGAAAATAAGTATAAATTTCAAACTGAAAACAAATGTGTGGTAAGAGCTTCTAATGGGAAAAAATACAAGCAAAACTTATAAGGGACATAACATGGACCAGGTGCCCCTTTTATTTTGGACAAATTTGGAAGGGAACCCTCTCAAAACATGTATGTTTAAGCAAGCCAAGTTCATCACTGCTGATAACACATCATGCCACATCAACACTTGTTCCCCAGTCCATGCAGGAAGGGGGGACTCGCCCACTTTGCTGTCATCCCTCAGGAGATGAATGTGAGAGAACTAAGCAGTTCAGAGTGTATGAAGTCTGAGAAACGACAGTGTTTTGCACTAACGGTAGCTGCACGAGGTTATCTGAGGACAATGTCTGGCTCCACTGGCTGATTGCTTAAAGTGTTAAAAAAACAGTTAATGGGGACATCTTTTAAGCAAACCAAATATCCATTTTTGCTATGCAGTCTCTGTTGGGAAGAATGTAATTTTACGTGAGTTGCATTGGATAAGTAAGAATTTGTTGTGTGTTGACTTGATCCAGTAAATTCCCATTTAAACAGTTGTCCCTAAGAGTGTGTCAACTCTTTTTTCCCCAAGCTGTCTTGTGAAAAGAAAAACAAGTACATTAATGTTAAAAGTTTAAGTTAAGTCAAAAAATTTAAGAAACTCTTGCATTAAAGGAACATTATGTTGAGAATGTTTTTTTCAGACACAAATTTCTTTTCTGACAGTTTTTGCTTTGATTATGTAAAGTAAATTTTAAAAAACCTACTTTACTTTTCATTATTTTAATACCGTTTATTTCCCTTCTAAGTTTGGACCATGGAAACAGACTTGTCAGTTTCATGTTTGTTTATAGTTGAAAGTTTCACTTTCAAAGTCTCATATATCCTTCATATTAATAGTACTTAGCACTTACACAGCACTTTTAATCTGTAGAGCTCAAAGAAATTTACAAAGGAAGGTTAAATTATCATCATTTTACCATGAGGGAAACTGAAGCTCAGATAGGTACAGATGTCCATGGTACTACTTGTGATATTTTGACATCATGTAACATTTTTGTTTCCTTGTGTGGAAATAAACTGTTGACAACAACTACACTTAATTATTCTTATTCAGAGAATTCAGGCAGAATGGACTGTAGTGATGATATCCTCATATTTAAAGAAATCTGCATCACAGTTGATAATACATATTCCGCTGAATAGCACTAAGGTGACCACCTCCAATAGCACCATTTGACTTTCTGTAATGTTACACTTTGGAAACACTTGCTACCATGGTATCTATCTAAGCACCAGCACCATTAGCACAATACTGGACTGTTTGTGTTACACTCACTGAATGATAATGGGTTTATTTGTTTTGGAGAAATGTTATGAAATGATGGAAACATTTTTATTGGTTTTAAATGTTATAAAAGTCTATTTCTACACAACTGAAATAATTAAGAAAATCTGACCTGAGCGCATCCCTTAAATCTGATCTACTGGCCCTTAATTTATAGGTGTTGCACACTGGACATCAAAATCAGATTTAATCCTAAATTTCATTGCATGTGTGAGACCCTTAGGGAAAATTTATAACTGTTTAATATGCAATTAATATACCAAAATGTTCTTAGCCAAAAATGGCTCTATTTTTCAAAGGCTTTGCCCTCATAAAGGGCCCTCATCTTTGACATCGGTAAGAGTTTTGTTGTTGTCTTCAACGGGAGCATGAATGGACCTAAGCGAATACTGAAAATCTACCTGTCTTGTTCTGCACACACTTGCATAGCTGGTTAATCTATTAACGAAACATCTCCTATGAACCAATTTCAGGGGAATTTTCAAAGTTACAGATTTGAAGGTCAGATGAGACCATTATTATTAAGGCTGTAAGAAAATCACAGGTAGCAATTTTGCTGCAGAAACTGCAACTTTGAACACAAGCCACAACTTTTTGTAGTTGTCAAAACTTTTAGAGGTCTTGCGACCCTATGCACCAGATCACAATGCTATTCTCTCAAATTTGGCTTGGCCACCCCTCCTTCATGTTTACCTTTTAGAGCCCGATGGGACACACGGTATCTCTTCTGCACTGCTGCCCTGCTTTGGAAGGTAGGCTGCATGCCTTGAGCCCAAACTTTAACAAACTAGCCGCAACTTTTCAACCAAAATATCACAACTTTCTTATAGCCTAGTTGTGATCATATAGCCTGATGTTTACTCTTGCCATTGAGATATGCCACATTGAGAACTTCCTCTCAGTTCTTTGTCTAATCTTTCTTACTATGGCAAATTGCCGGCACTATTATGAGGGGTCCTGCGCTTTCTGCTCTTGTGGGGGTTCAGGGCACCATTTCTCATCCCTGAACTGGGGTATCAACTGTCCCAGTAGTGTCCCAGAAAAGGGGAGTGGAGAGGGAGGGACCCAGGCCCGCCCTCTACTCCGGGTCCCAGCCCAGGGGCCCTAGGGATAGCAGCAAACCACTTGAACTAGCAATTCCTTCCCCTGGGCTACTTCCCTCTCTGGCCCTTCAGCTTGTGGGGCTACCTGCCCTCTCTCCGCTTGGGCCAAGTTTCTCCCAACTACTTGTGTCTGTAGAGTCCCTCTGCTCTGCACAAGCTAGGTTTCCCTTTACCTAGGGTCTTGGTCTTCTGGCCCGCCACAGCACTTCTTCAAACTGCTCTCCTCCAAACTGCTCTCTGCTCCAACACCAAACCACTCCGCTTCAACTCCTTCAAACTGCTTTCCTCCAAACTGCTCTCCACTCCTACCCCAAACCACTCTGCTTCAACTCCTTCAAACTGTTTTCCTCCAAACTGCTCTCTGCTCCAACACCAAACCACTCTGCTTCAACTGTCTGATTGAAGCAGAGGGGTTTATCAGGTGACTGGCTTCAGGTGCTCTAATTGGCTTAATTGGTTTCAGGTGCTCTAATTAATCTGTAACAGCCTCTCTTCCCTCTACAGGGAATAAGGCTCTCCTCATCCTGGGGCTTACATATCTCCCATCGATCACTCTCCTGCTGCCCTCTGGCCATGCTATATCACATTACATGGAAGGCATTGTATGTGCAGAAGATGCCCAGGACCCTTACAAGGTTCAAGGATCTAGCTAGTCCTTTTTTGCTATATTTCACATTGGCTGCTTGGTGTATTGATGCACGTTAAAGAATTCCTAATATCTGGTCTGCTTTTAAACAGCTGATATATATAGTGCAAAACATGAAATCAATACATTTCATTAGGGAAGATTAATAACGTAGATACAGTTCATCCATCCAAAGCACGATGCTTTAAATTCTATATTTATTCATAAGGAATTATTGTTGTAACCTGGCATATTTTATCATCTTGAGGTTGAGTGATACCAAAATAGGTAAATTCCATAGTTCCTAGAATCTGACCATATCATAGGAAACATGTTCAGAACTTCCAAATACAGCTTGTATCAAAAGAGCAAGAAATATAAGGCCTTAATTGGCAACTTTGGTCACACAAGTTGCTCTTACTCATCTGAGTAAGAACCAGACCCAAAGTGACTTTGAAAACAGGGCCATGTTTTGCCCTAAGAAACAATCTGAGTGATCGAAATTGGGCTCTTTGTCCTACACTTATCTAGATATATTACTTTGCAAGGACCAGATGGAATAGCTACAGTATCAGTGCGCTATGGGTCACATTGGAATGTTGTCCCTTGAACCTTGTAAGGATATTCCTGCTTCTGAGTCCAGACCATAGATCTGCAGTTAGCAATTAATATGGGTAATTCACATCACTCTTGCTGTATTTTATTTATTTTTCCCAAATATACTATTTCTCACCCTCCTCTTAACTGAGCAGAATGGAACTTAGCTATATGAAATTTCTAAGGAAATACAATGTGCACATCTAGATTTCTTACTATACCCACTTGACCCATTATTGCAAGATGCTAATCTAGTTGTGTGATGCTGCTTGCACAGATTTACACCCGCTTCAGAAATTGGTTGTGTGCCTAAATTGTTGACAAAGAGACTGAGACTCAATGTGTATGCCCAAATGCTTAGTTTTTCAAAGCATGGGTGCAGATGAATATTTAGCCCCTACAGTTACTACAACAGTTTTTGTGTGGGCATTTCCTTGTTTTTTTTTCCCAAGGGGTTCTTTAGTAAGTGGATTACTGATTTAGTTGGGAATTGGTCCTGCTTTGAGCAGGGGGTTGGACTAGATGACCTCCTGAGGTCCCTTCCAACCCTGATATTCTATGATTCTATGATTCTATGTAATAGGTCATAAAAGCTGCTTTGTATCAAAAGTAATTACTCCTTATTTTGAGAATCAACTTTAAATTTTTAACAATGCTGGAGTAAATTTTTGCAGTCTGATTAAAATAGAGGCTCACAGAGAAAATGTTCCTGGTATCTTGGTGCAAATGAGCTGTTCTCTAGTACATGGAGGAACATATGTGCCCCCACCTGAATACAATCTGGATCCAAAGCAGTAGTTCAGCTGAGTTGTCCCGAATCTTGTAAACCACATGAATGTAGTTGAAAGTGTTTATTAATGGCATGTGATCCCCACAGCCTGAGTCACTGCCTTCTAGTTTCTTGGGCTGGAGGTGTAAGGTTATAGAAAAATGATCAGTAGGGGAAAGTTCTTAATTAAAGCTACAAAATAGCTTTTTGCTAACTGAGGCTTGGTATAGTTGGAGAATGATTGGTGAATGTGTTTTGCTTTGGAGAAAAGACTTTTTGTCCTTGTGACGCAGCAAGGGACGGATTATTGAATGTGCGAGTTAGGAGAAGAAAAATCACAGAACAAGCAAATGGAGTATTTACTGGCAAATAATTGCTCTGTTAAGCTATGGCTCTCTTCCTAAATTCTTGGCATTCCCAAGCACTAGAAACATAGAAAAAATGCATCATTACAAAGTACATTTTAAAAAAAACATACAAAGGCTGATGTTACAGGCTCATGCAGGTATGAATGTGTGTATTAATGTGTATGTTTCTCAAGATTTAGATTGTGCTGTTGTTTACTGGAATACTGTACTGTTTCCAAGGAAATTGGAAATTTGGTTTCAATGCTATGTTTGTTGCAAACGTTGGGGAAGCAGAAGGGTCATCCAAGGCTGTTGTGCGTGCTTTGTATCTGCACCAATATGTCTATGTTTAAAAAAAAATACTTCAGTACAAACTGAATGGGCCTAATTCTACTCTTAGTTAAATTAATACAATTCCTATAGAAATGCCTGTAAATAACTAAACTGCCTTCATTGGGAATAAAATGGGGAAGAATCATCAGCCCCTCTTTGTCTACATCTAAGGCTATCTAATTTTATTTAGGAAATACAGTAGAACCTCAGAGTTACAAATACAGTACCACAGTTACAAACTGAATGGTCAACCACACACCTCATTTGGAACCAGAAGTTCACAGGTAGCAGAGACAAAAAAAAAAAAGGCAAATACAGTAGAGTACTGTGTTAAATATACACTACTAAACAAATAAAGGGAAAGTTTAAAAATATTTGACAAGGTAAGGAAACTATTTCTATGCTTGTTTCATTTAAATTAAGCTGGTTAAAAGCAGCATTTTTCTTCTGCATAGTAAAGTTTCAAAGCTGTATTAAGTCAATGTTCAGTTGTAAACTTTTAAAAGAACAACCATAACATTTTGTTCAGAGTTACAAACAACTTCCATTCCAGAGTAGGGTTGCCAACCCTCCAGGATTGTCCTAGAGTCTCCAAGAAATAAAGATTAATCTTTAATGAAAGATTATGTCATATGATGGAACCTCCAGGAATACATTCAACCAAAACTGGTAACCCTATTACTGAGGTGTTCGTATCTCTGAGCTTCTACTGTGGCTATAGAGCTTTGCCTATGTATGGATCTTTTTGAGTGGCTCTGAGAAATGCCCCACTTCAGCAGTAACCAGGACATGCCTGGGTCTGACTCTTTTTGTTTGTTTGTTTGTTTTTTGTTAGTTTGATATATAAATTCCATTTCAGAATAGCGATAAGGCACTCCAGGCCAGGAAGTTCTAAATGTGTTTAAAAGTAACTCAGCCTTAACATATAATCATCAGTTTTGTCTTGGTCATCATATACATGATATATGTAGAGAAAAATAGTGCTATCGGTATCTGTGCCTAAGATCATTATAATGTTCACACTATACATTTTGTATATGAGCACATGAGACATATATTTGAATTTATGTCTACGTGGACAGAACCATGATTAGCAATTTTTCCTAAGCCTGTGAAATATTTTGCCACCAAAAAAACAAACAAACCCTTTAGTGACTCTCCCCATGCTCACACCATACTCTGCATTAATGTGAATGATCAAAACAATCTCATTTTGAATGCGTAAATAGAGGTGCCATGTATCCCTGAATACCCTGGAATGCCCCCATGTCCCTGTTGGTTTTACAGGAAGCAGGCCTTTGTGCTCTTTTTTTGTAAATGCCAGCAGACTGGCTACCTGAAGGGATCACTGGGCACTGAGCTGAGGAAACTGACAGCTGGCTGGCTGGCTGGTGAGCACATGTGCACCTTATGGTACACCCACAGGTTTGTCACATAATGGTAGCATACCGGCTCCCTTCAAGCTTCCCGATGAGCACCACAGTAGACAGCATCACACGCTTCAGAAAAAAGTGCTAGAATCTCCCATAATGAACAGTTATAGAATAACCCGCCCATAGGGGAAGTTTCTGCTCAACAGCTATCAATTAGAGATTGGTTTCTGCCCTGAAACCATGAGAGTGTACAGTCCTTATATGTATACTGTATTGTAATGTAATTCTGGATGTTCTGTTTATCCATATGAATGTCTGTAATTATTTTTGTATTTCTTATTCTATTATTTAACATGTTTATTACCACAGCGCATAAGGGCCAACAAAGTTTGAGGCCCCATTGTGCTCAGCACTGAACAAACACAGAGAAGCAGACAGTTTCTGCCCTGAAGATCTTACAGTCTAAATAGATAAGACAGACATAGGGCAGAAGAAGGGGTAGAACACACAAGCAGAATGACAAATGTCCATAATTTTTTGGAGGGGATGAAGGTGATATTTACTTATAGAAAGGGGTCAGCTAAATAGAAAAGGGAATGGTGGATAAGGGGGACAGAGAAGGGGAGAAGAAGGTGAGAGGAGCAGGTGTGGAATGAAACTTAGGTGAAGAGACTGTGAGAAAGGACTAGGAGGGAAAGTGGGAGAGTTGGAGCAAATAGCCAGTCAGCATGGAGCAGACTTCTCCTTTTTTTTAATCTTAGTAAATTCTTGGCCTTTCTTATACCTTGTGACAGTGAGTTCCCAATCTTTTCAGCTTCTCTTCAGATGGACGTGTCTTCAGTCCTCTAATCATTATTATCACCTGTCTCTAAACCTCTTTTATTTCTGCTGTATCCTTTCTGAGATTGGGTGACACAGTATCCCAGATGATGCCATAACATTGAGTTATATAATGGCATTACAGTATTCCCACAACTATTTTCATCCCCTTCCTTATAAATCCTAATATTGTTTCATTTTTCAACTGCCACTGCACATGGAGCAATTTTTATTATGCTGTCCACAGTGATACCAAAGTTATTTTTCCTGGTGGTTACAAGGAATTTAACACACAACGTTAAAATAGAGCCTGGAAAAGGCTTGAATGTCAAAAGTAAGATCCAGTAGAAAACATAGCTGTACCTCATGGTAGACTAGAAAGATTGCATAAAATGGTGCTGGTTGGGATGAGAACAAAGTACAGCGTGTCCTGTGGCTTCTGGACCATCTGCAAGTGACTTGCTACAGACATGAGGATGCCAAACAAAAGCATAATTGTGATATAGTGAAAGTATGAATCAGTCATTGGTCCACCCTTCCTGGAAAAAACAGGCGAAGTTTGAGAATATTCCTAGGGTGGCAGTATGATACTTGAATGATCTGAATTGCAGGCATTAATTCAAGACTAACAATCACATTAAAATGTCTGGACCAATCTTCTTTCAGTCCAGAGTGGCAGATTTTTTTATCTATACCTATTTACAATATACTGATCAAGAAGAGCAGCATCAATAAGAAGGTGTCTTGTTTCCATGTAGTGCAATTGCATGTTGAGTTTTGCTGGAGGTAAATGAGTTTCACTCCAATCTCCTTCCCTCCTCCCCCTAGTCAAAAATGCAGAGCCTGTCCTGGTATTTTTGAACTACAGTGTAAAAGATCACCTTCAGCAGTAAGGTGATAAAGCATACTTACTGCCTTCTTACTTACCCAAAAGGTAGCAAATACATGTCAAAAAGGAAATGACTGAATAGAAAGCCCTGAAGTACCACAGAACTAATAGGTGCAGCTTCCATTTTAGATTCTACAACTCAAAGAAATACTGGTTTCAGAGTAGCAGCCATGTTAGTCTGTATCCGCAAAAAGAACAGGAGTACTTGTGGCACCTTAGAGACTAACAAATTTATTAGAGCATAAGCTTTCGTGGACTACAGCCCACTTCTTCAGATGCATATAGAGTGGAATACTCTATATGCAAAGAAATACTGTTTCCCAAACAGATCAGAGAAGATTTAGTGATGAAGTGGACTTAGAGTCCAAACAAAGGGCTAGGTTTTCAAAGTTATGTTTATGTTAGATTATGCAGAAAGGGCATTTACATGTTTGAAAGCAACCACTGCTAAGAGGGAAGATGAGTATGTGGCTAAAGAACAGCACTGACGCAGGACATCGGGTTTGAATACTGTCTCTGTCATTGATTTGCTGTGTAATATTGGGCAAGGCATTTCACCTTTGTGCTTGTTTCCCCATTTGCAAAAGCAGGGTAATAGCTGAGGAGTAACTAATTAATGCTGCTTCACTACTTTGTGAACTTTGGATTGCAGGGGATAGAGAAGGGAAAGTGTGTTGTTATTAAAAACAGTGTCTGCCTTTTTATGTATTTATGCTTATTCTCTGTGCTTACTGCAACTCTAAGTACATTCCAAAAATTTGTAAAATACACTTTTTAATAACTAAACACATTCTCAAGCAAGACAACACATCTAGACCTTTAATAAGGAAGGGAAAAAACTACTACTACCCGTACCTATTTCCAGTCTAAGCATCACTGTCCAGCCCAGCTCCCCCATATCCTCTGTCAGCCCAATTTCGCCTTCCATAATTCACCTTCCTTGGTGCACACTAGGAAATATTTGGGGAGACAGGTGGCTCTAAGAGCATGTCTAGAAGTTCACTGCATCTAGGCTATGGTGGACTAAGGAGGGAAGTGAGTTCTCTCCCCTTGCTTACCTTTTCTCAGTTTTGATATGGGGCTGTCTAACTTGGTTGCTCACATTCTGGCCTTTAAAGAACACAGTTACTGTTGTCTACAGACATATTAACTTATCCTACTCATCCAGTCTTCATCACACTTGCTTCCTGTAATCTATTGATGATTTGGGCATAGAGCTTTGATCCACACTCATGCGGCCATAAAATCCAAGCTGAGACAGAAAATGCTTGGAGAATACAACTACCATATGCTAATAGGCCTGATCTAGCAAGGTACTTAAGCACATACCTTACTTTAAGCATGAGTAGTCCCGTCAAAATTAATGATACATGCTTGCTGAACCAGTTCAGTACAGTGCTGAGATCTCTTCAATGGGCCTGTTTATAATACCCTTTATCTGAGAATGTCAAAGTACTTCAGAAAGATGTGTAGGTATTATTAACCCCATTTTATAGATGGAAAAGTGAAGTCCACAGAGATGGAGTGACTTATGCAAGGCCACACAGTGACTCAATGGCATGGCTAAAATTAGAACCCAGGTATCCTGGCTCTTAATCCTCTACTCTGAGTACTAGAAGCCTGTATCCCTTATTTCAGTGCAAAAGAGAGGTTCAAGAAGCAGAGAACCCAGTACCTCTCAGAATCCTTGGCTAGTAGTGAGAGGCTAGAGAGATGGGCAAATAATGAACAAGATTCCAGGCCCTCTCCTCATACTTTTCAAGTGTTAATATCAGTCAGTAAACTTTAAGTTACTAGGAAAGTACAATCCATTAAACCCTACCAGGAAACAAACTCTTAATAACCATCATCAAGAAATAAAACAGGAGTGGGCACAGTTCACTGTAGGCAGTTTTCCTAGGGGAAAGCCACTGTGTCTGCTATACATATGCAGGTGGCTGGAACATCATATACATGCAGTTGCTCTGTAAAAGACAATCCCCTAGTTCTAGGACTGGCACAAAATTCATAAAAATTGAAGCAGGGGAGTTGAAAAGACTACAAAACAATTGGAAGAAGTTTAAATAAGAAAGAAGATTGAGTTGAAAAGTCTGAGACTGTTAGAGGGGTGGGGAGTAAAAGATCAGGAGATGTTTGTAAAAAAGAGAGTGGGTGAGATGAGGGTTTGATCAGAGCAGTCTTGATGGAGAGTAATATTGTGAGGAAAGTCCTCTCTAGCCAACTGCAACAGAAGCCATTGATATACAAACATCCTTCTCCTACTCCTGCACCTGTGGAGTGGGATATGAATCCTGGCCCTTCAGTTCCGGGGTCCTCTGCATATTGAGCTAAAGGAGATCCCCCTTAGCAGTAAACTATAGTAGGACCCTTAATCTCTCACTGGCCCCACAACTAGTGGGGAACGTCACTCACTCATTTATATGAACAACTCCAGTTCACTATAACTGAATCACCGCTGTCCTGCCTATTTCAAGCACTGCTCAGATAACTGCAGAATTAATTCACCTCTACAAGCATGTCTACACTGCAAGTGAGGGTGCGATTGTAGCATGGATAGGCAGCTAGCACTGGTAACTATAATGGTATAGACGGGGCATCCTGGGATTCAGCTAGCAATCTGAGCACATACCCAGGGCCCCTGGCAGGCTTGTACTCAGGCTGCTAGCCTGTGCAGAAGCCTGTGCCTCCATGGCTTCACTGCTGTTGTTACCCATGTTAGATTAAAGCTAATGCCCGTTCTCCTACCTGGGCTGTTATCAACCTTTTGTTTGCACAGAAGATGTCCCTAAAGCAGCAGTTTGTACAAAATGACCCAGGGAGACCCTTTGGCCTGGAATGTAAAGGAGGTTTCAGTACTGTGGAAGCAGCAGTGAGCAACACTAGCGAAAGCAAAGGAAGAGTTCAGTTAGTTTTATTAGCAAAATACTGTAAAAACTGACTGAGAAACTTGCAAAAATTTCAAGAACTTTTCCTGATTGCCTTCTCTCTGTGACAGAATGGGAACTACTGTCAGGTGACTCCAGTTTTGACAGCCCTTTGAGATGATGTGAAAAGTACATAGACTTTAGCCTGTGATACAGTGTCCTTTCATGAAGTGATTTGCCCCTTCCATGCTGCTTTAGTATGGTTGTTTTTTCACCACACCTGTTCACATAGTCTCACTTGTCCCTGATCTGATGTGGTCTCAGAGAAATGCAAAGAAGAATAGAAAGCATATGGGACAAAACAGGTATTACCAACGGGGCCAAATTACCCATGGCAGTTTGTCAGCCCTCAAGAAAAGATGGAGGAAAAGGGAATTAGCTTCATGAGCTGCTGTGATGTCAGGGAGGTACTGTATGGCAGACTTACCTTTGATTTTAGTGTTGGCAGTAGGACAAACTATGGAGTAGGGAAGCTTCTTATGGGCATAGTATTTGTTGTATATACATAAATGATAGGTGGTGGTGAAATGAAGTGCAAAGGAATTGATTCAGCCCTTTTCTGTTAGTGCCCTAAACCTCTAGACTCTGATGGCCTAAATTTTGGCCTAACTTGCACACTCTGACTTTAGTGGAGGAGAATTTAGCCCAGGTAACTGGGGGTTTGGTTGTTTTCTTCTTCATATTTGCCCAGTTTATTTTGTATAATGCATCTTTTCCGCAACCTTATTTTCTGCTGTTTTATGCCTGATGCTTTGAACCCCACCACCCATGCCACTGGTCTTGGCATTTTCCTTCCTCCTCTAAGGAAGGGAACAAAGAAGGAGGATGGATTTTGCTCGAGAGGAAGAGTGAGGTGCTGGTTCCCGGGGGAATAAAGTATGCCCGAGGGGCCTCGTTGGGAGGAAATATGGTTCTGTTGTGGTGTGGTGAAAAAATATTGGCCGGGAGACTTTGCACTAGTCATTCCAGTCCTAATTCCAGCTCCTACTGCTTCCCACCCGCAGAATTTCTACTCCTGGTACTGCCTGTAATACTATAGGAAAACCCCATCCAAATTCTTGATCAGAACTTTGGAACAAATGAAGGAGACTCCACCCCCAAAAATCCTGTTTTATATAAGACCCAGCCTGCTGTATGTTGGGGCAGGACTGTGAAGTCTGACTAGATAACGATAATAGTTCTTTCTGGCCTTAAAATCTATGAATCTAGTCACTTCTTCATAGATCAGTAATGTGGATGTGTTCAATGGAGCTGATAGCTAGTTACTTTAATTCAGACTATTAGTGCATTCATTCAAGAACCTCTCACTAAACAGAGGATCAGTCTCCTTTCCCTCCCCCTTCCACAGGACCTCTACTTCTTGTGGCTTTGACTCCGACCCCATGTGCTCCAAAAGTACTTCTCCTCATGGCTTCTTTCTTGGCACTTTCCTTACCTCCCCTGCTTCCGAGGCCTCCCCAACCTTATTGCTGTTTTTCAATCTACCAGCTCCTTGCCAGCAGAGAAGTTTCACGGTGCACACCCGCAGCACTCACTGTTAATTTTTCTTTTTGATGTTAACCTGGTGTTGGTGTAGTGCTCCTTTTCAAATTAAAAAAAAAATTGAAGGCATCTCTTGGAAAGACTCAGTAAAAATCCCTAAAGGAGCAGCAGTCATACTTATTGCTACATTTTAAATTCCAGCCCTGTTTCATGCATGTCTGTTTGCCTCAGCTTTCCATCCCCTCCATTTTTTTTTCACATTCAGAAATCTTACATTCCTGATGAGTTTTCATTCCTCCCAATTAAGCTTTTTAAATAAAAAATAAAAGTTAAAAGCAACTGCCACGTAGGATTAGCACTAAGTGAGCTGCTGCCATCAGGTAGTTCCCATCTAGTGTAAATGGCTCTGTACTTCTGCAGCACTAAACAGTGCAGTTCACACTTGTGAATTGCGGGGGCTGGTGATGACAAACACATGACTTCTAATAAGTAGATGACAGAGCTATGTTGGTGTCTCAGACCTATGAGTTGCTGAAATCAAATAATGCCTCACTTTTGAATTCCAGTGCCATCGTGCCCATGAAGTACTGTAGGGAGGAAGTGTTGTCTAATCGTTAGAAATGGGAACTGGCAATAAAGCACATGGATCCTCTTCTTGGCTCTGCTCTAGACTCTGGGTGACCTTGGGCAAACCAATTCGTGACTTTGGGCCTCAGTTTCTCCATCTGTGAAAGGGGATAACAAGAAATCCCTATTTCACAGGACTGTTGGGAGACTTCAGTAAGTGTGAAGCACTCTGTTGTTCTTACATTTGCGAGTTGCACCTTTTATCTGGGAATTTCAAAGTGCTTCATAAACAATTGATGAAGTGTCGCATCAGTACCAATGTGCGTTGGGGAAATGTTATCGTCCCCTGTACAGATGGTGAAATGGATGTGTAGAGATATTATGTGATACTTTGTATTTTAACAGTTAATACACAGGACAAAGCAAAGTATTATAACAGGGATGGGCAGCATTATGGGAATTTGGAGGTGGTTTTTAGTACCTTTTGACTAAATCCCAAAATTCAAGAGGGTCAAGAAGCTTAAATAAATGGTTCTTTCTTACCTATCTGTGCTTTAGAACATTGTTGTGACAGATATTTCTTTAGAGCTTTTTAAAAGAGCTCAGCACCCATGGTATCCCATTGTGAAACTTAGAGTCAAACACATTGAGCTGTTTCGAAAATCTGAAGGTGTCTAGAGCACTTTACAAAATCTGGCCCTTAATGCTTGCGTCTTTACCAGTGGTACTGTCACTAATAACCTGCCCTTGGCTGGGGGCTTGGCCTGCTTTGCAGAGATGAAGAAATGGCAGGCAGCTGGGAGAGGCTAGGAGAATCAATAAAGGCAAAGAACTCTGGCTATCATAGGGGAAACCTGAAAAGCCCAATTCCTTCATTCTGAGCATATTCTGAGCATTCCAGCAAGAGGTGTTGAAAAATCGGCCAACTCAGACTAGAACATAAGAACAGCCAGGCTGGTTCAGACCAATGGCCCATCTAGCCCAGTATTCTGTCTTCCTACAGTGGCCAGTGCCTGAAGTTTCAGAGGGAATGAACAGAAGAAGGCAATCTTTGAGTTATCCATCCCCTGTCACCTAGTCCCAGCTTTTGGGAGATGGAGGTTTAGGGAAACCTGGAGCATGGGATTGTGTCCCTGGCCATCTTGTCTAATAGACATTGATGGACCTATCCTTCATGCACTTATCTAATTCTTTTTTGAACCCTGTTATACTTTTGGCCTTCACAATATCCCATGGCGACATATTCCACAGGTTAACTATATGTTGTATAAAAAAGTTCTTGTTTATGTTTGTTTTTAAACCTGCTGACTATTAATTTAATCGGATGACCTCTTGTTCTTGTGTTGTTTTTGTGAAGGGGTAAATAACACTTCCCTATTCACCTTCTCCTCACTATTCATGACTTTATAGACCTCTATCATATCCCCTCTTAGTTGTATCTTTTCTAAGCTGAACAGACCCCATCTTTGCACAGTGTCCAGATGGGTATGTCTGTAAATAATTAATAGTAAAATGGAGTAGAACAGGAAAGAAAGATTTAGTACTGAAATGTCAAGTGTGTACCAGAAGCCAAGAACTTGTGGAGGAGGGACTATGTGGGAGGGGAGTTGAAGTCTGCTTTTCACTGGCCAGCCCCTGACCCTGACATGAGACTGATGTCTGACTATAACCCCTTTGAATCTAACGGCCAGTAAGAACACTGCATTGATAAGGGCTTCAGTTGTCTTTTTATAGGTATCTGTTTTCCTAGGGCACTCCTATCGATATAGGCTTATTTCTAGAATTCAGGAAACCCAAGCTCCCAGTTCAGTTACGTATTTAAGTGCACACCTAATTTGAAGCATGCAAATAGATTTAAATGCAACTAGTTGTGTGTTTAAAGTTTGGCATATGCTTAAGTATCTACCTGAACCAGATCACTAATCAAGATTCTCTAGTATGGAGCTAGTCGGGAGGTAGTAAAAATACTGTTATCACATTCCCCAGGTTCATGCCCATTCACCCTGCTGAAACATTGCTCGCAAAAAAACATGTTCTGCAAATTTCTTACTTCTGTTTTCATGCCCCTGAGATGCTTGTGTTTTGTGAAAATGTTATCGTGGTTTCCCAGACATTCAAAAATGGGGGAGATTATTTCGCTTAAAAGTAAATGAAAATGTTGCAAAACTTTTGTAAAAGTCAGAGCAATTTCAAATTTGCAATAAGAATTCTGAATATTGTTGTGGATATTTTGCACAGCTTTAACTAAGAACCTCTTCACATACATTATTCTTTATATCTGTTTTTAATAATATTCAAAAACTTGGCAAGGCAGTATCCAATCCTGTGAATGGGAGTATACTATGGTCATAGTAGGAACCTGACATGGAATGGCAAACTGTGGTTGTGAGATGAGAGGAAGATACTGTGCTAAATTCTGCCATCATTTACATCTCTGGATAGTCAATATGGTTGCCCAGGGCATAAGTCAAGATAAAATTTGGTTCATTGTGTTGAATTACAAGGCTCATATCCAATTATAATTAATTTTGGATTAGATATAGTGTATACTGCAGCATGGTACTGTAGTCTGATGTACCAAATAAAGTGATTAAATGGAAGGATAAATTCTCTTTGCTTTCACATCAACAATAATATTGTCACCTTTCATATGGAGATCTCTAAGTGCCTGTAAACAATAATGTATTACAACATCTCTTAATGCTTCTGTGTTATGGATACTTATCTCCAGTTTACAGGTGGAGAAAATGGGGCACAGAGAAATGAAATGACTTGCTTAAGGCCACACAGCAAGTCAATGGCAGATGTGGGAATAGAATCCATAAGCCCTGACCCCTAGTCCTGGGCTTTAAGCAGAAGATCAATAGCATCAGTAGTGTGCACATCAATTCAGGCTGATTTCAGCTTGTGCAGAATATGCTTCCCCTCCACTGGCCCCTCGGAAAACAGATACCTATAAAAAGACAACTGAAGCCCTTATCAATGCAGTGTTCTTACTGACCGTTAGACTCAAAGGGGTTATAGTCAGACATCAGTCTCATGTCAGGGTTAGGGGCTGGCCAGTGAAAAGCAGACTTCAGCTCCCCTCCCACATAGCCCCTCCTCCCCAAGTTCTTGGCTTCTGGTACACACTTGACATTTCAGTACTAAATCTTTCTTTCCTGTTCTACTCCATTTTACTATTAATTATTTACAACACCATCATTGTTGTAAGATCCTGTCTTCCAATCATTGATTCTGTACATAAACACTGGCTCACTAGGCAGCTCTGCCTTTTTAATTCTGTAGCAGTTTATAGTCTGAACACATAGCAAATAATATCTTTTAAGCTGTGTTTAACTCCTGTTATTGGCAGACCGTAATTATATAGATCTCTATATAGCAGTAGACATTGAATATTTAACTGCAATATGTATGGGAAGCCCTTCCCCCTTGAGATTTCTTTACCCATGCATATCAATATAGGCACGGTATCTAAGTGCCATTGCAATGAAATCAAGTACATTATGGAAGAAGAACAAAAGAGAGACTTCAGCTGAGGTGAAATGAAAATACTTGGAGGAGAGCAAAGTGAGGAGAGAGGACCTGTGTGGCAGGTATATACTGGCACAAAATATTAATATTTGATTTCTGCAATATCTTTAGGGTGGGCTTTTCAAAAGCTCTCAACACTGGCCTAATTTTGTTCCCATGGAAATAAATGGGAGTTTTGCCATTGATTTCAGTGGGATAAGAGTTAGGCCAATGCTGAGTACTTCTGAAAATCCCATCCTTAAATAGGATAAGGTTGGCCCATCTGAGAACTAAATAAACCCACCTCATCCCTTGCATTATTATTTTTTTAGAGACACAGATAAGTAGAGGGCTGTGGCCTACTTCACATACAGAGAGAGCTGTGGCATCCCACCTCATTGTCTTGATTTCCAAATTACTGCCTCCTCAGTTAACTCTGCTGAGCTATAGGAAGCCATTCATCAGTAGAGCCAAAAGGCTAGGCCGCTGGTCTTTTTAACTCCATGAAGTTGTCAAATCTCTGAGCCAAGGACTTTTCTCGTTGAGCTTGTCCGTGAAGCGCCATGCACGAGTATCATGCAGTATAAATAACAGGAGATTATTAACTATATAAGGTTCTTCATGGGGTGGGCGGGAACACTGTGTAGTATTTAGAGCTGCAGAATGACAGTGTGGATTGTGGGGTTAATTCCCAGCCCTTCCACTGATTTATGGTGTAACCTGATCCAAGTCAGCTAACCACTCTCTGTGTCTATTTCTTTATCTGCAAAAAGGTGTAATAATGTTACTGTAATAATAATAATTAATAATTAATAAATGTTGGTAAAGTGCTTTGAAACCCTGGATAAAAGTTGCTAGATATACATGCAAAGTTTTGTCATCAGGCCAAATCCTAGGCCCAGTTTATATAGCAGCATTAGCCCAAGGCTGGCATGTAATCTGATTTAGCATCACATAGGTCCTAAAGATGATTAGTCTAGTGTATAAAAAGGATGGAAGGGATTCATCTCTGCTGTGTGCACGGGGCAACCCATGGAACTCAGGATCTAATGCAAATGAGCTCCCTCCTCTGCCGAGTAGCCGTACATCAATCCTGGTTCTGTTTCTTCCCCACATTCTGGCTGCAAAGGCTGCTCCAGCCCTTGATAGCAATAAAAGACCCTGTGCATCTTCTGGAGGGAGGAAGGCAGAAATGGTTGGTGGTCACTCAGTGTGTTTTGGTTTTGAAGGGGCATGGGAAGAGGTCAGCAAGGGTGATCTGTTGGCTAATCATAGGGTTGTGGGGGTGGTGATGAGTTTCTTGGCTCTGATCACCCCCTGTTGTGCCTCTCAGCCTGACAGCTCAGTTCTGGATTTGTCCATCGAAAAATCTGTCTATGGACTGTGCATCCGAGTCAGTCTCCCTGGCTTTTACTGTGGAGAGCTCAGCAACTCAGACATCCCACCAAGGGCCTAGCTGTCATGCATGGCTAGGAAGAGTCTTGTTCCTATGAAATGGGGTTGGGTTGGATGCATAAGAGGTACTCAGCTACTTGGGAGTAAGAGAGAACTCTGGTTGCTTTACGATTCTCGTTGTGCTTTGTGGCTATGGAGCCCCGGTGAGACTTGGTGCCCCAGTGGGCCCTACATCATGGAAGTGGTGGGGAACAGGATTTGGCCCTTTTACTAATAATTCTGGTAGTGTAAATTCACAATCTGTTCTCCCACAATGTGGTCAAGTTGGAGTCTGGATCCAGTAACAACTGTGAATCAATAGCAGCCTTAGGACACAGAACATATGGTTTTTAAATGCTGTATGCTCACTGGAACTATCTGGAGATTTTATATTCTGTATATCCCCAAAGTGTAAATCATGAGGGAGGGTGCATCATGAATGCCGTGCTTATTCTCAGTATGATTGGCATGGTGATGAAGGCATTCAAAGGTGGCATTAAGACTGGGATAACATCAAAGAAAACTTCTTCATGTTCTCTTTTCCAGACTAATTAATGCAGAATGAGACACCAGATTATTTGAAAAAAGAACTTTAGAGTGTGAACTCAAGGCAGTTTATCTGATAAAAAACTAAAGTTAATCTGAAAAACTTCCCATGTTGACAAGCCCCCGCTTCCATTTCCTCTACACTTCTTCTCAAACTTACTGGCCAGCTCACATGGCTAGTTTGGGATTTTTTACTTCACTACCCTGTTTCCCCGAAAATAAGACATCCTCCGAAAATAAGGCCTACTTACAGTTTTGCCTCTCGTTGTAATATAAGGCATCCCCCCGATAATAAGACCTCCCCGATAATAAGGCATCCACCGATAATAAGGCATTTTTCATTTCTGAAAAATAAGACATCCCCTGAAAATAAGACCTAGCGCATCTTTGGGAGCAAAAATTAATATAAGACACTGTCTTATTTTCGGGGAAACAGGGTAGCTCACTTGCTTGGCTCATAGGTCCATAACAAATTACTTGGCTAGCATTAGTATCCACTGCCATTGCACTGTGCCTGGCCTGGCAATGGGAGGGGATGTTACTTTTTCCACCAAGCCTCTCACTATGTTTTGAAATAAAAAGTTGAAACAGAGTCCCCACTGAGATTTTAACAAGATGAGTGATGGTAACCATAGGAATTTGGGAAGCAAGAACTCTTCAGGCGGAAGGAGTCTTGGGAGACGATCTCAGTCCATCCCCTCCTTTGATTTAGCACTTGCATGCCAAAATATTCTTTACATCCTAAAAGCGTATGTCTAATCCCTTTTTTCTTAGCTTTCTGTTGTATTTTTCAAGGACTACGCACCGTATGACAACATCCTGTCCAGCGTGCAAACATTACTGCCAAGTACAATCCAAAGCTCCGCCAAGCCATTCCCACAGTCCAGACAGAGCTGTCTCCTCCCTCAGGACACACTAAAGCAGTCATTATATCAAATTCCACTCAACCGGAACTGTGGGATGCTTTCACTATATGAAATAATCCCAGCGAATAACTAGAGGAGTTTTCAAATCAGAGTCAGGATAAAATATATGTGTATCCAAGATGCACAAAAGAAAAATGCCAAGAATATACCGTTGAAGCCAGTTGTCAATGACAGCTCCCTTTTCACACATTCAGGGAGGAAATTGTTTATTAATTGTTTGACTAGTTAATATATGTACTGATACAGCATGGCCTTATAGTTTGAGTATGGACTGTATTACTGACTTGCTGCCTGGCTTTTGGCAAAGTTATTGAACCTCTTTTATTTTCCATCTGTAAACTAAGGATGCCAATACTGACCTGTATCACCGGGAGGTTGTGAAGATCATTGCTATATAAGTGGGCCAAATCACATTAATTTCAATTGGAGATTTGCATGAATGAGATTGATAATTAATAATTATTAATATTATGCATGACCTTTTCTGTGGACTCCACCCCTTCTCCCTCCCAGGGAAAATACACCGGTCTGGGAATAAAGCAACATTTCAAACCTGGAGTCATCCAACTCCAGAGGAGCATAGTAATTCTGTGTTACTAACCACAAAGTAATAATCTCAATAAAAATGTCTGTTGGTGTTTGTGGCAACATTGGTTATTGGTGTCACCTGCCCTCTCAAGCCAATAGGGAGACTGTGATATATCTCTATTGCTAAGAAAAATCTGCCCTATGAAAGAAACTGTCTCTCAATCTTATACCACATATTCCATCCCCTTGTCAGCTTACATTATAAATAAATAACAAAGCAATTTGACATATGCCCATTGATTAAAAATAAAAGTTGTCAGAGTGAGAGGAGAAAGACAAAAATATGAATTATTAATGATAATATTAAACAATGCAAAAAAGATGCTTAAGATGCAGGAAAGTCCCTAAAAAGTCATCTGGTGAAGGGGAAAGAAAGGACAACAAAAAAAAGTCCTTTTATCCAACTCCTCTGTGGCCCTTTCTTTCGCTACTTGGGTCAAAGAAGTTTATAGTGGTAGTGTGAGGGGAAGAATGCTTATGTAGGCACCAAAATAAAGAGTCATTCTGTTATTCTGTCTATCTGATCTAGTTTACCTAATCTATGGCCTTTCTAATGTGCCCTTCCGACAGCATCTAGGCATTGCGCAGGATGGAATGGGCCCAATTTGAAGTACATCTGATCCCATCATGCTCTGATTGTTGTCAGTGCCTGCTTTATTTATGGCCTTTGTTTTACATTTTTGTGTGCGTTCAGTGCAGATGACAGTTTTATTATTGTTATTACTACTGTGGGGCCAAGGAGCCCAAATCATGGACCAGGACCCCATCGGGCTTGGTGCTATACAAACACCGGACAAAAAGACAGTCATTGCCTCAAAGAGCTTACAATCTGAGTATAAGACAGTTGAGAAGCTAGTCAACAGCAGTGGTAATAGACAGGCACAGTGGTGGAAGACGCTGGACAAACACTGCCGCATTTGCTAATTTCAAGTGCTGTGCACACATATGCTACAATATATACATAATATGTACATTTATATTTATTATTGTTGTTGCTTTTATTACAGTTACTTTGTGTTTTGGGGTTCTAGCTTTCATTTATACAGTGAGCTATATCTTACTCCTTTTGGTACTTCTGCATCTGTCCCACTTCTTCTGGCTCTTTTGGTTGCAACCACTTTAAATACCTTCTTCATCATGCCAGTTTGGATGGCTGTTTGGTAGCATCAGCTTCGAGATAACACTAATTAAGGGCACGTCTTCCCTGGCAATGTTAAAGCGCTTTAACATGGTTTGTGTAGTCGTGGCATCTCCCAGCACTCTGAAAAAAACACCTCCACAAGGGGAATAGCTCCTAGCGCTGTCTATACTGGCACATTACAGCACTGAAACTTGCAGCGCTCAGAGGTGTGTTTTTTCACACCCCTGAGTGAGAAAGTTGCAGCGCTGTAAATTGCCAGTATAGACGAGCCCAAGGGGCTTTCCTCTCAACAAGTTTGTCTGTGAAGGATAGATTTACTTTTTGAACAATAAAAAAGCAGAGGCAATTGTGTAAGTAAAACAATACCCTAAAACAGTGGTTCTCAAACTTCGTTTTTTGTGGACCACTTGAAAATTGCTGAGGGTCTTGGCGGACCATTTAATGATCTTTCCAAATGTTGTTTGTACCATTAGCTAACTATTGTAAAGCGCTTTATATAAAAGCACTATATAAAAAAAACTTAATAATAATTAACGTTTTTTTGTTCTACAAATAAAAGCACACAACTCATATGTTAATATTAGTAGGCTTACCTTTCTAATGCGATTGTAATAATTGTAATAATGGAGATATCCTATCTCCTAGAACTGGAAGGGACCTTGAAAGGTCATCGAGTCGATGAATGTGCCATCTCTTCCCCGCCGCATCAGCCCCCAAACTGGGGCTGAGAAGGAGGTAGGTAGCTTCCCTGCCACTGCAGCCCCCGAGCTGAGGCTGGGAAGGAGGGCCATTTCTCCCCGGCAGCTACAGCCTGGAGCTGGGGAAAGTCGCCTCTTTATCTGGCCACTGCAGCCCTGCACATCCCAAATCCCCACTGCCCCCTCCCACCTACCCCCTAGTCCCCCCACCACCTCACCTTACATGTGCATCTTCTCCAGGGTCCAGGCACCTAATTAGTGGAGCCACGCCTGTGCAGCTCCACTAATTAGGTGGGGGCCCTTCATTCTCTCATGTGCAGCTGCCCAGGCGCGCACCTTAGAGGGAACTAGCCGCGGACCACCTGAATTGAGCTCGTGGACCACTGGTGGTCCAGGACCACAGTTTGAGACCCTCTGCCTTAAAAGTAATCCCACCAAGGCAGTTTTCACACTAGCTGAAGAGGACTCCCAGTTTAAAGCAAGAGAGCTGTACCTATGAACTGTAGACTATTTCAGTGAAGGTTGGTAGTGAAGAGGCTTCTAATCAGGCGGTGACCAAAGTGCAGCCCGCAGAGCTCCCAAGTGTGGCCCGCTGCTACCTTCTTCTTATCTGTCCCATCTTTAAAATGATGGTGTGTGCCATGCAAGTGTGGGATTACATGACCCAAATACCTGTTTCAAGATTGTATCACATATAATTAGAGAGGTTGCATCATCTAAAGAAATGGTCACAGGAGTTCTGAGCTCTACTCATGGCTCTGCCACTCACTGGATTCATTATGTGACCTTGGGCATGCCATCTAGGTCAAATTTTTCAAAAGTGGCCTCTCATTTTGCATGCCTCCATATTTGGAGGCTCAGTTTAAAACATCTGGGAGAGGTCTGGGAGGGAGTTAGGGTGCAGGAGGGCGCTCAAGGTGGGGGGGTGGGGTCTGGGAGGGAGTTAGGGTGCGGGAGGGTGCTCAGGGTGGAGGGTGGGGACTGGGAGGGAGTTAGGGTGCGGGACGGTGCTCAGGGTGGAGGTGCGAGAGGAGGCTCAGGGCTGAGGCAGGCAGGAGGTGCAGAGCACTTACCTGGGGCAGCTCCTGTTTGGAGCATGGGGTGTGCAGGTGGCTCTGCACTGCACAGCGCAGCATCGCCCCCATAGCCGCAATTCAGGGAGCCACGATTTGGGGAGCTGCCCATCCCCCGGCATGCAGGGCCACCTGGAACGCAGGGGCTTTAGGTGCTGGAGGGCCCTGGGCTAAGGGGGCCCCGGGGCCCTGACCTGCAGCTCTAAAGCTCCTTTCGGAATGTGGCCCTGCGAGCACGGGCCAGAGGACTCAGGAGGAGCAGGGGCAGCCAGCGGCTGGAAAGAAGCGGCACTTTCCCCTTCAAAGCTGGCTGGAGAGAAGCCCCCCCACACCCTAACTCTCTCCCAGACCCTGCACCCCAGCCCTGAGCCCCAGCGGTAAGCCAGGGGCACCTCCCCACAACAGTACTGTACAGAATATAAAGCCTTTTGTCTGCCCAAAAAAATTTCCTTGGAACCTAACCCCCTGCATTTACATTAAATCTTATAGGAAAATTGGATTTGTTTAACATGTTTCACTTAAAGTTGCATTTTTCAGGAACATAACTACAACATTAAGTGAGGAGTTACTGTACATTGTCAGTCAAGCTTAGCCAGGGACTAAATGGATACACCTGTTGAGTTCAATGGAAATAACGTACATCAAAGGCTGAATTTGGCTTTGCTTGAGATTATTGGACTTTCCTAAATATTAATTAATGTAACTGAATTCCCTTCAGTATTTTAACCTACTGCACCTGACCCTCAGCATTTTGATTAGCAGTGATTTGTGCTTTGAATGACCAAATCTCCTAAGCTATCTCACTGGTTTGATAATGGTATATACTCTATATATTTTCTTAACCAAAAAAACAACAACAACATAGAACACAGTGAACACACACTTTCAAGAGAATGGCTCCCTACAAAGAGAAAATTCGAGAGACTCTACAGGGACGGAATGAATGAAAAGGACACAGAATTCCGTCCATACATACAAGCAGAATTGTAAACAAAAGTCAAATAGAGTTATGCAGAGAGATGCCAGCAAAATATTCCATTCTCTTCTTCCTGTGCAATCAAGACTTGAAGACAATCCATTCATAACTCTTTGTATTCTGCTGGCAGTGCAAATGACCTTAGGTCAACATCTCATATACCTCTAAAAGAAGTGCACACTAACCATTAACAGCATTGCCATCTGAAAGGGAAACTCTTAGAGGAAGAATAGTCTTGAAAATTCAGACGATGACTTCAGATAGGGAGCTTTAAAAATTCAGAAGAAGCCACAATAATATTACTCCAATAGCACTTTTCATCAAAGGAACTCAAAGCACTTTAAGTCAGGCTTGCTACATCCATATGCAGTATTACAGGTCAATAAATGGATGCATATTTATTTTAAATGATTTGCCTGAGGTCATGGAGCGAGTAAGTAGCAGAGCTGGGAATAGACTCCAGGAGTCCTGACTTAGTTTCCTGCTGAGCTCCTAGGCACACTGTCTGTCAAAGAGTTGCACGGCATTGAAGGCAAGAAAAATGCTGAAAAACATGGTAGTTTCTCATTGCACAAGGAGACTCCTTTTTCAATTAATTCGTGGTTATAATATGTCTGTACTCCACTGACCAATGTCCCCAAGGTTGCTTCCAGTCCAAACCCATGTCTCCTTTGTGGGTGCACATTGCACTACTAAGCCTTTCAGTGCTCTAAACCAAATGTCTTGTATTTAATGTACAGATGGGGGAAATATAGCCACCTAAAAAGCAGCACTACCAATGAAGCACAGAAAGCATGGATAAAATAAAAGGAAATCTATGGAGCCATCAGAATCTATGCTGCAGCCTGAGTGCTTCCACCAATCTTAGGCTTTTTCATTTAGAGCAGCGAACAGAAGATTGCGCTGTTAGCAGATGATATTATTTTTATCCAAACCCCAATCTAGTATTTGCCATCTCAGTGAGCTCTTGAATAAATATGGATTGGTCTCTGAGTTTTTAAATGAATATTTTCAAGTCTGAGAACATGCCAGTATGTGGTCTTTGGAGAGACACTCTTTTGGAGAGAAGCTTCTTCATGTCAGCTGGTTTTCCCAAGGGCTTTAAGTATTTGAGGAAGAAGGGGTGGGAACAAAGAAGCAAAACTCCCTCTTTCAAAATCTGGCTAAACATTTTAAAGCCAGTGAGCCAGAAATTTGGCTGTGTAAATGATTTACACCATCTGAGGGTCTGGTCCAGTGCATCCAATGCTGCAGTCCTTACTCAGACAAAGCTCACACTAATGTGTAAATTGAGTTCTTTGCGGTTTGTTCAGACAAGAATTTTACCAGATAATTTTCATCAGGATTGTGCCCAACATATTAGAAGCTGTAAGGGCTGATATAGTAAGACAATACATGCTTTCCTTCTTAGATTCCCAAACCCTTTACTTAAGGGGGAAATCTGAGCCCACATGCAATAATTACATTCAGTTACAAACAAACAAAAATTCACGTACTGGATGGATAAAGAATGCCAGGTACTTACAGAAAGCCTAACTGGCATTGATACAATGAGCAAGTTGATTATGTACCACTCTCCTGACTATTTAGGAGTTTAAAATTGGGAGTAATTCCATTGAAGTCAATGGAGAAGCGGCAAAGAGTTGTTGAGAAAGAGAGAGAATGACGAGGTAGAAAATATCCAGAGAGTGCTGCTAGTGAATATGCCTTAATAGAAGAGATTTAGGGGCAAAAATATTATATATCTTGTGGATGTTCTCAGGAGAGGAAGAATTCCTTCCCATGGTTGTTTCATGAAAAGTGCAGTTGTCTCCATGAGGAGTGTTGAGATCCCTTGCTTCCATTCAATTAAAAAAAGAGAGACTTGGTCTTTCTGCTTGCATAGGAAACCTATTTCAAAGATGTTCTAAGCTGATTTTCTCAGGCACAATGGAATAGGGTGTCTTCATCTAAATTGAACAGGCTCTGTATGGCTGGTACATGGATGGGAAAAATTAGACTTTGAGATGTTAGATTACAAGCTTTCATGTCAAAGGGAGGGTATCATGACACAGAGCCAGAGTATATGTGTGAGATGTCAATGTGGGATACATCTCTAATGGTATTCTGTTGATTTAGCTCAGCAGCATCTTCCTAGAGACCAATAATATCTATAAAAATTTGGTTTGGGGGTAAGCAAAGAGTGGGCGTTGAAAATGCTTGTTAGACATTTTGCTAAATCCTAGTCCAGTTTTCAACCAATATAGCAAGGCTGAACTTCTCGTCCCATTTCCCTTTGGACATAGCTGGATTGGTGTGCATATAGTTTCCGAGCCATGAGTAGCAATGTTAACAAAATTAGGCTTAGTCCCAAAGTTGGTTAACTGTGTCTTCCAAAGATGACAAGCTGATTCCTGTGCTTTGCTTGAGGATACGGTCTATAACATCTTGCAAAAAGGGAGTTGTGAGTCTGGGAGTTAATATTCATTTTTCACTTGGGGGATACTCAGAAGCTTATTTTCTGTAATATTTCTAAAGGAATATTATGAGTTT
The DNA here is from genome assembly GCF_027887155.1 of Malaclemys terrapin pileata. Classification (NCBI taxonomy): domain Eukaryota; kingdom Metazoa; phylum Chordata; order Testudines; family Emydidae; genus Malaclemys; species Malaclemys terrapin. The sequence continues at coordinate 152,452,008 of NC_071505.1, forward strand.
CCCCGAGTTTGTGGATTAGGCACAGTTTGCCAGTGCAGGAAGGTATTTTCCTTTTACATGCAGAATAAATCTTGTAAAGATAAATGCCATTTTTGATGCTGTATTTATTACAAGATTAGCTCATAATTCTCCCCAGCTCATTCAAAAAGGAGGTGAATAGATCTGCAGCTATTTTATTTAGCAGGACCAAAGACCTAGGTCTGGTTTGGTTAGGCTGCAAAATAGATATAGAGAAGTCTCACTTTCTCAAACTGGAAGCCTTCAATTGAGTGATAATCCTCTGCTACAGTATAGAAGAGATCTGGATATGCACAGATATCTTAATAAAAAAGTTCTTATCCATTGAGCTGTTCATTGAAAATGTTCCCTAATGAACTGGTATGGATAAGCCATACACTAATGGAAAGCTAGCTCATAGTGTGTACATGCCCACAATTGCTTTGTTTTTTTCAAGTCAGTCAGCTGGTGACCATCTGGCACCTCCAATAGGTCATGGGACTTTCTTACTAGCTGCAGCTAGTTTATTTTGCACAGATCAGCTGGGCGTGAGTGTTCACAGCCAAGGCATGGATGGTGCATACTGGGGTATAGGAAGCAGAATTTTCTGTTGATTTCTTCATTCCGCTTTCTTGTTTTGCCAGAAACAGATGGAATTTGATTTTCTTGCAATTGCTATGGACCGAGAATAACAACTCTGAAATCGATGAGGATGTGGAAAGGTACAACTACAAAAACACACAGGCACTAACAATCTGGACACCGAAAGCATAAAAATGTAACTTAACATGCAGAATTACCATGACTGGCGCATGATTTATTGTCTACACTCCAATCATATGATAATGTATGAGACTATGCTCTCCTAGTAGCCATTAGAGGTATCTTTTAGCTCTCCATTAAAATTATGTAGAATGATCTATTTACAGGTAAAGGCTCAGATCCTCAGTTGGTGTAAATTGACTCAGCTCCACTGAAGTCCTACGCTGGTTTACATGAGCTGAGGATCTGGCCCAGGATCTTTACCTACAAGTGTCAGGTCTACCTGTGGTACGTATTGCTTGTGTGGTGGGCAGTTAAAAGTAACTAGGAATGCATGAAACATGTCTTTCCATTTGCTTCATTGATGGTCTTCTGGACCCTTTTGCTCATCTCGATAATAACCAGACAAAATCTGAAGTCCTTTACAAATTTTCTTCTCAATCCTTATTTACTCAAAGCTCCCATTGACTTCATTAGGTCTTTTACGCAAGCAGGGACCAAGTAAAATTTAGTAAAGTATTACAGGGTTTGGTGCATTCAACTGAAGGAGAGATGAAGGGGCAGATTGCTTCAATTGCAAAATCTGAAGAGCTTTTGAATATTGCAAATCCTGTTGTGACCTTTTCCTAAAGCATTCTGTACATATCTTCAATAGAAACATTTTGTTTTGTCAACAATCAAAGCTGAAAAATTTAGTTTCAAGATACCTCACCTGGAATTGAGCTTGAAAGAACAGAAATCCTCAAAACAGTTTAATTTTTCTCCCCCTCTAATTTATTAATCTTGTGTGCTGGACAGTCATACAGTTTCCTGTAAACACCACGTGGGACAGAGATATTGTAAATCCTTCCTAATGCTGATGCAGTGGGAATGAGGCACTGAGTTATGCTAGCAAAGCCTGTGTTGATTAAAAAAAAATACAAACTGTTTTTTGTTTTGAAAACTGTATTTCTTACATGTTACTAGAGTTGATAAAGACAGGGTGCCTTAAAGGTGAGGATCATTGGTTACCTTGACTAACTATTTATAACCATGCTCAGTGTTAATTGGATTGTGGAAAGCCCTCGATGCTTTTGTAAAACACAAAAACAGTTTTACAATTGAAGAATGGATTTGTGGTTAAAGCCCCGGTCGGGGAATCAGAAGCATTCCCAGATTTGCCAGGAGTTGCTGTGTGACTCTGGTTCATGTCACTTCTCCGTGCCTCAGTTTCCCTATCTCATAAATCTGGTTGTTAATGCAGGGGTATTGATTCACTAATGCTTGTAAACTGCTCTGGTTTGGATAAAAGGCATCACAGACATAAAGTATTATTAATTGATGTTATATTTGACACACAACATAATATATTAAATATCTTTTGAGGGTATATATGTTACAGAAAGTGTGGGTGACTCAAGTGGAAGTAATTATGGATATGTCTTTAATTGGGAAGAACAGATTCTTAATCAGTGCATCACAGTCACAGCCCCCAGGATATCTTCCTGTAGACTTATGATTTAGCTTAGTTCATCTGCCTAACATATGGGCTAAGAACTAAGAGCTTCTCCTGAGTCTGGGGAACATATGCAGTTACTTTTGGCTTAGGTGTCTGGGTGTTCTCTTCCTCTCTTTCATGGTCTTGTCCAAGCATTCATCTGTGACTTAAATTTCAAAAAGCAAAATAATTCTGAAAGGCATGTTGGTAGTTTTTTTTTTCTTCTAAGTGGTTGGTGGAATGGAAAGGAGTATGGTGGTTCCTAAGTATCTTTGATCACTTAGATTTTCAACTATTCCCAGTAAGTGTAATACTCGTGCTAGTCTTATTACATTGAAGTTTATCGGAGTTTTGCCACTGAGTTCATCAGGATTTGGAATTTTAGGGCCCCATACTACAAGGTATAGAGTATTGCTATGAAGGGTTTTGCATGCATAGTGAAGTCACTGCCTGCTTAGGGTGCTCAGCGCATCCACAGAGCTGCTCAGGGTCATGTGGAATCGGGCCCTTAATGTGTAATCTCAATGCTTGTATATGTTATGTAAACCCGTGACTCTGTCCTGGACAGAGGGGATATGTGTGCATTGTTTACAGTGTTGCCAACTGTCACCATTTTATTGTGAGTATTGCAATTTCTGTTGTTGTTCTTAAAGCTTCAGTTCTTGGAGTTAGGTGATTAGATGAGAATCTCAGCTTCCATTTAAAAAAAAAAAAAAGTTGTGGAGGAAACCTTGAATATGTGATCCCAAGGTAACCTAAAGGCTCAGAAACTAAAAGGCAAGAAAAAAGAACCCAACACTGATTTTGTTTTAATCTTATGATTTTTAGTCAGTCTCAGGATTTTGGTGGCCTGATTCATTCAACACTTGGAGTTGGCTATGTTGCACTTACATTATATTTTCATTTTGGCCAGGGGGTGGATTAGTGATCTGAGCACCAGATTTGCAGTCCCTTGCCATTTCTGCAAATGAAGTTCAAATCTCCACAGCAGCGACTTAGTCCTTTATCCTGTTGAGGTATATAAATTAACTGCCTGGTAGTGTACTAGATGTTTGTATTTCAGCTGAGGTCGTAAAACTGTGGCCCTCCCTGCTTTTGTGGGTGAAATTAACCTCTCTGCAGAGGGCTAGTAAAGCAGTGGGACTTTGTTAGGCATTGTGCTGGCCCTCTGAACCAGCATGAATTTCACCCTATGTGAATATTGAAGGGACGCAGATTAAAAATTTGCTTTTTCTGCCTATCTATCTACATGCATATGCACATATAGATAAATGATCTTTGTTACTAATGACTGGCTGAGCAAAGTGAGCTCTAACAGGCAACTTGATGGCATTTCTCTATTTGTCTGTCTGTTTGCTAGAGGTTTAGCTCGATGTCCTTGGGAAAAATTTCCTCCTTCTTTCCCCACTTTAGTGCAGCATGTTCTGTACAGTCTGTCTGTCTAGCTGGCTCTAGAGGTGGCTTCACTGGGGTTGTGGGCTGATGGAATATTTCCTTGCATTTAATTAGAAATTTGGTTGAGAATCTTTATGTACATAACATGAGGTCTTTAAAATGAGATTTTGTTCACATACTACGGTTATAGTTGGATTAGGGGAATTGGGGACTTAATCTTTTGTCTGTAACAGTATTAAGGACCTTGAACTGGTCTATGTTTTGCCAGCAGGGCTATCAGAAACTCTTCAAACGAACTCCATACAGTTTTCACAATACTGTGATGAGAAAGGGCTCTCTAAGAGCAGACAGTAAAATAGAATAAAAGCATAACCACTGGACCCAGGTTTTTTGCTTCAGCTGTTCTTTTCCTGTCTTCTCTTGATCTCTATATCTTCATCTTTGTCTCCAATTCTTCATGTCATTTTATTGCAACAAGCATGCACATTAATTCTTAGTGTATATTGATGAACTAAAAGCCAAGCTTTACGCCTAGTTTCAGAGAATCACTGCCCCACTGACCTCTGTGTCTGATCTGAGGAAACAGTTAATCTCTTTGGGCATGTAAACTTTAGCTAAAAATGCTGTCTGATGTAGAATGTAATAGGCTTTTGCTTGCTAGATGATTCAGGAAGAAACCTTTTGATCTCCAATCTTGTGAGAATCTGAGGTGAAAGCCTGGCCCCAATGAAGTCAATGGGAAAACCCAATGGAGGTTTTCCCATTGACTTCAGTGAGGCCACAAGTTCATCCCTGGTGGTCCTGGCTAGCTAAAAACCTTCACTGCTAGTCATCTCTGCCATCAAGAGCAGGTGAACTTGTTCCTCAATGAAGAGAAGTCTGCAGATATTTAAATCATCTCAAAAGACAGAGGGCAAAGGATGCCAGACTGTGAGAGTCTATGTCTAGTAGGCTGATCCCAGCCACAGAGCAACTAAAAAGCCTGCAACAAGTTTACATATAAAGTTTTACAGCTTGAGAATGTTCTTAAGTCAGTTAATGGGTTTAATTATTATCAATTAAACAGACAGTTGTTTAAGGAGATCAATGCAGGTTAAAATAAAGGTGTTCTTAGAAATACCTTTCTAGCTGACTGGGAGAATTCCTGACAACGGTCTTGAAAGCATTCTCCTAGGGTGCGTGCTTGAAAAGTCCTTATCTTATTTACAATGGAGCTACACTAAATCCCTGTCTCAAGGCTGAATTGCCTTGCAGTGAAAGAGCAATGAGGGATTTGGATAAGGGAATGTCACTCGTTCCATTCATTATTGATTACAAACCCATTTGCTTTCCCTGTATTTCTGTATTTTTATTATTTTAGTAAACCTGGATTTTTACAATGGATATTCTCAGGATCACGAGTGACTTCACATGCAGGACCTAAAATAATGGATGTTGATAGTTGAAACTAGAGATGAGAATGAATCACAAGCCCAGATCTGAGCCCCTACAAAATTCATGGGTGTTCAATATATGAATCCAGGTCCAAACATTGCAGTTGATTCTTGTCTTTGTAATGACCCAACTGTTACATCCAAACACCCCTGAACATTCGGGCATTCACAAACCAGATAGATCTGATAAACACCTGAATTTTAGAGCTTGGATCCATCCCTAATTAAGATTTTTTTTTAATTGATCAATAGTTCTGCTAATAGTGAGTTTGGGAAGTGAGAGTAACCACTGGAACAACATACCAGGGGATGTGGTGGTTTTTCTGTCACTTGAACTCTGAATCGAGATTGGATGTCTTTCTAAAAGCTACGCCTTAGTTCAACTACAAGTTAGTGGGCTCCATGCAAGTATCACTGAGTGAAATCTTATGCCCTGTGTTATGCATGAGGTCAAACTAGATGATAATAAAGCTCCATTCTGGCTTTAACATCTGTGAATCTTTGAAATTACTTTCTGGTCCTTCAAAATGAACAGCTGTCTATTAATTCTTTTTTCTATAGAATCCATTTAAAAAATAGCTACAAAAAGTTTTACAAATAAAATAACTCGTTTGCCTGATGATTTCTTTAGTTTATTATTATTTTAGTTTATAAATTATTTGTATTGTAATAGCATCTGGAATCCCCAGACAAGATCAGGGCCCCACTGCAGTAAGTGGTATGCAAACACTGAGTAGGAGCCCATCCCTGCCCTAAAGAGTTTACAGTCTAAATAAATGAGGCAGAAAAACAGTGATAGACAGTGTATAAACAAAAATGGCAAAGGATGTTTCTGAGATTTTGAGTTGGCCAAATTACAGAGATGGGGCCAAGCAATGAAGTTCTAATCCAGATGCAGAAACCAATTCTTCACACTCAGAACCCCAGGGGTTTGATTTGTGCTCATTTCTAACATAAAATGAAACCATTTCAATCCTAATTGCATACACACTGCTTGCCCCATCGCCACCCTGCCATTTTGAGTCTTCATACTCATATAAGTTAGATATAGAGCGGACTGGAAAAAAATTTCTCTGTGAAAAGTTTTGATTTTTTTATTGGAAACACACACCTGCACACATTCCATGAATATTCAGATGAAAACTTCTTGGCTGTTGATTGAAAACTTCTGGGTTTTCAGCTGAGAATTTCCTGACAGAAATGATAAAATTTTCAAGGACAATAGATACTTCTGGGGAAAAAATCATTTAGTCAAAACCCCAATTTTCTGTTGAAAAATACAGTTTTGAACAGCCCTAGTTGTGTTTGGTATGGCTTGAAAAATACACCCAACATCTGCAAACCCAAGGACTGAACCTACTAGCCAGGATGAAAATATTTGGTTTTGTTTTTTATTACTTGCTGTTTCTTTGCTTTAAGAGTGTTGCTGGTCTCCCCCGCCTCCATCCTTTTCCTTGTGGGTATAGAGGGGTTTTCCCCTTGGGGTCCACTTCAGAGGGGTTAGGATTTTGATCCACAAGCATGGGGTTCGGTGTATGCCTGCTATCTCCTGCACTGGAGGATGTGTTGCTGAGTGTAGGTAATGTTATTGGCTGTATTAATATAAAATCTGCCTCTTGAATGAGCAAATCTGTAGTGATTTTCCTGGCCCACAAGTAGTTTGTGACTCGTTCAGTACAGGAAGGACTCTGGGTCAAGGAGACTTTTGTTCAAGTTTTTCCCTTGTTTACTCCTGCTACTAAAGTACCAATGCCTCCCCTTCCTTCACAATGAGATACCAGTGTCTGATCTCTCCCATTAGGGGAAGGTAGTTCCTGCTGTTAGGATGATTCCATTCATCTGCAAAAACCCAAATGTAGGGCATGTTATGTCATTCTGGTGCCTGGTTTATGTGATTCTAAATACCCCTGAACAGCCCTTGAACTTAGTTTTAAAGTACCACATTCAGGTCCATTATACTCTGCTGCATGCTATTGGCACTCCCACCATGTTCTTTTTCGGGTTTGAAAAAAACTCTGTGAGCCATCAGCAGATTTTTTTCCCTACGACTGTCAGAGGGTCATCTGATGGCTGACGCTGCTGAGATCCATAACACAGCAGGTTCTTTTTACGGTACTCTGTGATGTGCTGGCAATGGAGGAGCTGCACCAAGAGTTACCCCATCTGACTGGTAAGGAACAGCGGTGTCTGGACACCCCGCTGTTGCTGCAAGAGCTCTCTGTTTCAGTTCACCAGTTCTCTACCGAGAACCCTAGCTGCCCTAAGTATTGATGGTTTACTAGTATTTCTGTTATATTATCAGTCCTTGCTTTTTTCTGGTGATGCTGGAGCATAACCAGGAGAAAGAGCTGCCCCTCAGTTGCTGCAGGACAGTGCTCACCCTGCTGCACAAAAAGAGGACTCTGTAACTTACAGAACTGGAGACCTATTTCCCTTCTCTTATCTGATTATCAGATTTTATCCAGAACCTTAGCCAATTGACTGAAGGACTGTCTGGGCTCTTTGCACACCCTGATCAAATATATTGCGTTCGGCTGTATTTTTGATTATTTGTTTTTAATTTGTGATGTTTTTACTGTTAGCAAACTTTGTAATCTGATGTGGAGCTTGTTTCAATGGACCAGGGGAAGGCCTTTGATAGAGTTAACCATAGTTATCTTTTAAAAACATTAGAAGCTTTGAGGATTGGGCCTGTGTTCTCTTCATATATTTCTTTACTGTACTATAACATTTTTATTGTCCTAAAAATAAATACAGCTCTTAGCCACTGCTTCCCAGTTTGCAGAGGCATTTGTCGGAGGTATCCTCTGTCTGGGATGCTGTGTGCTCTGAGTTTGGAGCCATTCCTGCACTGCCTCCCCCGCGAAGCTGTCTTACTGGCCTTTCTGTGCCATGGTGCCGGATGCTTCCCCGGTTCATCCGTCTGCCTGTGCTGATGATATCTCCGTTTTTTATCACATCTAACAGTGACGTGCAGGCACTTTGTGCTTGTTTACAAGTGTATGAACAGTCATCTTCTGCCCACACTCATTGGGTTAAGAGCAATTCGATTTCACTGGGCTCCTGGCAGTGCAGCCCTTTGTTGTCTCAACAATTGCCATGGGGCAACTCTTGGATTAAGGGTCTTTTTCAGATCAACAATAACAATATATGTTAAGGAATTGGGAAGGGGCTGAGGAGAAGGTTCGGAGCACTTGCAGAAATGATACTGGCTCCTTCCAGGACTTTCTTTTGCGGGGGTGGGTTTTGATTGCCAGCAGCCTTGTGACCTCCATGTGTGGCACTAGCTAGTGTGTCTGGACCCTCCCTGGGCCTTTAGGACTGGATTCAGAGGCATATTTACCATTTCTTTTGGAATCATTACCACTGGTTATGCCCTCCTTTGCTGTTCCTGCTATTAGATGAAAGGGGTCAGGGGCTCACTGATGTAGTCAGGATTGCAGCCAGTGCTTAATTTGTGCCAGGGCTTGCCTGGGATGAGCCCCGGCACCTCTAAGCTTGGCAGTTCATAGCCCCGGCACCTCTGGGCTGGCCACTTCAGTTATGAATGTAAAAAAAATTGCTGGAGCCCTGGCACCTAATTGCTTGACCTCTGGCACGTCTTTCATTACAAATTAAGCAGTCGTTGTGGCCTTTAATTTCTGGCCTGCTCAGCGGTTGCTGTACTCTGACTCCCCACTGGCCTGGAAGTCCCTTGCCTTCTTTCTCCGCCATCATGCTAGTGGGATGGGCTTTTACTCACTAATGTTTTTTGGCACCTGGTTGATTACAGAGTCTATATTTGCTTCCATTCTATAATACTCTTTTTTAATGCCTGTCATGTGCAGCGAAGTGTGCATCTGGACCAGGCCTTTTCCAGTTTATGGCTCTTGGAAGAGCCGCTGTTCCTCCAGTTTCCTCCAGGAACCTGTTTTCTGCCTTTACTCAGGCTGGGTTAAGCAAACTGTCTCATCTGATGGCGCCTAGCTTGTCAAACTGGAAATTGGCAATACCGCTTACTGTTTAGACCAGAAAATAGTCTGTGTATTTTTTGGATAAGGTCCTTTCTGAACTCCAGGCAGCGCTACCTCAGCAGGCTGCTCAGTATTTGCAGAATGTTTTTTTTCGGGGATTGTTCCTTCACGGGGGAATCCTGTGTTCCTCTCACTCCCCTTCTGTGGATGAGATCCTTGTGCAGCCAGGCAGATTGTTGTCCTGCAAGGGTTTGGTGAATGTTGCTATAACAAGCGTAACCAAGAAACAGCTTTGTGGTATGTGTGTCAAAGTGCAGGGTTATGCTGCCACCCTTTTTGATCTCCCAGATACAGCCTGGAGGATGCCTCTGTCCTGAGTAACTCTATGTTCCCGGCTTGGAATATGTTGTACAAACCTCCTTTTCCTGAGTATCCAATGACTTGCAGTGAAAGGTCCTGCATAGCATCATAGCAACCAATTGTTTTGTGCACCATATTACCTCTGAGGTGTCTGCACAGTGCCCCTTCAGTTCGATTTCAGACACAGCATTTAATTTTTTCCTACCTTGCCTCTGTTTGATTCATCTTTGTTTGTTTGTTTGTTTGCAGCTGCTTTTCAGTGGTTTGGGTCTGGCTTTCTCAAAGTTTCTGTTTGTTTTCGGAGTGAGATACAAAGCTTGCATTTGGCCGGTTTTCTGCCTGGCTAAGTTTTTACTGGGTCAAGCAAACCTAGCTGTTTTTGAAATCTCATCAGAACAGAGAGGCCGGAGTGGAGTGGTGTGATGTGCTTGGGCTGTTCTACACACTGACTGTGTCCAGGCTGATTACATCTTTGATAATCTGACTTGTAACCTGGACACTTTAGAGTTGACTTGGTGTGTAAACAATATTTTGAGTGAACTTGGTGATGATGCTACTTTAGTGATCCATGTTTAATGTTCACTTAAGACATGTTTTTTTCTTTATTTTATTCATATATTTTTATGTATATATTGTAATTTTGTAATATTTTAAAATAGTTTTAATGTGATTTTATGTGAATAAGGGTGTTTTTCATGTTATGTCTCTCTCCCCATCCCCACCCCATATCCTCCCATTCCAGAGTCTCCTGACTGCTGTGAGGAGGGGGAAAGCAGAAATTTCCATCACTGCCCCCCATTCCCTTCCGTTTTTGGGTTATCCTCCCCAGTAAATATCCTCAGTGTCTGCCTCTACTGTTGTTTTCCCAGGTAGCAGCAGAGTGAAATTGATCTGCTTCCTATCAATTTCACAGCTGCCTGGCAGATGATAAATGGCAATATTGGTTTGTTTTCACTTTGGTGCAGCTGGGTAAAGCTATGGGCAGAACCAGAGGTACTGGAGCTGTCTGTTTGCAGACTCAGAAAGACAGCATCAGTTTTCACTTAGTTCATGGTTGGACAGGTACATTATACAACCATAAAAACTAGAAACTTAGGCAAGCTCCTCAGCGGGTGTAAATCAGCATAGCTCTATTGGCTACAAAGAAGCAATGCCGATTTCCACCATCTGGGAATATTACCCTTTCATTTTTTAAATGAAAATCTAGGTATTGTAGAAACCAATGGCACTCACCCAGGAAAGCTACCTACCTATCACAGACAAGTGGATTTTTCAAACCCTGCAGATTAAAATTCAAGCAACAGAGAAAGTGATGAGTATATCCTGCAGGTACTGTAGAGTGTGGCACTAGGGGGAATTTTGTATTAACAGGTTGTTTAAATGGTCATCCACAGACCACCAAACAAAGTGGCAGAAGTTGTAATGCTTTAATCAATCTGCATTTACTTCAGCTACAAATAAAATAAAGAGAAGGGTATAACCTCACAAATGCTTCTTGATCTGATGTTATTTTTTGCAAGTTAGACAGCTGTGCATGCCCCGTCAGCTGGTGCTCAGGACTAGCTATCAAATCGTGAATCTGCGGACTTGCTCTTCAAATCCCAGCACTAATCGCAATGATAAAGAGCTACCTTTCGATTAATCCTGCCCTGGACTTTAGACGAAAGATACTGCAGTTTAATTACTGAGTGAAATCCACTTTGTCTGATCTGCCAGTCTGCACTGTAATGTCATAATATAATCACCACCGCCCCTGTCTGAAGCTCTAGGGCTGTGGAGTCCAAGGACCTGTTTGCTTGGAAGGAATAAAATGATATTCAAACAACCACCAGCTTCAGTGTTGTAATTATCAAAACCTTGTTTGCATCTGTCTGTCATTATTGCCATTGGTTTCTTAAGACACTAAGAGGCAGGGAGAGAGAGTGATGGAAAAAGACAGCAACCTGATGGGTACTGAGTAAGGTGTGGGAGGGCTTGCTTCAGAAAGTAATCTGTGTAAAATATTCTGGCTAATTAAATTGGGGCTCTTTCTAATACATTTCCCATTGACTTCAGTGACTCCTACAGGTTCAAGCAGAGCCAACCATCTGCTGTGTGTCTCCTTGCAATTAAAATCTAGTAACTGAATTAGATGAACACTCGTGGCTTCAGCTGATGTTTCTGGGGGGGGAGGGGGTTGTGTGTGCATGTGTGAATCCACTGCTTGTGATTGATAGCCCCAGAGCATGAAATCAGCTCTTTACCCACACAAGAGTTACAGCATGGTTAGTTTTGCCTCACTGCCTATTAACAAGACTCATCGCTGACTTAGAGGGACCATTTCTTTGGGCCAGGGGAGAGCTCATTGCTTGGTGAGGTGAACTGCTGATTGCTTCTTGCAAGAGGCTAAGTGCCCTCCAGTTCCAGGGTAATGAACGGGAATAGCAGGTACTCAATATATCTCAGGATTAGTTCCCCAATCTCTGTGGCCTCTTTACTGAGACTGCCAACAGGAGCACCAATCAGTGTCAGCTGGGACTTCTTTTTAATGTGCCATGGAAACCTGTACTCTGGGAAGTGTACTGCAACCCCACACTCATTTCACAGAGGTCACTGAACAGTCACCAGAGAGCAATGACTTTTGGTCACTACTGAGCATGGCTTAATTTGGACCAGTGACCAAGAGGTGAAAGGCTTCAAATATCCTAGTACGAATTTTATTTGGGTATTTTTCTATCCATTCCAAAGCAGCCTCTGAAAGTGTTAGGGATTGAAGCCTGCCTATCTTAGCCCTGGAAAATAGTTTACTCCAATAGAGCAATAGGGAGGTTCTCCTCCTTGATGGCATCTCTTGAACACTTGGGCTCTCTTCTCTCCTTCCTTTCCCTACCACATCTGTCCTTTCATCCCTTTTCTTTCCCTCCCCTCCCCTCCACTGATTCTCTTGCACCTCATCATCTTCCCATTCTCTTTTCTCCGCTCCAGTTCCCCCTCTGTGCCTTCACCCGTTCCTTCCTCCCTTGCTTTCTGACTCTTCTCCCTCCTTTTCCCATCCAGATCCTAATTAGGTTCCTCCTTCCCTAACATTATGTTCCCTTCATCCCACACCTTGCAATTTGCCCCCCTCACTCTCTGTTTTATGCCACCTAACCTTCTCTCTGGTTCCTCTACTGACTCTCTCCTGCCCATTCACTTCTCCTCATCACACCTACAATTTCCATCTCTGTCCCTCTGTTTTTACAGAGTGGGCACAGTGGATCCCTACCCACAGTTTGATCACCCTCCCAATGCTGATTCCACATCAGAGGATTGGCTTGCTCGGCACTTTTGACCAGCGAGGCCAACCACAAGGGGTGTAAGAGTCAGTCTTGAGAAGTGGACCCAGACGTGCTGGATTACATGCCATTGGCAGATTTCAGTGCAGTGACCTTCCCTTCTCTGCCCTTAAAACCAGAGCAGTATCTTTTGATTGAGACATGGGAGTGGGGAGAAATATCGGACAGCTCTGTGTGTGTGTGTGTGTGTGTGTGTGTGTTTGTGTGTGTGTGTCTTAAGCTGGCAATACATTTACTTTCTTCCTTTCCCTTTTGTAGCCTGTAGCTGACAGCAGTGCCAAGCATTGCCTGTCAACAAGGATGGCGTGTAGGGATGTTTTGCAATGGAAATCTCGCTTTTAACCTAACTGGGTTTGTCACTAGTGTTTAAACTTTGGAATGGTATTTAAACATTATAGTGTGCAAACTCTGCAGCATGCACCCAGAGGGACTTGCCTAGGAATCTCCCCTGACCAATCTTTGATCAGCAGCAAAGGCCCTAATGCTTTACATGAACGTTCCTTTTGCCCTCGGTTTAAAACAGAAATGTCAGAAATAAAATGTGCAGAGCCCCATTTAAATCCCAAGAGAGTATTTTTCAGCATGAAGGAGTTCATCTAGTGGTATGGCCTTCCTAGTACCATCCCGCTGCTGTCATGATCTTGCTTCTCAGGGGAAAAATATCTGATATCTCTGAGGCCTGAAGGGGGTGGATGGGCAGTTAATACAGAAAAGATCACATCACCAAAGCACCATGTAGAGTGTAATGGAGGCAGGAGAAGTCCATAGCAGCACCTTTTTTAACAAAATGAAATTTGTGCGGACAGATCTGAGTGAATTATGCTCCTTTGCAACGAGACAGTGGTCCCTGCGGGCTCAGCATGTGGCTCAGTAATAGCGTACACAGTGTGGGTGAGCCTGCCCTGCACTGCTCAATGCAAACCCTGTGGGTATATGAAGGAGCCCTCATTCTTCTTTGAGTGATTGTTCACGTCCATTACACATTAGGTGTGCGTGCGCCGCGTGCACGGACGTCGGAAACTTTTCCCCTCAGCGGCTCCCGTCGGGCCGGCAGGGTCCCCCCTTCTGCCAGAGCGGCGCCCCGCTCCAGCGTATATATTCCACTCAGTTCCTTCTTATCGTCCGTGGCGGCGTAGGAACAACTCTGTCTCTCGTCTGAGAGTGTCCCTTAGCATAGTAGTTAGTGTTATCTTTACAGTTATCAGTTCTTTAGTAACTAGTGTTAATCTTAGCAGTTATCAGACCTTCAGAAGTACTTAAGCTCCTTTGTGTTAGGTGTTTGGACAATCCCGACACCGGCCTTGGGTGGCGGGGCATGCTGCACGCCCAAGGCTTCAAGGCTTGTGCCACGTGCCACAAGCCTATGCCGTTAAGTGATCCACACGACTCGTGTCTCCGTTGCCTGGGGGAAGCACACCAAAAAGAGCGCTGCAAGATCTGTAAGGCCTTCACGCCCAGGACTAAGAAAGAGAGAGACTTTCGCCTTAAGCAGCTGCTCATGGAGACGGCATTACAGCCCTCCACTTCGGCGGCACCGTCAACCTCGGTATGGAGTGCCCCGGCATTGGTTCGTGATCCAGCACCGGCGGGGCACCCTAAGCCTACGGCACTGAAACAGCCGGAACACCCCCGGCACCGATCGTCTTCGCCGGCAAAATTGAAGGGCCAACCCAAGGCCCGAGAACGCTCCCCGCATAAGAGGGTAGCGCCCGCGAAGACCTCGAGTGTGCCTAAGGGCGGTGAGGCCCCAGCACAGACCCCGGTGACAGCGGCTCCGGCGCCGAAAGGCCCGTCGAGCCCCGGGATAGGCGCATCGAGTGAGGAGGAAGGGCTGGAGGAGCTTTTGGAACAGCCCTCCACCCTGGACACATTTGAGGCAGCAAAGGACCTCATTGAATTGTCCGCTGAGGGCCCCCTCCAAACTAAAGACAATCCGCCGAGACTGCCATCCAGAAGCAAGCCGGCAATGGTGCGCCCATCATGGTCACCATCTCGGCACCATTCACAGCGCCGGTCCCGGTCGAGCTCCGCCTTGGTGGACTCCCGGCTTCCCTCTGCGCAGAGAGCCGCACAGCCATTGGGCCCCAATAAGCGCCCGGCACCGACCCAGCAGCCCTACTCGAGTAGGCACCGGGATGAGTCAGTCACGCGATCCCCGAGACCAACCACCCACAGTCGTTCCCGGTCCCAAGGTCATCGGTATCGATCCAGGTCCAGGTCGGCAAGACGCTACTCCCGGTCCTGGTCACGGAGGCACTACTCTCTGACCCCGGACCTGCACCGTCCCACGGCACTGCCGTGGCCTTCCAGGTCACCATCTGTGGTTTCCGAGGCAGACTCGGGACGGTCCAGCAGATATGCCCACAGGGCACAGGCCAGTAGGGAACACGAAGCCGCTTGGCACGCACAATGGGGCCAGCCAGGACAATGGCCATTCTGGACCCCTTGGGCCTACCACCAGCACGGCCCCCCATCCAGGACCTCAAGATCTGGCTCCTCGGGACACCGGTCCCGTTCTCTGCAGTGGCGCCCACCCTCTCACAAGGAGGCCACGGTCTCCAGACTACCGGAGCGAGAAAGGGCGGACTCGGTACCGAGCCCGGCACCGTCTCAGACCCACATCATAGGGCAGACTCCAGAGGAGCACCCAGTCGGTGAGGAGTTGCAGGAAGAGGAAGACGCACAAAAGGCCCTAACCTCTTCCTCCTCTCCAGACGAAGCCGTGGTGGGCATGACAGTGTCCGGCCCTCACCCGATTGACCATCGGGCGCACCAGGAACTGCTACGCCAAGTAGCCCTCAATCTGGGGTTGCAGGCGGAGGAGACAGTAGAGCAGGAGGACCCCATGGTTGACATCCTAAGCTCGGAGGGTCCCTCCAGGATTGTGCTCCTGCTCATAAAAACGGTTCAGTCCAACTATAAAACAGTATGGCAAACACTGGCCTCCAGTGCACCAACTATGAAAGGCGTGGAGAGGAAATATTTCGCCCCCTCTAAAGGGTTCGACTTCCTCTTCTCTCACCCAACACCCTGTTCTCTGGTCGTCTCTGTGGTCAATGAACGAGAGCAACATGGCCAGCAAGCCCCGGCCCCCAAGGCCAAGGAGGCAAAACGATTGGACTTATTTGGGAGGAAGGTCTACTCGTCCAGGGGCCTCCAGTTGAGGATCGCTAACCAACAAGCGATTTTGAACAGACACAACTTCAATTCTTGGGCATCAGTATCCAAGTTTAAGGAATCCCTGCCCCAGGGTTGCGGCTATAGTGGACGAAGGGACGGCAGTAGCCAAAACCTCTCTGCAGGCCTCCCTTGACTCCGCGGACGCAGCTGCTAGGACAATCGCGTCAGGAGTAGTAATGAGGCGCTCGGCATGGCTACAGACTTCCGGCCTTCCCCCAGAGGTGCAAAACACCTTGCAAGACCTTCCGTTCGAGGGGTCAGGCTTGTTTTCGGACCAGACGGATGCCAGACTGCATAGCCTCAAAGACTCGCGAGCAACCCTCAAGTCGTTGGGAATGCACACCCCAGTGACACAGAGGAAACCCTTTAAGCCCCAACCACCGCAGAGGCAATACAATCCTCGTCCTAGACAGGAACCGTACCGCAGAAGGGGCAGGGATAACAGACGTAGACGTAACAACACGCCTAACCAGGGCCAAAACCACGGCCAAGGCAAGCTGCAGCTGGGAAATAAGCAAGGGTTTTGAAGCTGCGATCGAGGACAGTGTACCAAACTCTATACCGGATCCCCCTCTATGTTTCAGGAACCATTTTTACCGTGCTTGGTCCCGTATAACATCAGACCACTGGGTCCTGCACACGGTGGAGGCGGGCTACATCCTTCAGTTCTCCTCACCCCCTCCCTCCCACCCCCCATCCCCGTCCCTCTTTAGGGATCCGTCTCATGAGCAACTCCTCATGCAGGAGGTGCGGGCCCTCCTCAAAGTAGGAGCAGTGGAAGAGAACCCTTTCCCTCCAGACCTAAGGGGGAAAGGGTTCTACTCCAGATATTTCCTCATTCCCAAAGCAAAAGGGGGCCTCTGTCCCATTTTGGACCTACACAGACTAAACAAATTTTTGGTCAAGGCACGTTTTCGTGTGGTCTCCCTTGGCGCTATTATCCCATCTCTGGATCCGGGGGATTGGTACGCTGCCCTCGATATGAAAGATGCGTACTTTCACATCGCCATCCGCCCGCCCCACCGGCGGTTCCTGCGCTTCACCATCGACCAAAACCATTTTCAATTTATGGTCTTGCCCTAGCAACGGCCCCACGAGTGTTCACAAAATACATGTCCGTGGTGGCAGTCTTTCTTCGGAAAAGAAAGATGCGCGTATACCCGTACTTGGACGATTGGCTCCTCGCAGGCAGGTCGCAGGACGAGGTCTGCTTCCACGTGACACTGGCACTACAGGTGTTCTACAAGCTCGGTCTACTGGTCAATGTGCCCAAGTCCTCACTGATCCCCACGCAGAGACTGGATTTCATAGGGGCAGTCCTGGACTTGGTGGAGGCACGGGCAAGTCTTCCGGTGTCACGGTTCTTGGCCATTCAAAGGGTCGTAAGCTCCATCCAACAATTCCCCACGACCACGGCCAGATGCTGTATGCAACTCTTGGGGCACATGGCGGCTTGTACACATGTAGTCAGACATGCCCACCTAAGACTCAGGCCGTTACAGTTGTGGCTTGCCCAAACGTATCGCCCCAACAGAGACCCCTTAGACCTAGTAGTGACAATCCCAGCTCGGGTGGCGAACTCCCTCCGCTGGTGGCTCGATCAGCAGCAGGTTTGCGAAGGGGTCCCTTTCGCCACCCCGCAACCCACTCTGACGTTAGTAACAGATGCGTCGGATCTGGGCTGGAGGGCGCACCTTGGGGACCTACGGACCCAGGGCTTATGGACCAGGGAGGAAAAGTTGCTTCATATCAATTTGAAGGAGTTACGGGCAGTTTGCCTCGCCTGCCAGACCTTTCACGCTACCATAAAATGCCACAGCGTGTCAGTTCTGACAGACAACACTACCGCCATGTTCTACATAAACAAGCAGGGCGGGTCCCGATCCTCTCCCCTCTGTCACAAGGCACTCCTCCTATGGGACTTCTGTATAGCCCATTCAGTCCACCTACTTGCAGTATATCTCCCAGGGGTCCAAAACGGATTAGCAGACCGCCTCAGCCGGTCCTACCACATGCACGAATGGACGCTGAGAGAGGATGTCCTGCATTCAATCTTCCAGAGGTGGGGGTTTCCCCAGGTGGATCTCTTTGCCGCCAAGGACAACAGCCAATGCCCTCAGTTCTGTTCATTCCAGAACCTCAGCCCGGGCTCGTTGGCAGATATCTTCGCAATTCCGTGGGGCGGGAGCCTGAGGTATGCCTTCCCTCCATTCCCGCTCATCCACAGGGTCCTGCTCAAGACCCGCAGGGACACGGTGACAGTCATCCTCATCGCACCGGCGTGGCCACGCCAGCACTGGTACACGACCCTGTTGGAACTGTCCATGACCGCCCCGATCGCCCTCCCCCTCCATCGCGACCTCATCACACAGGACTGGGGTCGCCTACTCCACCCAAACCTACCGTCGCTACATCTCACGGCGTGGTATCTCTCTGGCTAAACGATACAGAGCACAGGTGCTCCCACCAGGTCCAGCAAATTCTTCTTGGTAGTAGGAAGCCCTCCACAAGAACGACCTACCTTGCCAAATGGAAGAGGTTCTCCCACTGGTGTGAGCCTCATCATATACAGCCTCTGCAGGCCTCAGTCCCATTGATTCTGGACTACTTGCTGCACCTCAAGCATCAGCGGCTCGCCCCTACCTCAATTAAAGTGCATCTAGCTGCCATATCGGCATTCCACCCTGGGGAGTTGGAAGTCTCAGTGTTCTCCAACCCCACAGTAGTCCGATTCCTCAAGGGGCTGGAGAGGGTGTTTCCCTACTCGCGCCCGCCGGTCCCTGCATGGAATCTTAACCTGGTCCTAACTAAACTCATGGGGCCGCCCTTTGAACCCCTAGCCTCTTGCTCCCTCATGCACCTCTCATGGAAGGTAGCATATCTTGTGGCCATCACATCGGCTAGGAGGGTATCAGAATTGAGAGCCCTCACTTCAGAACCTCCTTATACAGTTTTTTATAAGGATAAGATGCAACTGAGGCCGCACCCCAAATTCCTTCCTAAGGTGGTCACGCAATTTCATATGGGACAGGACGTTTGTTTACCGGTGTTCTTCCCTAAGCCCCATACAGACCCAAGCCACCGCAGCCTACATACCCTCGATGTCCGTAGAGCCTTGGCATTTTATCTAGAACGGACCAGGTCATTCCACAAGTCGACGCAACTGTTTATTGCCATTGTGGAGAGAATGAAAGTCCAGCCTATCTCGGCACAACGCTTGTCAGCATGGATTGTGCTTTGCATACACACATGCTATGAGCTCACCAACATAGCAGCCTCGGAGATCAGGGCTAACTCGACTAGGGCCCAAGCGTTCTCGGCGGCTTTCTTGGCTCAGGTTCCACTCCAGGAAATCTGTAAAGCGGCTACCTGGTCGTCGGTGCATACATTCACAGCCCACTACGCGATCCATCATCAGACCAGAGAGGACGCGGTGGTCGGCAGGGCTGTGCTTCAATCAATTGTTCCTTGACTCCTACCCTCCTCCAGTGGTAAGCTTGGGAGTCACCTAATGTGTAATGGACGTGAACAATCACTTGAAGAAGAAAAACGGTTACATACCTTCTGTAACTGTTGTTCTTCGAGATGTGTTGTTCACGTCCATTACACTTCCCACCCTCCTTCCCCTCTGTCGGAGCCACCGGCAAGAAGGAACCGAGGGAGGGTCGGGCCCACAGGGGAATATATACGCTGGAGCGGGGCGCCGCTCTGATGGGAGGGGGGACCCTGCTGGCTCGACGGGAGCCGCTGAGGGAAAAAGTTTCCGACGTCCGTGCACGCGGCGCACGCACACCTAATGTGTAATGGACGTGAACAACACATCTCAAAGAACAACAGTTACAGAAGGTAGGTAACCGTTTTTTATCCAGTATTCTAGAAGCCCTGAATTGCGGTCCAAGTGATCAGTACATTTATAAATGTTCACCCAGGGTAATTCTTATCTTTCACGTATTGTCTGATAAACACTTTGATGTCTGTAGCCTTGTGGCTTTTTGTACAGTTGTGGAGTTCGGCATAGGCCGAGTGATCTCCAGAGTAGCAGCGTAGTATTGGGACAGCTGTAGTTGCTCGCCAATAGGCTGAACTGAACTGCTTATCTCTCGAAACTCAGTTTCTGCCTCCCACTTCCTCCCCAGAAAGTTGTCATTGTTTCTATAGAGTTTGCAGCTGGTGTCTGCAGGTCTTAGGTGAACTGCGCCATCCTTTGGGATGACTGCTGTGGGATTTCCATAGAAGCCCTGCTGTGCCTGGTGCAACAGATTCTGTGGTATCTTCAGAACTAGCGGTTCCCACTCCAAGGGATCAAGGACATGCAAGGATGCTCTTTAGTCAGAGGAAATGGCACACACAGGGGACCAATGGACGGGGGGAGCAACAAATAAGGGAGTGATTTGAGGAGACATCAAATCCCATTCTTCCTCAGGCACCAGTGCAACCTGGACTGGCCCTCTTTGCATATTTACTTTTTGCCTGGAGTTGCCATCTCTATCATTCTCTCTATAGCTTAAAAGCGAGATCCTGTAACCATTTCTTTTGTGTACCCCATTGGCTTTAATTGGACTACATGTGAGTCAAGGCTACAGGATCAGGCCCTCAAGCAATGACAACAGCAGCAAGTGCTTCTGCCCAGCTCATCTTTGTTCTTTATTTCCCAGGTTAATGTACAACTGGGCAGACAGCTGTTTACAAATGTGGTGGTAGATAATCAGGATATTGTTTTTCCTGGATTAATAAGATTAGAGGTTAATTTAAGGGGACAGCACATTAAAAAAAGAAGTAAATGAAATGATTAACCCAAAGGTTTCTGTCAACCTCTTCTCATGCCCCAAAATGGAATTAGTGAAATTTGCTGGTAGAAATAAAGGGTGTGATTCTCCCCTCACTGACACTGGCACAAATCAGGAACAACTCCAGTGAAGTCAAGGGAGCTAGTAAAACTGGCGGAGAATCAAGTACCAAGGTTGTACTTCAGGGGCTCTCAACCCTGCCCCAGGATGTGTGAATAACTAGGACAGAGCATTTTTTAAAATCGAGGATTGTATCATTGATTTTATTATCTTAATATTAAGAGTCAGCCAAAATATTTTTGATTAAATGGGCTGTTTCCTCAAAACTAAAGTGGTTTGCAGAGATGTATTGGTTTTCACAGACTTTTTGATGAGAGGGTTTTGAGGTCTAGGGCTCTCTGGTCACTTCTGACGAGAGCAAGAGAGAGATCTTTGATCCAAACCCAGCAATTTTGGCTCAGTTCTTTTCCATGAAAGCTTTTGAAAAGTGTTGTTTTCAATTCAGTCAGATCAAAAATACATTCTGAATCTTGAATTGCTATCCTCCGGCCAGCTACAATTAATATTATCCCTCCCCATCAGCCCTGTGTCAATTTGCAGGCCCCTTGTTCTACACCTCATTCTGTTGTGAGTGTTTGTGCAGTGGGAAAAGGTCCTGGACTGAGAACCTTGGGGCCTTACATTCTCCATTTAGCCATAAAACAGAGAGAGCGGGAGCAACAACAATGCAAGTTTCCCCCGTACGCACCTGCTAATGAGCCCTAAGGTGACCAGCGGGGACTATCTCTAGTGAAAGAGAAGATTTGATTTCTCTCTGGCCCCTCTAGTGATACTGCCAACAATGTGTGTGGAGGAGAGGGGGGTAATTAGTGGCAATCGCGATGTAACTGGAATTGGGCCATCAACTCATGTCACACAAGACGCTAGACAACCCATCAAACACTTTTGGGTCACTGCTAACCTGGGCTGGATTCAAGCTAGCAAGCTACATTTAAAAGTTCCTGGGCCTGAATCTCCACTGCCTTGCCCCTTGTGTAGTAATTTTCCCCTAGTCAGAGTGGGTATAAAATGATCTTACCCAGGGCCAGCTCCAGTGTTTTTGCCGCCCCAAGCAGCGGGGTGGGAAAAAAAAGCCGCAATCGGCGGCACTTTGGTGGCAGCTCTACCGCTGCCGCTTTATTCTTTGGTGGCAAGTCCTTCCCTCCGATAGGGACTTAGGGCAGGTCTTCACTACAGGGGGGGGTCGATTTAAGATACGCAAATTCAGCTACGCGAATAGCGTAGCTGAATTCGACCTATCGGAGGTCGACTTACGGTGGCAAAATCGACCTCCGCGACTCCCCGTCGACGGCGCTTACTCCCACCTCCGCTGGTGGAGTAAGAGCGTCGATTCGGGGATCGATTGCCGCGTCCCGACGAGACGCGATAATTCGATCCCCGAGAGATCGATTTCTACCCGCCGATTCAGGCGGGTAGTGTAGACCTAGCTACCATCGACGGAGTAAGCGCTGTCGACGGGGAGCCGCAGAGGTTGATTTTGCCGCCGTCCTCACAGCGGGGTAAGTCTGCTCCGATAGGTCAAATTTGCTTATCTTAAATCGACCCACCCCCACCCCCCGTAGTGAAGACCTGCCCTAAGGGACTCGCCACCGAATTGCCGCCCAAGAGCTGGACATGCCGCCCCTTTCCGTTGGCCACCCCATGCACCTGCTTGCTGGGCTGGTGCCTGGAGCCGGCCTCGATCTTACCATCGGAAGTGAGGAGAGATGGTAGTGTTTTACTCTCATTTTTCACAGGAGTAAATAACTACACAGGGGCAAGGCAAGGGGGAATCAGGCTCTCCATACTCGTTGCAAATTGTTTGAGCTATCTAGTTCCCCCAGGGCCTACTCCTCTTCCGAATCTTGAAAGGTTTGCTCCTGGTTTATCAGCTGAAGGATCCCTTTCCTCTTCCCCACATAGTGCAGTGGAGAAACTAGGGGGACAGCTTATTTGGCTGTCACCGCATCTATTGAAATCATCCAAAAGTCTAAAGAGATCAAGATCCTTTGAATTGACTCTTTCTGTTACCAGTGTGGAGAGAAATCCCTTAGGCCTTTGGCTTTCTTGTCTTGTACAGTCTCCCTTTGTGAGTTCAGGTCCAAGGTCCCTGTTTTCATTTTTCCTGGGGATAGCAGATGCACTGTGTCTGACTTTGTAATCCCTGCAGAGAGATAGAACCAGCACTGGTGGTGTAAGGTGTACGAGGTGAGCAGATGAGTAGAGCCCTGGGTGGATACAAAATTTGTATCTGCATCCAATCCACGATCTGCAAACATGGTCTGCGGGTATCTGCAGATTTGCAGGGCTCTACAGATGAACACGGCATATCTCACCCCGCCTCGAAGTACCGCTTCCTTATCAAAAATCAAAGTATGGCCTCAGTGATAAAAGGTGACAATGATGGTGGCTTCCCCTCAGCAATTGATATTTGGCGTTTTTCTTTTAAACATATCGGGGCAGGGATGCAAAAGGAAGGAGGGACACAAATGTTGCTTTCTAGGGCCCTGCAGACTGAAAATGATTGTGTTTCTAATGCTATTGATTTTTTGCAGCAGCTGATATTTCAATCTGGGTGCAGCGTGTCTGTGAGTCTACGCACGCTGTCAAGAAGAAATATGATAGTGTCTTAAAAGATTAATAATATCGCTGGTCCTCAGGAGGCCTGTCTTAATTCACTGGCCTGTTCCTTGGCATGTACTGTAATTTATCTAGTCTGATTTGAATAGCAAATGGCAATCGGCTGCCATTAGGGAAATAGGCATCATTCTTATTGATCCAGCATGGGCTGAATTTTATTTAAGGAGAGCTGCAAAATGTTATTAACTTCAGGGTGAGAGGAGGATTTTTTCCAAATATTTTCAGGAGGGAGGGTGGTGAGAAATACTGCATCTCAAAAATAGTAACATGGGTTGTAGGAAGAGCAAGGGAGGGGATAATCACTCTCACTGCGCTTACTAGGACATGGGTTATTTTCAACCCAGCTATTTACAAGTTGTTACCTTTCTTCAGCCCTTTGCATGCTGAATGGCTTCGCTAGTGATGTACGGAGTTGTCTCTTGGTGAAGGTAAAGGGACAGGAATGGCACTTAACATTTTGGAGAAAGAAAATGTGACGCTTGTTCTTCCATTGACTCGGGTACAATTAGAGGTGACTATTCACTGTGATGCATGAGTAGTTGGTCTCCCATTCCCCATTAACCTTAATGGGAGCCATGCCGTTTAATCACCACACATCATGTGGTATATGTGCCCCTTGCTGACAGACTGCGTGCTGAGTATTTGTAACTGCAACCATACTAGATTTTGGTGGAGAGGCGGGAGTGGTTGGTCCAGGTGGAAGGGAGGTAATTTTATAACAAAATGTTATAGAATTGCTGGCTGGATTACATATTTATACTAATCCCTCAAGAGAAGTCACTGTAAAGTAGTGTAAGAGCATTATCACAGCTGCTCTAGTTCCAGTCTCTTTCAGAGACTGTGAGAAGACCTTGTGATGGGAAGTACTGCAGGGTATAATGCTGGAGCTATTGCTTTAAGGGAGTTCACAGCTAATTCAGTCCGAGAGTCTACCAGCAGGAGACACAATAACAAATGTTACAGGATTATTAAACACGTCCGTTTAATAAAATGAAATTAATAAAAATGCTGATTATCTGGAAAACTTTCTCACTTTGTCACTCACTATTACGCTGTGGAATTCTCCCCCAAAGACAAGATGAAAGCACTGTGACATGGCACATTTAAAATAAAATTAAACAAAACAGGAGAAAAATATTGTAAGGAATACCCCTGCTTGGGGGTGGGAGAAGGAGGAGATGATTTAATACAGTGGGGCTTTCCAACTTTAATCTTTATGATTCTTTGATACATCAGTCTCTCCCTATCAGAGGTCACGATAAAGAAGGGTCCAGGGGTACTACCTATTAAGGAGTGCACAGATACTCCAGTCCCAGCTCCCTCAGTCCCAGCAGGAGGCACTGTGGAGAATGGTGCAGGAGGGCTGGATATAGGGGAGTTCACAGCTATTCTAGGTGAGCTTTGTAGACACTGGTACATGAGGATCCCATCTATCCCACCCTCTACCTGAAGGAGTCACTGTAAGGAAAACAAGATGTCAGAATGTGCCATGGAAACAGCTCCTAGCTGGTGCATTTCTTTTTGATTGCACCTAAAGCTGCTGTAGGGAAAGACAATAAAGTGCTCTGGGAAATAGCCAAGTACAAAAGCAATAAAATAAATTGAAAACAACTTTGTTTTTCTGAGCGGCAGTAATTGCTATACATTGTGATGTTTGCATAAGAAATTAGTTAATGTGTAGGAGAATGACATGTGATACTTTTTATGTGCCTGACGAGTATATTCTCTGAGTGAATGACTTATTAAGGTTAATAAAGAAAAATTTCCTTGTGACTTGTAATGATCCAGTTGCTAGAATTTAACATCCCCTTATGCATAGTTGCCAATAGGGGGAAAAACAAACTGCACATATATTCTAATAGCCAACTGGCTATGCTTTTATTTATTATTTAACGGTGGTGTGAGAACAAACTGTGTGTTCTAAATTGTCGGTCTGTCTGTCTTTCTGCCTGCTTGGGCAGGAACGTTATGGCTTTCTTAATTCTCCTGTGTGATTTATCATCCCCAATTCATTGTTTTGCATAACTCTGCTCAAAATGAAGAAATGTCATTATTTTGCAGTGAAAAAGTTGTCATTTGCATAATGCCTGCCATTAATTATTGTGAGACTAATGCAGTTGTTGATATTTTTAGGGCACAGTGGTACAGCCTGCACCTTGTATAATGTCATTCTGAAAACATTGGTAGTTAATAGGTGCCACAACATTGCACAAAATGCAGAAAGGAGGAGGAGGAGAAGAAGAAGGGGACATAATAGAACAGGCTGTGATCTTTATTTAGCATTTTTTTCTGAAATACTTGGTGAGAGACGACTATAAAAGGAAGCAAAAGGAACAGGAAGCTGTGACACTCAGGAGCAAGAGGGAATGGAAAAGCAGAAATTTTTCTCTTCTGCATTTATTAATCAAGATGGAAAAAAAAAAAAAAAGCCTCAGATTGACCACCCCTAAATTATGGGGAAATTCAGCATGCTGCAGTGGCTAATTGTTCTACTCTCATCTCTGGCACAGACTCCCATTAATCAAGTTGTTTGCTCTCTTTATCTTAGTTTCCCCATTTACAAAATGGGGACCCTTTGTAAAGCACTTTGAGACCTACAGATGTAATGTGCTGTATAAATATCAGCTGCTGTTGTTATTATTTATTATCTGGCACCTGCCTCTCTAAAGGGGGAGAGAAAATTCCTGGATCCGTCCTCTCCCACAAAACTTTGTACAAACTTAGATATGGTTCTTGGTATGAACTTTGCATCTGGGTTCATCTGTGTTTATTAGTATGACCTAGGTTCCAGTCAGAGGTAGTTTGGAGAAAATAAAACAGTCCTGTCCAGTTGGATTTACGCATATTGGATGAAATTCATCCCTTGTGTACCTTCATTAACTCAAAAGGAATGGATTTGGCCCATTGATACTGGAAATGGACAGAGACGAGGACAAATTTCTGGTTAAGCGTTAATGGGTTAAGGCCTTGTCTGATATCGGCTGACCACTGGAATTTTCATTTTTCCCTGACTAGGTGAGAGCTGCTTCTGTATCTTTGAGCAGTGTAGGTGAAACAATGGTGCTATGTAAACAGCAATAGTTTCCTGAAATAAGTTGATGGGCTCAGAGTCGTTGGATGAGACTTTCTTACTTTTATAATTTGCATGCTCAGAGTTCTGCTCATGTAGTTTTCATGTAATAATTCCATGGTATGCTCACAGCTTGAATACTGCATGCAGTTCAGGTTGCCCCATCTCTAAAAAGTTATATTAGAATTGGAAAAGGTACAGAGAAGGGCAACACAAATGATTAAGGGTATGGAACAGCTTCCATACAAGGCGAGATTAGAAAGACTGGTATTGTTCATCTTAGAAAAGAGATGACTGAGGTAGGAATATGATAGAGGTCTATACAAGCATGAATGGTGTGGAAAAAGGGAATAGTGTTATTTACCCCTTCACATAACACAGTAAATAGGGATCACCTAATGAAATGAATAGGCAGCAAGTTTAAAACAAACATATACAAGTACTTCTTCACACAACGTATAGTTAACCTGTGGAATTTGTCGCCATGGGATATTGTGAAGGCCAAAAGTATAACTGGGTTAAAAAAAGAATTAGATAAATTCATGGAGAATAGGTCCATCAATGGCTATTAACCAAGATGGTCAGGGATGCAACCCCATGCTCCAGGTGTCCCTAAACCTCCATCTTCCAGAAGCTGGGACTGGATGACAGAGGATGGATAACTTGATGATTGCCTTGTTCTGTTCATTCCCTGTGAAGCATCTGGCACTGACCATTGTAGAAAGACAGAATACTGGGCTAGATGGGCCATTGTTCTGAACCAGTCTTATGGCTATGGTAGCTAATTCTCTGCTTTATTTGTTTTAAATAGTCAGCAAGGGAATGACAATGGGAACTCTTCAGGTTATATTTGCGGTAGAATGCTAGCTGGGAAACATGGGTTTTGAATGCCACCAAATAGAGATCCAAGAGCAAGCTGTCCAGTTCATTCATGATGCAGAGTGGAAGCACACTTTTCCTAATGTGCTTTGAGGATTCTGCTTGCGTTGCTGGTCACAGTCGCGAGTGGGGAGCACAGCTTTACAAAGCTCAGGCTAGTGAAAACTTATCTTCAGTCGACGATGTTTGACGAGAGACTGACATCGCTTGATATTTTATCACTTGAAAGTGTCATTGGTCAGTCTTTGAATCTCTCGGACGCTGTGCGGGCAAAGGTGAGAAAAGTGAGCTTTTGAACTAAAGGACTAAGGTTAACATTCTAAGGCTGTCACCTATTGTAACACTATTTAATACTGGTCCACCTAGTGTTGGTGCACAGTTCAGTCTCTTGATGTTAGTACATTTCTGTTATTCTTAAAATTAAAAAATTTCTATAAGCTCAGAGGAAATGAATTTTTTTATTTGCTTATATGGCATGAATAAATACAGATTTACAGATCCTAGCATGCAAATTTATCGTTTTATATGAGTGGGATAAATCATGCATGCAAATCGTGCATCAAAGTCGTGAAATGGGCTACAAATGCAATAAAAAATTAGGTATTCAAAAGTTTAACAAATGGGGGGAAGGGCGCCAAATATGCTTGTTGCCTGGGGTGCAATTTGGTCTAGAGCAGCCCTGGCTCTGATGCCAGTTAGGTGGGGGGGGCGCATTTGCCCCTTCCCCAAGGTTTTTGCACTTGCTCAAAGTTCCATTGACAGTGGAGCTGCAGGGGCCATGGTCCATCCACTTATAAGCAGTGGTCTCATACTAAATCAGTACAGCTACTTCTGGAGCAGTCCAGTGTTGCTTTGGCTGCATGGTCACAACACCACTCAGTTTTGACTCTGTAGAGATGGAGGGGAAGGCAGGCCAAAGTTCAGTGAGTGGCATTGTGATCAGGCATACGGGACCATAACACCACTCAAATTTGTCCTGGCCGTCCCTCTGTCCAGATAGGAATTTTCCTCCTTCCTTCCCTGTTCCCCCCCCCCGAAATGGCAACACTGCTTATGCTGATAAGCATCAGAGAAAAGCAAGTGAAGAAAGAAAAAATGTCTTCTTCGGTGCAGGGTTTAGATAGTGTTCAGTAAATAAAGCATGGGGCCACACATTGAACAAAGAGGATAAAAAAAATTTGAATCTGTCTCATTCACTGGAGTGCCATCCATTCTGCAGAAACCCTAATGTACGATCATGGAATTGAAGACTGTACTGTAATGTGGACAGTTTCACAGGAAGACTAGATTTTGTCATTTCAACTGTTCAATGCTTCACTTTGCAACCTTAATGTTAGTTATTTATTTTAGATGGGATCTGCATATTTAACTATTCACTGTGGGCTAAATCCTGCTCCCATTGAAGTCAGTCAGAGTTTGGCCATCAACCAGGATTTGGCTCTGAGTGCCTGATTCTGATAGGCGCTGAGCACTCTTGGCTCTCAC
This sequence comes from Malaclemys terrapin pileata, assembly GCF_027887155.1. Taxonomy (NCBI): domain Eukaryota; kingdom Metazoa; phylum Chordata; order Testudines; family Emydidae; genus Malaclemys; species Malaclemys terrapin. The sequence goes on from NC_071505.1 coordinate 152,480,779, forward strand.
TGAAGACAGTGAGTGTCGTGTGTGCTCAGCACGTCTTATAATCAGGTGCTATATCATTGACAACATAAAATACATGACTGACACATTGATTAAATTCTTCTAGAATTCTGCCTGTTTAGAAAAGCTGCTATACATAGACCCCAAACCTTATGATTGTTCACACACTTCTCTCACCAGGCATATTTCACTGTAACTCCCACACTCTTTGGTTTTAGGGGAGGCTTGGTGGAGAGGGTATACTAGTGTTGCTGTATTTGTGCATGGAAAGATTAGTGTCTTGATAATCAACATCCAGTGTGTCAGCAGAGCAGTAGCAAATCTACAGTAGCAACCATTAAAGCTGGAGTCTCTCTCTGAAATAGGATAGTGAACTGTATATTAGCTGTGTTGTGACTGCTCACCTATGGCTGGTTATCAGCCTGGCCTATCTTTATATCCAGAGATTTTCAGGAGGGCCTTCCCATTTCTGAACCATTTCTGCTTCTGCCTTTCAGCACTAAAGGCTAAATTGTTGTGAATGGTACTGTGTGGGTGCAAAAGGAGGAGTAAAGTGTACGTGAGCCAGTGCATCCATGAAGAAGTCAGCCATAATCTTATTGGCTGTAATGGAGAGCATGGGAGAAGGGATATGCTTCTACTCATCCTCCGCACTGGCAGAGTTGCTCTGGGAGAAGAGTTGGCTATACCTTTTCCTGACATATTAAGTCCTGTTGCCCAGTGAACTCTTCCTGGGCATACTATCTCCAGGCACAATTGCTCAGGCAGTCAGCCTCCTTTTTCTCCCCAATATGTCTCAAGCCCCCTAGGAGAGAGACACTGTTGAGCCCCCATACCTTAGTAGTCATTTTGAAATAGAGCATCCCTGGACTGCAGACCACTTTTTCCTTGCAAGAGCCATCAGAATGAACACTTAATACCACTGGAAGTTTTGTCCTTTTTACATGCCCATTAACTTTCTTGAATAGAGGTAAGACTCAGGTAAGAGACAATTTAGTATAAGATCTTACCAGGTAACATGCCACTGCAACAGTCAGTCACTCATTCATACTAATACACTGGTGGGATTAGAAGTTGTCAGATTGCACTCAAGACATAGCTTTGCTTTTGTTCTATGTACAAAACACAGAGACGTTGTTGTCTGTTTACTTATCAAGAGTGCTGCCTCCCAAAGTCGTGGGGATGCTTCTACCCCAGAGGACCTACAGAACTCAAAGCCCACCCAGTGACATGCTGTAAACGTTTTTTTTTTTTTTTTAACAAATAATTTTCAGTGTACATCAGAGTCTGAATAACATAGGAAGGACACTGAATAAGTTTTAATAATAAAGTTTACCAATAACCAAAATGCCTTGCATGCCTATGGCTTTGTGGAAATAATTAATAATAGATTTAATTTACCATTTAATTAATAAATGACAGGGAATATAACCTTGTTTGGGTTCACTGAGGTTTGGATAATTGAGGCTTTACCGTATTTTAAAATGTGAAAAATCAATCATTATTCTATATGCTTGAGATGATACTGGTTTTTTTTTAAAAAAAAAGAAAACTCCATCTGGCCCATATAACAGGATCAGAGCCCAGTGAAGTCATTGCCACAAAATGAATGACTATTTCAGAATGCATTGAACAGGAAAATATTTGTTCTGTGCAGAAAAGGTATCTCCCTTTTTAACAGGTGTCTTGTATCTCTGACTTGTAATACTATAGCCTAATGTGGGCCTTGAGACTCTACCTCTGTCCAAACATCAGTGTGAGTGGTGGATGATCTTCTTACTGCACAAAGGAGGACCGACATGGAACTGCATCAAGGGCCTGACTCTGATCTTAGGTCTCACAATGTATGTTTGAGGTCCAGTGTCAGGTTTACAATGGTGTAACTGAGATCAGAATCAGACTCTGTCATGAATGGCCAATAGGACTAGAGCTGGGTGAAATTTTCTGGCTAAAACTCTTTTTGGTGAAAAATGCAGATTTGCCAAAACTTTAATTGTTTAGAACATTTGTATTAATTTAGCTGCATTGTTCATTTTGAGGAAGAAGGGGGGAAATTGTTTCAACATTTTCAAAATGAAACATGTCAAGTTCTTCTCAATAAAGAAACTGTAAAGTAGAGATAGGAACTTCTTTGATTTAGGTCACTCTCTCAATGTATCTTTTAATCTGTTATTCTGGAGTTTTTGCTTTAGTGACTATGTCTAGAAGGTATTTACCTTGTAGCATATAGAAATTCCAAGAAGATAAATTCAATTCCATTCTGAGCTATTCAGAATTTAGTAGTGCTATGCCCTGGAAAAAGTCTCCCGTGATTGATAGTCCTTTGGCATCCCATCTTTTAAAGTTAGCATCTTTCTCTACTGGAAGAAAACCTGGTAGCCTGCATATCAGGAGAGTTAAGAAGGATTTTGGTTCTGAACCAAGGTAGCTGTTAGTGTCTATTCCCATATTTCCAGAAGGATTCATAGGATTTGATGTTGTCTGTTCTTCTCAGGGAGCAAAATAGCTTTGCCATAAACAAAAAGGAGAGCAGAATGCTTCTTCAATGGCTTTGCTATGTTGAGGTTGCTTTGAGTTTCTATTCAATATAGCCAGTTCCAAACATATCAAATGACAGCTGACCAGTTTTGGAATTTCCACTTGGGAAGGTCATTGCCTCCTTTTCCTTTCTGTCTCCGGAGCCTCAGCAAGCTGATTCTTGGTCTCTTTTCATCCTATATACAATTTCTGAATATTCTATGGAGTTCTTTTTTTATATACCAAAAGTGGAAGTACAGCACTTAAGGAAGGACATTCACTTTTATCAAGCTGACTCAGTCAGTTGTAAATAGTGGTACATGGTATCACCTTAGAAGTTTGACTTTAGGTATGTAAAAGGGGTTGCAGATTTAGTATTAATGATCTAATTATACTGGGTGAAATCTATACCCCCAGGTCTTTGAATCTCTCAAGTGGTCATTGGCCTAGAAAGTTAAATAATCTCTTGTTGGATGGGTGCCTAAGATCATTGCCTCTGATTAGTCATATTTACATAAAAAACAGATATTGAGCTGTAGACGTCTTAGACTTCTTTGAAGCATTTAATGAAGACTCACATTTCACTGAGATAAAGCAAGATGAAAAGAGCAATCTTATATTATTTATTATGGATTATGATGTCCCAAATCTCTGGAGAATCTGCAGTAGCTATTACAGCAATTCAGTGGACAAAGCAAACAGAGGAGTTGACAAAAGACATCCATGCCTTGGCTCTTTAGAGCCCCCTGAAGTCAATGGGAGTCTTTCTATTGATTTCAATGGGCTTTGGCTTAGGCCCTAAGGCTCCGATCAGGAATCTATCAAATAAAGCAATACAGATTAAAATATTAGATAAGTTCATGGAGGATAGGTCAGTCAATGGCTATTAGCCAGAATGATCAGAGACGCAACCCCATGCTCTGGGAGTCCCTGAACCTCTGACTGCCAGAAGCTGAGACTAGGCGACAGGGGATGGATCACTCAGTAATTGCTCTGTTCTGTTCATTTCTCTCTGAAGCATATGACACTGGCTACTGTCAGAAGACAGGATACCGGGCTAGATGGACCATTGGTATGACCCAGTATGGCCGTTCTTAACAGTTAGATGGAGATTATAAATTGATGTCTGAAATTAAAATTCCCTATTGCTTCAAAAAGATAGTCCCCAAGAACCCTACCTTCTCCACACTTAATGCTAGGAAAAAGGTACTTGTTTTGGTTTGTTTATTGTGATGAATGATGTTTAATGTTTACTGAATATTATGGTTTATATCTCTCCTTGAAATAAAGCCAGATTGGACAGTTTGAATTAGTAATAGTAGGACTAGAGATAGCTGGTTTGCTAAGATTGTTAGTCATATTTTATTTTCTGGGCTAATAAAAGATATTGGCCGAAATGATCTACCACCTTCAGGATTTTTATGTGGTTATACTGGCTTCCAAACAGGAAGAGGGCTATTTTCCCAGTTCAAGGGAGTGACAGAACATTTGAGTTATACAAAGCACTAGAAGCTCCTGGAAAGACTGAGAGAACTCACTGTTAAAGCCCTGGAGATTTGCCATTTGGAAGGTCCCATATACCATTTTGAACTTCATCTGTCAATATCTCTGCTTCAGATATTACATTTTGTTCTTAAATAATCCACAGGATTTGGGTTTCTTCAAAAAATTATGCCTTTGTGCTATACAAGGGGTTCCTGAGGGTGTTCAAAGTGGGGAGGCAGGTTGGTACAACTTAATAGATGTTTCTGTTGTTGCTTTCTTATAAAGTTTTTCTTCTGTTGCAATTGGAGGTATAATGGTTGGGGCATTGGTGGAATGGCATGTTTTTGAAAGCATACGGCTGGCTCTTTTTCCAAATTCAAAAAAACGTTGTTGGGCATATGAGAGAGCTGCTATTGCCTAGAGATGTGATAATGTTGCCAAGTTGCACATGCATATCTACAGCTTAAGCTTTGTTTTTTGGGAAGCGCCAATGATTAGTTGTTGATGAGATTTGAGCTTCTTTTCTAAGATGATCCGAAATGCCTCCTTTGGTTTGCAACAAGTATGTGTCACGGTCATTCCTCTAATGGATGCTTTAAATGTCTCCCACAAAACCTGTGAAAAGAATAGCCTTTTTGTCCTTTATTCCAAAACACCGTTGTTTGTTCATTGATAACTTAGATAAATGCTTTCATTTTTAGCATATAAGAGGGGAATCTCCATCTGGGTATCTGGTTGTGGTGTTGGGCACTGTGCATTTAAGAGCTGAGCTTCCCGGACAGAGACCCTAGGAGGAGTGCAGTGAGGGTCTCATTATGCCCAGTCAGTTGGAACCAAACACAAACTAAATCAGAGTTCTGGCAAACGCCTTGAGCACTGAGTAATCACTGAATACCATACTGGTCTTTGACATCCTGTGCTTCTAGCAATGTGTATGCTGGTGCATGATCTGAGATAAATATCACACTTATCTTAGAAGCTATATCTTTTGGGGCTGTTTCAGCCTTACTGAAATAATAGCTCCTCTAGATCAGTAGGCATGGAAGTTGGAAAGAAAATCTTTACCACTTGAGTTTAACAGCCTGATCTACACATAGCTTTTATACCAATATAACTATTTTGGATAGGGGTGTGATATTTTTGCCAAAATATTTATGCCAGCACACCCCCTACTGTGGACACAATTATATTGGTATAAAAGTGTGTTATACCCATCTAGTGTATTCCTTTTCCATTACAAGAGTAAGCTATGTCTGTACAAAGTGGTCCAACTTTTGTGTTTAGTTGAGGATAATACTGAACGTTTTAGAGTTCAGTTCAATTGGAAATAGAGGGGCACTTTGTCTAATTTGGATTCTACCAGAGCATTAAAATCTTCTCCAAGTAATAATTTATTATTTGTGTTAGTGTAATTCCCAGTGGCTGAAATGGTCCAGAGCCACCGTCAAGCGGTGTGTGGGTAAGCTGGTAGCTAGGGGGTCGATTGGTATTAGACACAGTCTGGGGCAAGGTCAGAATTCTCACAAGGATCGGTAGCTGGGAGATCCAATCCAAGGGGACCGGGTTGGCAGGAGAGGGAGGCAAGGTCAGGCGAGGTGGCAAGGCAGGGTCAGGTGAGGCAGCAGGCAGGATCAGACAAGGCAACAGGGCAGTATGGCAGGGTTAGACAAAACAGCAGGGTGTCAAGGCGGTCTAAAAGGCAGCAACCAGCAAGCAATGGCCTGTTGCTCAGACAGCTTCCTCTTCCTGTTCATTATATAGTCCAGATATCCAATGGGAATGCTGTCTGTCCAGCCAATCAGGGACTTATGGTGCGGCTGCTGTGGAGCTCTAGATCTTTAGCCTGAAGGCCACTGGTTAGAGGCAGTGGTTCAGAATTATTGCCATAGCATGGAGGCTAGGGTTGCCATCTGGGGACCCAGCAGGCCTGGCTTCAATACTGGGGGCCTGAGGGTAAGACTGGATTAACTGGTTTGTAAATCTGAGAGAAAAATTATCATGAGGTACTTACATGGACCAGACATTGATATATTTCCAGACAATGTGCCAAGAAGCAAGAGGTATTTGTTTATATATTAACATTATATAGCTACTCCCTTTCAAGCAATGTAGGATGCATTACATGCATGTCCCACCCAATATTTTCTCAATGTACTGTATACAGAGGAATTTCGATGCGTTTCCTGAATTTGAGCAATATTCTCCTTCGTTTCATAAAAAAGGATAGAACTTTCTTACATTTTAGCAGGTAGTAGATACTCATAATGTTCTCTGTACAGAATTTAAAAAAAGCAGGATAAATGAGGTGGGAGGTTGCACTAGTCTCCTTTATGTATAAATGTTGCTTTGTAGGACACTCTCCAAAGGTAGACTATTGGGTAATCAATAGGGTTACCAACTGTCTAATCACACAAACTCAAACACTCTTGTCCCACCCCCTGCCCCGCCTCTGCCCTGAGGCCCCACTCCTACCCCACCCCTTCCTGAGGCCCCGCCCTGCTCACTCCATCTCCTCTCCCACCCTGTTAGCCAAATGGGCTCGTTTCCCCCTGGAGCTGCCCAATTACCCCAAAGAGGCACAGGAGTCTAGAAGACGGCTTCAAGTTCTTTATTGATCAGTCAGCTGAGCGAGTATCCCCCTCAACTATTGCCAGAGGGAGGAACGCAACTTACAAGCGCAGAGCAAGCTTTTTTATACACAGTAACAAACAACTTAGCGTGCATACATTCTGCTAACCTATGGAATTTTTAAATTCCTTTCTAGGGGTAAACAGGATACATCTGTTGGACTTCCTTGATTGATTGTTTTGTATACATATAGGTGGAAGGCAGCTTCGTGCATGTGAGGAGCGGCTGGGAAAATAGGCAAATAGTTGACCTTTGTTCTAACAAGGTTCTCCCCCCTTAAAAAGCATTTTGAGCGCTCTATGGCCCCCAATTCCTCAGCTTTCACCGGCTGGTACAGTGCCATCATTTGTTAGTATACAATTTGATTAGTCATTCGTCGGATCAATGCAACTATACAGGGAGCAAAGCAAGCTAGGATTAATAGGGTTATAATAAAGAGTACAAAGAGGGGGAAGCCTTTTCGAAGCCATCCTAGTTGCGGTAACCAGGAAGTAAACCAGTCCATATTCCACCCTCCCCAGGTCTGAACTGGGACATGGGCTAATTTCCTCATTTCCTTCGTTAATTGTTTTACCGCTTTTCCATTATCGTCGATTTGTAAACAGCAATTAGACTCATTTAATTTTGCACAGACTCCTCCTTCCTCCACCAGTAAATAATCGAGGACTATATGTTGCTGATAGATTGCATTCCTCATCTGGGTTGATTGATCGGCCAAAAGGTCAAGAGCCGCGGCAGTTTGGTTGGTTAAGATTTCCAAAACAGCCTGTAACCTAATTATTCGATTTAGGTTATAAATAGGTTCTCTGGCCCCGGATATTAATTCATTAGGATTCCAAGTGGCCAGTCCATAGTGTTGGATAATTCTCTCAGGGGGCCACTCCTAAGCTCCCCACGTTTGGGAGCTTCCAGCGGCCAAGGTGGAGTCCATGAACCGCCTTTCTCTGATCAAATCGTCATATACTTTAACTCCCAGCTTATTTCCCTGTATTTGGGGTAATAGAAAGAACAAGGGTCTGATATAGCCGATGTAACATACCCCTGACCAATTTGGAGGCAATCTGCGGTAGGCATAGGATCCACAGATCCAGTAATGGCCTTTTAGGGCCCAGGTTCCATTAGCAAAGGGACCATCCCAGGTCTCAGAGTCCTCCGGTTGTTCAAAATATAAATAATTACCTGGCCCTAAAGGTCCCCCCCACAAGTCCATCACTTGAGTAGCAATAATTACATTTCCACGCCCCAGCTCCCGTCTTCCAGACACAATCACAGCCCCATTTTGGCTGATTGGTGTTAGACCAGAACTGTTTAAAACCTTCGACCCGGGTCCCATTATGATGCTGCCATGCCCACTGATGCCACCGCACTACGTGGTCCTTGCTAGTGGTATTGTCTTGCTGGCAACTCGAAAATAGGGCATCGAAGAACCTATCCTGTCCTACCACCTTGCAACCTTCGCCCGAAGGGTGGTGGTGTTTGGAGCATTTCACCCAACTATTTTTGGTAAGCCTTACATGGGTCTGGTTCCATCGCCCCTGATATTTAGAACAGTTATACGGACGACAATAGGGATCCCAGCAATCAAACCCTGGGGATAGAGTCCAATCACACTTGCTTTCTCCCACGTACACTCCCTTCTGCCTTGTCCGATTAAGGCAAAGAGTACCCATTCCAGAAGAATAAAGTCACCAGGGACTGCTATCCTCAGTCCAAACTCCCGTTCCCTCATGGACTATACTTAAATTACTGAGCCACCATTTGGGCTGTACCGGCTGGGCTACCCAAAGCCATTCATTTAATTCTCCTGGGCCTCCACACACCCAACAGTTACTGAGATTAAAGGAGTTTGCTATTGTCTCCCCCAGCTGTAAAAACCTATTTTCCCAACCATAATAGTGGTGGAAGTATATAAACAGAAATATCAACAATAATTTCATTATCTTTTCTGAAACAGTTCCTTTAGCCCGTCCAGCTGCTGATACTCCCAGATGGAGTCTTCACCTGTGCCACGCCGGGCGTCCAAAGCTGGGGCGGACAGAGGGCTGATGTCCTCTTCCGCTGACTCAGTTTCCAGGTTAGAGTTCAGAAACCGTTTTACCCACATATGGTGTGTCCATTTGTCACTCCCAAGAACTTTAACTGTAGCTTGGCTGATGAGCGAGACAGTGTGTGGGCCGTCCCACCGTGGTGTAAGGGGGTCATGCTTCCACTTCTTGACAAGGACCTGATCACCGATCTGGAACGGGTGCACGGGCTGATCCAAGGGAAGGGCCTGAAAAGGCACCGCGTATCGATGCAGCTGTAACAAAACAGATTGCAGCCCAGAGACCTGTTTCCATAAGGAGTCCTTCCCCATTTCCCAGTTTACATCCTCTCAGAACCCTGGGATAAGGATTCGGGGAGGGAACCCGAAGACTAGTTCAAATGGTGAGAGCTTAAGACCCTTACGCGGGGCCCTTTGAATGCGGGTAAGGGCGAGCGGCAGCGCATCAAGCCACTTTAAACTAGACTATGTGCATAGTTTAGTGAGGGTATCCTTGAGAGTTCTATTCATTCTTTCCACCTGACCCGAGCTCTGCGGTCTCCAGGGTGTATGCAACTTCCATTGTATACCGAGTGCCTTGGACCACTCGTGAGGTAAAGTGGCTTCCCTGATCAGACTCAATCATTTCGGGGAGGTGGAATCGGGGAAGTATTTCATGCAACAGGGCCTTAGTAACAGCCCGGGCCTGACAATGCCGGGTGGGGTAACACTCTACCCATCCAGTAAGCTAATCCACAAATATGAGTAGGTATTTATAGCCCTTGCAAGGGGGGATTTCTGCAAAGTCAACTTACCTCCTCTGGAAAGGTTACGTGGCCCATGGCCGGCCTCCCATTGGGGTGGGAGGGCCACACCCCTTTTGGTTGGTTCGTTGACAAACAGGGCAATTGCTAACAATTCTCTGGGCTTCCATGTGCATGCCCAGCCCCTTAAGGGATCGGGTGGCCAAATTGACCATTGCCCCCGACCCCATATGTCCCTCTTTATGTATGTGCCGAAGAATTTCCTGAAGCACAGGTCGGGACAAAAATCTCCCCCCCCCCACCCCCCCAGTAATTTCCACCATCCAGAGGGAACCTGCCGGGCCCCCGCAGCCTGCGCGTGGCGTACTTCCTCAGCTGTGTATTGGGGGGGGGGGGTTTAGCTTCTGTATCGTGCAGCCTCCTTTGCGGCCTGATCAGCCAATTGATTATATCTACGCTGTTTGGCCTCCGGGCCCTTCCATGGGCATGCACATGTATTACGGCAACCCGGAGGGGAAGCATCAGGGCCTCAAGAAGTATTTTGATGAGGCTCCCATGTGCAATTCTCTGGCCTGAAGCTGTAATAAATCCCCTTTCTCTCCACAGGGTCCCGTGAGCATGTACCACCACGTAGGCATAGCGACTATCAGTATACAGGTTAATAGTTTTCCCAGTCCCCAACCGGGGAGCCTCAATAAAAGCCACTAGCTCTGCCGCTTGGGCGGACAAATTAGGGCTAAGTTTAAACTTGTGTACTCCTTTGTCCTTAATTACTACTGCTGCTCCGGTATACCGCTTGCCATCTATCACATAGCTGGACCCGTCAACGTACCCTTCAATTTCAGGGTCGGGCCAAGGCAAGTCCGAGAGGTCAGGGCGGGGTTTGGTTTCCTGTTGCAAGACTTCAATACAGTCATGAGTGGGGCTGGTCTCCTGAGAAACCTGAGGGTTGGGCAATAGGGTAGCTGGGTTGAGGGAGCTAACTGTCCTAAAGGTTAAGTTAGGGGTTAGCAAGAGCCCTACCCCATATCTGGTATGTCGACTGGGATTTAGATGCTTTTCCCCAGCACCTGTCCCCAGTATTTGAGGCACCCCGTGGGGGACCACAATCTCAGTGTCCCCCCCAGGGTCAACTTTTCAGCCTCCTGAACAAGGAGAGCGGTGGCTGCAACAGCCCGTAAACAGGCAGGCCACCCCGTGGCGACCTGGTCCAGCACCTTTGAGAAGTATCCAGTGGGTCACCAGGTTGGTCCCGACCTTTGGCACAGAACTCCAGCAGCCACCCCTCCCCTCTCGTGAACGTATAGGGTGAATGGTCTCCGGGGGTCTGGGAGGGCTAGAGCAGGAGGCTGGACCAAGGCTTCTTTTAGCTCTCGAAATGCTTTTTCCATTTCTCTTGTCCACGTCCAATGGAGCAGACCTTCTTTAGTTACGGATTCATATAATGGCTTGGCTCTTCCCCCGTCAGGGATCCAGAGCCGACAAAAGCCAGTCAATCCCAGAAAAGCCCTTAATTCTCGGGTGTTCCGGGGTTGGGGGCTATCAAGTATAACCTGGATTCTTTCTTTACCCAGACTACAACTTCCTTGGCACAAATGATACCCAAGAAAAGTGACCTGCTGCTTAACCAGTTGAGCTTTTTCCTTTGAGACCTTATACCCCTGTGCCCCAAGGTAATTAAGGAGCTCTATAGTTTGCTCTTCACAGGCTGTCTCTGTTTCAGTACTTAAGAGCAAATCATTGCAATACTGGACTATGTTACATGAAGGGTGTTTAGCCAGGAATGGGGCAAGGTCCCTTCTTAATTGGCTGCCAAAAATCTCGAGTGCACAGGTAAGTCCTTGTGGGACAACGGTCCAAAGGTATTGAGCTTTGTAGTGGGTATCTGTGTCCTCCCACTCAAAGGCAAACAGTCTCTGAGACTCCAGATCAAGGGGGATGGAAAAGAAGGCATCTTTTAAATCTATGACAGAGAACCAACTGTGATTTTTGGGAACTTGGACCAGAATAGTATGGGGATTCGGGACAACTGGATAGGGGGCTTCTATTAACTTGTTTATTTGTCTTAGGTCCTGGACCAACCGATACTGCCCATTAGGCTTAGGCACCCCCATTATCGGAGTATTGTATGGGGACGTGCCTTCCCTGAGCCACCCACTCTGCAGCAACTTTTGAATCAGAGGTTTTAACCCGATTCTAGTGGTCAGCTTAAGAGGGTATTATCGAATTCGGACTGGGCTGCTTCCTTCCTTAAGGGAAATATGCACTGGTGAAGCATTCCGGGCCCGAGCAACACCTCCCTCCTCCGCCCAAACCTCAGGTTAACCCCTGACTCCCTTCATTCCTCCCCTGGCACTCCGGGGAGTGATTTCTAGCGCTTATCAGGGCCATCTGGTAGTTGGAGGATTGCTGCTTAGGAAGTCTAACTTCCATAGTCCCTTTGTCGAACGAGATTTCCGCCGGCAGTTTAGTAAGGATATCTCGTCCGAGCAGCGCGATGGGGCAAGAGGGGCTGCAAACAAACTGGTGGGAAATTTGACGGTCCCCTATTTTCACTAGGAGAGGCAAAGTTTTTTCCAAAGCTGTAGTTTGTCCCTCTATCCCCTGGACCATGGCACGTCCCCGAGCTCTACCTCGGGGAGCCTTATTAAGGGGGAGCAAGCTAAGGGTGGCCCCAGTATCAATAAGGGCTTCAGTTGGGCAGCCCTCCACTTTAATTTTTACCATGGGATCCAGGCTGGCAGCTTGCGCTGCCAGGAGGGGCCGCTGGGTGCCCTGGCCTCCTATGGGGAAGATCCTTCCCCCGAAAATCCTGTATTGTTGTAGAGGATGGGAAGGGACGGGATCCTATCTTTACGTTCCTTTCCCATGGCCTGTCGCCAGGGGCATTCATTCTTCCAGTGCCCCTCTTCCCTACAGATAGCGCACTGATTTCGACCCAGGCGGGGGCCCCGCCCCTTCCCCGGTGGCCCTGGTCGTCCCTTAACTTTGTCCCCCCTTTCTTCATATCCTTCTCTTAGGGCCATGGCTAAAACACGGGCCCCTTTCTTCCGCTCCTCATCGTCCCTTCGATCATAAACTTTCATGGCAATTTCTAAAAGTTCCTCTATATTTTTGCCCGACGCCCCCTCCAACTTCTGCAACTTTTTTCTAATGTCCTCATAGGACTGTCCAATAAAAAGGGGGATTAGTACCCGTTTCCCGATATCCTCAGAATCGAGGTCTGTGTATCTTTTACAGGTATTACAAAGCCGCTCATAAAAAGCAGCGGGGTTTTCATTCTTTTCCTGTCTTATATTATATAATTTGGCCCAATTTGGGGTTTTTCTAATGCAGCGTTTCATCCCCTGTACTATAGCTGTGGCGTATCGGCCGTGGCGGGCTCGGCCTGCCGTGTCATTTGACCAGTTGGGAGGGCTTTCAGGCAGCTGCTCAGCCACCATGTTTGGCTCTCTCTCTGTTTCAGCTACCCACTCGCGGGCCCTCAAGAGGACTAAACGCCTCTCTTCTGCGGTTAATAGAGTGTTAAGAGTGACCCTCATGTCGCCCCAGGTAGGGTTATGGGCCGTGATTAAGGTTTCAAATACTGCTGTTAGCGGGGCAGGATCTTCCGAGAACGGGGAATTTTGTTGTTCCAATTATATAGATCACTAGTAGTAAAGGGGACATATATTATAGTGAGCTCACCACCGGGGGCTACAGTCTCCCACAGTGGACACAAATAGTTCCGATGCAGGGGCCCTTGGTGTACCAGGTTACCTTCGCTCGTCGAGCGAGTAAGGGTAATCTTAGTGTCCCCAGGGCGATATTTGAATGACACGTTCCACTGCCCCTCAGAGCTCTGACCTGTCACGGGGCCAGTCTTGCTTCTGGTGCGATCAGACACCGAGGAGCTCAGAGAGGTTGGAGGAGACTCCTGTTTGGAAGAGCCCTGGTGGCTTGGCCCACCCTTTTTAGTGGAGGCATTATCCTCCGAAGAGGGGGTGGGGATTTCAATTGAGGGTACCAGAGCCGGGAGGCCGGGATACAAAGGGGGAGGGGGCATAGGATCAGGGGCAGAGGGAATCACAGCCTGTGGACAAGATTTCTTAACAGGGAGACAGGGTTTCCTAACAGGGGCACGGGCCATTAAGGTCTTAATAGTTTGTGATCTACATTTCTGCAACCATGGGGGAGGATTGGCTACGAGGTCCTGCCAAATATCTATATAGGGATATTGGTCCGAATGCCCATCCCGGATCACAATGCTATGTACAGCTTGTACAATCCCTGGTTTGAGCGTCCCTCCCTCGGGCCATTCCACCCCGAATGTTGTCCATTCAAGAGTACAGAATTTTACAAGATTGTCTTTACATAATACAATTCCATAATCAGCCTGGCGTCTAAACACCTTCCAGTTAGCCAGCATACATCTCAGGGGCGTACCGGAGAAGGTGCTTTGTCCGGACCCCATTATGCTTTACCCAGAGTTTTCTGAGACAGAGGTATCAAGAGGGGGAAGGGGTAGGGATCTAGTTCTAACTCAAATATCCGCTGGGTCACGAGGTTCAGCTGATCCCCCTTGCAATCAAGATATCCTGGTCACCAGGTTTCCCCTCGCAGGAGTCCTGGGGTGGCTGAAGTGAGCTTAAGCCTCAGACCTGTCAGCGGCACTCATTCATCTTTCACACAGATCCCTTAATCAGTTACAATCTCGGTTTCCAACACACCATTAAGAGGAGAAACAAGATTACCCCTCCCAGAAACAAGAGTAATCCCTGAGGTTGCTCCAAGTCCCAATAATTGTTAAAAATGGCCCATGGACTTGTGGAGTTAGTGACGTTACTCATTGGCCATTATTTGCTTACCCTTTAACCAAAAACACAACAAGACATTTACAAAGCTACAATGATGTTAATATACCTTCCCGTATACAGGCTGTCTAGGGGATTTCCACCGTCCAAACCACACCTCGGGGGCGTTATTCCTCAAACCCAGGAGGTAAACGCACTTACCGCCCGAAGTGGCCGCGTCCGGCAGTCAGACTTCCCCTTCTTCTGAAGCCGTCTTGCTTCCGTGTCCTTCAGAACTCTCTTCAGAGAGGACGCAGCCACCCCGGATGATTGTGACGATCCGAGGCCCGAGCAAACCAATAGCTCGAGGTGGCCACTCCTCGGAATCGCCCTCGGCCGTCGGTCAGTGTCCTCTACAGGGAGAGAAGTCCCGGCAGAGTCGCCATTGTTAGCCAAATGGGCTCGTTTCCCCCTGGAGCCGCCCAATTACCCCAAGGAGGCACGGGAGTCTAGAAGACGGCTTCAAGTTCTTTATTGATCAGTCAGCTGAGCGGGTGTCCCCCTCGACTGTTGCCAGAGGGAGGAACACAACTTACAAGCGCAGAGCAAGCTTTTTTTATAACAAACAACTTAGCATGTATACATTCTGCTAACCTATGGAATTTTTAAATTCCTTTCTAGGGGTAAACAAGATACATCTGTTGGACTTCCTTGATTGATTGTTTTGTATACGTATAGGCGGAAGGCAGCTTCGTGCATGTGAGGAGCGGCTGGGAAAATAAGCAAATAGTTGACCTTTGTTCTAACAACCCTCACTCACTTTCACCGGCTGGCGTAGGGGGTTGAGGTGCAGGAGGGGGTGCGGGCTGTGGGCTGAGGGGGTCAGAGTGTGGGAGGGGGCTCCAGGCTGAACCTGGGGCAGAGGGTTGGGGTGCAGGAGAGGGTGCGGGATGCAAGCCCTGGGAGGGAGTTTAAGTACAGGAGGGGGCTCAGGGCTGGGACAGGGGATTGGGGTGCAGGAGGGTAGGGTGACCAGATGTCCCGATTTTATAGGGACAGTCCCGATTTTTGGGTCTTTTTCTTATATAGACTCCTATTACCCCCCACCCCCGTCCCGATTTTTCACATTTGCTGTCTGGTCACCCTACGGGAGGGGGTGCGGGGTGCAGACTCTGGAAGGGAGTTTGAGTGCGGGAGGGGGCTCAGGGCTGGGGGTTGGGGTGCAGGAGGGAGTTTGGGGTGCTGGCTCCAGGAAAGGGCTTAGGGCTCGGGCAGGGGGATTGGGGTGCGGGCTCCAGCCGGGCGGTGCTTACCTTAAGCGGCTCCCAGTCGGTGGCGCAGTGGGGCTAAGGCTGCCTGCCCTGGCCCCGCACTGCTCCCGGAAGCATTCAGAATGTCCCTGCAGCCCCTGGGAGAGGATAGGGGCTCAGTGCGCTTTCCCTGTCTGTAGGCACCGACCCTGCAGCTCCCATTGGCCACGGTTCCGCACTTGGGGCGGGGGCAGTGCATGGAGACCCCCTGACACCCCGTTTCCCCCTCCCCCCCGCACAGGCTGTAGGGACACACCGGCCGCTTCCGGGAGCGGTGTGGAGTCAGGGAGCCTGCCCTAGTCCCGCTGCGCCTCCGGACTTTTAGCGGCCTAAAATCTCCCGATTTGGCTTCAGTCGCCTCCGGGAGATAGAGCCTGATTCCACAAGAGTCCCAGCGAAACCGGTCGGGGTTACCAACCCTAGTAATCCATCTGTTGCAAAATGAATAATTAAATAAAATTTCTCAATTTAACAGTGTTCTTAAATGCACTAAACAATAAACAACAACCTGCTGGGGGCAAAATGAATAGACTGGTTATTATATGACCACAGATAAAAATAGTACAAATGTCCAGTCATTACAGGTATCACACAGCTAGTATTATTAGCTAATTGTTAGTATTCTCATAGTGGTGCCTAGCTGATAGTGCTGAACTAACGTAGCATGCTAACTAATGATCATCTCTTTTTCCTCCTTTTAAACCCTTATTATTTTTCTAGGAGAGGGAGTTTTTCAAGCACTATGAAATTTGTTTATTTTGTTTAATATTAATAAACTTTACCATGGCAAAATGTAAAGTATGCCATCCAAACCTCTTAAATTGGCTATATCAGACATTAATCAGTGAGTTAAGATGTGTCCTTGAGTGTGTGAAGGACTTTAGTTTACCCCTATTTAGCAGCCTTAGTCAAATATGAGGATCAAGAATTGGGACTGTCAAGATCATAAAGAAAGAAAAGAATAATGGAAGACTGTAGGTTCTATGTACATGAAAAGGATATAAAAAGGTATTTCTTATATGCACCTTTAGATAGTCTGTAGCTTATGTGGGAAAAGACTGCTTTCAGACAGGATCGTCAAAGACTAGGTTGTTATAAAATTATTATAGGAGATGTTTTCCAATAATTAACATAGAACATTAGGCCATAGACATAAAAAAAAAAAAAAAGTAAATATCTTTCATTTAACAAATAGTATTGCCATCTTAGTTACACACACTAGCCTGTGTAATTTACACCAAAAATATTTTAAGGTCTTTTTAAGTTATGTTTGTTTTTTTTATTTCTTAATTTTTATTTTTTCTTGACTCTGCAAATTTCAGATCATGTTTGGGGTTTTTAAACATGCTATAAAAGTTTGTATTCTTTGAAAAATCTTCAGGGTCACTAGGTGTAAGCTATATACCTAATACCCTGGATTCTGAGTACAGTCCTTTCTGGATTGAAAGCAGTTCTTTGCTGCAGTAAAAGGGAAGAAACATCTTGATAAAATCTCTACATTGTCTGACTTTAAAGTTAAGCAGGCTGATAAAGTACAGATTGGGGTGAAGGCAGAGTCTTGCAGCTGTCTTTGGTGCCCAGTAGGATCCAGCCATTTCTATCTTATTCCCTTTTACCTGTAAATCGAGTATTCTGAGGATCTACTCAGAGGGGGAAAAAAATCATTGGATCAGGGTTATCCACTCCTGGAAAAGCCAGGAGTTACATATTGAGTCTGTAACCTCCGTTTTCAATGACTTTTAAGTAGTTGGGAAGCCAAGATGTAGCTCTTGAAATGGAGATCTTCACAGGACTGTGCAGCAACTTGTAATTCTTCCGTATCTTGAGTGCAACAGGGCTGCATACGGTGCTCTTGCCCACCTCCCTCTCACAAAATCATGGAGAGTTCTGTGTGTGACTCAGGGAACTCTTGATGCCCACTGGCAGCAGGCATAAGGGGTACAGAAGGGTAACAGGAACCTCTTGGGCCTGGTATTTATATTCTGGTTCACCAGAAGGGGTCATGTGAGATCTCTAATAAAAGCCAGTGTCACACTGGTCATCAGTATCGATGCAAAATGTATGTATGGATATTATGTAAGGAGTTATGTATATACACTGAAAATCATGTCCCTAAGGTCTCTGTCTAGGGACTGGTGACCAGCAAATGGGAAAAACAGATTTTCTTTCAGGCAAGAAATGTTTGTTTATCTGCCTGTTCACATGTAAATTAAGTATTGTATGGTTCACAGCGGGCCTTCACTAACCAGTCTGAATGTAATGCTAATGAAGGATTGTGAAATCTTCAAAGTGAGGAAATTATCTGGAAGTGGTACACCACGGGGGAAAGTGGGGGACCCTAACTTGAAGTGCACATCAAAGATCCATGCTGGTCTACTTAGGGGTGCAAAGAAATACCCTGGCATCCTTCACCAAGGAAGTAAGTGAGTTTGTTTAATGAAAAACAGGATCTCTGCTGGCCTTGGTTGAAAATGCTGGAGAGAACTTTGGGTCAGATTAGCTTCTTTAGACTGGAGGATAACGCGAGTTAAATTTTGTGTCGAGGAAGCATGTTACAATTTTGTTTTATATATAAGCATTTGTTTCTAATATTCTTACTATCACTTGAATCTCTGTTCTTTGATAATATACTTGTTCTTGTTTCCACTATAAATATATCTACATGCGGTGTGTTCAGCAGAGCAGTTTTGTGAGGTATAACAGGTAAGCTGTGATGTACTGTTCCTCAGGGAATAGCAGGCCTGGTAATTCTATGATAGTTCTGTGGATCGGGGGCTGGATGCTACAGGGAGTGCTTGGAAGACTCGGGCGGGTAGTGTGTGCCTATTGCTAACCTGTACTGAGAGAGCAAGGTCTGTGGAGGCCTGGAAGGCAGTGCTTGTATTGCCAGAAGCTGGTGGTTTCAGGGAGCTAATCTATAGTAGGCACAGACAAGACTCTTTC
Source organism: Malaclemys terrapin pileata (assembly GCF_027887155.1). NCBI lineage: Eukaryota > Metazoa > Chordata > Testudines > Emydidae > Malaclemys > Malaclemys terrapin. Next base: position 152,499,218 of record NC_071505.1, read on the forward strand.
CACTAAGGGAAGGTAGTGGTGAGCTGCCTCACAACCCTGGGTAACCCAGGGAAGCAGCATAGCATGCAACCGTGATTCCTTTCTATTGTTGTTTTGGGGCTGGTGGGCCCTGTTATCATTGAAGTCCTGGAGGAAATACCCTCTCATGAAGGTTCTTTTGTTACTGCTTGAGTGAGACCCCTTTCTAACACCTTGTCTAACAGAAGGTGAGTTGGCAAGGGAAAAACCCACTTTGTGGTTAGGGCCTAAGGGAAATGTGCTACTGACATAATGTCCCTTCCAAATTCCTCATCAGCCTGGGTCTGGAGTCATCCCTTGGTCTCTCATCATGGGGTACCACCCTCTTGGACTCAGAATCAGTCTCGGTGGCTGCTTTCTACTGATTGTCTTCACAAAATTTCCTGCTGTAGCATGGGGGCAGTTCCACTAGTGGTAGCAATGGTGGAAGTGCTAGTGTAGACTCAACTTTTTAACTACTGTGTCACCCAGGCATCCGCAGGGCAAGTCTGTGTGGCATGGCAGTAAAAACACTGGTGGGTGCAAATGCTTGCTATACATGGATGTTCCCAGCACTGCTACCACCAGCAGAGCTACAACAGTGGAGAAACGTAAGGAAAACTCAATGTAGACAAGGCCTTTGATTCTGTAGTCCAGTAGCTAACAAAGCTGCCAAAGGCCAGCGACCATGAAGAACTTATTCAGACCCCCAGTATTCAGCTGTGTATCGCTCTGTGTGTTTATATACATTTCTATAATGCATGTGTTATATATATTTTGCACATGTTTATATTTATACGCCTGTGCTGTTGCTGATGGAAATTCATGAGCATACAGTACATTCATGCATATTCTTGGGTGTATCAGCATGTGTTTATATATATATATACACACACACACATAATTTTGTGTGTGTGTATATATATATATTATGTATGTGTGTAGAGAAACAGATGCACTGTAGGCAGATAGAGCAGATAAATATAGATTCAAATAGAAGCATAAGTGTATAAATATAGACACTATATAGAGTGAAAGCAAGCAGATCAGCACAGTTTCATTATTACTTGTATTCCATATAATAAAAGAGTAGCTGACATTGAAATGATTGCCTGGGTGACACTGTCAGATTTCAGAAGGCATAGTGTAAGGTAAGAAAATAACCTCTCTCTCTCCACTATCAAGAGCATTTAAGCAGGAAGAGTTATTGCCTTTAATTATTTGCGTGATAAAAGTTTTTGCATGATCTTTTTGGGGGTGATGAAAGAAGGTGGAAGCAAGGTACAAATATGTAATTTTCCCCTAAAATAAGTAAATGTAAAAATCTTGACCCAGATTCAGTGGAAGGGGAACCATTCCATCTAGCACACACTACGTCCAATTTCTATTTCTATAGTGAGCCACATGCATGATTGTCAACTTTGTTTCTTCTGGTGCTGGCCAGGTCTGCTTTGCTTCATTTCTGCCTGTCTCTGCAAATGAGCTTGGGGGGCAATGAATGAGGAAAGATTTTAAATTACAAGGAAAAAAATTAATCATGGCTAATGGTGTGTGTGTGTGTGTGTGTGTGTGTGTGTGTGTGTGTAAAAGAGAGAGAGAGAGAGCATGCACATCTTTGTCTCCCATTTGTTAATCACATTGCGTCTGCTTTTACTGGTGAAAATTGTTTTTTTTTTTTCTTTAGTCCATTTAGCCCTGTCAGACAATCTAGTTTTGACTAGTCTATTCTGTGGTTATAGTGATATATATATTTAGAAACAAGATGTCAGGTGCTGTCTCCCAATAGTTAGGCCTAGTAGGATGGGGACTGGGCTGAGGGTAGCGGTGGAATTGACATCCAGGGACAGGCCGGGGTCAGAACTAGGGTTGCCAATTTTCTACTCAAACTCAGGGTGCACAAAACCAAACACCCTGCTCCTTCTCTGAGGCCCCCCACTCACTCCATCCCCCCGCCCTCTATTGCTCGCTCACACCACACTCACTCACTCACTCACTTTCACTGGGCTGGCTCAGGGGGATGGTGTGTGGGAGGGGGTGAGGGCTCCAGCTGGGGTGCAGGCTCCAGGGTGGGGCCAGAAAAGAGGAGTTCAGGGTGCAGGAGTGGGCTCCAGGCTGAGGCATTGGGTTGGGATGCGGGAGGGAGTGAGGGCTCCGGCTGGGGGTGTGGGCTCTGGTGTGGGGCCAGGGCTGAGGGATTTGGGGTGCAGGAGGGGGATCTGCACTGGGGCTGAGGGGTTTGGAGTGCAGGAGGGGGCTCCAAGCTGGGGCAGGGGGGTGGGGTGCGGGTTGTGTGTGAGGGCTCCAACTGGGGGTGCAGACTCTGGGATGGGGGTGGGGATGAGGGACTTGGGGTGCAGGAGGGTGCTCTGGCTGGGACTGAGGAGTTCAGAGGGCGGGAGGGGGATCAGGGCTGGGGCAAGGGGTTGGGGCACAGGAGGGAGTCAGGAGTGCAGGCTCCAGGCGGAGCTTACCTGAAGCAGCTCCTGGAAGCAGCGGCATGACACCCTCTCCAGCTCCTACGCGGAGGCGCAGCCAGGCGGCTCTGTGCACTGCCCCATCTGCAGGCGCTGCCCTCACAGCTCCCATTGACTGTGGTTCCCGGCCAATAGGAGCTGTGAAGCCGAGGCTTGGGGCGGGACAGCGTGAGGAGCCCCCTGACTGCCCCTATGCGTAAGAGTCGGAGAGGGGACATACAGCTGCTTCTGGGAACTATAGCGGAGCCATGGCAGGCAGAGATCCTGCCTTAGCCCCGCTACTCTGCTGTCCGGACATTTAACAGCCCAGTCAGCGGTGGTGACCGGAGCTGCCAGGGTCCCTTTTTGGTCAGGTGTTAAAGTTGTAAACCAAACACCTGGCAACCCCAGTCAGAACTGAGATCAGAGTCTGTAGACGAGCAAGTATCAGTACCATAGACGGAGTCCAGATGCAAGCCAAGGGTCAATGCTGGGTAGTGAAAGTCAGTGAGCAAGCCAAATCAGTACTGTAGCCAGAGTCCAGATACAGGCCAAAGGGTGAAGGAGTAACATGGTTGGAGCAAGCTCAAGGTAGGGCAAGGACAAAACTGGAACAGTGGTTCAGGCAAGACTGGGGCAGGAACTGGATCAGGCTGGGAGTCTGGAGAGGCTGGTACATTGTGAGGCAGCAGGAGGGTTCCTGGCCAAGTAGTGATGTTGCACAAACTGATCCCCAGCTCTGGCGGGGCTGGGGAAGTACCTGAGCCTGGAGATCATCTGACTCAGGCTCTCCTCAGTGATAGGCTGCTGCTACATGCCTGAAGCCTGAGTCACTGCAGACTCTGTGGGAAGGGTAAGTTAGTGCAGCTGACCTGGTTTGCTTGCGGGTCTGCCTCACACAAGAGGGTCCTAATCTTATTAGACTGAAATATTTCTCAATGTCTATATTCAAGTTGATCTGAAAAGGCAGAAAATTTGTCTTCCTTGGTGTTTCTATTAAGACATTGGGAGAGCTTGGAATTGCTGGGGATTTCCAGAATATTGTCAATAGCAAGCTTTGTTTTTCTTTTCTACAGTAAATATGATAGTCAAAGAGGCAGTGTAACATGGCTTGAGAAGGGGACTGGCAGCCAAGTCTCCTGAGTTCTGCTTCCAACACTGACCTTGGCCACATCACTTGATTTCTCTGTGTTTGTTTCCCCATTTATAAAATAGAATTGATAATAGTTTTCTCACAGGGATGGAGTTGAATAGTGCCTTACTCTGTAAGTAGTCACTTTGAGCTCATTGGGACTACTGATGGAGTAAGGTACTATCCAAGGTGAGTAGATAAGTTAGAATATGGCTCTTAATGTTTTCAAAGTGCTTTTAGATCCTTGAGGAGCAAAAGATACAAAAATGCAAATTATTAATTATTATTATATACCAGGGGTCAGCAACCTTTCAGAAGTGGTGTGCCGAGTCTTCATTTATTCACTCTAATTTAATGTTTCGCGTGCCAGTAATACATTTTAACGTTTTTAGAAGGTCTCTTTCTATAAGTCTATAATATATAACTAAATGATTGTTGTATGTAAAGTAAATAAGTTTTTTAAAATGTTTAAGAAGCTTCATTTAAAATTAAATTGAAATGCTGAGCCCCCCAGACCGGTGGCCAGGACCTGGGCAGTGTGAGTGCCACTGAAAATCAGCTCTCATGCCGCCTTCGGCACGCATGCCATAGGTTGCCTACCCCTATTATATACTATAAGCAAGCAGCCCATCTATTTGTAACTTTTTAATTGTTTTCAAACAGGCCCTATTAGCTGATGAGTATCTTCAGTTTTCTCTAGTTGGACTAACTGAATAATGAAGCAGAATAGAAATAAACACCAACATACACACACACTCAGAGTATAAGCAACATTAAGGGTGTAAGAAAAAACCCAGGAAATTCAAACAAGTCTGGCAATCCCTTAGTAACGTTCGACCCCTTGTGTGTAGGCATTGAAACGTTCATGGTATAATATGTCACACCACCAACTGGGGCCTATTCGTCCCTTCTTGAGGACACGCTCAGCTCCCCTTAACGTTACATTTTGCAGGCCAGTGTACTAAGGGGAGTGTTTAGTAGTAAAAGTAAAAGAACTGGAAGAACTCAGGACTCCTGGGTTCTGTTCTTGATTCTACTGCTGAATTGCTATCTGGCCTTGTGTAAATCACTTAAGGACACAGTTTTCAAACTTGTGTGCCTATAGTTAAGTATCCAGATGTGTATTTTGACACTTACATACCCATATTAGTCATCTAATGTTAATGCTGATTTAGGGTCAGATTTTCAAAAGTGTCCAAGGGCCATATTTTCAAAGGTATTTTGGTGGCTAAAGATGCAAATAGGTGCCTAGTGGGATTTTTAAAAGTGCTTAGAAACCTATCTGCATCTTTAGGTGCCTAAGTACCTTTGAAAATATGATCCTAAGTGACTTAGGAGCCTAACTTTCAATGGGATTTAGGTGCTTTTGAAAATGTTGTCCTTAGTGAGTAAATATGGATTGGTGTGCCTAACTTTAGGCAGCCAAGTTTGAAGATAACTATTTCCCTCTGCGTTCAGTGAGTATTACAATGCATATCTCACAGGCTAGTTGTGAGGCTTAATTGCTATTTGTACAGTACTTTTGATTACTTGAATGGAAAGCAGAGAAGGTTTGCACCAACAGTGTGTCCTTGATGCCAAGAGAGCTAACGGCATTTTGGGCTGTATAAGTAGGGGCATTGCCAGCAGATTGAGGGACGTGATCATTCCCCTTTATTCGACATTGGTGAGGCCTCATCTGGAGTACTGTGTCCAGTTTTGGGCCCCACACTACAAGAAGGATGTGGAAAAATTGGAAAGAGTCCAGTGGAGGCCAACAAAAATGATTAGGGGGCTGGAGCACATGACTTATGAGGAGAGGCTGAGGGAACTGGGATTGTTTAGTCTGCAGAAGAGAAGAATGAGGGGGGATTTGATAGCTGCTTTCAACTACCTGAAAGGGGGTTCCAAAGAAGATGGATCTAGACTGTTCTCAGTGGTACCAGATGACAGAACAAGGAGTAATGGTCTCAAGTTGCAGTGGGGGAGGTTTAGGCTGGATATTAGGAAAAACTTTTTCACTAGGAGGGTGGTGAAGCACTGGAATAGATTACCTAGGGAGGTGGTGGAATCTCCTTCCTTAGAGGTTTTTAAGGTCAGGCTTGACAAAGCCCTGGCTGGGATGATTTAGTTGGGGATTGGTCCTGCTTTGAGCAGATGGTTGGACCAGATGACCTCCTGAGATCCCTTCCAACCCTGATATTCTATGAAAAGTCTGAATATGGACAATCACTATGGGGAAGTCAGGACTGGATATTGGCAGCGTGGTCCAACTGTTAGGACAAGTGCAAATTATGATACTATAGTACTTCCTCAAGCTAGCAAAAAGGGTAGAGAACATGTTTTCTGCCTGTATTTTGAGTTAGTGGGACTGTATTACATAGTTTTCATTGTCTATTTTAGGAGTAGCATTAAAGGGATACCATATCAATTTGTTACATTTCTTGTAAGATGTAGTATTTTAGAGACTCCTAACAACTATTAATGACCCAGAAAGTTCTTACAAGTCCTCCTGGTCTCTTTTTTGCAGCTGTAAAACTACAGATCCATAAAATGTTTAAAACTCATATGGCCAGATTTTGAGCTGGTATAAGTGAGCACAGCTCCAAGGAAGTCAATGGAGCAATGCTGATTTTCACCAGCTGAGAATCTGGCCCACAATATATGGGAAAGCACCAAAACGCTGGGTCCAAACATCCCTTAATTTTGGGACCATCGCTGCTATGTACCAGTTAATCCATAACTACTTACTATAGTGTTATCCAGTTATTTTTAACAGGTATATTGATTTTCAAAATAGAACTCCCCCCATAGGAACCAATCCAAGTCTGAGTGAAGTCATCAGAATGTCTTTCCATTGACTGGGACGGGAGTTGCATTGGGCTCTTAGTTACAGGTCACTCACAGTACAGTTTCAGAGTCTGGCGTGGAGGTTATCCTAACAAAGTACCAAGACCATTTATCTTGGTTTCCAAATGTTATTTGCGACTTCCCTCTTTCCCTCCTTCTCCAGCACTCAAAAAAAAACGTATAAAGAGATTGAACTGTGCTGTTTTCTATATTTGCAAAAAGAAATTTTAAAAAGCCTTGACCACGTTCATGTTGTGTTTCAGCTCATTACAGATCAGATCATTACAGCTGAGTTATGAAGTCTTAAACAATGAAGTTTATAATGGAAACACTGACACAGCCTCGATTATAGTGATTCTGGCAGGATTGGCCATAATATCCAGAGACATTTTCCTGACTCTAAGTTCTCTGCTAGTATTCTTGGACCTTCTTTTCTGAGTCTCTGCCAATTGCACTGCATTTCGTTTTGGCTACAACCATCTTGGAAATGTGTCAGTGTGTATCAGCCATTATAAACCATACACATGGTGTGATTTTTTTTAATAGCTTCTGCTGTGTCATGGTAGTTTCCAAAATGGTGGCGCCTGGGAAGTTCATATGAAACAGAGAAGCCCGTGGGAGGAAAATAAAGGTAAATAGCAAAGTACAGCATATTTATTGCCAGCTACATCACTGTAATGAAAACAGTTTTAATATTTGTGTGTAAAAGGTTCTAGTGACTCTCAGTAGCAGAAACAGTTGCTGTATATCTCCATAGTTATTTTTCTGTTGCCATTATTTCTGTTCTGTACTATTCATTTTGTCACTGTCTGCCCACAGCAGCCTAGCACTACACTTGTCCCTGCCGTTTATCTAGCGGCTCTCAAACTGTGGGTCGGGACCCCAAAGTGGGTCACGACCCTGTTTTAATGGGATCGCCAGGGCTGGTGTTTAGACTTGCTGGGGCCCAGGGCAAAGCCTGAGCCCTGCCGCCTGGGGCCAAAGCCAAAGCCCAAGCCCAAGCCCAAGCCCAAGCCGAACCACTTGGGGCCGAGGCCCAAAGGCTTCAGCCCTGGGGAGTGGGACTCAGGCTTCGGCTTCAGCCCTAGGGCAGCAGGACTCAGGTTACAGGCCCTTGGGCTTGGCCTTTGCCCCTCCCCATGTAGGGGCTGTGGGGCTCCAGCTCAGGCTTCAGTCCCTCTTCTTGGGCTCCTGTCATAATTTTTGTTGTCAGAAGGGGGTCGTGGTGCAATGAAGTTTGAGAATCCCTGGACTTCTATTCCATTAAAAGACAAACCCTATATTAAGAGAATGTTAAGATTGTGCAAGTAAGCCCTCAAAGTCAGGAAATGCCAGAGTTAAAGTTGCTTATAAACTTAACTCCGTCCCTAGTACATATACCTAATAATTCAGTCTTTAATTACAGGACTACATATTATTTCTAATAATAAAATATCATACTTCTTTTCTGCATCCTTAGATACACTCAGATTCTATTCACATATTACTCTAAGTATATCAAATCCAAACAAACAGCTACAAAAACAAACAAACAAAAAACATTAGTGGAAATTATGTTATTCATATGTATCTAAGGCTGCAGAAAAAATGGTCATACTCTATTATCGGCGAAATTAAAGGCTGTACCATAATGCATATGCACAAGAGGGCAGTTTAAGTTTGAATGTGCAAACTTAACTTTTGGATTTCATGACTTCTGAGTACTTAACCATGCAACTGTTAATGTGTTGTTGTTTTTTTAATGAGATTTCTTAGGTTTTAAAAAAGAAGAAAAGAAAAGTTCAGAATCTGGAATTATTATTTACCTAGGCCCCCCTCCTTCCATCCCAGAATGTCGTATGCACATGAGGAGTGCGTTCTGTGAGACAAGGATGTCTGCGTTTAGCTGCTTCCCTCATTTCATAGCTTCTCAGTGAGACAGGAGCCCTTGATTCATTTAAGGCCCGATCCTACTCCCATTGACTTCACTAGGAGTACGCCAACCCCAAGCACTATTGAACATCCTACCGAAAGTTTTCATTGTTGTGGAAAACCATTTGCCCTTGGTATATAACATTCTCAACTGTGTGAGCCAATGCACACTCAGTGAGGCAGGGCTCCTGGCAAAGTTCATCTTTCTACCCACTGATCCCACCTGCTTTGGTACTACAGATGTTTAAAACAAGTTTGCAATAAAGTACTGTATAATGGGTAAAGTTAATTTTTTCACTCTTTTTATATGCAAAAACAAATGAACTTTGTTCAAGCCTTCCTCAAAATTTTACATTTAGGCAGCGACCAGGTCTAGAAAATTGCAGTCCAGGAGGCAAAACTTTCAAAAAGTTAGGAACAACTGAAAACAGGTTGGTCATATTGGAAACTTGTTATCTAGCTTTGCCATAGCTAGATCAATAGCTCTCCACCCATAAACTATATTAGAGATGGATCTGAACTGTATAGGGTATGAACCCCCACATTTTTGGACAAGTTTAGATCCTGGTCTGTATCTCAAATTTACAACTCAGTACTCATCTCTAGATATAATACACCTACGCATTCTGGGCCAAGTTCACTGCTGGCGAAGCAGGCATAATACCTCTCACTTGGAATTGCCCTCGTTGAGTCCAGAGCTGAATTTGTCTCAGTGTATGTGTTCTTCTTTCCTCCCACTACATCTCTCCTGGACATGAGATGGCAACATCTCATAAGATTAGATGCTGCGTCCAAACTTTTAAGTACCGAAATCATACTGAAGTGTTTGGCCTAAACCTTGACACACATAACCAATATGGGATGGTGAAGCTGTTACATTGTTTGCTAAGTTTTTACTACTCTAGTTCAACCTGCCAGAAACAGTCATCCTACAAGGCATCACTGAGAGCTTCTGTGTCAAAACTTTTGCCAATGACCCATTGACTATGAGGTAGTGTTTATGTCCTCCATAGGTCATTCCTTTCATTAGCATTCTCCTATTCAAAAAAGGAAATGCACCTTAATACACCTTTTTTATCAGCCCACTTTATTTTAATCTGTGTGCCTAATGCAAATTGTATGCCTTATTACTCCCTTACAAATAACTTTCTCTTTAGTTTTGTAAGGATCAGTTTCATTTTAAAACAATTCAGAGAGTTAAACAGGAAGCTTGTGACTTTTTGAGCAGACCTCTTCCAGAGGAATTTCAGTGCATTTTGCCCTGCCCAACAGACAACAAAATGAATGAGCATGTGTGAGTGAGGGTGGGAGAAGTGTGCTATCTTTCTCCCCATCCCTATCTAATCTATCTAATGTACTGACAGAGAGAAATCCAGGATGGACAGTAGTGGGTAGTTAGTATTAGTCTTGATGGACCTGAACATACACTCTGTATTCAAATTCCCCCAATCTTTTTTTGTGGGAAGGATTAATTAAATGGTGTTCTTTAAACAGGTAAAAGACTATATATATGCTGAGGCTGTAAGCTCTTTTGGGCAGAGGAATGTGTCTTACTCTATTGTGCTCCTGTTGAAGTCAAGGGGAGTGTTGCCACTCAGTTCAATGGGAGCTGGAGCAGACCATAGGGAACTTCAACAAGGAGGTGAATGGCAGATCACACATGAATGGCTTGAAGGATCAGGCTAATAATAATAATAATAATAAATAGCTTGATATTATCGCTCATTTCTTTACAGAGGTGTTCTGTATCAGGCAACTTGTATCTCAGCTTATGCAATTTGGATTGCCCATAGTGATTTCCCCTTTCACTGACTTCCAGAGTATCTAACAGAATAAATCCCTGCCCTTGGTGGGTGTGCCATAGGAGAAGAATATTCACGGCCGTAGACAATGAAGAGTATAGAGCCTTACAGAGCAATACCCCTACTTGTGCCTCACACCAGGTCACAGAAAAATCCCTGGAGAAAACACATGCAAATATAGCTCATTAACTGATGTCAGAAATGTTGTTGTGTGCATAACTGGGCACCACCTGTGGCTTTTCCTCACAACAGGTTAACCAAGTCGGTGATGATAAGGATTGGTTTGTTTCTTGAATTTTGCAAGCCTGATTGTGAGACCTGGAGACTAAAGTGCTTTATCCATTACCAGAATACGCAGTGGTAGTGCATTCTTCCCCAGCATTGCCCTGTGAGGGGCCTGTACAAGCTCAAAAAATGCTGGTAGTTCATTCTCTTTACAGTTTGCATGCTCTGTGTCTCTGTTGAGACAATGTTAACCAGGGAGCCAATTAGTGCTCTTGGCAGTTTTTGTGATGTGTTCACTTGTTCACTGGGGACGGGACTCAGGACCAAACTTATTTCACATAGCACCTCAAATAGCAATCAGCTCAGAACAGCTTACAGCCACTACCAACCAGGACTGGGTCTCAGCTGGTGACTTAGTAAGAAGCTTTATAACCCATTGAGCTATCCAGTCCCCTTCTGAGTATAATTCGGTATGTATCTTCACTGTAAGGATTTAGCAGTGATATTGAAGTGCCAAAGAAAGAGACTGGCTTTTTTTGCCTAGTCCATAAACCCCAGGAAATAAATCAATGAATGGCCAGGTGGTCAGTTTTGTGTCTTTCTCCTATAGAGCAGTTGACTCTGTTTTACAGCTCTTATGTCAGGTAGGGCATTTGGGGCCCCAGGACTGCAATAACGCCTGTCACACATCTCAAATGAAGGGATGGATTTCACAACTTGGAAATGAGAGCACTGAGCAGTAGGGAGGATAGGGGAAGGGAGGATTTCACCTGCTGTTAGAAGGACTTGACTTATCATGCATGTCATTATAGGGTGATAGAGGTCTGGGTACCCAAGTGCATCTTTCAGAATATGGGGTATGAGAGTGGGAAGATCCCAGCAAGTGAAAGAGGCAGTAGGTGTGCGGGGAGGGGGTAATCAGAATGTCAAGTTCTCCCCCATCCCCAATAAAAACCAAATAAATATGCATGGAGCAGCGTACAAGTGTACAACTGGTGACTTTAATATCCTTACAGCCCTTCTTGTAGTGGGTATAAGTCAACCTGCGGCCTATAGGCTGTTTGCGGCCCGATCAGCGCAGAGCCACGGCCCATGTGACATCCTCAGGGCCATACAGCTGGTATTGGATGGGGCCCACAATGGTAAATAGGTTGAGAACCACTGGTATAAATCTACAGTTGATGTATTATGCAATGTATAATGCCTTGGCTTCATCTTCATGACTGATTGTAAGCTCTGTGGCAGAACCTGGGTCTTCCTCTATGTTTGTATGCCTACCAGAACTGGCGCCACTCTTGACTGTGGCCTCTGGGTGCTACTGCAATACAAAATAATAATAATAATAATTAATTCATTAATAATATTCCCAGTCTTGCATAATGGGGGATGGCGGTTGGGGTGCTCACATTAGACACACACTAGGCATGGGTTTATGGTCATTGTGTCAGGGCTGGGCCACACATCCATTCTCCCAAAGACCTAAACAAAGAGCAATAGAACAGAAACGTTGGAAAATGAACATTGTTGTTCTAGGCAGGTGGAATTCTTCCTTCAAATGGATCCTTTCCCTGCCCTCTCTTGAACCCCCCTACCCCTCTCTCGCCCCCTCTGTCTTTCCCTGTGTGTGTGTGTGTCTCTCTCTCTCTTTTAGTGCTCTGAATTCATTATATGGAGTAGTGTAAATCAATAGTAAACGCTAACCGCCCACTCTGTACTCAGTTACGCAACATCACATACCATGTACACAGAGACAAAAAGGGAAAAAGCACACACAGCCTTTACATTCAAGAGCTCTTGCATAATTTTACTTTTCTACAGCCAAAAAAAAAAAAAAAAGGAAATAACAGATGGGGAGACTTACTGTTTTTTTTCCCTCTTCTCAGACTGTTGAGAGGGGAGTTAGTTTAACATCCATGGCCATTTCTAATTGCCCTAGGCTGCAGCTAAACAAGCCAGAATTATTAGTACCTTAACGTGCGTTGAAATAAGACTTTCTTGACCCTCCATGATGTGGTGCACTTTCCAGGTAATATAAGAAAAACTATTGTGAAATGTGTAAGGCTGCTTTGGTTATATATAAACATATATATGTTTTAATGGAAAAAGAAGAAAAAACACTTAAAGTACTCAATGAATTTTAAAACGGGAAAGGGGGTGAGAATTAGAGGAGGCTGGACTGATTTCTCGTCTATGTGTGTTGTTGCTTTTTTTCCCTTCTCTGAAAACAAACTCTCTCTTGATGTAATATTTATGTAAAAAGCCAGTTATGTAACCTTTGTCTGCCTCTTGCTTTTGTTACCTCAACCGACTATATAGCTTTAATGTTTTTCCTCACAACAAACTATATTCAAACATGCATATCCTGAGGAAGGGGCAGAATGCCTGGGTGCCCACAGCACAGACTTTAATTTCTAGCCTTTTTAAAAGCTTCAGACCGGGAGACAATGGATCTATTTAAGATCTCTTTTTGGCTTGTGTACTTCTCATTGAGCATTTTCCTGTTGCACTGTTCCCTGGAACATCCGTGACTTCTGCACAGTGTGTGTATCTTTCTCTGTCTCTCTCTCTCTTTTTTTTTTTAACTTTGGATGTATACAATGGAAGCTTTCTCCCCCTCCCCACTCAACCTAGCCTCCAGTGTTAGGTCACTCTCCACATGATAGTGGCAAGTGCAGACACATAGTAAAATTTTACAGTGGATTGGACTTATGGTATTTAGTTTTTTCCTGTATAATATTTCATTTCAGTTAACTGATTGATGTCCACAGAGATCCAAAAATTCTTCTGATAAGAGTTGTTTTATTTTCTATTTTTTAATGAATTTCTGCCTGACAGATAGGTGTCTAAAGGGATGCTTTGTACATTTGGATAAACTGAAATAGATATCCTCACTAAGAGAAATTAAGATAATGGGTTCTGGAGGTTTGGGAAATGGAAGGGGCTGTAGTGAAAAATGTTGATATTCCTTGACTGATTGTATTTTAGGAGCAAAAATGTTACTACATTTATTGAAGTCATTGGATCTTCACTGATTTAATCCAGCTGAGGGTCTGACCCATTGTATTTAAATCCATTATGTTTTGATCAGATTTCTTCTTCCCTTTATAGATAGTTCTCTGCTGGGTGCAGCTTCTTGATTGTATCCTTCCAGGGTGTAATGCTGCTGATTTTGCTGGAGTAACACAAGGGATGTAGTTGGTCAAATATAAAGTCACAGGGCCTGAATCTCAGTTATACTAAGACTCTTTATGCCTCTCTGGCAATGTAAAGGAGCTATAAAATGAGCATAAATGTAATTTATATCCACTTTAAGGCCCTGTTATACTGCTTCAGCAGTTGCTGGAGCAGTGTAAAAGAGCCTTAGTGAAAATGAGAATCAGACCCAAAGAATCCACTTTCACATTATAACTGATCACCAAAGATTTTACAGAGGATTTCATATGAATAATAAGTAAAATGGTTTAATGCTAACAGACAGAGATCTTTGAAGCGTAGACATCTTTTCAACAGTTGTCCTTGAGATAGAAACTTCAAATGAAAATAGACATTTTTGTGAAAGTAGGAAGAGCTTTTGAACACTGTAAGTCTTTGTAGTTCAAACTTGGAGAGTATATACATAATCAAAAGTCTATTTGAATACCTGGGTTCCCTTCCTGATTCTGATGTTGCCTCCTTCTGTAGCCTTGGCCAAGTCACTTCAACTCTCTCTGCCTCCATTTCCCCCTCTGTACATTGGGGATAATAGTAGATGTCTGCCCTATTGTAAATCACAAAGAAATTATAAGGCCACTTCACTAAGGTTTGTAAAGCGCTTTGAGGTCCACATGTGGAAGGTGCTAAAATCATATTCACTAATAGCTGGTTAACTGCTTTGAAGAGGCAGAGCTTTATGAAAGTGCTAAATATGATTATTAGCATTACAGTTAATATAGTGTTAGCTGTTGGAGTGGCCCAGATATCTCAAAATGAAATGTCTTTCAACAAATCTCCTCAGGATTTTATTCGTAAGTGTTCTAGACTGTACTAATCAGAACAAAAGATACACAGTCACAATGGGTTTTCAGAAGTAGAGTGTCTGTAACATTGGCATGCAGTTTTTCCTTCTCAAAGGCCTTTCCCTTCTTTCTAAACCACAAAGTAGATGCTTTGTAGGATGTTGTGTTACCCACCCTAGGGCCTGATTGGGCCTTCACTCCCCAGCCTTGCCTTGTTATTCCATAGTGTACACTTGTGTGAGGTCTAAGCAGGGAATTAGCCATTGTACCCTGTCACACATACCTGTAATTATTTTCTTTGCAATTACTCGTTAAGCAAGAAGTAGGATCCCTGGAAATACATACTGCAAAGAATCTGGCTGTAATACGCATTTAGGTGGCCACCAAATTTCATGTTTTCTGCAGAATTCAAGTTCTCATTTCAATTTTTAAGCACATTTTTGGTCATTATGTTTGCAAAGAAATGCCTGGGAATTTGACCTTATGTAGTGCTGTAGGCAAAGAGAGTGGGGTATGAACTGCTCCCATTCTTATCAACAGTGTTGTAATACTGAATTCTAATGACTGCCAATTCACTTTGCATCTTTATTAACTAGAGCTTTATTTAAAGGAGTTCTCATTATTGACGTATCTTGTGATTTCTTCGTGAGTCTCTCAATATTTGCTATTTTGCTGAAAGTCTCAGTTCCTCAAGTCATGTGATTATGTGAGACTGAACATTCATTCGTTTAAAAGGTAAGCTTCTGGATCTTGATGTTGAGGAGAAAAGCTTGACAATATGACACCCTAGAGTCTCAAAAAACAGATGGAAAATAAAAGGAAACGCAAATAGATTCTGTTTTTTAAAATATCGTGCTTTTAAAGCCATTCTCAAGATTTTTGTGGCCTGACTCATTCTTGGGGTTGGCAAGACAATACTGTAGAAATAGCCAGTGCACATGCTTTTGCTTTATCCGATGTGGTTGAATTGATCAGAAAAGTCATTCATTACACAGGAGTGAGGTGGCAGGATTTATTTTTATTGACAGAAATCTGAAGGAGAATATTTTTTCTACTGACTGATGATTTGGGTGCACTTTTATAACATTTTTTTGTCCTTCACCATCACTAAGGTATGACTGGTGAGCAAGATAGGATGGCTGTTTTTTTTTCTCCCCCCCACCTTATCTCCATTTGATTAGGGGATTGCAACCATTTCTTTGGGATTTGGACCTTGCTGCATGGCACTACTTGAATCGATTTGGAAACTCAGACTTTTGCTAAGCTGTGTGTTCAACCACAGGCACATTACACCAGTACTGCATAAACTGAATTAATTGCCTGCTGGAGTTTCCAGATGGAGTTTATTTGTGTTGGTTTTGACCTATAAAACTCTAAATGTTTTGGGACCTGCCTAGCTGAGAGGCCCCCATTCTCCCCATGTGATACCTCTACATTTTAGATCAGCAGAGACACTTAAAGTGTCTGGGGGGATGGATAGTTTAGTGGTTTGAGCATTGGCCTACTAAACCCCTTGAGGGGGCCACCTAGGGATCTGGGGCAAAATCAGTACTTGGTCCTGCTAGTGAAGGCAGGACTCAATGACTTTTCGGGGTCCCTTCCAGTTCGAGGAGATAGGATATCTCCATATATTATTATTTATTTTATTAAGGTGAAGCTTTCTCCATTGAAAGAAAAGAACTGAGAGCAGGGCATTCTCAGTTTTAGTTTGTCCCCCTCTTTTGTCCAAAGAAGCCTGTATCTGTTGACTTTCAGGGCAAACTGCAAAACTCATCTCTTTAGCTATACTCTGGAGGAGGCAGGGATACACCACGAGCTGGCAGTTGTGGGCAAGGCGTTTGTCATTGAGTATTTCTGATTATGAAGGTTGCAAGAAGATGCTGATCTCACCGTTTCAAGACTGTGCTCTGAATAAGTGTCAAAGGCACTTTTTGTATTTACTCCTTCTCATAACACAAGAAATAGAGGTCACCAAATGAAATTAATAGGCAGGACAAAAGGAAGTATTTCTTCACACAAACACAGTCAACCTTCGGAACTCTTTGCCAGAGGATGTTGTGAAGGCCAAACTATAACAGGGCTAAAATATAAACTAGATAAATACATGGAGGATAGGTTCATTGATGGCTTTTAGTCAGGATGGGCAGAGATGGTGTCCCTAACCTCTGTTTGCCAGAAGCTGGGAATGGGCGTCAGGGGATGGATCAGTTGATGATTACCTATTCTATTCCCTCTGAAGCACCTGGCATTGGCCACTGTCGGAAGACAGGATACTGGGCTAGATGGACCTTTGGTCTGATCCAGTATGGCCATTCTTATGTATGCAAATAAAAACAAATACATAATAGCAATATCTTTCCACAGTGAGAAATTATTTGCAGAAAAGGGTTAAGAGAAAAGGGTAAGGAAGTAGCTGAAAACACTCTGGTCCATGATTTTGACTACAGTTATTTTTAAATGATTTTTCTGAAAAGGTTTTCGTTATGTGCCCTGGATTTGCTATGCCCCTGTCACGGACTCACAGATTGTGCCCCCTTTTGGTCCCGTGCGGTCTGTGGGGGGGTGCCCCTTTCAGTGCGACAGCCCTTCTCGGGGGTCCACTCTCTCTCGGGGTCAGGCCCCTCCACATCCTGGAGCCACACCTCTCTGAGCCTTAGCACATCTGTCTCTCAACGTGGGCCCCCTCAGGGAGTCCACTCGCTCTGGAGCCCCTGGGCCTCCACCCCTGAAGGGGTTGACGCAACCCTGCTCTGTCGACCGGAGTGACTCTCAGCCAGCATAAAACAGGAGGGTTTATTGAGAGTTGAACACAGCACAGGAAACTCTCAGGGCCTCAGGCCTGGCCTCCCTCAGCTCAGCACATCCCAGTCTCTCTGCATCCAGGTGGGCTCTGCCTGCTCCCCCTCTCCAGCCCAGAGCCCCCCTGCTTCCCAGCTGGGCATCTGAGATCACCGGCCCCAGGCCCCGCCTATGTCCATTGTCTTCTCTCCAGGTAAACAGGGTCGTAAACCGGGGGGCCTCCTCTCCTCGCTTCTGTCCTCTGGCTGGAACTGGCTGGTTAGGTCACTGGGTCCTCACTCTGCAGCCCATTGTCCGCCCACTGGCCAGAACCAGCTGCGTCTCCTCAGGTGGGCCTCCGGGTCACCAGGTCGCCAGGTCACCGGTCGCTGGGGTATCCTCCTCCAGGCCATCGGCTGGGTCCCCAAGTCCTCTCTCTGGTCCTCTGCAAAACAAACTCCCTTTCCCCTCACCTCGTTAAACCAGTAACACCCAGGGAAACTGAGTCCCACCCACTCTGCATGCAAACCATTGAAACTCCACACAAAACAAGAAACCCCCGCACTTCGTCACATCCCCTTCCCCTGACTAGAGAGGAGTGCAAAGTTGGGGTCCAATCCAACTCATTCCCCTGTCCCTCAAGTTCTGGGATGCATTTGAGTATGGATTTTTGATAAAGGAGTGTCAATCCTATAGTTTGAAACTTGATCTGCTCTGTTTGGTGGTGTACAGATCCATGATGTTGGTTCAGGCCCATCTCTGCTTCTAAATGTCAGCTGCTTTTGCTTTGTACTGCAAAAATTAAACAGGGAATGTTAAACATTTCCCAATTTAGCATTTATAATGGAAAGCGGCTGCAGTGCCACACCACTGCTGCAAGGGCAGACATTCACATCAGGAGTGCTTTAAAACTACTTTTGTTTTCTCTTGAGGCCCACCCATTCCTCCTCCAGCCTGGCTGCTTTGCTTTGCAGGCAGGTGTAGGCTGTTTTAAATTTTACTTTCACTTAAGTAGGAACTAGTTTATTTTTGCAAATGAAGTTTAAAGCCGCCCAGCCATCTGCAAAGCAAAGAAGGAGGCAGCAGGTTTCTTTGACATTCAGATGTCGGTGATTCTCAAACAGCTCTAACATGCAAGCAAAAATAGCTCCCTTGGCACCTATGATTACTAATATTTATTATTATAAATCTAGTGTCTTAGGTCTAAATCTGGACCCCAGCTTTTTAAAAGTTTCTTTGTTGCTTTTGTTCAACCAGTTGAATAGTTGAGGCCACCTCAGGGGTGTTTTAATCAGGAGATTTGGTTCAGATCTAGTCTTGGAATGCAGTGAAATTACATTCTTGACCTAGTGGCAATACAGTCCTTCCAATAACTTGGTTGGTGATGTCACATGCAGAATTGTGACTTCCCTCTTTGGACTGCAAAAAGAAGAAAGTCTGGGAGCTCTTAAAGGTGATCCATAAAGGAAAAAACAAAAACAAACCAGTCCCCTCCCAACCATCCCCCCCCAACATACAACAAAACAAAAACAGTTGTGCCCTTTTTGGTAGGATTAACATATTTCAGGTTCCCCAAAAGAGGACACTGCCAGAGGAGGGGGGAAGGAGGGGGTACTTGTGGTGGGGGTACTCACTGGAGGTGGGGGTCACAGTGTCAGGGTGGCTGGCACAAGCCCAGGGCGCAGCGACAGCTGTCAGTCAGCGCCTTTCTTCAAGACCTCCTTCCCAGGCCTGGGAGCCAGGTCCTGGGTGGGTGGGATCCAGCAGCTCTGGCTGCAAGGGAATGGACCAATCAGTTGTGGATGCAGGGGAGGGACCAATTGGAAAACGGACCATTCTGGGCTTTTTCTGAGCTGCAATGTCTGCTCTGCAAAAATCCTGGATATTTCCTGTTGTTTGAAAAATCTACCCAGAGAGAGGACGGAGCCTCAAAAAAGAGGAACTGTCCAGGAAAACCTGGACGTATGGTAACTCTATTGTTTGGCAACTTTTTGTTGAATAAGAAAGGCCTGAAAGTTTTTGCACCACTTTCTGGTTTTGTTTGAGGGCTCATTGGTGGTCTCAAATACGTATTTCGAGCTTTCTTAATTGAAATACTAGGGGCATGTTGTATCTTTTGCAAAGTTATCTTTTGTCCCAAGCATTTCTTACGCATTGGAGTTAAATACATGTCAATAAAATGCATTTTAAACAGATTGACTAAAAAACCCTTTCTTTTTCAAGTGTTCAGCTTTCAAACACTTCTCTCTTATGATATCAGAACTTCACTAGTTCTTTGGATAAAAAATGTTCAGATCTCCTTTATAAATAATAAAATAACAGAAAAAAGCAAATACCTGGGTTGTTCCCTCCCCCCCCATATGCAGGTAACTTTTAAGCACTACTTTAAACTGAGCATATTTACACCCAGATCTCACAAACATTTACATACGAATACATTTACGTACATGAGAAGTCCCTTTCAGATGTATGAATTTAACCATATGTGCATGTTTGCTGGACTGAGGCCTTAAATTGTGATTTTCTTTTTTCAAAGGGAAGCTTTTTCTTTTGTTTTATCATCTCTCCCCCCCTTCTTAGCATAAAACAAAGTTTTCGTTTTCAAAACATTTCATCCTCTTTTGATTGCATCTGCTCAGGAGGCTGGAATTTTTGAATTGTGCATTTATTTAAGCTCATGGAGAAAAGACAAGCCCAGTATCTTGGCAGACATGAAACTGAGGGTGAATAATCCATAGTTTGTTCTCTCACCATTGCTACAATTTATACCCAGAAAACAAGTAGTAAACAAAACAAAAAAAAATCTAGTTAGCTTTTATTTATAA
The DNA here is from genome assembly GCF_027887155.1 of Malaclemys terrapin pileata. Classification (NCBI taxonomy): domain Eukaryota; kingdom Metazoa; phylum Chordata; order Testudines; family Emydidae; genus Malaclemys; species Malaclemys terrapin. The sequence continues at coordinate 152,519,165 of NC_071505.1, forward strand.
AGTGATTAATGAAAAGTAAAGTTCAGATGAGGCTACAAATCCTGGTGGTGCACAATGGGTTGATTTATTTTGTAAATAGACCATGGATAATTAACCATAAAACAACATTTTTTAAAAAAAACTTGCATAACAACGCTGGTTTCTTTTAGTTCCTGAGAGTTGCACAGAGGGATAACAACTTATTTACGACTGGTTACAGCCAAGCAAGAAAAACCCATGAGCAGCTAGAGAAACAAGTCATTAAAACCCTGCTGCACATGCAGTTTTATAATGACGCATCCACTTATAATTACATGATGGCCAAAGCTACAGTCTTCGGGTAACGCTAGAGGGGTGAATCTGTATTTGGACTGTGTTGACGCTTACCATGTTTTGTAGCCATGCTTTAGCTCAAACCCTGGCTACAAAGGACAACCCAGCAGCTGGCCTGGGCAGCTTTTCAGAGACTGAGGTGGAGAGGAGTCCACCATTTAGCATTCATTGCTGAATAAGCTTCTGAGGTGTCTGTCTATGCCTCTTTAGTCTGACTTAGGGGGAAATGGGTGATGGATCATTGTAGCCAAAGATATACTTGCCCTTCTGCCAAGTCCCTCTTTGAACCGCAGTGAGCAGAGTACTTCCATGGAGTTGAGATCTGTGGTATGTAAGATGTGTGTGTGTCTGCATGGCCTCTCCAAATTCTGCCTCTTCATGTTTCATGGAGTAGGTCACATTAGTCATGTGGAAAGGGCCATTCATGCTCAAGGAGGAGGAGGCAGGATTTGCCTGTGGGTACATTTACTACTGGTTAAAGATGCTGCTGTTGTAGCCCTGGAGACTGCGTATGTACAGCTATAGCAGGGACCCTTATAGAGCAACCAAGGAGACATCTCAGGCTTGTCTTCACTGCAGTATTAACTTGAGTCATCTACTCTCAAGTTAGCTCCTTGCACGTTAGCTTCACTCAAGTGAGAGTGGTTGCTCTGCAACATAACCCTCAAGAGAAACAGTGTTTCTATTAGCATCACAGAGTAGCTGGATCACCACTGCATGCTCCAACTTCTACCCACACACCCTGACCGACCAGGTAGCTTGAGTATAAAGCACCTCTTAACTTGAGCTCGAGATTTTTGTGAGTGCATGGGAGCTGGGTGAGGGGTATATTTGAGTTATACCTAAAGCTAACACTGCAGTGAAGACAAGCCATAGATGTGAGAGGAGTGTTCAGTTTCCATGAATCAGTCAATCCTTAGCGTCTCTGCTGGAAAAGGAGTCAATTAATGCCCATTGTGGTGGTAGTTTTTCTTAAATGGACATGCTAGTCCACTAGGACCTGGATTGAAACCACCAGTTATCAGACATTTAATTCTGGAAGTAAATTGTAGCTGAACCTTTTGAATAAGTCTGTGAGTTTCTTTCATGTGGTGATAATTTGTTTGTAAAAATACACCATACATTTTTTTTGTCAAACTCCACCATCCGTCTGTCACACACATACCCCAAACCTTCCCCTGCGCAGCTCTAAGACTTTTACATAAACACAGTGATGATATTTCTTTTCACTACAGTTCTTCACTAGAAGTTCAAATCTCTGTTACACAGAGGGTGGCATCCTACAGATCAGTAGGTCCAAGTACAAGTTAGAAATAGTGTTCTCACAGAGAACTAATCGGCACCGTTGTTTAATACCTTACATGTTCAGTCCAAGGGGGTTGGATTCATAAACTCACTTTGGTCAGAAGTAAAATTAATTTGGTGTCTAATGAGATTTTACCCACGTTATAAAAAGCTCTTCACAGAGTGACACAGGAAGCAACCACTTCTCATGAGAGTCTGAAGACTGGACTAACGGAGGAGCTGATGATGGGGACTGTGATGCTGTCATAGTTACAGGCTAGCTGCATTTCAGCCTGCTTTTTGGTCTCTCTGAATGCACCCCCTCAGTTGTTAGGTCTCTAGCTCTTACTTGTCTGTGGGTGGATATGGTGGGGTGGAAGTCACCCTGGCATGCCCCCTTTCAATCAAGCATGGTACTGCAGATGAGCCCTGCCTCAGTTTCCCTTCACCCAGGTTATAAACAAGTCCCAAACAGATCTTTTTATCAAAGAGCTCCCCCTTCCAAGGGTCTCATTTATTAACAACAGACATAAGCATAAATAGGACCTTAGATACACGGAGGGGCATTCCTTATCCTGGGCTCAATCCAGCTGGCAGTCTCTGGCTCCCCATCAGGAAACAGCCTCTTTTTCTGAAACCCATCCCAGGTCCTTCTCTGGATTACTCCTTTTCAGTCCTTCCTTAAGCAGGGGACCCCAGATATCTTTGGAACTGGGCTGTATCAATTAGTCCCTCATTCTCTCCTTAAACAGGTGTCTCCACAGCTTGATTGCTCTTGGCCCTGGCTGGGGGTGGAAATTTGGCCCAGCTGCCCCTCCATCATGACAGAGGGGTGGCTGGACCAAATTTGAGTGGCACTCTGAGCCTGTGTGCCTGGTCACACACACCCCTCTTCCCCCCCCCCCCCACATACTTCCAGTCTTTCAGATGCCCATGGGCACTGGGCACCCCTAACCCCTGAGGAATAGCAGAGCAGGTGGCATTGGGAATTTCCTGGATATGGGAGGATTGGAACTGGGATTTAGGTGCTTTCTGGGGAAGCGGAGATGCAAAAGGCGGATGGGACTGGGTCTCCCAGAACTGCCTGGCCCCTGTGGGGATGGCCTCTCTGGGTAGAGCTCAGAGCTGGGAGTTGAGTGGGGACACTGCCGGGCTGGATGCAGGTCAGCGTGGGGGGAAGCATGCAGGGCTAGGCATGGGGCAGTAAGAGGTGAGTGTATGTAGGGCTGGGTGCAGGGGGAGAATGCAGGGAAGAGAGCTTGAGGCTGGGTGTAATGAGAGCTCTGGGCCTCCTTCTTAGGAAGATTCTGGTTGCTCCCCTGGGGGTCCTCAGCAGGCCGCCTTTCACTGCTGATCTCTCCTGGTGTCTGACCTGCTATGGGGGAGGAGGCAGCCTTTACACTGGTCCCCTTCTTCTACTTCATCCCCAATTGGCTGGGGAAGAGAAGACTAGATGATGATAGTGGTCCTTTCTGGCCTTGGAATCTATGACTCTACTAATTTTATCCTTTTGGAAACCTGTGATCAGTGACCAACAGCCATCTTAAAACAAAGTATTTTTACTTAGTTGGAACAGAGTATTGGCGAAAAAGGAATTTTAAAACACCAGTCTATACACATATTTAATCTTGTGCTTCACTACCAGCTAAGTTAGACAGTCTTTCTTCTTAAGTTGCGGGAACAAACAGAGATATACATTCTCCTGACCAGCCCACATCCTCCTGTGTGGTTCCCAGAACCAGACTGGTTCTCTCTTCTGTTCAGACTTGTTTTGGGTGCTCCTCAAAATGGTTAGAGCCACTAAGAGTACTTGCTCTGGCAATGCCTCTTAACTTATGTAAGATGTGAGGTGAGGGCCTCCTCTCTCTTTCCCTAGGTGGGTAGGCTTTACTATCAACCCCCTATATGGTCTAGAGGGGTTCTCAACCAGGTATATGTGTACCCCTGGGGGTACGCAGTGGTCTTCCAGGGGGTACATCAACTCATCTAGATATTTGCCTAGTTTTGCAACAAACTACACAAAAAGCTCTAGCGAAGTCAGTACAAACTAAAATTTCATACAGACAATGACTTGTTTATACTGCTCTACATACTGTACATAGAAATGTAAGTACAATATTTATATTCCAATTGATTTATTTTATAATTATGTGGTAAAAATGAGAAAGTGAGCAATTTTTCAATAATAGTGTGCTGTGCCACTTTGTATTTTTATGTCTGACTTTGTAAACAAGTAGTTTTGAACTGAGGTCAAACTTGGGGGTACACAAGACAAATCAGATTCCTAAAAGGGGTACAGTCATCTGGAAAGGTTGAGAGCCATTGGTCTAGACATACCACACTAGTCAGAGATCCAGTTGCACTGTTGATAATTATTACAGAGCACTCCACCAATTGTCACTGGTGCATTAGCAGAACGATAGAGCTATTGTATGTGAGGAATCAGGGTAGGCTAACAAGAGATACTGAAGATCAGGATGAGAATTGGTTGAAAAAATCCATACAAAATGTTTTTCAGCTAGAAAATGCAGTTTTGTCAAAATCGCAACACTGTAGGAACATGTTGATTATGATTACATTTCACTCTGGAAAAAAAACTGAAAAGAAGTATTTTAACATTTTTAGAATGAAATTTTTTGATTTTTTTTATTTTGATTGACCCACAACAATTTTTTTAAATATTTATTTTGTGGGAAATTTTGAAATTTGATATTTCATTCTGATTTGGAACAAAAACCACTTTAGAAACAGCGAAGGTTCCGGAGAAATGGAAATTCTGTTTCCTGCACACTTCTGGATGGGACTTTGGAAGAGCTGTTTGGGGGCCCAGAATTGGAATATTAAGGTTGCTGCAAAGTAGGATTGAAGAACACGGTCAGAGGTATCTGGGGATCCAGGAGTATGATAGCAGGATATATTGCAGCCAGTCAGAATTGAGAGGGTAGCCGTGTTAGTCTGTATCTACAAAAACAGCAAGGAGTCTGGTGGCACCTTAAAGACTAACAGATTTATTTGGGCATAAGCTTTCGTGGGTAAAAACCTCACTTCTTCAGAGACACACTGATAAAGCTTAGGTAGGGTGTGGAGAACCCTTAGACTGTGTATGAGTGTACTGCATATTGAGTTGTTGTTATTCACATTCATGAACCCCAAATGTATTCATATCTTTCAAAGGAATGATACTGTTGACCTCACTTTCTATGTATGTATATAAAATGATGGACGTGTCTTCTTGGGGTAATTTAAGATCTTCTTTTAACAGGACTCACCATCTCCATTACACTTACTCAGAATTTGTCTTGGAATAACTACACTTAGTTCCCCTCCACCAAATGATCTGAGTCTCTGTTCTTATAGTCATCTAGCCAGTGAACTGGGCAAATTTGTTTGAGCATTTCAGCTGCTCTGGCCTCCTTACTTGTGCAGTGGGTTAGGCCTGGGCAAAATCTGCAAAGTTTGTACCCAGAGCTGAATCCAAATATCTTCAGTGTTAAAGGTGTACCATACCTGTATTATGAAAGTGAGTGTAAGCAAGCCAAATAGAGTGTTGTGCATACACTTGAGTTTGTCATAGTCTGAGCTGTTGGTAAAAGAGACCCTTAATTAGGGTTACCATACGTCCGGATTTTCCCGGACATGTCCGGCTTTTGGGGGCTCAAATCCCCGTCCGGGGGGAAATCCCCAAAAGCCGGGCATGTCCGGGAAAATCGGGAGGCTCAGCCGGGGCCTCTTTGTCTGGGGCCGGGGCGGGGCCGGGGGCATGGTGCCGGGCCGGGAGCCGGGCCGGGTGCGCGGTGCCGGGCCGGAGGCCAGGCCGGGCCAGGGTCGCAGGGCCCGCGGGGCTGGGAGCCGGGGGCGCGGTGCCGGTCCGGGCCCGCGGGGCCGGGAGCCGGGTCGGGGAGCCGGGAGCCGAGCCAGGGTCGGGGAGCCGGGAGCCGGGCCGGGGTCGGGGAGCCGGGCCGGGGAGCCGGGAGCCGGGCCGGGGTCGGGGAGCCGGGAGCCGGGCCGGGCCCGCGGGGTCGGGGAGCCGGGCCGGGGAGCCGGGCCGGGGTCGGGCCCGCGGGGCTGGGAGCCGGGCCGGGGTTGGGGGCCGGGAGCCAGGGGGTGCGCCGGGCCGCCGGGGGTGGTTGGCCGGGGCCAGCACCCCAGGGCCCGAGCCGACCCAGGCTGGAGCCGCCGGGGGGCCAGCCTGGGCCGCGCCTCCTCCCCCCCACACCCCCCCTTACCTGCTTCAGGCTTCCCGCGAATTAAATGTTCGCGGGAAGCAGGGGAGGGGGCGGAGACTTTGGGAGGGGCGGAGTTGGGGCGGGGCGTGGGCGGGGCTGGGGGCGGGGCCGGGCCCCCAGGGAGTGTCCTCCATTTGGAGGCACAAAATATGGTAACCCTACCCTTAATGGAGGAGTCCATGCTTGTTGTAGTCAGCTTCTCCTGACTGTATCCAGCACCCAGAACCTCACATCTTTTCTCCTCAGTATACTACATATCTTATTTTCTCTTTGCTTGTACAAGCCTGATGTGTCTGAGTAGTAAAGCCCATCTGACAACTCTGTGAGTCCTGAGACAACGGTACGGCTACAGTTATACCACATCAGGCAGTAATCTTGTCAAAACCCAGGTTAACCAGGATTGGGACTGGACCAGTAATTGAATGGGAGACCTCCATGGAAAGCCCAGGTGAATTAAGGAGTGGTATCTGTGACTATTAGGGATGCTTTCCTTCCTGAGTAATACTAACTCGGCGCCAGAGCAGATTGCTGGGGAGTGCTACACTACAGGTGCCATTTCAGATAAGACATGAGATTCATAACTACCTCTCATTCTAAGTTCTGAGGACACTTTTTGCAAGAACTGGAGCATTAACCGTGATGTCATGCACAATTCCAATTTGGTTAGTCACATTCAGTGTTCCTACATTAAGCTGGTACAATAAGGTTCTTCTTAATAAGAATAAAAGTGTCAGAATCTAGGTCTACATAAATTACAGAGGGGAATGATCCAAAACTCCAGATCTTAGCATCTCCTCCCCCCAATTTAGGGGAAATTTATGTTTGCAGACTTAGTTTGTAATTTGGGCCCATCTCTCATAAAAATGCAAATCCAAAAGGAGAGGGTTTTGCCTTCATTAAACTACCTGCTTTATGGTTCTGTTTTTCAGACCTTGCTTCTTACTTAGTTAAATAGAAAAAAAAAAAAGCCTTTGTTAATCAAAAAGATGCTGTAGAAATGATGCTGTGCAGTTTCAGTGCTTTAGAGTTACAGGCTTGTGACAATATAGTCAGAATAGATGCTCTGTCCAACAGGTGTCTCCTGTTTTCATAAGAAATTTGGTATGTGACTAAGCATGTAACATGCTGTATCAGTATAAAGTGAATTTATTGTTAAGAAGGTTGATTTAATCTGAAGAATAGATTTTCCATCGGCCTTGAAAGTGAATACTGGAATAGTGATGTGTTTAGACCTTAAAAAAAATAAAATAAAAGCTCCCCCACTTCAAAGCTGTAAAAATAAATAAATAAAATAATAGTTTACAGTGTGGACACAGTCAAAAATGTTTCTGCATGCTGGTAGAGCAGAGCACATGAAAATGGTAATAATATAAGCAATAAAATATCCCAAGCAAACAGAAAGCATCTGTAGATCTTGCCTGGCTGTCTGGTATAAACAGTGAGAAATCTCTTTCTCTCTGTTTCTTTCTTTTCACCTGTTATATTTGTAATAGATGAATGCTATCACATCTCTCTGGGCCTCAACTCCAGGTTCTATTATCAATCTTTCTGCAGAAAGCAAAGGCCATCTCTGCAGTCTGGAGGGGTGAGTGTTCCAGTGGATATATTCATGTAATGTGACTTCATATGATTTTTAATTAAATGTCTTTTGCCATATGCTGTGTGTCTTGTAGTAGAAAAGAGACAGGTAGGCTGCAATGCATATAGAGCAATACCACCCCTTGACTTCAGTGGGCTTTGGATCAAGTCTGTAATGGGGATTGTGCATTCAGGCTGCTGGAGACAGACAGACCCTTTGGTACCCTCTGGCTCTCTAGCTCCCAGACTGACTTACACAGCTTATGCTGCCCACTGTCTCAACCCATAGTCTCCTTAGTCTGTGCTGCTCTGGCTGTTAATAAAGATATGGCCCTTCTGATGTTATCACATATCATGTGTTGCTTTGGGAAATTCCTCCCTGGTCTGGAGTTCTCCATACCCTTTCTGGAGCACTGAGGATTCCTCCATCTTATTTTGCATCCTTTCTTACTCTCCTCAAGCTACCAGGTAGGCCACATTGCTGGGCAGTTGAAGTTGTTAAGTGTTGTGCCAAAGGTAACCTACATTCAGCTCTTAGTTGGTGGCTAACAACAGAGAAAGTCAGAAGTCAATCATTAGGCAGCACTCTTCCCTCTGAGTCAATGTTGGATCAGTGTTCTAGGGGTCACAGTGCTGCTGAAGGCATCATCTTTCACAGGAGACGTAAAAGCAAGAGCCCGACCATTTGTGACCATTGTCATTAAATTTCCCACTCCACTTTTCAAAAGAGTGTGGGTCTTAGAAACAGTGCGCTGGACAAAATTCAGGTAATTATAACAGGCCACGCTTATCTTGTTGTATCTCCTGTTGGGGCTACACCAGTGATAGATTTGGCTCATTTCTGATTCCCCGGTAGTTTCAGGTTGATCTGGGATCCTTCTTTACTTCATGTTGTAGTGTTGCTGTTTTGTAGTGTTGAGGTTAAAAAGCTGCTGCCTTCCACCCCATAGGTGACTGCATTTCAGAGATAGCTGCTGTGATCTCTTGTATTCAGTAGTTTTGTATGTTAGTGTAAGGCCCTGATCCTGCCATTTGTGCACAAGCAGGCAGGTCCCTGCTCTTGTCCAGAGTCCCATTAAATTCAATGGGGGATCTGCAGGGAAACAGGCAGCCTCCAATGCAGAGTCACTTGCCGGACCGGGCCCTTAGTTTGTAAATGTATATAGGATTCTTTAGGTTGAAAGGTTTTCTATAAATGTAAGATCATCATTTTTCTTAGGGGAATCCTGGCCACGCTGTCATAGATATAAAAAAAATCCCGAAATACCTTTGCCACTGAAACAATATGAGGTTGTTGACTTTGTGACATAACAAGGTGAAATAATGTCATAACAAAATGTCATGGTGGCAACTATAGGTAGAGCTGGGCAAATAATTGGCAACAAATGATTTGGTGGTGTGTGTAGCCTTTTTTTTTAATCTGCACCAGAAGTATCCCAAGTTGATCAGTCTCTCTAAATTCAGTAATCACTGGACTTTATTTCATGAACATCTTTGAAATGTGGATTCATTATGAATGGAGGTAGTGGAAGAAAGGTTACAGATTAGGGTAAGGAACAAATTATGGTTGTTCCTGCATGAATGGAGTGGGGAAGAGAGCACAGTCACTCTCCCCAGTGCCCCACTACCTTTGAGAGCCAAAATGCAGCCCAGTGATGCACACAGAATAGTTGAAGAGCTGAAAATAGAATGCAGGAGTTCCTGGCTCCTAGTCTAGTATTTAGACCATGTCTTATGTGAAGCCTGTGCTCTGTACCTGCCTCTGCATGCATCTTCCTTTGAAAATGTGTGCCTCCCCCTGGCATGGAGATCCCATGGATTTTGTGTGCCATTACTAAAGAGAACCAGTCACCAAAGAACTGCTGATTTGCCTTAGCCTCTAAGATTTTTTCTCACAATTCTGCCTGTGGCGCCTGTCACTAGCAGTCAAATAAGGACAATTTTACCATTCTCTCCTGCTGCTCTAATTTTTTTTCAGTGCCAGTACATGTATTTGTTATTCTTTATAACTCCCTTTGAAGTTGGGAATCCAAGGGGAATCTAAAACCGACCAGATGTTTCTGCTGTTGGAGAGACAGAAGACAGCTAGGATTAAGTTTAACTGAAACTTAGTCCTGTACAAAAAAACAGTACAGCTAGAAATCTTCCTCAGATAGATTTATTTATTTATTATTTATTTATATTTGCACTTGCCATCCTGGGTAGGTGATACCTCATGTCATCATGCCCAGGAGAAAAATGAATGGTTTATCCAAGTAAATAGTGTATCAGCGGCTGCCTGTGTTGATTTCCCTTATGGGATTTCAGTTCCATTACGCTGCATATTTCCCACCCACACTTTTTATACTGCATTTTTTCTTAAGGAAAATCACTCCCGTGTCACTTTAAGTTTGGAGGGTAGACATGCGGATCCATCCAGCGGGAGTTCAACGTAGCCAGTGGGTGGGGAGGGTGATGTGCATAGAAGGGGGGATTGGCCAGAAGGCAGGGATCAAACAACATTTATGTTGTTTAACTCTTTCTCCCTTCATCACTGTTGCAGGGGGGAGCAGGGAAGTCGTGGGGAAGCAGACAAAGGTGACTGATTTATGAACAGAGAGAGGCATGTTAATTTCAGCTCCCTGGGCATAGGGGAGGAAAAGGTGTCTACCATAGAGAAAAGGACAAATTTGTTCAGGAAGAAATGCTATTTTCAGCGTCTAAGATTATATTACAAACCATCATGGGTGCAAAAAAAGTTCAAAACTAGTTTTTTTTTAAAGTTACAGTAAAATATTATGAATCTGCAAACCCTCCAGGACCTCTTAGATTCCAAGTCTGTGATCTGAGATGGAAGATTCTCTCAGTCACAGCCAGGAAAGAGGAAGAACATAGTCAGAAATCTCAAGGCTCCCAAGGGTGTTTAGAATGGGAAGACAGCACACAGAGCACAGGGCTTTGGGGCATTCATTATCGAGGATAGCTCAAGCCATAAAATCTTGATCCAGATCCTCATTTAAAACACCACAAACTTAAGGAGTATTTGGTTGCCAAATATTTTTGGTTAAGGCCCATCTCTCTTCTTTACTGGTATAACTCTAGGTGCTTTTGTTTACCTTCCTTTCTGTTATGGTGGTGAGGAAAGCTTCTCCATGTCCTTCTCGAGGAGTCCCCTTTATTTTTTCCCACCAACCTTCCCTGACCCCACCATCAGAAAGGAATGCCTTTGGGTTCTCTCAGAGCCACTCCTTAATTGGCCCACAGGGTTAGTGATGACCTCCAGGATGCACTGTCCTCCCTCTTCCACAACAGACTGGGTGTGCTGCCTCCTTAGTACCCCAAACTCCTGTGCACCACCCTCATTTGTTTTTCAGTAGAAAATGGGAGCCCTGGATAATTACGTTAAGCCTCATAAGCAGCAAATATAAAGTGCATATACTGTTACAAGCACTTCTCAGTGCATGAGAGAGAGAAAATCATTTGGCTGCTGATTCACTTATTTTAAGCTGCTTTCCCCCATTTTAAAATATAAAAAATTCAGATGCTGGAACACTGGATGATGTGAATGTTCTGTAAGGATTTGAGAAAAGATACAAAAGAAAAAATTAATCAAATGTATGATTTTATGTTCTTAGGGCCTGAATTCTCAGCTTTGTACCAAGGGGAAACAGGTTGAAATTGGAGAGTTTGGGACCCAACCATTTTCTCTTCTTCCTTTTCCTTTATTTATTTATTTATTGTCAAGACAGATGGTATGAAAAGCATTTATATTGGTCTCGCTGCTGACGGAGCTTAACCTAATAATTCAAGACTTGGAACTGGGTGTTTCAATAAAGAAAACACTCTGAGATTTTTCCATTCAAAATGCCATTAGAAGTTTTTAATTTGACAACATCAGAAATCAGTGTCCTGCCAAGACTGAATTTCTGTGCCATCTCGCTCTTGGGAGCAAGACACTAAGAGGGACCTGTTCTGAACGTTAGGGTTTTTAATCATGGCCCCCCCCACCCCACCCCCACACAACTGAGACAGTTTCTGCTCCGTGTTGTACAGCAGGATCATGAGCTCAGGAGATTCTACATCGCATCTTCCTGTGTGTGTTTTTTCTGGGCACTTTCTTTTTAATATTGTGATGCTTTCACCACATAATCCCAGGTCTCTTTCAGACCTTGTTTGGCTACCCAGAGACATTCAATCATGCCATAGAGCTAAGCAAGTAAAAAAACACAAACAAAGGGTGGAATAGAAATGTGAATCTAGTGTTCCAAAGCAGCAGTCGAGGCTCCTCAAGGGAGGTGGGATGGGCCCTGCCTATCCTGTTGTGTGTGAGATTGGGTGTGATCTTTGCCATGCCAGCTGCTGTGTACTCATTTTAACACCTTTATGTGTCATAGAATCATAGAATATTAGGGTTGGAAGGGACCTCAGGAGGTCATCTAGTCCAACCCCCTGCTCAAAGCAGGACCAATCCCCAACTAAATCATCCCAGCCAGGGCTTTGTCAAGCCTGACCTTAAAAACCTCTAAGGAAGGAGATTCCACCACCTCCCTAGGTAACCCATTCCAGTGCTTCACCACCCTCCTAGTGAAAAAGTTTTTCCTAATATCCAACCTAAACCTCCCCCACTGCAACTTGAGACCATTACTCCTTGTTCTGTCATCTGGTACCACTGAGAACAGTCTAGATCCATCCTCTTTGGAACCCCCCTTCAGGTAGTTGAAAGCGGCTATCAAATCCCCACTCATTCTTCTCTTCTGCAGATTAAACAATCCCAGTTCCTTCAGCCTCTCCTCATAAGTCATGTGCTCCAGCCCCCTAATCATTTTTGTTGCCCTCTGCTGGACTCTTTCCAATTTTTCCACATCCTTCTTGTAGTGTGGGGCCCAAAACTGGACACAGTATTCCAGATGAGGCCTCACCAATGCCGAATAGAGGGGAATGGTCACGTCCCTCGATCTGCTGGCAATGCCCCTACTTATACAGCCCAAAATGCCGTTAGCCTTCTTGGCAACAAGAGCACACTGTTGAATCATATCCAGCTTCTCGTCCATTGTAACCCCTAAGTCCTTTTCTGCAGAACTGCTACCTAGCCACTCGGTCCCTAGTCTGTAGCAGTGCATGGGATTCTTCCGTCCTCAGTGTCAGTCCCACCTGTCTTCTTTCAAACAGTATCAATGGCCACTGGAAGGGAAAGTGCGTGCTTCCTCCTGCACATCTGAAGTAATCTGTTCTGGGCTGTGGCAAGTACAAGCACATACTCCAATTCTGTCTGTAACACATTATCTTACCATCATAAACAAATATCAAACAGCAACGCCAGACAGATGATAAAATGAAATTATTCTCTTGGCATCTCTTGCAACCCCGAACACCAGAGACTAAGCAATGACTGCAAACCAACAGGGAGCAAGAGGACAAACTGCAGCCCAAACTGTGAAAGACATCACCAAATCCAAATACTTGTACAAGCGATTTCTCCTTTTGTTGATGAAAACGAGGCTGATTTTCTACAGTGGTCAGGCTTGTTGGAAAAGCATCTACTTTCTCAGAGGTTGGCTTGGATTTTAGATTGAGGCCCAGATTATGTTCACCCCCGCATGAATGCTTTTATGGGGAGAGAGAGGGTGTGTTTTGCCCATAATATGGCAGTTGGTGCTCTTGAGCACATGGGGGCAACTAATGCTGCCTGCCATGATGAGTCCTCCAGGGTAGAGAATATCTGGATGGGGTGTACACTTGGATATGGTCCATGCCAGCTACAATCCAGCTCAGAACTTTTTCAAAGATGTAGCAAGGACCTCCATTGAGTACAGTCTGCACTGCACCCATGGAGGCACTATATGTACTCTTTGTCTTGGCAAGCAAAATGCCTCCAGCCACCACTTTTCAAGCCTTCCACTTACTTTCTCCACTCCTAATGTCCCTGTGTCTCAAGGGTATAACTGGCCCTTGCAGCCCTGGATTCCTTGATCTTCCTTCCACAGACCCCTGAATCCCTCTGAATCCCAGGATAGATACAGGGTGTCTCATTGATTTGCTACTGGTCCATATTAGCATCTGAGATTGCTGGGCCCAGATCCCAAGAATGTAAAGATTCTAGCTAAATCCTCCCTGCGCAGAGGAAATAATAATTCTCAGTTGCTTTCTTAGCATTTACTGTGATATCCAAAGACAAATGCAAACTCATCTCTAGAATCATTATTCTCTTTGAAGAACAACAGATTGTCAGGGGAGACAGTTTACTGTGTATGGATTCACTTAGAAGTTCTGTCCCCCAGCGTGGTTCTCCAGCTGCCCCGTCACATCCTGAATTGTTGTTTATACAACTCTTAATTTTCTTTTCATTCTAGCAAGGGCCTCGTCATTTTCTGTATGTGTGCATGTATTTTTATTTGTCTCATTTTTAATGGTTTCAATTCACAATATACAAAATGGATAGGAAAAAGGCAACTGTTACATGTAGATATATGTAATGTATATGTGAGTTCTTTGTATATGTATTAGTTTATATTTCCAAAGGTGGCTAGTGATTTTTTTGTCTCCGTTTTTGGGTGCCCAACTAAAGACACAGTGAGGTCCCTTTAAGGTGTATCTTGGTCACCTAAAATAGCTAGTTACTTTTGAAAATTTAGACCAATATGTCTATATCTATGTATGTACATCTAATCTATATCTATGGAACTATATGCAACCACCTATGTCTAAACAGTGAGGTGGAGAAGCCTGTTTGGACTAGTGATTAGAGCAGTGGACTATGAGCATTGGTTCTTTAGTGACTCAGAAGAAGAGTGACACCTACTGAATTACCAACTTTATTGCTGGTAGCACCTAAGCATTCCATTATTTATTTAGATTTTCAACACTGTTAGAGGCACTTATCTCACATCACAGTCACACTCTGTCAGACTGGTTAATTGGGTCTGGGTCTGCTTTTAACCCATCTCTGTTTCAAAGTAAGCAGGACAAAACCAGGACTGGTGTGGAGCCAACCCTGAGTTGACATTAAAATTCATAGGTTAATTTATTTTTATTAATATAAGTTTCCATTAAAAATATAAAGGCAAGAGATCAACACAGGCTGATCCCACAGATATTGAGAGCAGCATGTACACTTCTGAGGGTGGAGTATGGTTCAGAGAGAGACCACCATGAAAGTCCAACAGGCAGTGCAAAATGTTTCCTCACATCAGAATAACAATAACGACGTACCCCATAGCAGTAAGAAATGGAAACAAAATGCTTTCAGTTTTGTCTTTAGATTTAACTATTTTCAGCGCAATACTGTGGTAGGTAACAGCATCAGATTCTTTTTCTTTGCATTCTTTCCTGCTGGCCAGTGTTGTGTAGCTCAGCTAGCCTTGTAAAGAAAATGATAATTTCCAAAAAACAAACCCCACATACCACTTTCAATTCTATTGTCTCTGGAGGGAAATGTAAAATGGAAACAACAAACAATGTTAGAGATAATCATCAGGGGTGAAATCCAGGCCCTACTGAAGTCAGTGGGAGTTTTGTAATTGACCTCAACAGGACCTGGATTTCAACCACAAAGCTTTGAAAGAATTGGGATAGCATACCTGAGAGAAAGGAAGGAAGGGCCAGTAGTTAGGGCACTAGCCTGAGACTTGAGTTCTGGATTCAGTTCCCCATCTGCAAAATGGGGATGATAGCACTTCCCTACCTCACAGGATCGTTGTGAGGGTAAATACATTAAAGACTGTGAGCTGCTCAGATAGTACAGTTATGGGGCCCATATTATTAGCTAAAATAGGCATAGGGACTCAATATGATGAGTCAAGTGAATGAGTACAAGATAGAAACTTGGACCCGTGCTAGGAAATACCTCTTCCTTCCTCTTGGGGTCTGTTGAATATCCATGAATTATTGTTTCTGCGGACCCCAAGTTACTACACAACTTTTCTTTGTAACTTTCCATATGTAATTTTCATGGCCAAAGGCCTGTTGGCTCAGTTGTTAGGCTACGTGTTGGATTATATGTTGGTTTTGTCCATTAAAGCATTTAAAATATAGAATATAGTATGTATAATACTTAGACAATTTGTATTATAAGATTGATGATCTTATTAGATTTATAAAATGATGATAATTGTAACAGTAATGATAAATATCCATTCCAAGCCATTTATGTACTTGTGCATGTAAATACATATGTGTGTGTGTTGTTTCCGTTGCCCCACCTTGTCACAACTAGACTGTATAAAACAGCAATGAACACAGCTGTGTATATGGAGATCCTCAGGATTTTAAAACCAGGCCCTCACATTATGCTACATTTGAACCACTTCAGTAAAGAAAGAGAAATCTACTATGTGGCTGAGCATGAAGGAATATGAAAAGGTGCAGTAACCTTATCTGCGAAAAGAATATGATAATATTCATTGACAGGGGAGCTACAATGAGCAATTATCCCAAGCTGTGTCTTTCAGACAATGCTGTCAGTTTTTCCTCTTTGATGAGTACAGCTGGGCATGTGATGCCAGGGCAAGAAATTCCTCAGTGTCTGGAAGCCTCCTGTATTGGACGTGGGTTTGTCCCTGAGTGCTGGCAGTCAGGAACAAAATGTGGAAAAGAGGACAAGGTTCTGCAGCTTTGGGATTGTAAGGAATTGCTAGTGGCAGGGCCAGGAGAGATTCTTTCAATGACACCCCACTCCCATAGATGTGCACAAAGAATACAGCTTGTGCTCCTCAAATATTTCCAGTTGCACCTTGAGGGCCAGACCTTCACCTGTGTAAATTGGCGTAGCTGAACTGATTTCACTAGAGCTGTTGATCTGGCTCCAAATTCCTTAACCAGCACAGCTCACTTCCTTTATAGTTTAAATGTGTGTGCTGGACGTTTCTTCCATGCATAATAATTGGGACTTTTTACAGAGTTTTTTTCATCTTCAAAGCACTTTACAGATATTAACTAACTAAAGCTCCCTGATAGGAAAATAAGTGGTCCACAAAGTTTATACACAATTTTGCACTCTAGCGTGAGGTTTATTTGGATACAGAGTTTCAGTCCAGTCCATCATGGGGTCAGCCAACAATTTGGATCTGGATCCAAATTTCTCCAAGATTTAGGGATGTTCATAAGCAGTGTTATCATTTGGGTCTGGTACTAATAAATGTTGTTATCCCCAGAGATACAGAGACAGAAAGTGATTTGTCTAAAGCCACAGTTGGGCAGCGTTGGTGACAGGACTGGAACTCCCTGCCTCCCAGCCCTGGGCTCAGACCACTTCAGGCTGTTTCTCTCACATACATCAGTTCTTGTTTTGTATGGTGGTATTTGAAATAAAAATTAGTACAGCCACAGTGTGTTATGCCTTCTCTTGGGGACGGTATATACCGTTCTTAATAGCCTTTTACTTTGTTGGTTGTTTTGGATCAGTCCATTGATTACAAGTTACAGTCCCTTTTGATCATCTTTATACAGTATCACTAGCTACATCTTTTGTCCAGTACATCTGATTACTTTGACTTTTACCTGCTGTTTTGCTGTAATGAACCCATTCTCTTTCTTAGTCTGTTTTTTCAGACAGTCCTTTCTAGGTACTGCTTTGTAATGTTTTCTACTTTCTCCCTTGACAGCTTGAAGATTCTGGGTAATTCACTGATCAGTCAAATAGTTCAAATAATGAACCCCAAAAATGTAGGTTGTTAATTATTTTTCAGTATGATGGCAATTTAATGTGTTACAGTGAAGCCTTTTGGTAATACCTGAAATAGCTTTGGACATACTGAGAACTAGAATAATAATTTGCACTTACATAACACCAGGCTTTGGAGGATATCAAAGCACTTTATAGCATTTAATGAATGAAGCCTTCCACACAGGAGGTACTAAACTAGTATAATCCCCCTTTACAGATGCGAAACTGGGGCATGGAGAGGTGAAGTGACTTGCCCAAAGTCACGTGGATAGTTAAGGGCAGAGCCAGGAACAGAATCCAGATCAGGGTTCTTGCCAGAATTGGACATCATAAGTATTTGTTCCAGTCCTGGGCAGGAGAGTGACACTTACCAGGGAGGTAGTGTGCTCCCCAGTCAGTAAAAGGTCTGATCTGTGTTGCTCTACATAGCCAGAATACTTGTTTCTCCTTCCCTAGGACACAGCTGTGCTGACCTGATGTATAGTAACATGCTCTCTGGCTGTCCCACAGGTACTGCTCCCAGTGCCTGATTCTCTGGTGCAAAGAGCCTGACGCACTCCCTGGACTTCCTCATCCCCAGATGCCACAGGAGTGACTCCTCCTGGGGAGCTAGAACCTCTTCTGTGCTCCTTTTGCTCGCTCTCTCTTCCACACAGGAGAGGCTTTCACTTTGGAGTGTGCTCTCTCCTTTGCTAGTCAACTCCTACAAGAACAGGGCCCTGTCTTCTCCCCTTTGCCCAGAAGGAGCAGCTCTTTCTGATATTCTGGACCCCAGCTTTCACTAGTACCTGCAGTGAGTTCCTGTGACTACCCCCTCCTCCAAGCCCATGGGGAAGTTGACTGATGGATGAGAGTGAGTGAGGCCCGCCCGGACTCTGTGTATTTGTTTGGGTGAAGGTGAGTGTGGTTGGGTGAGAGAGAGAGAATGACTGTGTTATAACAAATGAATGGGTGCCTGGGTGATGGAAGGAGAGAATGAATGAATGTAAGAGTGATTGAGAGCATACAGGAAAAAATAAGTGAGCCAATGTGTGGGTGAATTAGAGAATGAACAAGCATGAGAAAGAATGGGCAAGGGAGAGAGTGATGTGGAACAGAAACCATTCCTTTATTCTCTCAGTAGCCAACCCATAGAGTACCATTTTGTTTACTGTATTTCTTAGTATGTACTGTGGAACTGGGTATTTTCTTGAAGCATTATGAGCTTTCAACTCTACAAAGTAACATCATCTACTTATATTTTGCTCCATCTGTTTAACCTGGACACACATAATAAATGTCACCGTGCAGTGGCCTAACAGGATTATTTCAGGATAATAGTCATCTTGAAAATCCTGGCCTTCATGTTAAAAGGAATGAGGACATTGGGTAAAAACTGTGTTGTGGCTAATCTTTGTGGCAATATAGGATACTATGTAATGAGCATCTCCACTGTGTGTTAAGGCTATCCCTGAGATAAGGATATCAGACTTCAGAATCTGTGTAAAACACTTTTGTAAACAGGTGCACGCAGCTATGGATTTTTTCCTCAGGAATTGGAGCAAAAATGTTACTGCTTGAGTGTTACCTGTAAGTTATATCAGCGATTAGTGCCTTTTTCTGTGCTCGTGTCAGTAGTATTTTTGAGTTGGCATAGGAGTTGCTTTTTAAATTTAAAAATAACACCCTCTTTAATTATTATTATTGTTGTTGTTATTGTTATTTACTTATTTATTATTTATATCATAGTAGCGACTAAAAGCCCTAGTCATGGACCATGACCCCATTGTGTTAGGCACTATACAAATAGAACAAAAGGATGGCTCCTGTCCACAAGAAGCATATAGGAACATAGGTTCTAAACTGCCATGTGGATACTCATGCAGGATTCCCTTTAAGTGGCCAGGCAGTAGACAGCAATAGCTAGAGGCAGAATATGGCCCGTAGGATTGACTATCCTAAATTGAACTAATATTTCTCTAAATCCAGTATTCTGCTTTCAGTAGTGGCCTATGAAGAAGGCAAAATATCCTCAGATTTCCTCAGAATGGCATTTAAAAATTATGTTACAATATACTTGCAAAGTACTATGTCATCCTTTAGGTTATATTCTCTGGTTACAGTACATACAACTGATCATTGAAAGGATCCATTTGAGGATTATAAATAATTATACATGTTGTGATCCAAGCAATCAGATGCTTTAGGTCACCAAATGATTCTCACTGGATTCCAGATTAAATTAATCTATATATTTCTTAGGATTTTTTAAATAGATCATTTAATCCATAACTATCAGGAGTTCTTTGACTAGATCAGTCAAGATAAATATGCTTAACAGTAATAAGACTTTGCACTACTCAAGCACTGCCTGAACAGGTATTCCAGGTGCTTTACAAATGAAGAAACTGGAGTACAAAAAGGTTGAAAGACTTGACCAGTGACACAAAGTCAGTTTGTGTCAGAGTTGGCTGTAGATGTAGGATTTTACATTTTATGTTCTGGTTCTTGAACAGGTACAAAATGTGAAAAAGTTTATAGATGTGGGAAACTGACATTCCCCTATGATAATGTAATATGGAATAATAAAAGACTGATTTCCAGACTTTTAGATCTATTCTAGTGATTTTATAGTAAGCTAGAAATGACCAAACAAATAAATGATCACATATGTTAATAGCATACAAATCCAGTCAGCCAACCAAAGACTACTTTTGATAGCCCACATATTTATTAAAGAAAGCACATTTTCAGACAGAATAATAACATGTTTGCTTGATTCAGCTCCTTCATGTCCTGCACATCTTTTGACTCTATGAGGAGGTTGTCCATGGCCTGACTTCATGTTGTCTTGGGCTACTAAACTGTGGGGTTCTTCATCCCTGATAAACACTAGACATGCAGCAAGAAAATGTTTGCAGTTGAGTACCGACAGAATTTCATTTGAAGCCTGTGGAAAACTAACATTTCTCATATAAAGGGTTCATCTGCACAACTGTGTCGGATTCTATTTTCAATATCAGGCTGCATCATCATGCTTCAAAGTTGCCATTAGTGCACTTGTGTTGCTCCTGACTAGCTCCTGAGACTCTTTTTGGCTGTATATTTTATGGTTTTTATTTATTATTTCCGGTCTTATTACAATTTTCTTTTTAAACAGCAGGCTGAGCTGACTCACTGCTGTTGACTCCATGACCTGCTTCCCATTTCAACCGCCACCTGTTTAAAAAGTTTAGTAGCTGACATTATATCCCCTGAGATCGTCTGAGCAGTGGACCAGTAAAAAGCAGACCAAAAGGTAAAACTCCTCCTTGCTTGTGAGGCAGGAGCTCTATAGTCACATAAGTAAATCACTGCTTTGCTGATTGTTGAACCTAGGGAATGGGAGAGAAAGAGGAAACCTCATGGCTGAGCGAAGAGAGCTCTTGAAGTAAAAAAAAACTGTTTTTTGCTATATTAGCTGCCTGGAGTGTTAGGGGAAGAATACTTTCCTGTTCTTGATATAAAATACATTGAAATGGAAGGGAGATGCAGAGCAATCTAGTCAGTAGTCAGTGAAGTAGTAGTTAGGATGCTATTCTTGGTTCTACCATTGACATGCTCTGTGACTTATTATTTAACTTCTCTGTGTCTCAGTTTACCCACGTGGTAAGTAGAGGTTGTAAGGATAGGTACTGTAATGGCTGCTGTTACTATTTTAATTGCTTGTATTCTGGTAGTGCCAACAATGTTCTAGGCTCTGTGCACACCCAAGGAAAACACAGTCCCTGTCCCTCATAACTTACAATCTAACTAATTATGTGACAAGAGTGGGAGTGACTGTTGAGAAAGAGAATATTAGTATATATATAATGGTAATTAATAATTGTGATAAGCCTCCGTGCATGCTTATTGTGAGCTAACTAGATATTTCTAGAGCTCTGAGCAGACTTTGACTGAGCCAAGTGCATTTCTTAAATGTGCCTTCTCTCCTGACAAGTCAAATTTCTGTATGCTTATAACTAACCTTTAAAAGACCAATAAGTCTCACCTTTTTCATGGGGGCGTTGAGGCTAACAGGAACACATTGTTAGGTTGCTTTGCACCACAATCTAGGCTTTATTTTTGTTAAATGTCTTACAAATCTCATATTAATAGAAACATTTGGTTTAATTTTTGTAAATGCACATAGAAATGGGGGGAGGGTTGTTTCGTTTTTACAACCCCAAAGGAAATACATTGTTCTAGCATAGGAGAATCTCCAACTGAAACTTACTAGAAACAAAAATAAAGCTGAGAAACCAATTTTCATTTCCCAAGATAAGCAGCATGTAAAAATAAACCAACCTCAAAACATAATAATGGTGGAACATTAAATTAGTTTCAGCTTAATAGCCC
The DNA here is from genome assembly GCF_027887155.1 of Malaclemys terrapin pileata. Lineage (NCBI taxonomy): Eukaryota > Metazoa > Chordata > Testudines > Emydidae > Malaclemys > Malaclemys terrapin. The sequence continues at coordinate 152,540,561 of NC_071505.1, forward strand.
CAAGTGTTATTAGTAACACAGGTAAGGAAATTACTTAATAAAAAATATATGATTTTTAACTTGACAGTGTCCCTCTTAATTAAGTTATGAGATCCTCAGATGAAAGATGTTATAAAAGTGCAGTGTGTAGCTTCTATTATTTATAAGAGAATGCTAAAGGTCTAGCTCAAACCGATTAAAGCAAGGAAAATCTCATTGAAACCTTTCATTCTATTATGGGTATTTCTAAAGACACCTATCTCACCATGGTATCTCTAGTACTGTATCTGACTAGCTCCTTAAATCACCCTCTTTTGATGCAGGAATTGCAGATATTTGCAGTCATTTTGGCCAAGTCATACTTATATTGGAAATGCAACTAAGAGCTTCTGAAAAAAATGCATTATTTTCAAAGGTGGTGACTGTGATGAAATAATGTTTGAAAGCGTGTATCTACTGCCCACCTAAATTACAAGTTTCAAGTTATACTAAATCAGCCTCTTGCTACATATTTAGTTTTTCACAGAACCCTCAAATCTTTGTGTCAGTCTGTTAGCTGAGCATCCTCCCAGCTCCTATTATACGGCCAAATCCTGCTTGCTTTATTGAAGCAGGTAAGTCCCATTGACTTCACTGGAACTAATTAAGTGAATAAATGAAGCAGTATTTGGCCCATATATGCAATTTAACTTATCACTGGTGTCCTTTTCCACAGTATTTATCCCAGTTCTCTGGTACTGAGATACTGTAGACATTAAATTATTTATAATATGAATAGACTGTAAGGATGAAGTCCTGGCCCTGTTTAAGTCAATGGAAAAATTCTCATTGACCTCAGTGGGGTCAGGATTTCATCCTAAATATCCAAATTATAAGCCCTTAGGGGCAAGGATCTACTAGTAGCATTTCTTACCTTGCTTTAACTGCTTGTCAGATTCTTGGGCACTGTAAAAACAATAAACAATAAATGATATTCAAAATGTTTATGGCATGAGCATTTTTGTAATGGCCGGAAATCAGGCAGGTCAAAAGGCTGTCCCAGTCAGTAGTTAGAGTTTGCACAAGAAGCCCGATTTCTGGACAAGCCAATCCAAGGGAAAGGTATGGCAAGGTAGCTGACGGAATCTGGCGAGGCAGCAAGACAGTCAGGTGGGTCTGAGTGAAAATGAAACCTTCCTGTAGGTGGCACATGCCTTCTTAGCTGCATCAAGATGTTGTGTTAGCTTCTCTTGGATTTGTTGGAAGTGGTGTATCAGATCTAAGACTGCAGGGACAGCAGGCACCATGAGAAGAGCAGGATGAAAATGGGGGTGAAAACAGTAGTTAGCAAAAAAACAGGCTAATACAGGTCAAGACATGGCCCATGTTATTCTATGCGAATTCTGTATATAGAACCAGTGAAGAGCAAATGTTGGTGGAAATTTGTGAAGCATTGTAGGGACTGTTCCAGTACCTTGTTCGCTCTTTCTGATTGACTGTCTCTTACAGATGATAGGAGACTGAGGTATGGAGACGCACCACTAGTAAGTGGAATACCACTCTCCAAAACCATGACATAAACTGGGGTCCCTGGTCTGAAGTAATGTGTCTGGGAGGCCATAGAGGCAGAAAACATGGGAAATGAAGAGACAGGCCGTGTCCTCAGTGGTGGGGAGTTGTGCGCAGGGAATGAAGTGTGCCATCTTTGTAAGCTGGTCGTCCCCGGGCCGGATCCTGACTAGATTGTAGGCTCTCAGGAGATCCAGCTTGGTGAATATCTGGGCTGTCCTTACTAGGTCTGGCAGCTCCGGGATCACGTCTGCACGGTATTTTATGGGGGGAGAAACAGCTGACCCAAGAAGTAACAAAGCTCTTTGTGCAGCTTGAGACAGTGCACCCTCCGCCACCAGACCTGAAGGATGGGTGGGGTGTCTGGCTGGGGATTCTGGAAACCTGGACCTGGGGCTGAAAGGCAGTTGGTTCAGCAGTACTCTGAGCTAAAAGTCACAATATGGTACCACCAGAAGATACTCGGATATTGCTTGGCCAGCCAGGGGCTTCCAAGTATCACAGGGAAGTGTGGGGCCCAGATTAAGCTGAATCAATTGAGTTCATGATGTTTCCCCAATTACTGTTTCCAGACCTGTCATTTCCTGACTGACATGACCAGAGGTCAGCAGTGAGCTATCAGCTGTCTCATCCAGGTTGGGGTAGCCTGGGGGTGCCTGGGGAGACCAAGGAATTGTGCTACAGTGGTATCGGTGGAACTATCCCTTGCCCCAGAGTCAATAAAAGCCTGCCTGAGAGGAACAGCTTGTCTGGAATTTTAATGTAAGAATTGGAGCTGTAGGTGAGGGGATGATCTTAAGGGAGTGGGGCAGATACCTGGAAGGACTTGGCCAGTGAGGTTTTCCTTGTTACCCAGGTTTGGTCCCCCTGATTGAGGCTGGGCAGCTCAGCGATGCTACTCCTGTGGGTTCCATGCCACTTTCCTTGCAGCAGGGGCGAGACCAGGAGATTGAAGAATTGGTCTGAGCAAACTATCACGCCTGGGAATCAGGCTGGTTAACTGGCAGTCCTGATCAGCGGTAAGAGTTTGCTCAAGAGATCTGATCACTGGGAGATCCAATCTAAGGGAAAGGTACAGCGAATTGGCTGGCAGGATCAGGCGAGGCAGCAATGCAGGTTGAAGTGGGTCAGAGTAGTACCTGTGGACAATGGCTCATTGCTCAGACGGGTCCAAAAGGGAAGCAGAAAGTTTATATATAGTCACCAGCCAGTGAGGGCTAAGACCCTGTTGCAAATCAGAAAGTATCTCATAGAACCCTGGAAGCTGGCCCACCCAAGACTGTGAATTCCCTGATCCAATGCTCCTTTCCAAAAACCTACTGGGCCTGAGTTTGAGAGCAGCGTCTTGACAATTTGAAAGAGAAGTACTTGTAATATATTTAAAACTCTTGCTGCTCTGCCTTCAGATAAACTTCTAAGTAACACAGATAATAAAGTCATTTATTTTAAATACTTCTTTCTAGGAATATTGCCAGCTACATCTTCAAGGGAAAAAAATGGGCATGATATCTTAACATGATTATCATTGTAAACCAGTTTTCTATAGGGGTTCAAGCTATAGCTCCTAGAACTGATAGAATATAATTTGTCTTATGACAATCAAGCTTGGCATAGAAAATGAATATAGAGAAGGCTTCTCCTTAGATTAACTTTGTGCTGCTGATGTATTCAATGAGCCTGTTTCCTGTTTTCCTTTGTAAGGATCCCCCTTATAATCCCATCCCTTAGAGGCATTTTATCTGTTAATATATGTAATGACAGACATTCCTGCTGTATTTATGAAATTAGAAGACATTTATTTTTATCAGTTTTGGGGTCCAAGTCTGCTAAAGTTTCTTGACTGGAATAGAAGTTGTATATACACATTTCTGGAAGAATTCACTGGCACACCTTGTTGTCTAACTCTGCCCTCTTTTCACTTATCATCAGTCAGTGCTGAACAAGTCACAACTCACTGCATGCGTGGATTTTCATCATATTTGAAAATGCCCTGTGCTTTTAATTCCTTGCACTTCATCTTAACAGTACACTTATGTTTGCAGCTACTTAGTCTCCTCTCACTCACACTGGTGTGAGTCAGGAGTCTGAAGTCTATAGAGTTACACCATTGTAAACTTATGCAAGAGGAGACTCAGACCCATGGCATTTAAACTACAGAAACAGGGCACCATGTTTTGCGTATTTAGCCATCGATATAAAGGGTTTTGGAGAGCCTTCTAGGGTGTGTGAGAGTGGCTCAGATTTTATAAGGTACTCTGAGAACCCTCTGTCATAAATTACTCTTGGCTGGAGGGACTTATGGGGAGAACAAACCATCTTGCAGGCCGTATGCCGCTGAATTTAGCCAATTATGCTGTTTCCGGCTCCAACCATTGTTTCTCCTTTAAAGCAATAGAAACCTCCTTTGCCAATCTCCAGCCATCTTTTTAAGCTGCAAACAATCAACGTAGTCATGATTTAGAAATCTACCATCGGCTCCTGGGACCAAAGTGTTTCCTTTGGACACCAACAGCAATAGTTACTGAACTGGGTCGCTTATAACCTTTTCATCCTTGCTTAGTTTTACCAGTGTTTGTCAAAAACAATAAATAGATTTTATGCTTCTTAACTCTGCAGATAATAAATAGCGGTGATTGCTGCTGCCTTAGTAGGCATCTGCAAGTCAATTATCTGAATACACAGGTGCTCACTATTTGGATGAAGGAAACCCAAGTTTAATATATTTTACAATCAGCATGATATTGGACCATGAAGTCTGTAAGAAGTAGGATGAGCAGATGAGTGTGGTGACCTTAGGACATATGGAGTCTTGTACACCTCTACCCCGATATAACTCTGTCCTCAGGAGCTAAAAAATCTTACCGTGTTTTAGGTGAAACCACATTATATCGAACTTGCTTTGATCCGCCGGAGTGTGCAGCCCCATCCCAACCCCTCTCCTCCCCCCCCCCGGAGTGCTGCTTTACTGCGTTATATCCGAATTCGTGTTATATCGGGTTGCATTATATTGGGGTAGAGGTGTATTATATTCTGAATTCTGATGTTGTATCTATAATATCTGATATGTCTCATCAGCCAGTCCCTAGTTCCCTAATCCAGGGCACAGGCATATTCTGTCTGAAGTATGAATTCAAGCAGTACTGGCCCTTGGTTTAAAGGAAGATGTGTTCCCACTGTGGAGTAAGTACATATGTAAAACAGACGTAGTGCAAAATCCTAGGTTTTCCAAAGCTTTTGGGGGGTATAATGTGCTGCTCTGGGGAGCTGCAAAAATATTGAGATTAATCATCTGGACACAAGGTTGTGACTCTAGGGGCTATTTAGCATGGAGTTAGCAGAAGCACTAAAATCACAAGCAAAATTTTAGGGTAGGTCACTCAGTTCTGCTGGGAAGAAATATTCTGCTATCTAAAGATGAGCCTGTATAGAATAGCGCAGGCAGGGGCAGCACCAATAAAACCTGTAACTGTCACTAATTTCACCCTCACTGGTATTTGGTCTATGCAACTGCTGTTTCCTCTTCCTAATTCACATTATAGCTGAGATTTTTTGTTTATCCACATGAGTAGACAAGCTCATGAAATGGTCTCAAGCAGCAAATGGCTTTGGAAGCCAGACAAAGTGAACTAATCTCCAGTTTATGAATGTTTTGCAGTTCTGAAGGAACAAATGCTGCAGCAAACAACTTTAAAGAGGCACTGGGGTGGGGGGTTGCTGAGGAGAAGTATTAGCGATGGAAGAGCAATAATGCCCCGAGAAAAATGCTATGCTGGGTAAGGAAATTTATGTTAAGGAGGACAATAGAAGGATCAGCTAGAAGGACACAGGATTTGAGGTGAGGGAGGAAAATAGAGGAGATGGACTATGTGACCATGGAGAGAAAGGGGGCAGTAAGACCTAGTAGGCTCCCACTAGCCATGCTTTGGTTTGAAAAGGGAGATCTGAAGTTTTTTAAAAAACGAACTTCTTCTCCAGATTGATGAGGAAGGGCAGTGCAGGTGAGAATCTTCTCCACTATCATACTGCTTCAAACTGCTATCCAGAGTAGCAAATAATGCTTTGAGTTTTCTGGATGAAAGTCTCTCTAGAAGTCCAAAAGATTGTTTAAAGGCCAGACCAACAGTTCTTAGTCCTTATTCAGGCCAAACTACCATTCAGAATTGAAAACAATCAAGCATCCATTCCTAACCTATTGTTCTTATAAGCCCAGCAACCTTGCCTGGTGCTAAATCAGGTTAGAATGTTGCCCCTGGTTTCTTTGTGGTTGCTTTTGGGGGTAAGAAGGAGAAATGTGGATATCTTCCATTTGTTTGTGAACAAATTTTACCTAAGGTTGGTAATCCCTGGCCATTATCAAGTAATAACTTGGGCAGTTCTTTGGGTATATAGTCCTCAGCTCTTAAGATGCTGAACGATCCTTGCTGAACATTCCCATGAGGTGCTGAGCACCCTCAACTTCCATTCAAATCATTGTAAGTTATGAGAGCTCAATAAAGAGTTCAGCACAGTGCAAAAACAAGTCTTTAATGCTCAGAGGCGGTGCTTACTTGAGCAACACTCCCACTGAAGTCAGTTGAAGTTTTCCCTGAGTGAGGACTGAGTTAAAAACTTAGGGCATAATTCTGATCTCACACTACCTTTTACCCAGGTGTAACTCTCATTACTTCAGTGGTGTTTCTCCTGATTTACACCAATGTAAAGGAAACCAGAATCTGGCCCTGCATAAGGACTTCAAGATTTGGCCCCACATCTGTAGTTCTTTTTTATTTTATTTCTTTCTTTAAAAGGACAGTTACACTGGACTATAATAACCCTTACCTCAAAGTTCACGTGAAATAAGGTTTTTTTATTTAAAAAAAACCCACCTAAAAATAAAAGTTGAGCTATGCTCAGCCAGGGTGGGAAATTCCATTGTGGCTGAAAGCCCATGGCAGGTAGAATGGAATTTAATGAAGGAAACTGCTGTGTTTTTGTGTCTTTCTGTATGTTTTTCCTTTAAAACCAAGAGCTGGGCAGGCTTCCCATATGACCTGATGTGACCTAAGCAAATTACTTCTTATATAAAAACAACTGCAGACTTGGAGAATGTGAAAATGCACTGTATCCTCTTTCCAACTCAGGGAAAACGAAAGCCTGAGAAACAGGACGGCCCTGTCAATACTGGTTGAGCAAAACTATCGCTCAAGCCCAATAAAGGGAGATTAGAACAGGCTTCCTTATGCCAGAGGGATTCATTATAAGTTAGATCTCTTTATGTTTTTTTTTTTAAACAGACCCATTTACCGTCAGTAGGAGAAAAAAATCCATTTTTTGAATTGTGTGTTTTGTGAGGGGAGGAGAAAGGAAGCACTGATAAAAGAGGAAAAGAAATGTTTGATCTTATATTCCAAAACTAAAAGAGGTAAAATAGTCATTTTAAGAGAGAAGGAGGAAAGGACAGCTTTTAATTTTTGCTGCAGCTCTGGAACAGCCTAGTTGCAGCGTTTCAGGGTGTGTCCATTGATATTGTATTCAGATGTCTTGCCTTGGCATGTGTACTGACGGATTTATTTAAAAAACAAACCAAAAAAAAAAAGCATTGTGTGCTCGTGAAATTACTTCATGAAATCCTTCCCTTTATGAATTATTTTGATCACAGGCCTGTTGTTTAAATTTCTAAAGTACTGTGTTTTTTTAATTGCCTTCTTTTCAGAACTATCTGCTCTAAAGTTGGCATCTTCCACATAAAGGCATTCAGAGATTAAAGGCGGGAGGGGGCAGAGAGGAGGTATGGAGGCTTTAATCTGACTAGAGGACTAATGTAATGCATAATCAAATTCAGATTGGCTGTGGGTCACAAATGAAATGAGTTTAAAAGTCTTGACTGAATATCTAGTGTGCAGACAAGTGTAAACTGGAGAATTTGTTCAGTTGAGGAACAAATAAACACTCTTTGACGACTGTCATACTCTGTCATTGTATGGGAGATGAGAATAGAAATTGTTTTCAGTCTCTTGCTGAAAATCGAGTTAAAGGGCTTCCCATTCAGGAAGGGACCATGTGGTAGTCTGTTGGAGAGATACAACCTTGTGGAGTGTATACAAAGCCATTAAGAATCACATTTCCAAAACATGGCATTTGTACACACACAATTACCTTCAGACACAATTTTTTGCACACTGTCACTAATGGTTGTGCAACTGGTTTTGAGCATGTATATTTCATCGCGGTGTGTACAAGTGATTGAATAGACATGCACAAATGGAGACTGTTTTGAAAATCTTTCCCTAAAAATGAAGCTGGCCAAGAAAGTTTTGATATTTAGGATCCTTGTGAGGACCTGCATTCTTGATGCTAGTAACTTGCACCAGGAAACACTCTCTGTCAGCATTGTCATTTCTTAGGTCCTGTGTTCATTCAGAAAATGAAAGATGATACTCTTAAACTAGGCATAGAAGGAAGCATGTTCTAGTGGTTAAAGCATTGTGCTAAGAATCAGAAGAAAAGAGTTCCATTTCTGCCTGTCCCCTGGACCTGTTGGGAGACCTTGGACAAGTAACTCTGTTTATTATTTATTTATTATTTGTATTTATTAGCATCATGGTATTTGGGAGTATTGTACCATTCTGTGTCTCAGTTCCCACATCTGTAAAAGGGGAATAATAATGCCTACCTCACATGTGTTTGGTGAGGCTTAATTCATGAATGTTCTTTAAGAGCTTCAGGATCCTAGGACGGTATCCAATATAGCTCTTGAAAGTACTAGTATTCGTATCATGTGTAAGTAGTGATACACAGAACTGGTGCCATTATTAGTGCAGGGGGCTTGGTTGTTGTTTGTTTGTTTGTTTGTTTGTCAATACCCAGCCTTCTGAATTTCCTGATTAGCTCATGATTTCTAAGTGTTTTGCAAGACCAAGGAAAAGAACAAATGAAGAATTACAGACTGTTGTGAAGGAGATTTAAGAATTGCCATTTGGCTCCCTGGCCACCATGCTAAGCAAAATGTATTTTGTTCTTTGCTATGTGGCAAGTCTCTAAAGGCAGTATAAATCTCCACCCCTGGGTTATTTGTATTCAGCTGGATTCAGGAGTGTTAAAAAGAGACAAATAGTGCAAAACCTATTACCAGATTCTAGAGAGATTTCACCAAAGCCTAGTGAACCTCTGTTCCCAGAAATTCCTTGCTGGAGTCTTTTACATCTAGTTCTGGTTTATAGAAATGGGACCATGTCTAGAACTCTGCTGTGGTTATTACAACAGCCCTTTCTCTTTGCAGATTATAGAAGTTCTTGTTTTGTGTTGTATTAGGACAGCTTGAGATACAGTGGATTGAGTATTGCTGAGCAGGCATTGCCTGATGCTTTTCAGTGCTTCATGCTCTCACATAGGAGGCAGTGGCATATTGTACCTGATGTCCTGAAATCTATAACCACATTAACCTCTATGTTCATTCTTTCGTTCTTGCTTGCTTGCTTTCTTGTTATAGTCATATTCTGAGACAGCATATACACCAACTTTGTTTTATATATTCTTTTAAACCTCTCCTCCCAGACCAGCTGACTCAAAACTCATTCAGTTCATTGTTCATTTAACATGTTATTTTTGGAAACATAACCTCTTTATCACAGTTTTTATAACTAGTCTATGAAAAGGTACTGGAGGAACAATCAAACCATCTGCATGAACATGATTCAGACTCTGGACTCTTTCTGTAATAACAAAATAAACACATTTATACATGTCACCAAAATTTTGTGACACTGTGAATACCTGGCCTCGGGCAGTGCTGCTGAGAGTTACTGCAGTTGGGACTTGTTGAAATGTGCAAAGGTTTGTGTAGAAAAGTTCATTGATCTTTAAGGAAAGGCCTAAGCCTTCTGTTGCAGTTTTAAATTTGCCTTCTCTGTCTATTAAGGACTTTCAGAAAAATATAATTACAAAAGTAGAATGTAACCAGTGTCTTGAGAAAATAAGAACTTCTCAACATTTTACAGTGCAGGTCACACAGCACATTGATGAGGGCAGTATAATTAGACAGAAATTTTCTGAGAAAGATAATTGGGATAGGTATTGACTAGAATTGTAAAGGTTTTGTAATGGACACTACCTTTTGTAATACATTAATAGCCAGGGAAGGAGAGCTTTGTTTTGAGGGATCTGGTTGGGAGGGTTCATTTGTTTTTGAGACATGAGGTTCAATTTGTGGATTGTATTTATAAATATTATAATATGTCCAGATCACTGACTGGATGCATTTTTTTTAAATCAAAATAATTAAGCTTTTCAAACATTTTCATTTTTATAATATTTTGCATTTATATATCTACTGTGACCTCAAATGTTTCCAAGGCACTTTCCAAACTTAGGCCCAGATCCTGCATATACCTATGCATGCACTTTAAGCACATGAGTGGCCCCTTTGAACTGGACAGCATTCGGTGGTATTGCTCGCGTGGTTAAAGTTAAACATATGCATAAGTATTTCATGATATGGGCTTTAAATTTCTACACACACTATGCAAGTATCTTATCATCCACCATAAAAATATGGCCATTTCTGGAGTAAAATATAGCAGTGGTTTGAGTACACAATAGCTTAAGACAGAAAGCAAAGAATCTTATGCCTAGTTGAAATTAGAGTGGATATACATAACCAAAATGTAATTACCCAAGTTGGAATTTGTCCGGGGCACTGGAATCAATGTACTAAAGTCCTCCATAAATTCTAAACATCTCATATTTTTGTTTCATATAAAAGATGCTGCAGATTTCTAAGTGGGCTCTAGTGACAATCTAAATGTCATGACTCACTCAGGAAAGATAGCCTTCTTCAATCCATGAGTGCATATAAGGCATTTGACAGGGTTGAGTGGCATGTCATTTGGTATTTCAATAGTGTTTAGGTTTGGGGTTTATACAGTATGGAGCTGGCCTCCCTGTAAGTAGCCTATTAACTGTAAACTTCCCAATTATTTGAAGCTAAAACAGGTGCATTATATGGTAAAGTTATTCTTTTCTTACCCTGCTCTTTGATGTAGCATTTAAGCTGCTTGATTAGTCAGTCAGGAATCAAGATGATATTGACATAATATCTTTCCCTTTAGTGTTTCCCTTTAGGCATACAGTGCACCGCTGAACCCCAGAGATGCATCACCATTTGGACACACCACAAACTATCTGTGCTTGTATGCTGTCCTTCTAATAAATGAAATGAGAAAAATTCCAATTATCTCTAATAAACTAGTCAAGGGGACTTACCATTGACCTGAACATTTTAATAATCTCATGGGGTAATAAATTATTGTGGAGCATACATGCCTAGAATCCTTCCCCTATGGTGTGACCTGAACTAGTACTTCTGAGTTCAGAAGGCTGATCTGACTGGACTGTAACATGGTGATCTGTTTCAGCTAATTGGAGATAATTGTACTATTTCTGCTATGTTTAAAATAAAATGGGTAAACATTGGTTGTTATTGCTCTTCCATGTACATCTACTCAGTTTACATAGCTTTGTTTTCTGAATGTTTAAATAACTCATAAGGAAAAGCAAATCCTCCTACATGTCTAGCTCGAAATTATTTCTGCTGCTGGATCAAGGAGACTTGGATTTGCCAGGCTAGATGTCCTTTTACTGTGAAGCTAAGCTCTGCTACATTCTCTATTCTTTGTTTTCCTTCATGGCAGGGGGCCCCAGATGTCTGAACTTTGAGTCTGTTTAAACTCTGGGTCATATTCTCATCTCAATGCATGGATGATTTCCTCAGAACACTCCTACTAATACTAATGGAATTCATGCATGTAAATCCCTTTTACATCTAGGGAAGAAGGGATCCCAAAGATTTTATCCTCCCAGCTGTGCATTTGGAATAGTCTCAGCTGGAAAAGATGAGAAATATGCCACTTTACAAAGAAAAAATATTTAGAGGAAAAGTTTTATTTTTTCCCTGCAGTGAAATAGAATCAAATACATTTGAGCAGAAATAAGTCTGAGCTCTGAAGTTTGGTTCTGGATTTAAACTTCCCCAAAGCTTGAGAGAATTAGGATCCAAGGTTCTGGTTCAGGCCCATCAGTACTTTATGAGCAGAGAAGGACAGAATTAGGACTAGTTTTGGAAAAGCAAAACTGAAGGTAGTTCATGTCCGGCTCTCAGTTTATCCAGACATCCAAGTTCAGTGTATTCAGATAAATGACTGTGTGTTTGCTTTGTTTGCTTTGTTTCTTCTTTTGAGCCCTACTATTGCTTGTTCCATGAGCCTGTGTGTAAATTGATTAAATGGACCTTGTATCCTACAGGGGAGAGTGTTATTTGCCTACGCATCAGGTCTGGCTTGCGGGTACTTAGACTTCATGCAGCCACAGTTTTGAGTCCCAGTAGGGTTGACTCAGCCCTCCATCTTTCCAAGATAAATGATTATGGTAATTTTTTATTGTGCGACATTCCCAAAGGCCTTTAGGTGTCTCATAAAGCATGTACTTAAACGAAAAAGGGAACATACCCTAATAAAATCTAAAAAATGTCCCATTTAGGTACCATGTGTCAAGTTTGACCACATCATTGCGGAATTTAGACACTGAAGTTAGAACATTGGGATCAAAATCTGTGGGTCTTTTTTATGATGGAAGTAAGGAGATCTTTGTGTTAAGGCTCAGAACTGGGAGTAGACAGCCTCAGGTTTTTTTCTTAGGTCTGCCACAGAGTTGTTGTGTGGCCTTGTACAAGTCACTTCACTGCTTTGTGATTCAGTTTTCCCATCTGTATGATAGGGTTAATGATACTACCAGGGATGTATGTGAGGCTTTATTCACTGATGTTTGTTAGATGCATGGAGATCATCTGATGGAAGTGTTAGAGAACAGTACTGTTATTACTATGTATCACTGCACTGTAAGCTTTGGGTGGGCCTGTAGCATGCTGTTTGTACATCAGAAAATGGCTTTCTGATTCCAATAGCCATTGAGTGGCTTAAGTGTTGAAAATTGAGAATTAGGGAATGAAGTTTTGTACAGATTTCAGAGGTCAAATCACTATAGATAGTCTGCTGAACCAAGAAGATGTTGACTGTCTAGTTGCACAAATACACTGCTTAATAATATCTAATGTAAAAAAAGGTTTCTTAGATAGAATGGCCATGGTGTTTAGTTTTCAATAGCTGGCAAAGTGATCTCTCATAGTAATTCAATAGCTCTACAGCAGGGCTCGGCAACCTTCAGCACGCGGCGCATCAGATAAATCCGCTGGTGGGCTGCGGATTTGTTTGAAGTTGGCCATCTGGAGGCATGGCTGCCCGCAGCTCCCAGTGGCTGGGAACGGCAAATCGTGGCCACTGGGAGCTGCGGGGGGCCATGCCTGCGGATGGTCAACGTAAACAAAATGTCTCGCGGCCCACTAATAGATTTCCCTGATGGGCTGCATGCCGAAGGTTGACAACCCCTGCTCTACAGTCATGTTTATGTGTTGTTGATTTTTTGTTTTGTTTTGTTTTGCTGTTAGATTTGCAGATGGGTTTTAGTCTCCTGTCCAGCTATAATGAGCATAAATGCAATCCCACCCCACTTGCCTTTTTATTTCCCAAAACTAATAAATATTTTACATTTATATGTTGTACCACTTACTGAAGGGACTCAGAGCTCTTTATACATATTAATAAATTAAACCTCACAGAGGTAGGTCAATATAGTTATCTTAATTTTACAGATGGGGAAACTGAGGTACAGAGATGTGTTTTGACTTGGGCAAGGTCATGTAGCAGAGCTGAGACTAGAACCTATGACTCCTAATTCTGTTTCTTAACTAGAGGGATACATCCCTGATCTCACTTTATTAAAGGCAACTGTAATTTTCCTTTCACTGTCTAATAGGGAGACTAGAAAGCTTAGTTTTCTCAGGACCATGTGCTAAGCAGCTGTATGGACTTCTCTGGAAAGAATTGCTAGATGAGGTTATGCAGCTGTTATTGTTCCCTTCAAGATAGCAAGAGTGACACCTTCATGCTTTACAATCACTCTTTGCTAAGCCTGGGAGAGCGTGAGTTGAGGCCACTTCTGGCCCAAGTCCCACGTGTGTTTTGCTGCCACCATGCCAACCAGTTTCATATTGTTACTTCTTGTGTGTATATATATTACATATATAAAAATATAACTATATACCCTAGGGATGCACTGGATATAGCAGCTCCAGTCCCAGTGATCTGGGACTCAAGGCTATTAGAACTGATTTTAATTTCCCATAGCACTCCTTTCTTCTGTGTAAAGCAAGTAGAAATGGCATGTGCTCTCCTTGCAGAAATTTTTTCCCAACCACATCTGAACAGTAAGGTCAGGACCTCACTTGTCTCAGAAAATTGGGAGAGACAGCTTTCTAGGAAGGGGTCCCAAAATAATCAGTGTGGGAGTTAATGATAGTGTAAATTGAACAAACTGCTTGGAAACTGCCTTGCCTTCTCTGGTCTTGTGTGCCCTCAGACTGGAAAAGGGTAATGTGGCCTTTAGGGTCTTTGTGATTAGGGTAGCCTGTTCTTAAATCAAATAAAAACTTAGCCCTCTCTCCTAAGACAGCAGAGTTGGAAGAAGGGAAGTAGAGTTAATCGAGGGGCCAGCGCAGTTATTTGTACATTACTGAGAGACAGTGATTTAGGCACAGGAATAGCGATCAGGTGGGCCTACTTCCGAATAATCCGGGCTCTAGCAAGCATCTCCCTCTGTGGTCTTGGTCAAATCACTTTACCACTTTGTTTCAGTTTCCCCATGTGTAAAATAGCAAAGATGATACTTACCTATCTCAAAGAGTTGTTGTGAGAACTAACTAGATAATGTTTGCAAGAACTATTTGACATGAAAATTGGCTGCATAAATGCATGGGGGAGCAGGAGATTAAACTCTCTTACATGGCCTTGATGATTTCCAAGGAAATTCAGATGAACTTTACCTGAAATTTGGGACTATATTTGTAAGTAATCCAGGGAATGCACACTTATTTACTTTTATTCCTTGTTAATTAAATAAATGTTTGAAATACATGGGATGCTTAGTTTCAACTGGCAGCCTGCAAGCTAAATTATCTTTTTCTGGGCTTCACTATATGACCAAAGCACTGAAATAGGGAGCATTAGATTTTTTCTTTTCTAGTTATCTTGTGCATCATGTCCTACAGTTCATTTATATTGCATGGAGCAAATTCGGAACACTGCACCTTTACTGACTTGGAAATTGACAAACATTTGTCATCTTTGTTTTCTTTTTGTCTTTTTCTACCAAATTATACGTTTTGTATCCTATGGGTCTTAGATTCAGGGCTGGCTCCAGGCACCAGCTTGGCAAGCAGGTGCTTGGGGCGGCCACTCTGGAGAGGGGCGGCAGGTCCTGCTATTCGGGGGCAATTCGGAGGACGGTCCCTCACTCCCGCTCCGAGCGAAGGACCTCCTGCCGAATTGCTGCTGCAGATCGCGATGGCGGCTTTTTTTTTTTTTTTTTGGGCTGCTTGGGGCGGCTAAAACCCTGGAGCCGGCCCTGCTTAGATTCATTCTTGCTACAGAGCATGGAAAAAATCATTTTTACAGCAGAGTTTAGAAGAAATACATTGCCACTCAGGTCCCTGTCCTGGTTTTCAATACCAAAGTAATGAGTACCTGAGTTCCATGAAAAAGTTTGTGTCTGTTGAAATGACCTTTTAGAACCAAATTAACTCACATTAACATTGATTTAGTGGACTACAGCCTATAAGAAATTGTCCATAACAAAAGCTTGCTTACACTTACTCATCCTTTGATTTAAGGAGTCACATTATTACTCAATGATTCAACCTCCCTCTTGCGGCTACTGGGAAATTTAAGAAGAAATAAAAAAGACAAAATATATTCCAGCAGCACAACAATGCCATGCATTGTAAATCAGTGCCAGCCAGAGAGATATCAGGAAGCAAGGTGAAATCAGCACATATTTGTTAATTCCAGGAATGTTTCAGATATTTGAGAGCTGTTTCTGGACAGAACAATGATGCTGGAGAAACTTGGAGTTTCAGTTTGTTAGAGAAACAATAAGTCTTGTGTTTGAGGTTTTTTGCACTTGGGCTCTCATCTAATTGCACTCTAGGTGATTAAGTCTATCACACTGTTTCTGCAGGAGTAGCAGGAAACTCTATAGACAAATGCAGCAAGTAGTAATCGCTTCTCGGCTCTCTGAGCTGTGGTGCAAGTGAAGTATTTCTTCTCGAAGTCCCTTCTGGGAACTGAGAGCTTGCTCCCTCCATTTTCTCTCTCTCGCTCATTCTTTGAACAATAATTTAGCATGGAGCAGGAGGCCACAATTCAAGCATCACAGTTCAGATAATTTCAACTAACATGTATGTATTACAATTAGTTTGTTTGATCATTTCTTGGTACACCTTTATCTTTTCCAGTATTATATCTCACTCTTATTCCTTCCTGTCTTTTCTCTGTGCCTCTGTTACTGATTTATCAGGTCCTCCATAAATACCTAAATACAATAGATAGGCAGCTATTTGCAACTCTACTCTCTTCATTGCATCTACTTTACTCATAGATCTTCCTCGGTGCCTGTTCTAGCTCTCTTGTTTCTTAGATTTCTACTCTCTCAGATTTTTCCCTTCTACTCCTACAAGTTTAAGATGTCTCTTATCTTATGAACTTTATGCAAAAAATACTGGATGAAATTATGTGCCCTGTTTTATACAGGAGGTCAGATTAGATTACTAATGGCCTCTTCTGGCCTTAATATCTGTGAATATGTATTTTTTGATAACATGGGTCAACTTTATCCATCTTGACTTTAAAACCACATGTGCAGGTTTTGCAACCATTTGTACATGCAATATTTTAGATTTGTTTAGGCAAACTAGGAATTTAAATGTCACTCTGCCCAAACTGTATGAGTACAAATTCCCAAACCAATCCAAGTCTTCCATGTGAAAAATGTCTGAGTAGAAAGGGGGGGAAAAAGAGGTATGCAAGAAAAAAATATATGCTTGAATCCAAAAATGTGACTGTTCTGCTTTTTTCTCTTCCCTCTTCCAGGTACATCACCTGGTATACAGCTTTTATGATGTTCCCAGGCTTTTCTCTTTCAGAATTACTGTACCTTTTCCAGCTCTACTTCTAGTCCTGCTATTTCTTCCCATCAGAGCTCTCCATTCACTCTATCCACACAGTTTACTCCCATTCCAGTCTCAGGGCTTGTCTGCACTACAAAATCGAGTTGAAGGGAATGTTTATACTACCCGCCGGATTGGCAGGCAGCGGTCGATCCAGCAGGGGTTGATTTATTGCGTCTAAAGATGCGATAAATTGACCCCTGAGCGCTCTCCCATCGACTCCTGTACTCTACCTCTGTGAGAGGCACAGGCAGAGTTGACAGGGGAGCGGCAGCAGTTGACTCACGGCAGTGAAGGTACCACGGTGAGTAGATCAAAGTATGTCGACTTCAGCTATATTATTCACGTAGCTGAATTTGCATAACTTAGATCGATCCCACCCCTCCCCCCAGTGTAGACCAGGCCCAATTAAGTTAAGTTGACATACAGTCACCACATTAATTAAAATGGTGGTTCACATCCACAGTATGCTCCTTGTGTCATCAGGGGCGCGTCTACCGACTGAAGTGGGGCCTTGTGGGGTACTTACAGCTGGAGCCCTGCATTGGGGCTGTCAATTACATAGACTGTAACTCCAATATGTTCCTTACCACATGTAGTTCTGAATCTCCCAACAACTTTATAGGTGCTCGATCTTTTTCTTTCATTATGGACAAAATTCTCTTTGTTTATTTTTCATATCTACTAGGGCTGATGTGGGGCCAGCCCTGCTCCTCCTCATACCTGAATGGGCAATGTAGAAAGCCATGCATCAGTCAGCTCAGAGGTGATGATGTATCCAAGCTTTGCTGGTGAGCGAGATGCCTCCTATCCTTTTATCTCTAATGTCTGATGGGATTTGGCGAGCACCTGTTGTTGCATCCCTGTCCACAAATGATGGCCAAGGACAAATATGTCCTCAGCTACCAGTGATGTTACAGGCTGACATGACCTCATGTACTCCTCTCTCTTCCACCTTCTAGTATAAAGCAATTAAAGTTTAAGATAATTTGCTATCTGGAGATCTGCACTGTCATGCAAGAGTCCTGAGATAAATGCCTGTTCCTTTTTCTTCACAAGCAGGCATAAGTTTGGAGTAATGCAGTTAGGGTGCACAGTGCCACCAGGGGAGAAACTGCTTCATATGTCATATCATATAACAGCAATCCATCTGACAGTGAAGGAATGGTATTGGCAAGGTCTGAACAGAGCTCTCTCCAATAGTGGTAGCTGGGACTTAGGACTTCAGTGGTTGAAGCTAGATTTAGAGCTGGGAGAAAACGAGTGATTCTCCTGGTTCCAGTCTGGACACAGAAGATGCCACTGGGGAAAACAACTAAAATTCAGGATAGTCATAGCTTTAAGTTTTGGGGACTTTGGGACAACACTGGAAGTTCTGTGCGAGTAGAGAGTTGGATGCCTGTACAGTGTGGGAATCCCTTCTGGATCTATATGTAGGTCTTGGTCTGTGACTGTTCTCTCAGCAGATTTGTTCCTTGCCATTTTAATGCATGAACTGAACATGTAACAAATGAAAATTACACAACAAGCAGGTTCTGCCCCTCCCCCCCGGTCTAATTTGGTTGGATGCACAAACTGTGAAAGGCATGTAATCAATCCCAAGGATACCTCACTTTTATGTGTTCTATCCTGACTGGCAGCCTACAGTCACATCTAAAAGGATGTTCTTTAATATGTATATATATAATTTGTGTGTATGTAAAAAAAACCTCCAGTAAATAACTGTGGAAAGAAGGAAAAGATAGTTACAAAAATAAACATTCTGTGCAACAAAGAAGCATGCTGTACTGCTAAAGGAAACAGTGCAACTCTCAGGAATCAGTCCTTCATAAAGGACTAAGATTGTTCAAACCCTATGTTTTCCATGCACCAGGGAGAATGCTTTAATAGTTTACAACTGTATTTGAACATGGAAAACCTAAAATTAGCCAGCTTTTTGGAGGGATAAAGATTGACACCAGTCTTTCTAGACAGTAAGACACTTCTTTTCATCCAGAGCTAGTAAGTGAACTCAATTATACAATTTAAGGGATGTGTTTAGGGAATTGGCCTGTCTGTGGCTGCTAAGCAGAGCTGAATACAACTCTGTGCTGGCCCTTTTTTTGCAAGCACTCTCATGAGGCATTGTGGCCTCATGGCTAGAGAACTGGGCTGGGACACAAGAACTCTAAGTGCTAGTCACTGGACTGCTGGGTGACCTTGGGCAAGTCACTTCCCCTCCCTGTGCTTCAGTTTCCCCATCTAACCTCCTTGTAAAGCCCTTTGAGGGCTACTGATGAAAAGCACTGTATAAGAGCTAGGTATTAGTAGGTTTGATCTGCCAGGGTCTGCACCCCTTTCTCACAAAGCTTCAATTTGACTTCTGTGTTCAAAGCAAAACTCAGGTGAGCTTCCAGTGTTCAAAGGTCCATGTGGAAATTGCACAGAACTTCAAATCTTGCCTGGTATCATGGCAATGGCCCCAGGGTCACTCAAAACTGGGTCCGGATTCACCTAAAGGGTTTGTGAACCTCAGCAAATCTTTCATCATCTGCTCTGAATTATTGCTTTGCAATGAAATCAGAGTCTTCTGCTGAGCTGTGAAGGCTTTGTTGATCTGTGTAGCACTGTCACCACAAAAGCTAAATTCTGATCATGCAGCCCTGCAATGCCATCTTTACTTTGATGCACGCCCCATTCAGCCACCAGCTCTTCCCTTGATGACAATACTTGGATCCTTCTTTCATTGTTCTATTATATATGGCCTACATGGCAATGCAGCCTTGTTTTGTGACCTTGTAGGATGCTACTGAGCATGTTCAGGCATCTTACCACCATACCCTGCTCTTCAATACTGACATGAGGGCGGGCTCTCTGACTGAGAGGCCTTCACATTAAGTTACCTGACATTTACTGTGGTTTGGGTTCAAATAAATTACTGGGTTTAATCATGTCGTGTGGCAGAGTCACCTGACCCTGCCAAATTCTCTTGGCTTGAGCATGAACTCCATGAAGACATAAATTGGCTCCAGGTTCACTTGATAGGTTTACAGAGCAATGACCCTTGGGCTGAGTTTCAAGTTTGTAACAAACTCACGATACTATATTTTGTTGTGTGAATACTTATATGGCTGTAGCTGGGAGCAAGGCGCTGGTAAAGGTCTTGCCCCCAATAGAAGGAGAGAAAGCACCTCACTTTGCTTAACAGCAAAGTATGGAGCTTCACCAGAATCCTTATCCAGGTTTCTTTTCTGAAGCGTGGTAAAAATGCACAAAAGTCTGTCAGTGTATCATCTCCTTTAGTAACTAATTCCTCTCAGTATCTGCCACAAACCATCACGTGATAAACATCGAACAAAAGTTTGAAATGTTAAAGGAATAAAACTGCTCAGGGAGTAAATTATCTTTACAACTGGCCAATATAAAATAATACAGTGCAAGCGTCTTAAAGTAGTAATTGATAAAGGAATAAAACTGCTAAAAGAATATATTCTTCATGCACCGAGGCTAAGTGTTTAATAGTGTTCAGCTGTATTTAATCTCCAAGGGCCCACAGAACAGGCACAGAAAATGAACTTACCCTAAAGAAAATAAATGTGGGTGATCTTTCATGAGATCTCACATACATCTGCTTTACCTGCTGTCTGCTTTCAACAGCCATGGAGTGCTACAGCAAAATCAGGGTGAGGAAAAAAATCGATTAACATCATAGTAATACTTTGCCTTTCTATAGCTCCTTTCATCTGAGGATCGGAAAGCACTTGATGGAAATTAATGAGCTATGCCTCACAACCTCTCCCCCCTCCAGTGAAGTACCTAAGAATTTTTTGCCTCAGTTTCCACAAGCAGTTTTATGGTTGTGGAAACTGAGGCACAGAGTGGTAAAATTACTTGCCCAAAGTCAGACAATGAGTCAGGGATAGAGCTGGGAGTAGAACTCAGGAGTTCTGACACCCAAGTCTCCACTCCCTTTGTAACTTGTGTTTAAATAGCTCATCTCTGCTATGAAACAGGACATCTCAGGCGACTAATTTACAACAAAGTTATCCCCCAGCATGGTTATAGCACAGCCCAGTTTTTAACTATAGACTAGATCCAACTATATTTTATCTAGGTGCCCAGTTTTGGTGTCATCTTGCAAAGCCCAAGGCCGTAGCATACTTTGGGTGTAGAGTTAAAACATGGTTTGCTTCCAGTAAGGACTGCAAAACCGAATGGCATTTCAGTTGTATAGGTCTCTCTCATCTTACGCTGGGGTTACGTTCCGTGGTCAGCACATAAAGTGAAAACCATGTATAGTCAAAATTACATTGAGTGTAATGATGGGCGGAATTGCCCACACTACAGGAACAGTATTTAAATTGTTATTTTTCTCTTTTTTTTGTTTTGTTTTTGCTGACCGCGTAAAGCTGAATTCGCGCATGTTAAATGCGCGTAAGATGCAACAGACCTGTAATTGTGTTGTAACTGGGTCCCTTGACACAGTAATTTTTACAGCATAGACTATCCCAAAATTTCACAGTGAGCTGAAAGTGTTAGTTTTACAGAGATAAAGGATTAAGGCGCTATTGCACCACATTGTGTATAGGTTTCAAAGGTTGACTCCCCTGATATTATCTGACAAAGGGAGTGCATTCAGAGACAGGGTAGAGTTCTCCCAGGGTGCACTATGGTATGATTTGATTCCTGTTTGGAGATATTTCTGTCCCAATCTGATATTTTAAAAGATTGCATTGGGAGAAAGGAGAGATCTGCTTTTGATTTTCAGGTGGAGCTTTAAAGAGTGTTCAGAAGGGATGGGGGGACAGATTGGGGTTGAAAAGTATGAGTCAAAATGCATTCAGATAGCACTTTAGAAAGGTGGTACAGTGTGTGCTGTATGTCACGTCCTAGTAGAATCTCTGACCGAGCTCTGTGGCGATCACAGCTGCCGTGATCACAGCTCATGAGTCATGCAGAATGCATCCAGCAAGGTTCTCCCTAACTCAGGGTCATTCTCAACTGTTTATCTCCCTTTCTCCCAGTATTGTATTGGCTACTCAATCAGTTCATTCTCTTAGGGCTCAGCCTACCTCCACTGAAGCTAGTGGATGGTGCACCTTGATTTTGATGGGAGTTGTACTGGGTTTTTAATGTCTCTCTCAACTACTTTTCTGTATTCTCTCTTTTCTTATTCTTGGCTAATTCTCAATTAGCTTAATTAGAAATGAACCCAAACCAAAACCACAAAGCCAAACACCCTCAGAAGTGAGTCCAGATTTTGCAGCATTTCTGGATTTAATCTCTTCATAAAAGCTTGAAAATAATGGGCCAGATTTTCTGCCTTGCTCTGCTTGCTTTGCTCAAATGGAGGGGATGTGAAAACCTTCAGTGAGCAGGTATGGAAGAATAGAAGGTGAGTGGGTTTGGAAAGCAGCACATCAAGAAAGCCACTCATAATCTGTGTTCTTGGATCACAGAATACTTTCATTCCTAACTTATTCATTGCATGCTGACCATAATAATTAATTCAGACATAATAACATACTCTATAGACAGTGCTAAAATGCAGTTTCCATTTTTATTCCATACTTTCATGTGCTTACAACTTTCTCAAACTAATTTGGGGCTGAAATTTTTCATGCTTAACTCAGAGGTAAATTTGTCTGAAAAATTAGGAAAAAAATATAGTTCTTGAATAGTGTTTATGCGTGTGTGTGTGTGTGAGAGAGAGAGAGAGAGAGTAAATTATGCTCTCTCCAACATGTTTCAGTAACAAAAGTTTGTGTCTGCATAATTAAAAATAAGCTCAAAACCAATGTTGTTCAAACTTTGCTTGTTTTGTAGATCTCACTGAGATCTAAGTAATGAGCCAAATTTTGTTCAGTAGTTTCAAAGTGTGACATTTTGCACATTCATAGTATGTATAGACTTGGATAACTGTACTGCTGTAACTTTTCCATTGAGACCACTTCTCATACTCATGGTGACCAACTTGTGATTGTCAGGAAATCCATAAGCTTCCGTTTATTAGCTAACGTATTTTCACCAGCTTTCCTGAAAAAGGGGAGCAGAGTTTTTCAATATGGAATATTCATGGAATAAAATTAAAATGAAAGATGTCTTGGGGTCAGCAGGAGGGAGGCAGTGGTAGACAGAATCCATATTGCCTGTACAGGGTCCAAGAATGTGTTTTTATTGGTTCAACGGATGAGTGTCTTTTGTAGTTGCAATTATTACGTCTACTTTTGAAAGATTCACCATAAGTCTGCTTCTCAGTCACTCTTCACTTTTGACCCAAATTTAACCTCTCCTCCATCAAATCCTATTATTTATCCCTCTTTTCTATTGGGAACATTCTCCCTGACGATCCATGTTGAAGGTTTTTTCTCCTGAGTCTAGAGTCTAGAGTCTAACTCAAATCCTGATTCTGAACATCTTTTATTCCTTATCTGTTCTTAGCCACTGATAATCTTCATGCAGTGAATTTTACATTGCACTGGGTCGTTGTTGACAATGATGCCATGTAAGTAAAAAAAGTTGTCACCCCTTATTTTTGATCTTTGTCTCACATCCAGCTTTAAGATCTTTAAGTAGGTGAAAATTGGGGCCTAAAGTACTTGAATATCCATTTAACATATCCTGACAATTTCCTTTTAATCTATCAGATACTTTAAAAGTCTAATCTCTCTTGTTCTAGCATTAGCTTGTCTTATTTGAGTGGCACCTTTGGGTCTAATGAATCTGGATGTTGGTGACTCACCTCTAACTGTGCAACAGATCCTGGGGTGAAAGTTTTTACCTGTCATGCACCTCCGGAGTGGGAATTTTCTGCCAGTAGCATTTGTGACATTGACACTATTTCACTTTCCTATGTCAGACTCAGGTCTTACTTGTGGACTTGACAGATTTCAAGTTATGTGAACTGTGTCTGTTTTGTAAAAGCTTTTTAGGAACAGGGGCTTGAGGGGTTTCGTTTTTGTTTAGCAATGAGCCTGAACCAAAAGTTTATATGTGCACCACCCTAGGGCTTTGGGGAGTTTTGAACACAGGTCTGAGCTTTGCAGCGTGGGCCCATCTCTAGATTTTTGTTGGTAGAAAATGTACTGCATTTATTGTAGGGTAAAGGTTCTCAGGTTAAACATACTGTTATTATGAATACATGATTGTTAAAGATGGACTGTAGATACCCTGAAGGGCTAAATGTCAGATCATAGAGGCATACATGAGGGACACAAGTTTGGAAGCTTGCTACACCTTCTCCCCAGGCTGGTAGAACTCACCTCTGAGTTAGGATGAAGGCTGGATGCTTCATAAGCATCTACTGATGGTTTATATACAGGTCTATAGAGGTGTCAGTGTTGGAAGAGTTCGCTCCTTACCCGGTGCATGGCGGCCTCCCAGACAAGTGGCTCATGATGAAGTGGAGCTGTGGAAAGAGGAGGTGAGAAAGGAATATTGCAACGGGACCTATGAGAAGCCAATACACATTAACCAAATGTCATGTGCCTTTTTAATATGGTTTCAGGACAGGAATCATTACAACAAACAGTTTGTCAGGACTCTGGTGCAGAGCTCCCCAAAAAAATCCACAAACCCAAATCTGTGAGTCATGTTAGGTTTGTCTCCTGGCGCCTGAGAGAGAAATCACCACCCACTGCAATCTCCCTGGCTTCTACTCTCTATGCCTCCCTCCCCTGTCACTTCTCAGTTTCCTATTCCTGTGTTTAAATAGCTCAGCCCAAGGGCAGGATGGGGCCTCCTAGATTATTGCCTGGTTGTCCCTTAAAGGGGTAGTACACTTTTCCCCATACACTGTTTCCAACGATGATTATATGCAATGCCTTTTGTACACAAAGCCACTATGCTAAGCTGGAGGTGCATATCCTGGCCCTCTAAATAGAAATGATTGAAATAATGTATATATATTGGGAGGAGGGTGTTGCCTGAAGCTTGTTCATTAGTTAATAATCCCTTCTGCCCGCCCATGTCTAATCTTGTAAGGAAATTGAGTTAATAAATCCAAGATATTATTAAATAAAGTAAGTATTTAATATCACTTGTCCTCTTTGAATCCAAGCTGCAATACAACAGAATTTCATTTTATAAATAACACCTTTCGTGCTTGCACCACAGGGCATGATACAAAAGAATCTAAATAGAACATGAATGCTGTAATCAAATGCAGACCCCAGGAAGGCAGATTAAAAAGGCATGTTGTTGGTTAGAGCAGTAGACAAGGTAAGTGTAGTGGGTCACAGCAGAGAAGCTAGTTGCAAATACAAGGGCACAGTCAAATGAAAATTATTTGCTTGCCCACTCCAAATCATGAGTGACTGTTCCTGCATCCATGATCTGTTTTTTTTTTTTAAACACAGGAATATTTTGGGGGTTGTTACATTTTAATAGTTTCTGCAAAACAAAACAAAAAAACCCCCACAAACAAGCCTGTGTTTTCATCAGGAGAAGACTAGCAGAATATCTATATTTATACATCTAGATACTGCATCAGGAGGAAACTATTGGAAAGATTGGTTTATCTGATCTAATCTAATGTAGCGCTACTGCATCCAGAACCACAATATGTAGGCATCAGATTACAAGAATTAAGTGTAAGAGGGGTCCGGATGCTACCTTGAGACTTCAGAGATCTGGGTTCCGTTCCTAGCTCTACAACAGATTTTCCTGTATGACATTGGTTGTCACTTAGGGCCATATTTCCAATGTATTTAGGTGCCTAAAGAGGTAGAAAGGTACCTAGTTGGATTTTTAAAAGCACTTAGGTGAATATTCTCCCACGGTATTCTCTCTGAAGTATAGTGGAGAGAAGTGGTCTGTGAGGCAGGCATGTCCTGTTCCGGTAAAGGCTCTAAAGATGGAGACCAGGACCTTATTGTGAATCCAGAATTGGATGGTGAACCATTGCAGAGCATAGAGGAATAATGTGATGTGATCCCAAATATGTCTCTCACTCAGAAGATAAGCAGTCCATCTGGAGGACCAGATTAAACTTCCATGTGACCATTCATAAATGTGGACAGGTCTGTAAGGCTCGTCCATGCAGCAGAATTTTGAAGAGTGGGTTAAGTAAGCAGTGCACACACCTCGTTCATAAATTCATTGATTTTAAGGCCAAAAAGGACCATTATCATCATCTAATCTGACCTAATTGAATGGGACAGATCTAGAACGTACCACGGACATTTCTGGAGGCAGCTTTCCATGCAAATGCAGGCTTCATAGGGTTCAAAAATTGGAAAAAGAGAGTTACAGTAGTCTCCCTAATGTTCCGCCGATCGCAGCCCCGGGCCAATGGGGGCGGCGAGAAGCAGCGCGGGTGAGGGATGTGCTGGCCGTGGCTTCCCGCCACCCCCATTGGCCCGGGACGGCGAACCACGGCCAGTGGGGGCCGCGATCGGCCGAACCTGCCGCGTCAGCAGGTAAATAAACTGGCCCAGCCCGCCAGGGTAAGCACCCTGCATGCCAAACGTTGCTGACCCCTGTGATAGAGGTATATAAAATCATGAGTGATGTGGAGAAAGTGGATAAGGAAAAGTTATTTACTTATTCCCATAATACAAGAACTAGGGGTCACCAAATGAAATTAATAGGCAGCAGGTTTAAAACAAATACAAGGAAGTTCTTCTTCACGCAGCGCACAGTCAACTTGTGGAACTCCTTACCTGAGGAGTTTGTGAAGGCTAGGACTATAACAGCGTTTAAAAGAGAACTGTATAAATTCATGATGGTTAAGTCCATTAATGGCTATTAGCCAGGATGTGTAAGGAATGGTGTCCCTAGCCTCCGTTTGTCAGAGGATGGAGATGGATGGCAGGAGAGAGATCACTTGATCATTGCCTGTTGGTACACTCCCTCTGGGGCACCTGGCATTGGCCACTGTCGGTAGACAGGATACTGGGCTAGATGGACCTTTGGTCTGACCCGGTACGGCTGTTCTTATGTTATGTTCTCATGTTTGTGTATTTTGGGTGCACCTGTAGAATCACAGCCTGATGTTCCAGTCTGCCAGACTCTAGTCCCAGAGATAACAGGCAAGACAGGCTGCATCAGTAAAGCTTCAGTGGTGATAGTATATATATTAAAAAAAAAAAGAAAAAATGTCTCAAGAAGGAATCTCTGAAGAGACCTCACTAGAACATATAGTACACACAGTGGAGATGTTTCTGTGGCCAACTGATTATTTTTGCTTAATTAGCTATGAGCAAACGAGTCTAATAGTGAAGAACAAATCCCTAGAACCAGTGTGTAAACAATGTCAGTGAAGAAAAAAAATAAAAATAAAGTCTTCCAAAGCGGCCTGCTGCATTGAAGGTAAATGAAATATTTAGTGGCGGCAGCAGCAAAAAAATGAAATATGAGCTCTTGCATCCCAGGTTATTAGTGACCTGTTAAAAGACAGGCTGCAAAGTGCCTTTACCAAATTAAAACTTTGAAAAAGGGCACAAATGGGAAATGTCAAAATAAAGAATTGGAGGAAAATGATTGTCCTCCTGACTCTTATTATTTTGTGATGCTGAGGCTGTGGCCGCTGGTAAAGGAGGTGAAATAAGAATGGCATGATTCAGAGTTGCTCCTAAAACCTGTAATGGAAAGAATCTGCATTGACTGGCAACCAGTGGAATTTGCTGAGATTTGGATCATGGTCTTCATAATGCGTCTGCTGCATAAATTGTTTGTTTAGTCCTAATTTTGGGAAACCTCGTAGGCTTTTTTAATGGAAGGTTTAATTCGGCCTTCTTTTCCCTGTTCATATTGTAGGCTTCCCTAATGCTCCATGATACTAAATAATCCAAATGCCAATATGCTTAATTTAATACCTACTACTGATCTCTAATTTATTAATCACAGAGGGCCAAATAATGCCCTCACTTTCATCTGTGCAAATTCTTTGAATTCAGCAAATCATTGGGAACCCAAGGTGAGTTGATCAGCTTGCAGATCTTATCTTCTGCATGGAAGTGTTGGATGTTTTACAAGGCTTGATCAGGAATTATTTTCTCAACTTCTTTTCAGGTTCTTGTATCACACCCACCACCATGCTACCTGAGCACCTACTATTTCTGACTTTTCATTGACTTCAGTGTGGCTTCACTGAAGTGAGGGTATAATTTGTCTCAGTGTTTGTAAAAGAACTGTCTCCTCAAAACCCAAGCTGAAAACATCTTATTAAGTGAGGAATAAATGTGAGGATAATCCAATAGATGACCAAACAGATGAGAGGTTCTGGGGAGCAGATTAGAACAGTGGGCTGAGTTCTGCATTCTGTTCTTGGCTTTCTCCTGACTCACTCTTTGACATTGGGCCTCTCTGTGCCTCAGTTTCACTGTCTGTAAAATGGGGGCAGTAATACTGGTCTGCAGTACCTCACATAGGTTTTGGGAGGCTGAACACATTAATGCTTTTGAATCATTTTGACACCCTTTGTTTGAAGGCTCTACAGAAACTATCAAGTGTTTTTACAGTGGTCTTGAAGAATGTCCTGCAGGTGTATGGAGGTTCCAACCATGTACAGGTAAATGAATGACAGAAAGAAAATGCAGTGCATTATCTGCAGAGATTCCTAGTAAAGTGATAGGGCCGAACTAGGCAATGGTTATTGAGACAACAACTTCAACCACGACCCACAATTAGAAAAATCTGACTGTATTGAAACTGCAGGTCGATTTTAGTGGGAAAAAATACATCCCAGGAAGGGGGCTTGGAGGAGGTTGGCCGTGTAAGGGAAGAAACTGAAATATGACCATTTTTTTCCCAGCGAGTCAGATTAACAGATTGATAAACTAACCTTGGGTTCAGGGTGGTCATTTACTGTGGATGGTGCTGGAGAGGATGTACATTTGGATTCGGATTACACATTAATAATGCTTGGTATCACCATGCATCAGCCAAGTGGTCAGATCTACAATTAATCAATTAGACTGGCATGATCAATTAGAGTAAGTTTTCTCTTTCCCACACCTCGTCATGTGATATGTTGCTGATGTCACTCTGACTTTTCTGCTTTTGGAGGAGCCTTTTAAAATTCTTCCTTGTTTTGGTTTGGTTTTTTTATGGTCTGCTTGAGTTTTATACCTCAAAATGCTTTAACAATAATAGCTTCCCAAAGAGGCCTGAGCCTGAAAGAGCAGTATTTATCCATAACTTTCATCTTCAATTCACTCAGCTTTTATTTTTGATCTTACCGCCTATCTAAACATGCCTCTGTCTGTCTAATCTGTCTGCATTTGTAAAGCGCTATCATGGAAGGGAGTCCAGAAAGGGAGAGCACCACTTCACCCGGAGGGCACCATTTTCAAATATGCATTTTTAATTTTTATCTGATGAACACATTGGTGCTCAGGGAAGCAGTATGGGTGAGCTGTGCAACTCTTCCATTGAAACTCAGTCTTGAATGACAGAGCTCCTACTCTTTTAGTAGTGGCCACACTCTCACAGTTCTGCCAGTGGACTCACTGCTATTCCAACACCCCTTTTTGTTCCCATCCTGTCCTCCTCCTCCCCCCACTCACAACTGATGTTTAAATTGCAGCACCCCCTGCTGTTCCTGTCCTGGCCCAACACCCAACTTTTCAGTGCATCTCATTCTGACCAGCAGCCTAATCTATTCTAGCCCTGGGCCCACACACAGCTTTACCAGTCTACCTGTAGCATCACCCTGCTCTTGCTGTCCTGGACCCTCCCCCAACAAAGCGTGATATCTAGTCTTCAGTGCCTCTACTGTTGCAATCTTTGGCCTCTCATGGGCAGAGAATTGTGACTCACACTGCATTGTGCCAAGCTGTACAGTTGTTTTGGAGTCTAGGGACTGTATTGAGATCACCATGCTCACTTCACTTGTGACCTATGATAAGATAAAACCTATCTATAAGTAAATATGAATTCCAGTCTTCTGGGATGAGAATCATGGCATTAGCTTACTAGCCCATAAATCTTCTCAGAGCAAGGGGGTGGGGGGTGGAAAGGGAGAGCAATAGTACCTCCCTTGCAATGCTCATGGCCTATCAATGCCTCTATATATTTTATTTGACCTTCCTCCTTCTTCCCCTTGCCTTGAACTTCCCTTCTGAAACTGTGCTAATGGCGCAGTGATGAACAGAGCTAAAGAAACTTCGTTAATAGGCTGCCACAAGAAATCCTGGAACAGTGACATCTGTTGAATTTGGACAGTTTTGTTTGTCTACTGGGAAATTGCATGAACGTCCCAATAACTTTTTTTTTTTTAAGTTCACGTTGTGCTTTTTTTTTTTTTTTTCAAGGGAGGTAGCTTCAGGAGACATGGCTGCTTTTTTGCTTTCTGATGTAGTGTAAAGTTTTCCGTTGAGAGACAATAATGTACATTCCTCTGGCAGGATGGGATGGATTTTTGTGTTTCTCTTGCTGTTGTTTATTTATAAGACATTTCCTCTTGGTTAGTGGAAGTTTGATCGTAAGAGACTCCAGTGATTTTCCTTCCCACCTCTCCCCTCCCGAATTTCTCTGCCTCGGCACTCGCTCTGGAACACAGTGAACTCAAAAAGCCCATCAGGGCAGGGGGAGTTTAGCAGCCAAGCCTTACCACTCTCAAGAGACTGTGAGGTGATTTTCCTTCGTCACTGCTTGGATCAGAACTACAGCCTTGGTGAGTGGTGAGGTTCCAGAATTTGATGTGTCAAGGATTCTATTCTTGGTGCCTTTGAAGCAAAGCAGGAAACAAAGCTTTTTTTAATTATTATTATTATTTTAAGTAACAACAATGACGCTGGAAGATGGAGCTTTTTACAGTTTTTGCAGAGCTGAAGAAACTGCTCTTTATATTCACTAGGCAGTGACAGACCAAATAGATCCTGTGTTTAGGATGACTTAGCCTGTATTGGTAGGCTTTCCTGCTGCCACCAGTGGGTGTCAGACTTAGCAACAGCTAACAAGGCTTGTAGGAGACAAGAGGACTGGATGAGCTGGTAAGGGGGAGGGTTTGTGGGGGAGAGAAAAATGTTAATCCTTCACTTGGAGTTTCTGTCTGGCAACTTTTCATGTCTCTGTGTTCTGAGCATTTACATTATGCTCTGAATACCTGATTGCCCAGCCAAGCAGAAAAGAAACTCTACAGTGGATGCATAGGAAAAGAAAGTCGTTCTGTGAAGGCCACCTCTGGGAATAGGAAGAACTAGTTGTTTTTTAGTTTTTGTTTGTTTGTTTTTTCTACTTCTCTCCCTTGCCTTGTTTTCTCTTTGAGTCCATATAGGGAAGTGGCATATCAAAGGATTGGGGAAAATACTAATTCCTTTGATGAGATTTCTATCCAAGTGCTTTACAGACATTAATGACTTAAGTATTACAACACCTTGTGAGGGACTTAGGTGGAATTATGCCCATTTTACAGATAGGGAAAGTGAGGCAGAGAAAGCTCAAGTGATTTGTTCAAGGTCAAGGGAGATCCAGTGACAGAGCAAGGAATAGAACCCATAGGTTCTCACTTCTAGTCCCAAACTACACCCAGTCTCTTTCCCCACCCCATGTTAAATAGATATCATTTTTCCTAATCTCATGATTGTTGTGCCAGGGCAGTGGGTGGGTTTTTCTGATTCTCCTTTATCATCTCCCATTTTATCTGATTTCAAGGAAAAGGCACATTTTCTACAGTTAATAAAGTAGGAATAGGGAAAAAACACAGGGTAGGAGTCAAAATATTTGCATTTTTAGGTATTACTCTGTTCTCTGAAACATGTTGTCCTTGGCAGAAGAACAAAATCTTTAATGGTGCCAACATAACTCACATGGGATACTAATTGTGGAGTGCTATCCTCTCCCACCCCCCTGCTTTTGAACTGGATGCTTTCAGTGGGTGTATCAACACATATGCATCCCCTACCTCCATGGAGTCTTAACTCCTCGAGCCATTGCCATTGACCCATAAGTGCATATTAGTGAACTTCATAGAGAAAGTCAGCCACCTCCTACCAGGGTTCTTAGGCTGTGTGGAGCATTTATAAAGACTTTGGGCCTGACTCTTCTCCAGCTGAAATTACTAAAAGTTTTGCCATTGACTTCAGATGAAGCAGAATTGAGCCCAGTGTGAAAGAAAGTATTTTAATTTAGGGTTGGACTGGATATTTCTTTATAACCAATAAGTAAGATTTGGTGATTTCACTGTGTGGCTACTTCTGCAAATGTTTTCTGTGGTTTTGATCCTTGTGGGGTTCTCAATCCCTTCCAGAGTTTCAATTTCAGCTTTACGTTTGACTGAACCTGAAAACTCCGAGTGGAATGCTGAGTTTCATCTGGTTTTGCATCAGACCAAAAAGAACAGTGACTTCTCATGTTTTTGACATAATACCATACATTGGCCCTAGGATTTCTCAAAACTGGGCTTAGGTTTGCTCTTAACGTTCCTATGAACCTGAACTAAGTGTCCAGCTCTTAACAAAATCCACAACCAGGTGAATTTTGTGGTTTGGTTGCTCTCATTTTGCCTGGTTCTACTAGTAATGAAGCTATACATATAAGTAAAATAATTTTCTGGTCATAATTTACTAGAGATGGGCCCAAATCCAAATAGTCCCAAACTTTGAGGCGGCTGAGATTAGGATCTAAACTTGGCTGCTGGTCCCCCAGCTCTCTAATGTGCCGAAACAAATCAACTGCTCAGAACATCCCCAAACTTTGAGGAAGTTTAGATCCACATCCAAACATAAAGCCTGTTCTTTGTCTATATAATGGGCTGTTCTAGACACCCATATACTTTAGGAGAGTTTAGATTAAGATATGACTTTGAAGTTTATCCTTTATTTACTCGCTCCCTCCAGATAGAGTAGATCAGACAGACGTCAATACTTCTGAAATGGAAAGTTGCTTAAAGCTCAGTGCTTCTGTCTGAAACTTCTGTTGCCCATGTAGTTCTTGTTTGGTGGGTACACAGAAGATTTCAAAGGCAAGGGCTGTCACTGGTATCTTTCACCAGCAGTCTGCGGATGAGAAAGCAGTGCTTAAAACAACATTTAGTTTAGTTTTTAAGAACATCTGTGTTGTTCTAAACCTCTTGGAGTTTAAATTATTAAATTAATGTATTTATTTTGCAAGCCTTGGAAGTAACAAGAGAAAATGATGTTGTCTTTCCTCATACTTATATACAGTACTGTGGAGAACTTCCGTAATCTTCCTCACTACAGTTTCAACTGTATAGACTACAGCTCAGGATTACAGTGGAAGAGGCCTACCTGGGAGTTGAAATATATGGGATTAAAATCTGTGATTTCAAGGAGTTGGAAGTATTTTAACTCCTGCTTAGACTACTGGACCATCCCCTTCAGCTATTGCGTATGCACTACAGAAAAGTTAGATAGTAAATTATCTCCTTTGTCAGCTCTGTAATATTTTATCACAATTGCTTTCACAGTCAGCACAAATATATATATATGTATTTTTGTATGAGTCCAGAGATTTGCATATGATAGTTAGCACTACTGTTGTATAGCACCTTCCAGTTGAGGATCTCAAAGTGCTTTGTAAAGAGTTATGAATTAAATCTCCCTATTTTACCCATGGTGAAATTGAGACACAGAAAGGTACAATTACTTGCCCAAGGGCAAACAATGAGACTATGGCAGCCCAAGGGCAAACAATGAGAATAGAACCCAGATGTGCTGACTGCCAGACCTGTGTTTTAACCACTAATCTGTACTTTGTTTTGCATAGAGACGTGTTGCAGAATGAAAGCCATCATCAGTATCTTCACAGTGCTTTAGAGTTAAATGTTTGCTGGTCTGTAGCTGTTAACTCCACATCAGTCATGAACATGACACAGACAGGGATTCAAAATAACTAATATTCCTCATCATAAACATCAGAAGTACAAAATGTTAAGCTGGATCCAGAGTCTGATTTTGCAAATGCCCCACATTTGTTTAATGGTCCAAAGAAAA
This sequence comes from Malaclemys terrapin pileata, assembly GCF_027887155.1. Taxonomy (NCBI): domain Eukaryota; kingdom Metazoa; phylum Chordata; order Testudines; family Emydidae; genus Malaclemys; species Malaclemys terrapin. The sequence goes on from NC_071505.1 coordinate 152,574,056, forward strand.
TGCCTCAGTTCAAGCACCTTGGAATTTTGAAGGTGTCCTAAATCTAGATCTCAGTTTTGTATCTTCAGCCTGCCTCTTTTGAAAACGTAACAATAGCCTTGATGTCCATTCTTGTCGGATTTGCAGAGCAATCCACACCAAATTCCTTCTTGTAAATCAAAAACAAAAAGTGAAACTAGATTTCATACAATACACATAATATGACAGGAAAAAATTACTGAAGTAAAACAGCAAGGTTTCATTATAACTAGTTAATTATTATAATGATATAGTTCAACCTAAAGCAGGACAAAGCACTGGGAAATACCACAAAAAACGTTAACTTTAAATTAAGGTTACTTAAGTAATGTAACCGTATTAAAAATATGAAATTATAGCATTACCTTTAAATAAAACATTAAAAATTGAGATAAAGGGCATTGCACTGCATCCATACATGGAAAAAGGTTGTGGTTAGGTTGCAGTTAGTTAAAAGACTTCAACCTAACTTTGACCCATTTTTCTATTGTAGACGTACCCTTTGTGTACAAAGTAATGGAAGTCTTCTCCAACCTGCCATAGGCCTGTGGGAATGGGGTCTCCTCCAGTTCTGCACACATACTAAGGTCCACAGGAGCAGGGACACTATGGTCTTTGAGCTTTGCTGGCTAAACATAATCATTTTTTTCTCAAAACACAGGCCAAGATTTTCAAAAGTAACTAGTGATTTTGGGTGCCCAACTGAAGATGACTTAAGGGGCCTTTAAGGTGTCTGAAATTGGGCACCCAAAAACTGAGGCACCCTTGAAGTTACTAGTCACATTAAGGTCTAAAATTGTATCTACCAAGTTTTGACATGTAGACTTTCCTTCTACTCATGCCTCTAAGTGAGATATAAAAAAATGGCCAGATACATGAGAGCAGGCACAAAGGAGGTCTTTTCTTGTAGTAGGGGGTGTTTGTTGTTTCAATTCAAGAGGAAGCTGCGATTCAAGAAATCTGAGTTCTAATCCTAGCTCCTCTCTCTCTGGGTGACTTTGGGCAAGTCTCTTAATTCCATCCTGTGCCTCAGTTCCCAATCTGTAAATTGCAGATAATGCTTCCTGATTTCACAGGGATGTAGTGAGGATTCATTCCTTAGTGTCTGTGAGAGGCTCAGATACTACAGTGATTAGTGTTATAGAAAAGCCTATCAATACAGCAAATAAGATACCCCCATTGCGGGATTGTTTCTTTTTCCTCTGTGCATGTTTCAAGTTCCTATAATACATGTCAGTTCCAGAGCTAGCATGGGTTTATACTGCTGGCAAAACAAAGCAGGTGCAAATTACGGTGGAACTGAAATAGCCTGGTGCTTTGAAGCAGCGGATTGCCCAGTTCACCTCAGGGCATATGTCTGAGTTCACAGAAACATGGCTATCAAGCGCACCCTGAGTCATTAGATGTGTTATCCAGCAAACAAGAAGCCTAATAATATTTTAGTGGGAATATTCTTATGATAAACTCTGCTTTAGTGAAGCTCCATATATACAGCAATTTCTTCTGGCCGCGTATATTACACAGCAAAGAAAAGCTACCCTGCTGCGTATCAGAAGGCTGTAATTTCATTTAGGGGTTCTATTGACATCGTAAACTGCAAGAGCAGAGCTCAAGTGGCTATTTAAGTCATAGGAACTTCAGGCTGAAATTACTGCCTAGCAGTAATTGCCCCTCCCTCCCAGGGTATGCATGCCCATATGTATGTACTTAATGTTTTCATCTATGTGCCTATAAATAATAAATCTCTTCAGAGGCTTGTATAGTGAGCAGTTCCATAACATGACAGTTATCTGCCACCCTTGCAATCGGTACTAGCTTAGTGGTTGGAAAAGCCAGCGCAACTTCCCGAGTGGTGGGGGAGAAGGATAAAAGAGGTGAGAATGTCAAGCTATAAGGCAAGGCTTCATGCACAGGTATACCTAATGCTCCAGTGGAGGGAACTCTGTCTTTTCTCCAGTGTGGCTCAGGAAACTGAAGCGCACTGGGAGCAGCAAAGGAAGAACATGCCCGTGCTCACTAGTGAAGCTGTTTGTTGCCATCGTAGCTGACATATCTGACCTTTCCCACTTGTAATTTACAGACGTACATCCTTGCACATGTGAAGATAAATGTACTGTGCCATCCTGTGATCCACCCCAGCACAGCGCATTTCCTATTTATACCATGCCTCACTAAAGTCATTCCCTGGAGTCCCACAAGTGACATGCTGCTGGGGAAAGAGACAACAGAGGAAATAGAGTGAGAGAGAGAAAATATGAGAAAAGGATTCATAACTAAACCGAGCGCTCATAGAATCAAAGACCCATACGGTTAGAAGGGACCACAAGTGTCATCTAGTCTAACCTCCTGCCAAGAGGCAGGATTTGTTGTGTCTAATCCATGAAACCAGAGCTTCGCAGGAGTGTGACCTGATGCACCAGAGAGGAAGGAATTAAACAATTTTTTCAAGTGAAATAATGCATAGGGCCAAAGTCAAACTGATGGATGTTAGGACATTTTGAGCTAAGATTTCTCCTCTGTTCATCCCCTGCCTCACAATATCAATCCTTGCATACTCTGAGAGCAAAGATTCCTCAAATCTTCTCAAAAAGAGATGGATGGGGCAATGACCAGGCTATGATCTGCCTGTTTTCCCTTTCCGCTGCACAGGTGACACTAACCAAAATAAAGGCTGTTCAATGGCCTCTCTGAATTGATTTTATTGGTTTCAGTCTGTCTCCTACTGGACAGCTATCCCCAGCTGAAATCCCCCTCCACCACCACTAATGGGCTCTCTCTCACTGGGAGACTCAACAAAAATTCCAAAAATTGAATGGTCCATTTAATATGAAATGTAGTCTCACCCTTAGGGGACTGAGGGGAGGGCGGGGGTGCAGGGGAGTGAGGAAATGTGCATTGCTCCTGAATCCCTGTTTTCCTAAGAAACAGAAGACTTCCTAGTCTCCCAGTCTGTCAATCTAACACATTGCGCAAGTATTAAAATTCATGTTTGGGGTTATTTCAAGGGGTAAGTGAAGGCTGAAGGATATTTGTTATTTTTTATCAAGGAGGTGAAGTGGGCCATTGGTTATCACATAAGTCAGGAAGTCTGACTGAGAATCCTTGATTGATCAATGACTATTGGACCCTGGGCAAGTCACGTCAACCAAAATTTTCACAAGTGCCTATTAATTTTGTGTGCCTCAGTGTTCAGAAGCCTAATTTTGGTGTCTCAAGTTGGGCACCCAAAAATTAAGGCACCCAAAATTGGTGTACACATGAAAATTGAGACCTTAGCTTCTCTTCACCTCAGTTTCCTCAACTGCTAGGACAGGGATAATTACACCATTTGTAAGACTCCTTGAGATCTCTGGGTGAAAAGTAGGTGCTAATTGTTACCAGTAGGAATACAAGTCATATTTATTTATTTTAAATGGACTAATTTCTCCATTCTTAAATTTCATTTAAATTAAAGAGAATGACATCTAGTCATGTACAACTTTACGTAAAAAACACTCAGTTAAGTTAGTAACACTTCCATCATTTAAAAATATTTTTTTTATTTTCCTTCTGGTGCTATCTATGGCATCCATTGGCCTGGAAAATCAATTAAACTGATGTCTCTGCTTCTTAAAGTGACACCTGAGACAGCAGCACAGTTTAAATGAAGAGCAGTGTAGAAATTAAATAAGCAACTTTGTATAAACATGAGGCATGAAGGTCTGCACTGAAAGGACAGACTTCTCTCTGGGCCGGGTTTAAGCTTCGCATGCTTCCATTTACATGAGAAAGGGTTATACCTAGTAGTGTGTGTAAACATATTATCCCAGTGCTGTCTGTTAGGTATTCTCAGTAAATCCATTAGAGCAAGCTGATCTGCTTGTCAGTGGGTGGGTGTATACGTCCAAAAATTACTGGGCCAGCTTCTTAACCCTTTCATTTTGAGAAGAACCAGGCAGCTGTGGCTGTTCCTTTCTTTCACCCCCATTATTGGTGTCTGGTTCTGATCACTGGTGTTGTCAAAGACTAGGTTGTAAATATAAAGCAGATGAAAGAAAATTGACGCCCTTGAGCCAAATATGCTCTGTGGCTGGCCTCATAATTAATGTGGAGGTGCAGCCCATGGAGACAGCAGGCTCCCCGCACACAGTGGGATCAAGATAATGCAGTGCATGCTGGGATCTGTAGTTTCCATGGGCTACATCTCTACCTTTAATAATGATGGAAGTGGCCAAAAATTTTTTAATTTTGTGCAAAATAGGCAACTGAATCGGTGTAGTGCTGAGCATCTTCTGTAAGGCGCTGAGTCCCTGAAGATACATATTCTCTATTCAGCACTCCAGCTCCTTGAGGGGAGCCTTGCTCATGCAGAATTTGAGTGCCTGAGATGTAAAGTTATGTTACTGTATTGGTGTCTATCCAACAAAGATGTGTGTTCTACTTGTGCCATGTGGAAAAATGAATAAAATATCTTAAGTTAAAAAACAATTTATAAACACCATATGCATGTACATACCACACACACAACTTCTCATTGAAAATATCACAATGGGATAACCTTCCAGATTCTGGATGTAAAGAGGCTGTAGAGGCTGTAACTTACTTTGTCGGGAAATAATGTGAGGCAAAGGCTATTTCCTCTAAAATCTGGTGAAAATACAATAGATAAAACAATGGGTTTTAAAAATTAAAATATCATTCTGCCTGCCTAATGTATTGCATTGCTAATGGGCCCATCATCTTTGTTTCTGGGCTCTGCAACATAATGTTTAGCCACTAACTTGTGTGACAATGGGTGAGTCACTTCACCTTTTGGTGCCTCCATTTCCTTCATTTTCCAAAGAAGGTTATGATAGTGACCTACTCCCCTGGGAGATTGTGAGGCTTAATTCATTAATGTTCGTGAAAGATTCTGATGCTTGTTTTAAAGATGGGGAAACTGAGGCAGAGATTGGTGAATTACTTTCTTAAAGTTATACTGTGAGTGCAGCACACAATCAGGAATGGAACCAAAGAGTCCTACCCACCAGTCCCCTGCTTACCCATTAGGCCACATAACTATAGTTTTAATAGCAGACAGAATCACAGATGATCATTCTGGCTTTCAATGTTTAGGATTTTTGTTTCTTTTTTTAGTAACTTAAAATGAGCTGTGATGGGTTGTCTTTAATGTGTACAAGCTCATCAGTATCATTTTGTGACTTCAGTGTGAGACTTCCAGCTTGCCTGTGAGAGTAAGTAGTGTGAACATTTCCTTTCCATCTTTATTGGAGTCTCCATTCTGAAACGCTGGTTGGGTTGGGCAATGCTATTGCTGTTTTCACTGTATTAATATTAGTATTTTTATTCTGTTCAGAGAAACTTTGTTATTCTATAACATTTACCCTCTTCTGTAGGGGCAATATCTGGGTGCAAGAGAAAGCTGAATGACATTTTGATCTGTTTTCTTTGTGGGGAAGAAGATGCACCTTTGACAGGGGAAAAGGCAAATTCAGGTCTTTTAAAATCAGTAGAAGACACGTGTTTTAGTGAGCAAGAGGCTGAATGGGCTTGACGGTATTTTTTAATTCTGAGCATATCTAGGAAGCCGGTGGAGCTGAGTGATGTATAGAGAACTGCTCTGTCACTGTGGAAAATTAGAGATTTGAACAAGACGATGGGCTTACTCGTAAAATGAAAGCAATAGCAGTTTATGATTAATGGCTTCTGGCAGAGGCAGCACATTTTATATTTTGTTGAGAATTAGGAATTGATCCTGGGACAGTTATGGATCGGAGTGGCATGCAGACTAGTAGGGAACCCCAGCTGACTCGTGTGCTTTCACTGCATCAAACATTTGTTACGTTAAAGGGGTCGTCTACAATTTGGGAAGTTTAAAACATGTTTTGAAATATTTTTAAAGGCTTAACAGCTCCATTAGGAACACAGTATTTGCCCTACTGGAGCAGACGGTCAATCCGTCTCATCCGGATTCTACCCTTGAAGCAACCAGTACTGGGTGTTTCAGGGGAAGGTGTTCCCTCCTCAATAGTGCAAGGAGCGAGTTGTGCAATAGTGAAACTCTGGCATGTAGACTAATTCCTTCCTGACCCTTGCAGTGATCAGCTGCAGCCTGGAAGCTTGCTATAGGATATGATCGACCTTAAAATGCAAAGGTAGATTTATCTTAGCATGTGTAGCTTCAGATGTGACTCATGGTCATTAAAATTAGTCACCAACTTGTGAGGAAAACAAAAAACTATATATTACAGAAACGAAAAGAAAAAGGAGATTTGCAGAGCCCCCTTGTTGTCTTTGTTCTCTACAAATAATTAGTCATTTCAATACATTGTGAGGAACTTTACAAAAGATGTTTTTTCCCCGAGGATATGTTCAGGGTCGTGTTGTTTGCCCCTCCCACTGCCATTTTGGCATTTCCTTGAGAACAAGAATCACTTTTGCTTTGCACACCATTTAATTATTAAACAAAGTACTATTTTCAGATTGATATTTTCTCCCATGTAAAATAAGCAAATGTGTAACAACACCTAGCTCTTACATAGAATTTTTCATCTGTGGGTCTCACAGCACTTTACAAAGGAGAGAAGTATCATCATCCCCATTAATAAGAGATGGGGAAACTGAGGCACGGAGAATTGAAATGATTTAGCCATGGTCACCCAGCAGGCCAGTGATAGAGGCAGGAATAGAACCCCACTCTCCTGTTTCCCAGCCTAGGGCTCTATCCATTAGGCAACACTGCCTTTTCCAAAGTGACTTGTTTATGGCTAGCATAGCTTTTCATACTTTATCGTCGTCTCTCTGCTGAAACAGAGAGGCTTTGAAACAATATAAATGGTAGTGTCCACATCCTCTCTTCATTAGAGATTTCAATATTGCTGTTCAAATATTCTATTATCAGGACATCAATCCCATTCTACCAGTTCCCCAGCAGATATTTTCTCCTCTGGGAACCTATCCCAAATCCCTGTGACATACAGTTCAGAGACTCTTCCCTTTGGGAATGGATTCCAAATTCTGATTATTATTCATATGCTTTGCTATTGGGGGAATTAATCACAGGCTACTGTTCTGGGACTGAAATCTATCTATAATTAAGATTTTTGTACTAAATAGAGATTGACAGAGAGCACCTGACTACTGACTGATTTTTCTTCTGGCTGGTAAACTGGATCCAGGCTCACTGAAGGGTTAACACAAACTATTCTGACCACCAGTGTTTCTAGAAGGCCTCTGAGAGCTCAGACATCTGGCTGAAGCCCGTGGGATAGTTGAAGTGTTCTCTAATGCTGAACTTCTGCAGAAAGTTGTGAAAATTGTCATAAGAAGCAGAGCAAAATGGAGCAAACATAGTGTGGGTGAAACAGTAGGAACATTGCATCAGAAAGGAGGAGATATAAATGAATGCCTGCAGCCTTGCTCTCGTGAGCAACCCTACAATAACAAACCAGTTTGCACATGAGATGGCACTTAAAAGAAAAGTTCAGGAGAGCTGTCATGGGAAACAGACTTTTTCCATTTTCAGAGATGTTCACAACCAGCACTACCATGCTGGTAGTGACCAAAAAAATTGTTACTGTTTGGTGGCCTTGTGAAATGAGTTTGGTGGGTCTCAATCCACTTCCCAGTCAACAGGTGTCCACACCACAGTTGAGACTTAAATTCATGGGCATTCTCAGAAAAGAAACCAAGGATTGAAGGGTCAAGGAGGCTGATCTATGCCATCTTCCCAAGATATGGTCTCTATGTAGCTGTGCCTAGTGACAAAGCAGTACAAGGAAGTTTGCACTGGCACTGTGCGTAACTTGTGAATATAAAAGCTTCATTCTCTAAGGCTGTCAGTCCAGTGCCTTTTGCCAGCACAAAATTAACACCACTTTTGTTTAAAATATATAAATTAAAAATTTCAATAGGGAAACTGTTTTCACTTAAAGCTTCCAAGGAATCATTTAAAAAGAACTGTGGGGAGAAAAATGATAAAACAAAATATCTGAAGAAAAATACCTTGACATCCAATCTACTTCTTTTATGATTCCATCACCAGAAAGTAAGCCATTGATAAACTTTCAATCCAAAATGACTGTTAGATAAAGGAAAACAATAACAAGGAGAAACAAAAGCAGTAGAATGATGAGTGGCAATATAAAACCTATTGATAGGGGGTGTGTGTGTGTGTGTGTGTGTTCGTGTATGAAAGCTGCAACAACGCTGAAGACAAAACAACTGCTCTCTCTCTCTCCACACAGGCAGAGTTCTTACAACCGTAAAGGTGCAATACAGAGAAAACAAAAACAACCCCCCACAGTACCATAGCTACATAAAGCCCCCTTTTTATTCAATCTGGAAAAAGCTGGATCAGAACACCCCCAGATTTAGCAGTTATTGGGATCTGGACCTACATTGTGTGTCTCAGGCTTATCTCTACTGTTACTAGAAACAGTGTTTCTAGTGGTGACAGTTGGCTCATGTGTTCTCTAACACTTCAGAAGAGATCCCAGGTTCCTTTTTTCCCTCTTCTTTAGCAGTGGGCAGTCCTGCAACCTTTTGATCATGCCGACTTTGTACATTACATGACTGAACTCAGCTATGCCAAACATCCTTTTAGGAAGTTGACATTTGTGTGGTTTAAAAAAAAAAAAGAAGAATGAATCCCAACTGCTTCCTCCTGCCCTTTTGATTAAGAGAGCGGTAAGTCAGCAGGAGAAGTGCAACTTTTAACAAGCAGGGGTGTGCACAAATTGATTGAGATCTTTCTATAGCAAAAAAAGGGGCGGGGGAGGAAAAGAAAAAAGATTGATATTAAATAACTCTAATCAGTGCTGATTACAGGGAATGAATGAATTCATTGATGGGAGAGATACAGAGACAACAAAAGAGATAGATAGCTAGGCAGGGATAGCCCATGGGATAATCCTAAACTAGGTGAAGGAGTTAGAAATTAGAGACCTCATTGGTTATTAAATTCAATGATTCAGTAATCCTTTCTTTCCTGCTACTTCCTGCACTGATTGTCTTGCGTACATATCCTGACCTGCTGCACCCCATACTACACTTTGGCTCCACACAGCTCCACCAATGCACCTCAATCCTGACCAGCCTCTGCTATCCCTGTCCTAGGACCCGGACACCCTTCTGCTGATGCAGCATTTTAGCAATAGGGATGGAGAAGTGAGGACTGATTTTAGCACTGTTATTCAGAGAAAACAGCAACAACATTTAGTGAGAGCTCATCTAAGGGTTTGTAAGAAAGGACTGGGACCTGGCATGATGTTGGGATCAATACGAGGATATGCCAGTGATTCTTTGCACGAGCTTGGATAAGTCACAAGACTTATTCCAGCCCTAAATTGATCAAAATGCCAAAAGCTCGTTGAAAAATCATACACCGTTTCTGAAGTGAGTTAAAAAGTTGCACCAATCACCCTTTTCTGACATCCTCACTTCCAGTTCTGTTACTTTTTAAAATCCGTTTAACCCCACTTTATGATGTTCCCCTGACGATGCAGACAAATTTCCCATGGATGTTTGTTACAAACAGCTCTATCTGAAACCCAAACCTGTACAACTCCATCATTGAGGAGACAGAGCTTGCATTGCCCGGTGGTATATTCAACATTTGTGATGACAGAGATCATCACAGACTGGGTTTTGTGATAGGCCTGTCATTTCGCAGCACAGGTTTGGGAATGAAGTGTGCTGTACTGTCTGTAACACAGCCTCAGACTGAGCAGAGTTCAGGGAAAATACATTTCAATGCAACTGATTGAGAGTGAGTGAGCGAGCAAGAGTCAGAAAGGAATTAAACATCTCTTTGAATAAGAAGAATACCTAGAGTTACAATAGTTAATGCTACCAAATTCTAGACAGTATATTAAACCTCCTGCTTCAAAGCAGAAGCCAGTCTCTGTTAGGGAGTAGGATGAGACCTTCATAGGGGCATATTGTCTCTTGTACCTTCCTCTGAAGCATCTGTTGCTGGCCACTGCTGGAGACAGGATACTGGGCTTGTGGACCACTGGTCTGATCCAGTATAGCACTTCCTGTGGGAGAGAGAGGAGAGATTGAGAGAGAGAGAGAGAGAGAAATGGAGATAGTTCAAACAACCACTCAAAAGTCCCAATGAAAGAATATTGAAGTATATTCTATCAGGGCCCAATTTCCTACCATGTGTTAAATGGATCCCTTGTGAAAAATCTGTATTTAATTTGTCTTTAAATGATTAATGAAGTATTTAAAGAGGAACACCTGGACACATTGCCTCCTCACCTATTTGAGTGCTCAGTTATCTGACAGCCATGCGCAAATGCATGCTAGTGTAACCCACTGCTCCATGTGTGTTACGTCTCCCCTCTCTCTCCCTGGCTGATCCACAGAGGAGAGCTGCCTGCTACTCATCCCAGCTCCTGGATTTAGTCTTTAGCTCAAGCAGCTGAGGTTTGTGAAGCATTGCAGAAGATCCTGGTTTAAACCCTGCTGACAGCCATTGTTGGGGAGGAGGAGGTCAGTACATTGGCACTTGGCTGCTGTGAGGTGCTGCTGCAGTGCCCCCTTCCCCTCCCCCCCCCCCCAATTTTGAAACCTCCATGTGCAACTTCACCAGTCCCTGTTTGAAATCTAACCAGCTTCACTAGGTGTCAGTAAGTGGTTTAAATGCCTCCCTTTGGAATGGATGATGGGAATGGATGGATGGACTGTGGTAAGGAGTTGGAGGCCATTCCAGGGAAATTTACTTGGATCAGTACAACAGTAGTTGAGAGGTACTCAGGAGTGTGGGCTGCAGAACTGAGGTGGTAAGGCTGCAAACAAACTGTTCTTAAGTTCAGAAGGACTTCAAAGGGTCAGAGTTCAACATGAGAAAGATCATAAACCAATTTCCACCTGACTTATCAAAAGAAGAGCTTTGTGGTTTAAAAATAAAATATTTTGCTTTGGCAACAGGATGTGCCTGTCCTTTCATGTTAGTGCCCAGTATAGTGTGTGTGCGGGGGAAAAGTAAGTCACAAATAACCTGACTGACAAGATGATGTGACAACAAAATCTCATTTGCATATTTTCCTCTTCTTAAAATGAACTTGTAGGTGGCCAAGAGACAGAGGATGTTGACATTAATATTTCTGGGCAGAGAGTTAACTTTTCCCACAGTTGAAAATGGAACTGGAGAACTATAAGGTCTTGTTGTGTTAATAAAGCTTATATATTGCTACTTGCTAGCTTGCTCGCTCTCTCTCCTCACAGAAGGGACTACTCGCCAGTCTAGGATACTGTCCACTTGCTGGGCCTGTGTGTAAATTATATCCAGCTACCCAGCTTGTAGCACATGTGACTAAGCCTACCCCCCCGCAGCCCGCAGTGTGTATGATATAGTTACTTTTAGTTACACAGCACACCAGAGTGAGGGAAAACTGCCCTTCACAGACAGGTGGCTTTTAATACAGAGCTTCAGTTGCTTTGGAAATACACTCTGAGCTTCTCGGGACCTCATTTTAAATCCTGGTGATTTTGGCCTGGGCAGCACCTCATTTCTTGTGCAAGTCTTATCAAGTGACCCTGCAAACCGGTTGGGGGAGGGAAGAAGCTAGCCCTTAGCTGAACAACTCTTCCCACACCCCACTAGGTGTCACCACATTCAATAGAAATCTACAAGGAAAGTTTTGTAGGGGGGGACATGAGGACAATTCAACCTGACAGGAATTAACCATCTGTGCTTCTGTAAACAATGGAACAAATAGCATGTGGATCCACGACTCCAACGTACTGTGCATAGAGGGGCTCATTAAAGCAGTATTTTTAATGTAGTTTGGTTATAAATGGCCCATTTTTACCTTTGCCTGTATTATCCTCTCACTTTCCCCTTCTTTAAAATGATGTCTCATGCATAGGGTTGTCATTTATGTGCTGACTGCATTTTGCATTATTACATTTTAATGGTGTTTGAAATTCTTTCATTCGTATTCAGCTTCACTGGTATAAATTCAGAAAGAAAAATAATCAGCATATTTGTTATCACATGACATTTCATATCATCAGATAACTTTATACAGCTTCTTGGTTAAGATCTAGCATAGTACTTTTAGTAAACAGGGGCTTCAACCAAAACTTTCTCTAACAATGCCCCAAACTTAGGGCAGTCTGAAATTCAGATGCAGATTTTGCAGTTTAAGCCCTTTTGCACCCCAAATGGGAACTGTTTAACTGAACCTACTCCTTAGTGGGTTTGGATAAAGGGAGACCCAGATCTGTATGATCCCTGATTGTGGTTTTGCAAAACCATCATCATCTCAAATCCTGCCTTTGCATTAAGGATGTATGGGATGATCTAATACACTGTTTCTCAACTATTGGTCCGCGGACCAATGCTGGACCCTGAGATCTTCCTCACATGTTTAGGAAGGCAGTAAACTGGTCCCTGGTATCAAAAAGGTTGAGAAACACCGATCTAATAGATCTTTGGGTTTTTCCTTCCCACAGCCTCTCTAACTATAATAATCCTATACTATCTAATAGTGATTTCTACCCTTTAGAACAGAGTTTTGTGTTGGGATAAAAGTTGCTTTAATGTGGATGCTGTGGGATTTTTTTTTTTTATTCTTTTTCTCACTCTCCATTTCATGAAAATTCATTAATCTGTGACATTTAAAGACTCTGTCTGAGAGGTGTCTGGAGCAGCGGCCGGCTGCATACATCAATAGTTTCTTAGAATCTGGCACTCTGTCAATATTTGGGGGCCTCAGTAACAGCACTTAAATGCAGCGCCTGCCAGCCGTCACGCTCTTAGCATGTCTGTAAGAGTCTGAATGAACGGATATTAGCACGTCAAGTCCTTTCACGACTGGCAACACTTTAGAGACTAACCGCTTGGTAGGTATCTTACCTCCCCACCCCCCTCCTTTCGGGCTACTCCTCTTTCTTTGTCTGATGCAACTCATATATTTACACACAAATATGTATCCCGCAAAGAGGCTATTGTAAAACCTGAGGTCAAAGGTGGTGTTATGGCACGCTGTATGTGGAAATGGGTTGAGGCTAGGGCTGGCTCAAAAACAAGAATTCTGTTTTGAGAGAAATTTTGAGTTTTTGGAATTTGTTTTCATTCCATATTCAGTGAATCAGAGCAGGGATTTAGACCCTAGTCTCCTGCATTCCAGGTGAGTGCCCTAACCACCAGATTATCGAGTCATCCTCTTGCTGTTTCCTCAGTGAATATTTAAATATAGGTGTAAAGAGGACCCACTCCCACACGAGAGAGATTGACTGTAAAGCCAAGTAATCAGGGCCCTCATCTGGAATGTGGGAGACCCACATCCTCAGTTGTCCTTGGTCCCAGTCAGGCAGAGCAGGGCCAGGGTCCTCTCCATCTCTCATTTTCTGCTTTCAACCAGAAATTCAATCCTGGACTTGAGCACCCGTCTCAAAAAAAGTTTCCTCAAGCCTGCATGTTTCCATGAAAAATGTTCAGTTTCAACAAATGTATTTTCCAACCAAAAAAAAAGTTGCTCCAGAAAATTTATAACCAGCTCTGGTCAAAACTGTTGGATTTAGAACAAAATTAGGCTTACAGTGGAATCTGGGCTGGATGAATTGGAAACAGTTTGGATTTAGATTTCATGGTGCCAAAAATCTTGTGAGAGTTCAGCTCCAAATAGTGAAAATCTTGGACAAAAAACTCATGAGAACTGCTGCTGTGGCAAAATTTCAGCCAGCTCCAAACCGGAACTGGAAAATGGGCCATTTCTGAGTTTGAATCACCCTCAAAATCAAACCCGTAGGAGTAGGTTCAGAATCCACACCTTCCCCTCCTCTCTCCTTGCCTCCTCCACATTTCATAAAATGGATTTGAAGCTCAAGCCAAATGTTCCCAGTCACCTTTGTAACCCTATTGACATAGTGGAGAAGTACCAGGGGAGCAGAATATGGGCCATCATTTTTAAATTTATTTTTGGCATGGGTGAGAAATACAACAAACAAACTGATTCATAAACATCTATTCTATTGCATTTATTCTCCACTTCACCCCACCCCACCCCCTTTGCTTTGCTGGTGCACTATGAGCAGGCAAAGAGACTTCAACAGCTGTTATTATTAATCATGTTTCTTACATGACCCTAAGGGTCAACCAAAAGTGAAACTCCATTTTGCTGAGCATTGTACAAAAACACTAGGAGATAATCCTTGCACCAAAGAGTTTACAATCTAAGTAGACCAGACAGACGAGGGCTGGCTCTAGGATTTTTGCCACCCCACGCAAAAACAATTTTGGCCGCCCCCTCCCCCCCACCCGTTTTTTTCTTACCCCACCCCCGGCCCCGCCTCAACTCCGCCCCTTCCCCAAATACCCAGCCCTGCCTCCTCCCCCCAAGCTCTCAAGCCTAGGAGGGAGGGAGGAAGGGGGAGAAGTGGCGCGCGTGCTGCGGCCACTCAGAGTCTCCCCCTCCCTCCCAGGCTCTCAAAGCTAGGAGGGAGGGGGAGCAGCGGCGCGCGAATCAGCTGTTTCGCACGCCACAGCCGCTCGGGATCTCGCCCTCCCTCCCAGGTTTGAGAACCTGAGAGGGAGGGCAAGCAGCGGCGTGCGAGTCAGCTGTTTTGCGCGCTGTGACGCGCAGTGGCAGCAGCAACGGAGGTGAGCTAGGGCGGCCGGAGCACATTTTTAGGGGTGGCAGGGGCGGCATTCTGGCGCCAGCCATGCCGCCCCTAAAAATGTGCCGCCCCAAGCACCAGCTTGTTTTGCTGGTGCCTAGAGCCGGCCCTGAGACAGATGCAGGGTGGGGGGAGAGGTATAACACACAAGCGTAGTGAACTATATGATGGCAGTAAACTTCACTTTAGTGCCGCAGTTGTTGTTTTATGAGTTGTTGTTGTTGAAGGGTACTTCAAAAGAGATCTTCAAAAGAAATCAGCTAAATGAGAAAAAAGGGAAGGTGGGTGGGTGAGGAGAATGGGGTGGGGGAGAAGATTGTAAGGGAGCAGCTGTGGAGTGAAGAGACTGTGGGGAGGGATTAGAGCAGGGGTCGGCAACCTTTCAGAAGTGGTGTGCCGACTCTTCATTTATTCACTCTGATTTAAGGTTTCGCGTGCCAGTAATACATTTTAACGTTTTTAGACAGTCTCTTTCTATAAGTCTATAATATATAACTAAACTATTGTTGTATGTTAAGTAAATAAGGTTTTTAAAATGTTTAAGAAGCTTCATTTAAAATTAAATTAAAATGCAGAGCCTCCTGGACCGGAGGCCAGGACCCGGGCAGTGTGAGTGCCACTGAAAATCGGCACGCGTACCATAGGTTGCCTACCCCTGGATTAGAGCAATCAACCAATACAATTCAGAGAAAGTCCAGTCAACACTCTAGAAAGTTCTCTACCTGACCATATGCCTCTGCTTTGCTGCGTCAGCCCCTACCTACTGGAGTGTCTTTGGCTTCTCACTGCAGTTTTCCCTTGAAGGTCAGATGGTGGGTGGGAGGGGAATGAGTCATGCCACCTGGAACTCACCTCCTTTTCAATATCCCCAAATCACCTCTAATAACCCCTAGTTCATCCTCCAATAAGAGCAGCCAGCACCCCTAACCTGAAATCACATCACTCCTTCCAGTGATAACTAGAATCCATAACCTCTGCAACCCCTCAAGTAACATCCCAAAACACCCTTCATTGAACTTCCAATCCTCCTCCAGTTACACTATGAAAGACTCTACATGACAATCTGTTACTCTGCTGTAATAAGCTTGTGAGAGCGAGCCAGCACCAGGAGTAACTAACTACCCACTTCCAAATGTTCCTCCCATCACCTCAGCATTGTTCCTAGACACCCACCCAGGTACTATTTTTTTCCTCCAACCAGAATTTCATGTAAGCCCAACTTTCTGTTTTATCCCCAAAACACCTGAACCTGTTTATTTTTTTTTCACTTGCCTAAAACAATCCTGATACACCCTAGAAGGCTTTTGAATAGGTCTGCAGAGGTAATTAACCACCTGGTAACACTGCTTCAGGCAGGCAAGCAGCAGAGGGAAAATAAAGAGGCTCAGGAGCTCTGTGGATACTGGTGGTGCTACTGGTAAGGCAGCAGCAGTGGCCAATAAGTATAGACAGCCAGCAGAAAAAAGCTTTATTTTGAATTATAATAATTGCTCTTTTAGCTTAAGCATGGGAGGATGGATGGGTGGGGGAAACTCGCATCTTAAGAGGTTTGTTCACTGTGAATGAAAACCCTGGATGTGATATCACATTGCCAGTGATCAGCATGGTTTGTAAACTTGTAACAGTCCACTAGCAGGTGGCTGGGTGTGAGACTCAGCCTCTGGGGAATGGAGATTCAGAAGGGTGAGTTGTCTCCTATTATTGAGAGCAGCAATATGCATTTGCCAATTATGGAGTAGCAGCCAGAGGAAAATACAAGCAGGGTGGGTTTAAAACTTCAATGAAACTTTTAGGTGAGTGAAGTATGCAGGATCAGGCCTATGCCAGTAGACGTGTCCAACATATGGGTTGTTAGAGGAATTGTCTGTACTGTTCTTTCTCAGTCTATGCTTTGTTCTGCCTTATTGTCTCTGAGAAATAACACAGGAGCTTAGAATAACCATCCTTTTGTACCCAGGGAGCTTCATCTCAACATGTAATGGGGCACATTTTCAGCACTGTTTTAAAAACATGACTAAACTTACTGCCAGTGACAGACATTTATGCTCTGAAAATTCCCTTGGCCCAGCCCTCAGTGCTATGTGTTGCAGGTGAAGAGTTCGTGTTGTTGCTTCATTTTCTATTCTTGTGTTGTTTATTTTCTATCCAGTTCTAAGGACTTCGGCCCTGAAACAAGTAGGGATCCTGAGATCCATGGGGACTGCAAAACAAGTGCAAAGAGGCCTCTTTCCTTCAATCACACAGACTTTCTGTAGTGCTTTAGAGACATGCCTTCGGCTCATGTTAGTAACTGAATGGGCTGCAATTTAGCCATGCGCTTCTCATTAACACTAATGAGGGTTTCCTGGCTAATGCCCTGTGCAGAGAATTGGGAATACACCTGTTAGCATTCTGTTAAGGAGTTCTTCCTCTTTTAATTCAGGTATTTCTCTCTAGCTGGGAGGGCAAATGGGGTTGGTCCTTGGAAGCAGGGGCCCCATAGTGCTGAGAGTATCTTGGGATCTGCCTTGCCACTGTACAAGACCATGCTGGCCACTTGTTTTCTACCTTTTAAAACTGGGCTTGAAGAGATAGAAACAACAAGTTCACATTTTAGTTTTATTGTAATAAATTAATAAGATCATTGGTTTCCCCATGATTGTCAAAGATACAAAACTAACCTATGGCCCCTACTTTAAGATTGGACCACCATTGATGATTATTTGTATTGCAGTAGACACTAGAGGCTTAAGCTGAGATCGTGGTCCTGTTGGGATAGGCACTGTACAGAGACACAGTAAGACCCTGTCCTGAAGAGCTTACAGTCTAAGAAGATAGGACAGACACAGGATGGGAGGGCAAATAGAGGCACAGAGAGATGAAGTATGTTGCCCATGGGCAAACAGCAGAGCCAGGAACAGAACTGAGGCCTCCTGACTCCCAGACCAGTGCCCTAGGCACTAGGCCATACTGCTGTGATGGTTACACACTGTTGTATGTGATTGAATGCTGTTCCATGCCTATATTAATTATACAGCCAAACTCTGACTGTGTTGGGTGAAGGCGTGTGGAAAAGAGTACAGGAAACCTTTCCGTCTGAAGCACTACCAGAATTTTAGTACTTGAAATGCCTGAGCACAAAGTGATAAAGAGAAATTATGGTTGCGTATATCAGGGGCTCAACTATGACATCATCCTTCTTCAACACCTCTGTGGACTTCCCTAGTGTTCCAGGAGCCATTCTGCTGTCCTGAGCTTCACAGACAAATTGCCTCCAGCAACTATTTCTGGTGCGATACCCTTTGCTCTGTCCCACCTCGTATGGTAGTTCCTTGGGGCACAGGCTGTATATCCCTGTACAGTAGATGTGTACAGTGCCAAGAACCCAACATGCTATTCAACAATAATAATAGCATGCAGTACTGTACACTGGAGAGTTGAGTAGAGTGGGGAAGATCTTATGCCTCAGGCTCTTATATTTTCATTTTCAAATGTAGTAGTATTTTGAAAAGTATTGCTTACAAGTTAAAATTTGCATTTATCAGAGCTGCTCACAAATGGGATTTACAGCAAAGCTATCATTAAAGGGAAACAAAGCAGGAGAAGGAACAAAAGATACATTCTTAGCAAAGTTTGAAATGCAGACACTTTCAGCGTTCCTTGCTGCCGCAGGAAAGATGTCTTCCTCCTCTCCTACCACTCTGTCTCCCTCCCAAAAAAATAGGCAGGCAAGTGAGCAAATACAGGTTTCTCCCAGGAGACTAAACTGCTGATGCTCAAACTCCTCTTTATCTCTGGTGGTAGCATTTCCCATTGCTCCACATCAAAAATAATGATTTAGGGTTTCCTGCATGATCATTCCCACCCTGACTGAGATTTCCCCTAGTTCCAGTTCCAAATCACAGTGACTAGTTAGCTGTGTATTGCTGACATTATGAAGGGGACAGGGCCAGCTCCAGGCACCAGCGTAGCAAGCAGGTGCCTGGGGCGGCCAATGAAGAGGGAGGCGGCACTTCCGGCCACTCAGCGGCAATTTGGTGGCGGGGCCGTCACCCCCTCTCGGAGTGAAGGACATGCCACCGAATTGCCGCCGTAGAATGAAGCGGTGGTAGAGATGCCGCCGATCGCGGCTTTTTTTTTTTTCTTTTTCCTTGCTTCAGTCACTGTTACTTAATTTTTTCCCATCAATATTTGTCCATGAGAAATGAAACCAGGACATTCTTAAGCCTTCATTGTTGGGGAAGACTTGTGCAAAAAGATGGGGTTTGCGTCATGCGCTGAATGTGCTCTGTCTAGTGCACATTCTGATGCTTTCTGCAAAGGAGAAGAGACTGTTACCTGGATTGCATTGACACTCACTACCAAGAGCTTCATCCGGGGATTCGTCAGCCACAGTGCTCTTTTTGGGTGAAATTCGCTCCAGTGTTCAGTGCCTGCACAATCCCTTGGCTCTACTCAAGCCCCACATGAAGGGCTCAGGTGGATTGGGCCTTGTGTGGTTTTTCAGTAATGAGATTAATTTCTCCCTTTGAGCTTAGCTGTCTTAGTGAATTGCGAATGGAGAGGGCAGCCTCTAGGATAGTCAGTCTGTATAACCAATTAAGGACTTTGAAGAGTAGAAACAGACTCTCTAGCATATGCAGAATTCTTCATCATTCATTTCCCTCAGTTCAGTTTTTAAAATCATAATTTTAAAAAGCACTAATGCCAAACCTTGACCCAGTAGACCAGAGGCAGATGGATCGTCAAGCAGGGAGCAATGAATAAAATGTAGGAGACGAGGCTCATCCACATTCTCTCCAACCCTCTCGTCTCCTTTCTGATGTAGTAAGACTAGCTTTCTGCATAGTGGACTGTTACAAGTTTACAAACCATTTCCTCTTCTATGAAAGTCTCTCTCTGTCCTGTTGTTACCTCTGGTGTACTCTGACAACTCTGACCAAAGCAGCAGTCCACTCTGAACCATTGGCTTCCTCCCTCCTTTCCTTCTATCTTACTCACCCCAACCCCCTCGTGATAAATCTGTGGATGGGGGTGTTCACCGTATCTTGTTACTCACTGTTTCTTCTGTCCTGCCTGTGCAGCACAATTTGCTAGGTCCCAGATAATGGTGGAATTAGAGTCCTGAAGCAAAATCCAGATCCAGACACTTGAATTGACACAATAGTGTGCAGGGGGGAAGTTAGTTGATATTCATTCACATTTGAAAAGGAATTTTGATATGACTTTGTTCACTTTCCATGAAGATTTGCATGCTCAAGCTTTTGTAGCTAAAACACCTTTCATTCAAATGCCCAGCTATTCACCAAAAATGAATTTTGAATTATACGTTTGCAGTTCATTCTCTGTCAGTTAGTGTGTGCTGCTAATTTTAACAATACATTATGCAATTCTCAATTAGCTTTTTTAGGAGGTTGGTTGGTTTTGTAAATCACCCAATCAGAGACTCAAACCAATACCACATGACTCACCAATGCAGCACAAGTTGCAATTCACAACTTGAACAAGCCGCAGACTTCCTTCACTGAAGAAAATCCCAAATAATTTAGTATAAGAGACAGACAATGTCACCATCTTTTTGCTGACCATTCTGGGAAGTAGAAAAAAAATGTAAAATTTCTCAAATATTTAATTTATTTCAGATTATTCACTCAGCTCTACCAAGCATCCTGAATATTGAGGAGATTCACATCTCTTACCGAATTTCTCTGTTGTCCTGTATCTCTGTGCCAGGTCAGTTCAAAACTGGATCGCAACAGTCCCAAGCTCTAGGGAAATTTAGATATGGTTCTGGATTCAAACTTAGCAGCTCATGCCCATAGAACAGGATCCTATGCACTCAGCACTTGCTATTCTTTAAAATAAACAAATCAGTGGAAGGAATGTCTAAAGGCCTTTCAGGCATGTGGTTGAAAATAGGCCTATTAAACCATAACACTAAGTGGGTTCCCATAAAACCTCTTGACATCTCTGAGGCAAGAAGTGCCACTGCAGTGGTAGAGGATCAGTAAAGCAGGGTCTTGTGCTCTCACAGCCAATGACAGAGTTAAGAAAATGTTGTCATTATACTCGCCGTGCTGGGGAACTGCATGGAACTGCTGTTTTATTGGTGGTGGTTGCCCCCATTCCTAGGGCACCTGAATGTGTGTTTGCACTCCCTGCAGCTGGCCCCAACAAAAGGTTGGCCTAAATTGGAACCTGAATTGTGTAGTTCTGGGCTTACTTATTATACCCTAATCCATTTCCTTCTGCTGGCCTTGGGTATAGTGCTCATCTTCCTCTTATGCCAACAGCAATGACCTATGTGGATTAGTCAGCAGGGAGCTCTCATACCCCCTGGGTACATCTATGCTGCAATTAAAAACCCATGAGTGGCCCATGCCAGCTGACTTGGGTTTGCAGGGCTTGGGGTAAGGGACTGTTAATTGTGGTGTAGACATTTGGGCTCAGTGTGAAGCCCGGGCTCTAGAACCCTGTGAGGTGGGAGGGTCCCAGAGCTTGGGCTGTAGCCCAAGCCCGAACATCTACATCACAATTAAACAGCCCCTTAGCTTGAGTCCCATGACCCCGAGTCAGTCTAATTGCAGTGTAGGCATACCCTTGTACAGCCATCATTCCTGTTCCTTCAATCTCCATCTACCCCTGAACCATTATCTTGAGATACAAGTTGGTGTGTTTTTGCTCCAAGAGCAAGACAACCACAGTCTCCTCTGAGTGCTTCTCTCAAGCAAACAGTAAGACTGAAAATTGGGAGTTTGCCAGAAAACATTAGAAGGAGTAGCAGTGACAGGATAATGTTGGTATGAGTGGGAAGAGAACTTTGCCTTCCTTTTACTGCTCTTAAAGATGCTCCAAACATCTAGTATCCAAGTGCCGTAGATAGATTAGGGTTGGAAGAGACCTAAGGAGGTCATCTAGTCCAATTCCCTGCTCAAAGCAGGACTAACCCCAACTAAATGATCCCAGCCAGGGCTTTGTCAGGCTGGGCCTTAAAACCCTCTAAGGATGGAGTGCTTCTCCACTCTCCTAGTGAAATAGTTTTTCCTAATATCCAACCTAGACCTCCCCCACTGCAACTTGAGACCATTGCACCTTCATCTGTCACCACTGACAGCAGCTTAGCGCTGTCCTCTTTGGAACCCCCCTTCAAGTAGTTGAAGGCTGCTATTAAATCACCCCTCACTCTTCTACAGACTAAACAAGCTCAGTTCCTTCAGCCTCTCCTCATAAGTCATGTGCCCCAGCCCCCTGATCATTTCCGTTGCCCTCTGCTGGACTCTCTCTAATTTGTCCATATCCCTTCTGTAGTGGCGGGGGGGGACGGACAAAACTGGATGCAATACTCCAGATATGGCCTCACCAGTGCCGATTACAGAGGAATAATCACTTCTCTCGATCTGCTGGCAATGCTCCTACTAATGCAGCCCAATATGCCATTAGCCTTTTTGGCAACAAGGGCACACTGTTGACTTGTATCCAGCTTCTCGTCCACTGTAATCCCCAGTTCCTTTTCTGCAGAACTGCCACATAGCCAGTTGGTCCCCAGCCTGTAGCAGGACTCTGCACTTGTTCTTATTGAACCTCATCAGATTTCTTTTGGCCCACTCCTCCAGTTTGTCTAGGTCACTCTGGACCCTGTCCCTATCCTCCAGCACATCTACCTCTCCACCCAGCTTAGTGTCATCCGAAAACTTGCTGAGGGTGCAATCCATCCCATCATCCAGATCATTAATGAAGATGTTGAACAAAATCGGCACCAGGAGCAACCCCTGTGGCACTCCGCTAGATACGGAGCTGTGTACAACGGTACTCCTTGATATCCTCCATGCACACCGTGTTTATGTGCCTCAGAAATGTGGGCACATGGATATGGATATCAGCTCTTGATGCAATCCAAGTATGAGGCATTCAGTACACTGTAGAATCTCCAATTACTCTTCAGTATATGCAGTGTTAATACACAGAGCCAAGTACTAAGAAGGAGTCACAATATTAAATGAATAGCATGAATTATTTAGAAACAGTTAAAGGAACTATATTTTCAATAACATTGGCTTTAAGCATAAGTAAGTCAAAGAGCTGCTTTTCCTTTGCAACCTCAGCAACTCATGGGCCGGCCATGTCTTCCCCTCTAACAGTGGAATCACGGGATCCCCCATTTCTGATCTCTCACTTCTAGTGAGTTGGAACACAAATCATGAGGCCACCCTTATTGACCACTCAGAATGTAGTGGATTTTGCTTATGCAGGAGCTCTTGGTATCAAATACTGTGGCTGGATTTTTAAAAGGGCTGGTTAATTTTATGACAGGAAGATATTTTTAACCTGTGGATAATGCTGTTCAACTGGCAATGTGTTGTCACAATTGGGTTGTATTTTCCCTTCCTCTCACCATCAAGTATTGGCTGCTGTCTGAGAAAAGATACTGTTATTGTTATTACTTGTATTATTGTAATGCCTAAAGGCCCCAACCAAGATCAGGGCCACAGTGTGTTAGGCAGTTTACAAACACATAGTGAGAGACAGTTCCTGCCCTGGAGAACTTACAGTTTAAATAAACAAGAGGGCAGGCTGGGAAATAGAGGCACAGAGGGGGTGAAATGACTTGCCCCAGAGCAAGCTGCAGATCAGTGTAAGAGACAAGAATACAGCCTGCCAATCAGTCCAGTGCCCTGTGCATTCTCCCTTCCTGACTTGGCTCCTCAGTCACTATTAGCGCAGATGCTTTGGTATGACCTAATCCGGCAGGGCTATGTTCTGTAGGTACACTGGTGTGTGGAGCTTCCTAAAGGATCATATTTTCCATAATTGCCAGTCAAGGAAAGTTTCTCACTGCTCTTTATGATCCCACTTTGTGGACTGAAGAATAAGGCCCCCTTAATGTTGGCTGGTGGCCATATTGATTTTGTACACGTTACTACTCCATTTTGTCACCAGAGAGGAGAGACATGCTTCGTTTTCAAAGCCTTGATCTGAAAGGCATGGTTTAGCTGGCTTTTCTTTCTTAATCATTGTTCAAAAGGGTCCAACTACAGAATTCTGTGATATAAATGGACATTCAAATCTACCAGAGGAAACATTTTAGATTAGTCTTTTTCTAGTCCTGATTTCTTTTTGGGAGTACGCTGCACTCTGGCGATCATCTCTTCCAAAATATCTCTGAAATAAAATATTTTTTCTTGGTTCCAAAAAGCTCATTTTGCAACTTAGCTTTGCATTACATGTATCACTCTGTAACAGACACCAGTTCCTGGGAGATTGTTGTAATCAGATACATGTATGGGGTGAGATTTTCAAAAGTACTCAGCATTAGCCAAATTCTGTTCCCATTAAAGTCAATGGGAGTTTTACCACAGACTTCAATTGGAGCAGAGTAATGCTGAGAGCTTTTAAAAATCTCATCCATGTCATAGAAGAGGTAGATGTCACTAGTGTTTGGCTTATGAAAATAAGACATGCACAACAAGAGGTGGCAGAGACAGAGCGCAAGCTATAAAGTTCAGATCCAGACTTTTCCAAAAAACGAAGGGGGTTTGGAGCTGGAATTATATATAGTTCAATCTGTTAAAGTTTGGATCTGAATCCAAATTCTTCCCAAATTTCAAGAGGCTTCTGATTGAAGGGTTTAGTTCATGGCCTTCAGAACAGGTTAACTTCTTGTACTAGTCTGTTTTCAACTACTGTGACGTTTTTTTTTCCCTGAGAAAACACACACATGCACATACACACACACTTTTGGGGGTGGGGGTATAATGTTTCTGTGTATACTTTGGTTTAGTGATTGCAAACTCTATTCTTGTAATAGGTGTATTCTTTTAACAGGTGTCCCTTTAAGTTTACTGTATACTTCCCAAGACATTGTGTTTTTTAAAAAGTATCCTATCATATTAAATAAAGTCTGGGTTCATTTTTTGTTGTTGTTTTTGTTGTTTATGCATAAATTGTTTTTGAAATTATCCCTCTAATTGTCAGTTTCAGGAAAACCTTTGATTGTCAGACTAGCAACTTTTTTATTTTTGTTTTCTTTCTGGTGCTTTTACCTTTTTATGCTATTTTCTGTAGAAGTGGTAATTATATATTCTGATTGTCATGTATGCAAAACTCAATTTGTGTATTTTATTGTTTCTTCTTTTCCCCCCTTTTCTTTGCATTTTCCCAACACCTGCATTGTGGATTGATGGCAAGAGCAGCAGTGGCTGGCACTTTTCCTCTACGTTGCAAGAGGGAGAGAATTGGTTGGAATTGCTTTCCATATAGCCGACTTGAAATGCAGCATTGAAAAGGTATCATCTCATTTTCTGTCCTGAAACCAGAGGTGAAACCCACAAGGAAATAGTCATCTTGGTGCCAAGCCACCTGTTGATTCACACCAGAAAAGCCATTGGCAATACATTCCTAACTGTATCCAGTTGGAACGGTTGAATGCCTGACATCTGTGTACCTACAGTATCTGTCTGTACCTATGCATCAGGTACACAGGCTAATTCAGTAGCCTTTTGCCTGAAAAAACCTGGGTTCATATTTAGGTTAAGGCAGAAGGGAATAGAGTTTTCTGGTCTCAGTCTAGTCCTTTGATTAGTCTATTGTGTCTGCTTCACATCACCAGTGCACACAATTTGGCATGATTGTCAGTCATGTCTCAGTGAAAGCCCATTTCTGAAATAGCATAGGGAGTTGTAGGACAAACTGAGTTTTGTCGGCAGAGTACTGCGTGGCGAGTACAGGACTGAAATAGCAAGGGGTGCTGCAGAACAGGATTGATTGAGATGCATTAGCAGAACTGCGTGAATAGCCCAGGACTGAATAGCAGGGGAGGCTGCAGGTCAGGACTGAGGTGCATTGGCAGAGCTGAATGATGGAATCTTGCATAGTGTCAGCCTGCACAATGCCCAGTTCCAACTAGTGCTATTGGTGCTTCAATTTCTGGTGCACTAGAATTCACCATATCAATTCAAAATTAAATTAAAACAAAATCCTTTTCTCAGACCATCATGCACACACCCACTTACCCAGTGTGGTATGTATGTAATGCAGATGACGACAGTGCATTTAAATTACATTAAAGCTCTGAGCTAAATCTACAAAAACTAATCAAATTCTGAGTTAAGCGATTGCTAGCTCAGCCTTTTTTGCGCTTACACCTTTTAGTATACATGTTCCTATATGTGGGTCTCCCAGAGAGCAATAGCGCTAGAAATTATGGGTAACTTGATATATAGAACCAAATTCTGTGCTTGCTTACATGCTGTACAGCTCTGCTGAGGTTTATGGGAGGACATGAGAAAGCGCATAATTTGGCTCATGGTATTTATATTTATCCATATTGCTTTGTGCTTGAGAGATGAGTATTTCCTGTGAGTCTGAAGCATTGTCCAGTGTTGTGCAGCCATCCCATACGTATCCTTGGTGGGATATCTAATCTGTTGCAAAACAATGTGGCAATGAGAGTGAAGCTGCACAGTGATTGGGCTATCCTGGGCTTTCCAGACCGAAAAATCAAGTTAATATGGTTATTGTCCTCCAAAGCCTCCCTAAGGCTGAGACAAGACACTCAAATGCATTAAAAAGTGCACTATTCATTTATGAAGTTTGCCATCACAAATATTTTATGACAGAAGGACTTCATAGCCTGCACTCTAACATGGGCTATCCCACATACTTCAGATCCAGATTTCACAGATGTTCACAGATGGGTGGGTAGGATTAGATCTGGTAGGAGTGATAAGGCCCACTGAAGTTCGGGGATGTCCAGAACTAGGGTTTTTGATGATCACATTTCTAAAAACTAACCTCTAAATTCTGTTAAGTGCCCAGTCAAGTTTTAACTGCACAACTCTTATTAATGTCAGGGAGTCTCTGAGCTAATCAATCCCCAAACAATTCTTTCACCATTTTTCTCCTAAGCACCTTCCTTTCAAAAACCTGTGCCCTGCTGTTCAGACTAACATTTGGCCTATGGATTAACTTCTGTGGGTGTGTCATGTGGCAGGTGCTGACTATGCTTGCTGTGTTGACAGGAAAAAATAATAGTAAGAACATGTTTTGTCACTAAAATAAGCCAATGTGGTATGGGATACATACATGGGGCAGTCATGTTTTAACTCCATTGAAGTCTGTGGATAGGCAACATTCAGTGGTTTTGACTTCAGTGGAATTACACCATTGATTAATTTTTAAAATTGTTGTGTTTTAGGCGTTTTTTTTGTTCCACGTTGTGTGATGAATACAACACGTGCTTTATTTTGCTGATGTCACTTTGCTCATACCAACCACTTCCACAAAATTAATGCCTAGTGTATTAATGAATTGCATTTCTGAAATTCTTCCATTCCGTTTATAATGTAATCCACTTGAAAGACTGTGCTGCTTGCAAAATTTGAAATTTCAAAATTGCTGTGTACCTTCCTGACAACCAATATAATTTATGTCATGTTGATGAGCCTGAGATATTTCTCAATGTTAGCCTCCCGGGAACAAGACAAGGAGGAGGAACTTTTGACTGATCTTGTGGATGCTGCTGGTTCTAAAACCTCTTATTTGCTGGAGTTCTTAGAAGTTTTTGATTTGTTTTTCCTCTGTCTCTGACCTAATTAATTTTATGGGACGTCCCCATGGACATAATTTATATGACAAATGAATTATATTAGCAATTGCTGTCGTGGTATGAAGCCCCTCGTTTATGGTAAATTTAATGTGCTCCTCCGTTCTTTTCTTTTGTAAACTGTGATCTATCAGCGATCATCTGTTTTCTTTATTTTTCAGATAATTTTGATTGCATAATGTCTTTATTGCCAATATAAAAATATGTAAATTTATAAATGCAACGAGCGAAATATTATTGTAATTCAGAATTGGCTGGCACAAAAAGCCTCTGAAATTGCACTAGCTCTACATTTTTGGTTGTTTTTTTATGGCTGATCCAGTTGAAATATATCTTTGTAGAAAAAGAATCAAATCGTATTTCCATTCTCAGCCTACTTGCCAGTTTTCAGCTTGGTGCAACATGAAAGGATGATTATTAATCCCCCCAGAAGAGAGTTTAGTAAGGGAAATGCTGACATAACCTTAACTAAGCCAGTGCCAACATGAGCTGCAATCATTTCATTTGCCCCATTCAAAACTGTCCCACTTACAGGGCTCCTATTAGTGGTATTGTTTAACTCTTTCAAGCCAGTGAATCTTCACAGCCTTTTTCCAGTAACAGTTGTGTGGTAATGTGTTTTGAGCCAAATTCTCCCATCTTATACCTGTGCAATTTCACTGACTTTAATGAGGTTACATGGATGAAACTGAGAGTCACATTTTAACATTTCTCCCTAAGTCCCAGTCCAACTTCTGAAGGATTAAAGGGGCACCGGGTCTGCTTCTGTTCCTATTGAAATCAACTGAAGTTTTGCCTTTGATATGAATGGGATCAGAATTGGAGCAAATGTTGTGCAGTTTAGGGCCAAAATATATGTTTTGTGTGGGAGTTTTTTTTAAGGGCAAAGGGATTTACAAAACATATATAAATATAAATGTTTTCATGTTTTTCTAAAAATACAATGAAAACAGTTTTTCTTTGGATTTAAACATTCCCCGGTAGCGCTGCCACATGGTGCTTGTGTGTGAGGGCTGGAAAGAGAAACTGGCTAATCTAGTTCCTCTTTCCAAGGTGAATGAAGGGCAGAAAATAAACAGCTTAAATGTGGAAAAAGTAAATTAGGTCTGTAGCACTCCTTCACTTTGAAATATCTACAGTAATATATGTAACACAAGTAAGGAAATTTAATTCCTAAATGAAAGGACTGGTCTACACTGGGGGACGGGGGTGAATCGATCTAAGATACGCAACTTCAGCTATGAGAATAGCGTAGCTGAAGTTGACATATCTTAGATCGACTTAGAATCACTTACTTCGCGTCCTCGCTGTGCAGGATTGACGGCCACCGCTCCCCAGTCGACTCCGCTTCTGCCTCTCGCCATGGTGGAGTTCCAGAGTCGACGGCAGAGCGATCGGGGATCGATTTATCGTGTCTACACTAGACACGATAAATTGATCCCCGATAGATCGATCCCTACATGCCGATCCGGCGGGTAGTGTAGACGTATGGTAAAAGTGTTGAACAGAACTTAAAATGCAAAGATACTTTGGAAGATAACAGTAAAGCCAATCCTGGTTATGATTCAGGAAATCACCTGAGCACATGCTTAAAGTTAAATGCATGCATAAGTGATGTGCCATATTGGGGCCTCTATGATCCATATCATGGAGCTGGGCAGAGCTCAACAAGCAGGCCTGATTCAGTGACCATGGACTGTAATATACATCCTCAGAAGGATTCCTGGAAAATGCCTTGGCAGTCGTATACTAGTTAGATGGTTTGCAAAACATGCTCTGGAGGATGATAGCCATTGGGACCTTGTGCATGGAACATAACTGAAAGGACAGGATGATGTCTAGTAGTTTTCGGTTCTATGTGTGGTTAATTTTTTATTGATTTTCATAAAGAAATAGACAATGAAAAGTACAGACAGTTTTGTTTCTTTTTTTCTTATTTTCTATTGTTTATAGAGACCCCTAAGAAAGCTCAAAATAAAATGACTTACACTAGCAGGTTTGTGGCCTGTAATAGGGTGTTCAAAAGGCTGGGCGGTCTAGTGATTGGCGCACCTGACATCTGGCAACTTGCTTCCCTGGCAGAAGCGCCTCACTCCTTAAAGAGGAATAGTAGGGGGCCCAGGCCCTCCTCCTTCTCCAGGTCCGAGCCCAATGCCCTGGGTGAAGCAACACTGGCAGGATCCTCCCAGCAGAGAATCTAAGTCCGCTGCCCTGGACAACTTCCAACCTCTGTTTCTTCAGTTTGGGCCCTGGCCTCTGTAGCCCAAACAGTCTGTAGTGGCTCGACTCGAGTGACACCCCCTGGTGGACTTTTTGTGGCATCCAGCCCCAGCCTGATGTCCCTCTTGGTGGGAGCAGATGTAATATTGCAGGGTCTTAACTCCGTAATGTCTCTGTGGTTCAGTCACACAGTTCACTCACTGCTGGGTGTTCCTTGGTCTCCTCAGCAGTCTCCCTCAATCAGGGACTCGGTGCTTCTCCCTGGTGGCTGGCCTGGTTGTCAGCCTCCTAGTGATGCTCCCCTCATCTAGAGGGGCAGAGCTGTCTCCTGCCTCTTCACCAGTCAGCCCTCAAGTGAACCAGGTTCTCTCGCTTTCTTCCCCCTCCAGGCCTGGCATTGGCTGCAGGTATAGCGGGGCAGGGCTAGCTGGGCCCATGGACTCTCTTTAACCCTTTTTGTGCTGGTGTGAAGTTTCTCAGCCTCATCTCACCGCCCTTTTAAATGTGGTAAAGACAGATTGCTCCCTGATCTCACTTTTTCTAGTGGTGCTTAACAGTCACATGATGACTAGATGACCTCCTGAGGTCTCTTCCAACCCTAATCTTCTATGATTCTATGACATTTTAAAAGAAAGCTTCCTTATTAAGATTTTCTTTCTTCCTTTCTTCCTCTCTCTACTGTTGATTCAGAGGACAAGATAACAGTATTATTTTAGGCCCTATACAAATATCTGTTCTGTTTTGAGGTGGTGGGTTATTTTATTTTTTCAAGATTGAATTTCAGAACCTTTTGCTCTCCACTTGCCCCTGCATCTCTCCACCATCCTAAGTTAAATTTTAAAATTGGTGAAAGGTTCTGATGTTCTTGGCAGAACTTTAAAGCAGTTTCTGAGTTATCACAATTTCTCTTTCCCTTCTTTGGTAGAGTCCATAGTTCAAGATATTCTGTGGACTGCAGCTATTGCCTGCTAGCATTTGAAGGCCTGTGGGAAGGCATAGGACATGCCAGCAGCTGTCAAGCTTGACCTAACATCTATATTGTTTCTCAGTTCACTAAGGGAGATGAGTGGAGCAGATTGTTGAGCTTTGCAGTATAAGAATGTGGTCACGATTTCAAGGAACAACTGCCCATCTGTCTCTGGAGTCATTTCTGAGTGCAGTTTGTACTTCCTTTGGGAAGGTGGGGAAGAGGAGCTTTAGAGATTTTTAAATGAAAAAAAATAAGTCAATGGGACAAAATCATCTATTGGGTAAAATCCATTGACTGCAATGAAGTTACACCAGGGATGATTGTGGCCCAGTAATTCCATGGTGTAGAATTGTACACCGGACAGGCTCTGACTGTGATGGCCTTATGTAGTCAGTGCTGTTGTTTCTTGAAATCTCTTGATTGTGTGTGGTCCCAGAATTGCAGTATTAATTGTACTTGTAGCATGATAGCATTTCCTCCTGAGTAGGATTGCTACTGAACACCTATCCTGAGATTGCCAACATTGTCTCAGTTTGTCAGGGTGACCGCAGAGCCCATAAGCACAGTTAGAGATTACTTTAGGGAGTCCTGAAACATAATTAGAGTGTTGATGTGTGTGACACCTTGGAGTGACGTTTGAAGCATAGCTTTTTCTGTCTGCCAGGCCAATAAATAATATCCAGTGTTTCCATTCGTGTAAAACATAACAAGTAAGCAAAATACACAGATAAATGTTTTTCTTCAACTACATGGTTCAAAAATCTTTGGGCTAAATTTTAAATATGACATGGTGGTGTCTATGCACCGAGAACTGTCAAATTGCATGTCAAATTGGGCAGGTAATTTTACTAGTACACTTATTATCACTTCATAGGTGGCACTTAAGAGCATAAACTTTATTGCAGGCTAAATGAGAGAGCAAAGATAACTTGGCAATCTTGGATCATGGTGATCTAGTGAAGCAGGTAAGTATGTATTAAAGATAGAGAGAGGAGTGTCAGCTAGTAGGTAGCAAAGGGCCAAGAAGCCAAGATTTTGGGGTTCAACTCTTGGCTCTGGAAGGGAGGGAATATAGCTTAGCGGTCAGAGCAGGGGACAGGAAGTCAGCACTGGAGCTGTGTAAATCTCAGTATTTTCACACTAAAGGGAATTGTGCACAACCTTCTTGGTTTTTATTCACACCTCCTGGGGTTTGCTGTGAGTTTCAGGTTCAGACAAACCTAAAAGCCCAAATTAAAACGCAGTTGAAACCACCAAAGTTTTCTTTTCTTTTCTTTTTTCCAGGTTGAAGCAACTGAATTTCACATAGTTTTGATGCAAATCTATACCTTTTTGCCATATTCATTTGACACTGGGCCTAGATTTGCTTGTAAGGTTTGTGATTCTCTATAAACCTGATCTAAGAAATATTCCCATTGATAATGAAATCCCAGACCAGGCACATTTCACCAGGCTTTGAGTTTTGAAACAAAAAATTGGTCCAGTTCTACTTAGGACTAGCCATGGTTCTGATCCAAGTCCCATCTCAACCGCCAAACTTTGGGAAAGCACAGATCAAAACTGCTCAGCTTGGCCTATCACTGCAGTGACCCCAAATGCTGGGAAGGTCAGATTCAGCTCCAGCTTTCTGCAGCTCTGGCCCATTTGGACTTGGAAGTTCCCCAACCCCCTGACTTCTGTTCCCGCTTCTGACACACTAACTGTTAGTATGTCCTTGACCTTTGGCCTGGTGCTCCTCAATTTCTCCCATCTGGCAAAGGAGGATAATGCTTACAAGTAGCTCATCATGTAGTGGTGAGGCTTAATTAATGAATGTTTGCATAGAGCCTTGAGATCCTTGGATGAAATTGTATAAGGGCATTATTATTGCTATTGTTATTAACTATGTGCTTAAACCTAGACAATGTATTTGCACATGTAAGTAATTATGATGCACTTCAAGGCATTCTGTTTGTAATGCTTTGCTTTCCATTTCCTACAAATCAAATTACTGAGGGATAGATTTGATTTCCACATCATTTTGAAAATATTTTCTTTTTCTTTTTTTAATTTCCTTTGTATTAATTTTTGTCAAAGTTCAAAACACAACCCACTGTGACTAAATGCATAAAACCAAACAACCCCCCCAAAGTATAATAAAATTAAAGACAGCATAAGATGATATGCATTCAAACAATATAAATCATACCTAACAAACATGGTTGTAATAATATACCTTAGCCATGTCTGATCCTCTAATAATAAATACTTATTCAGAGTACAAATAACTTATTCTTTTTCCTAGAGAGGGAGGGAGAAACAGACCCCACATTCAAATTATATCTTGCAGTCTAAATAAATATGAAAAAGTTGCCAAATCTTATAATGAAAATATGAGATTGTTGGGATTTTTATATCTTTTAGCAATAATAAGACTGAAGAAAGAAGGGCAGCTTTTACTGCTAATACGGGGACCGATCCCATAGCCTTTCCATGAGTAGGCCTGCTTCCTTCAATCAGACTGCTCATGTGTTAGACCCAAAGGCACAGGCTGAGGTTATTTTTAATGCTTTTTTCATAACACCAAGTATTTCAGAAGTGTAGGTTTGACAAGCAAATTATAATTAATATCTGTGGCCAGTTTAAAAAGATTGCTACTAAAGGAAAAATTGTTACTAGAAGGTAATTAATATTTTCATCACAGCATCGAGTACAAATAGGTTTTTGTCTTCTTCTCATTTTCTTTCTGATTACAGAGGCAATTATTGTTTGTGTAAAGGAATAAGATCATCTTCCCTGTCCCTCACTCTGGCTACATCACCTTTTTTTTTAAATTCCCCCTCTGCCTCCCTCTGTTTCAGTTCAATTCATTTCCATTCTAGGAGGATTCATTGGCATGACAAGTTATAGAGGTGCTGCCAAAGTAAAAGAAAGTCAGTCAGCCATCCACCCCTCCTCCCCCATATATCTGTGGAGGATAGTATGACCCAGGGTAACACCCTGTGCTTGGGGTTTGATTCCTTGTGTCCCTTTATCATTAGTGCTCATTCCTGATCTGGGAGCATAATGCCACCTTTGCCATCTCTCTCCTGTCTCCCTGGCTTAGGCACTGTTTTGCCTCATTGCTTTCTGATGAGAACTTATCTTTTATGATTCCTGATAATTGGAGGAAATATCTTTCTCACACTTCCTCCCATTAGGGACTTTGGAGTAGAAAGTCTCCCTTTGTGTCCATCTCTCCTTTGTCTCAGTAGCTGAACAGTCTCTCATCTCTGATTTCAGACTGTGGTTTGTACCTGTAAGTTTTCACCTCTAGATTGTGGTCGCTGATTTGGTAAGTGTCTGCTCTAGTTTTGCATATTTCATTATGGTGAAGAATCTGCTATTGTGATAGCCTGGGAGGTAAGCTAAGAGCTGCCTAACTATGCTCTAGTCTGTTATCATTTGATCCCTAATCCTTTTAGGATTCCTTGACAAGGGGGTGGGGCTAACTCAGGGAGAGCAGGGTTTAAAAAGACAGCTCCTAGTGACCAGGTGCACTAATGAACAGGAGTAGCAAATGGGAGTTTTGTGAGGGAGCGCGAGAGTCAGATATGCCTAGCAAGCATGTGCTAAACTTAGGCCAATAAACACCCCATCCCCCTCCAAAACAAACAAAAACCCCTTCAGTAGTAAAAAGAATACAGGCAGAAGTCCAGCAGCAGAGTGGGGTCTATACAATTTATTGCACTCAATGCAGCATGTATGATTACTTGCTTTATGGGCAGATGGCATATATGTGCATTTCAGTTCAAGCAACTCATGGCCCTCAGAAACCAAGTACAGGCTCTTGAGACCAGAATGGCTGAACCGAAGGAATTAAGGAAGACAGAGAGGTACACAGAGGAGACTTTCAGGGACATAGTAAAGGGGACCCACCCTCAGTCTGACAGCCTCTGTGCTGTTGAGGAGGAAGAAAGTCTTGAGGCTGGAGAACATCAAGCTGGAGTGAAGTGAAACAATCCCATAGTTGGGATCTTCCTTCCATATGACATCATGGTATCCTCTTGCACTGAGGATACCCCTCATGGGTAGGGGAACCAAGTTATTTGGAAGAGAAAAGTAATAGTAATGGGGGATTCGATTATTAGAAATATAGATAGTTGGGTTTGTGTTGACTGGGAGAATGCATGGTAAATTGCCTGCTGGGTGCAAAAGGTGTGTACCTCTCAACACATGTAGATAGACTTATGTGCAGTGCTGGGGAGGAATTGAAAGAACTCAAATATGCAACTGCAGAACTACTAGCTGTGATATGTAACCTATCGCTTCAGTCAGCCTCTGTACCAGATGACTGGAGGATAGCCAATTTAATGCTGATTTTTTTAAAAGGCTCCAGAGGTGATCCTGGCAATTACAGGCCGGTAAGCCTAATTTCAGTACCAGGCAAATTGGTTGAAACAGAACAGAATTATCAGACAGATGAACACAATATGTTGGGAAAGAGTCAACATGGCTTTTGTAAAGGGAAATCAGCTTCACCTATCTATTAGAATTCTTTCAGGGGGTCAACAAGCATGTGAACAAGGGTGATCCAGGTGATATAATGTACTTGGACTTTCAGAAGGCCTTTGACAAGGTCCTTCACCAAAGTTTGCAGACGATACAAAATTACTCAAGATAGTTAAGTCCATAGCTGACTGAAAAGTGTTACAAAGGGATCTCACACAACTGAGTGGCTGGGCAACAAAATGGCAGATGAAATTCAATGTTGATAAGTGCAAAGTAATGAACATTGGAAAACATAATCCCAACTAGACATACAAAATGATGGGGTCTAAAGTAGCTGTTACCTCTGAAGAAAGAGATCTTGGAGTCATTGTGGATAGTTCTCTGAAACCATCTGCTCAACATGCAGTGGCAGTCAAAAAAGCGAACAGAATGTTAGGAACCATTCGGAAAGGGATAGATAATAGGCCAGAATAGGTCATAATGCTACTATATAAATCCATGATATGCCTACACCTTGAATACTGTATGCAGTTCTGCTTGCTTCATCACAAAAAGGATATATTAAAATTGGAAAAGGTACAGAGAAGGGCAACTAAAATGATTA
Organism: Malaclemys terrapin pileata; assembly: GCF_027887155.1. Classification (NCBI taxonomy): domain Eukaryota; kingdom Metazoa; phylum Chordata; order Testudines; family Emydidae; genus Malaclemys; species Malaclemys terrapin. The sequence goes on from NC_071505.1 coordinate 152,609,531, forward strand.
AGGGTATGGAACAGCTTCCATATGAGGAGAGAGTATACTGAGACTGTTCAGTTTAGAAAAGAGATGATTAAGGGGGGATATGATGGAAATCTATAAAATCATGTATGGTGAGGAGGTGAATAGGGAAATGTTATTTACCCCTTCACATAACACAAGAACCAGGATCAGCCAATGAAATTAATAGCAGGTTTAAAACAAACATGAGGAAATACTTCTTCACACAGTGCACAGTCACTTGCCAGGGGATGTTGTGAAGGCCAAAAGTATAGCTGAATTCAATAAAGAATTAAATAACTTCATGGAGGACAGCTCCATCAATGGCTATTAGCCAAGATGATCAGGGATGCAACCCAATGCTCAGGGTTTCCGTAAACCTCTAAGTATCAGAAGTTGGGACTGGATGATAGGGGACGGTTCACTTGATAATTACTCTTATCTGTTCATTCCCCCTGAAGCATCAAGCACCCGCCACTGTCGGAAGACAACAGACGGGGCTAGATGGACCATTGGTCTGACCCAATGTGGCCATTCTTATGTTCCAGCTTTGTGTAGGGATCTTTGGAAGTCTAGAATGTTATAGTTTTCGACTGTGCCTCAAAGCCCTTCACAACTCTACCCCTCCCCGTCTGCTTTTGTCTCTTACTGTGCTGCTACCCCAGTTCTTTCAGTGATGGCCACCCATTTCTCAGCTTCTTACACAAACATTTCGGTGCCTTCTCTCATGCTGCCTCTTACACATGGAACACTCTCCCTGACAAAGGGCAGCTCCCTCTCCTTCTTCAGATCTCTCCTTAAGACCTACCTCTTTTGTGACAATTATTAAAAAAACCCCAGCCAATTAATAATAACTGGATTTAGGGATAAATGGGGGTAGTTGGCACTTATTTTATCTATATACAAGAATAAAAAGAGGGGGAATTGCAAATGTGTGTGTGTGTGTATTTCGTTGTGTCCTTTGCCTCTCTATTCATCACATGTAACTTGTCTTTTTATGGTATAAAAGCAGGGACCATGCTTTCATATGTGTTTGTACAATATGTAACACAATGGGGTACCGATTCTCTCTGGGGCCTCTGGGCACTGCTGTAATATAGGTACTAAATAATAATGTGCATACTTCTATAATGCCTTTCATCTGTGCACCTCATCTCGTCCGGTGTCCTGTCTCTGACAGTAGCCAGTAGCCAAGTAATTTACTTGTCTCTGTTGGATACCTAGTGTCTTGTCTTGTTTTCCGATGCCTCCCAGCTTGTCCATATTTTAGTTATTTAAATAGTCTTGGGCTTTAACCTTGTTGGATCTTCCTTGTATAAGTTCCATTCATTTAATCAGGATGGATACAGGCTCTGATGGGGCCCTGTGTGGTATGCATTGAGCATCTGCTTTTAGGATTCTTGTCGGGTAGCAATTGTGCTTTTGGGAGTTGTTTAAAGAATGAGTATTCATATTCAATCAGCATACCTAATATTGCACTATGAGAGCATGGACCAATCACAGTTCTGTTTACTTTGTGAGAGAGCAGTCCTGCAACTCTTACTTTCACTAGTAGTCCCATTGAAGTCAGTGGTTCAACTCATGTAAGCAGGGACAGATTTCTCATGTGTTGCAGGATGGAGACTGTGACCTGTGTCGGTTGGCCCACCGAGCTGCTAGGGGGCGGTGGGGAGCTACCGTCCCACTGGCCGGCCTGCATCACGCCATCTGTCACTAGGGAATTAGCGGAGGGAGGGACCCCAGCAAGGGTCTATAGCACGCCCCTGAGGCAGGGGAGTGGCGGCGAGAGTCGATAGCGCTATCAGGATTCTGCTACCCAAGGCGGGTTGGCCGGAGTAGGGGAACGTGGGCCCACCCAACTCCTCTGCATTCCAGCCCAGGGCCCTGACAGTAGTGGTGCGAGGGTCCCGCCACTGGGTCAGCGAGGTCCCTCTGCAACATGCTGACAAATAGACTCACCGCACGGTGCAGTTCTGTCCCTGGGCTTCTTCCTACCCGGTCGCTCGAGCGAGTCCCTCCAGTCCTTCCAGCTTGTCCGGGTACTCCGCCGCTGGCAGCTCCAGCTCCCCCTGCGCCTCAGGCTCCTCCAGTTCCTCCGGGTACTCGGTGGCGGGCAGTACTGGTAGCCCCAGTCCTTTCTCCAGGTCAGGTTTCTCCTGTTCCAGGGCCTCCCTTGGACTGGCAGAAGGGTCTGAAGGGAACAGCCAGCGAACGGTCCGCATCTGCCTCCTCCTCTGGTGCACTTCTGACTGGTCTAAGGGCTCTGCCCTTTGTACTTCCTGTTCCACCCCTCCCCTTCCCAGGGGTGGAGTAAGCTTGGTCTGGCCCCGCCCCCTCAGGCTGAGAGAGTGGTTCTTTACCCTCAGGTTTGAGGGAAGCCACCCTGGCTCCCTACAGAGACCTTAAACTGTAAGACCTCTTGTGCAACATATCCCAAATAATGTATCCTCTTCAGAGACTGACAGGAGCAGGTGCTTAGGAATAACAGCACCTAGTCTGTGGTTTGATCAGAAGGCATTATTAGTGGAAATTTCACTTCATTCTGTCCATGGCACATGAAGCACCATTTCTGTATATGACCAAAATGTTTTATTCCAGTGCACGGTAGACGGAGAAGTACACTATGGTGAAATGTCTTTCACTGGCAGCACAACCAGTGTAACCATCACAAATACACAATGTCTCAAGCAGCCTGCCCATTGGAGAAAGTACACTCAGACAGTACTTGATGCAGTCCCTGTACACTATGGAACATATGCCCCCTGTCACGGAGTTTGGGGGAGACAAGGCCCTGCACCCCCGGCTTCCTTGATTCACCATGACTCTCAGCCAGCCAGTAAAACAGAAGGTTTGTTTAAATGACAGGAACACAGTCCAAGACAGGTCTTGCAGGTAAAGACAATAGGACCTCCTGAGCCCATCTTGGGGTTAGGGGGGCCTATCTGGCCCCCCTCCATTTCCCCAGCCAGCTCCAAACTGCAACCTCCCCAGCCCCTCCTCTGCCTTTGTCTCTTTTCTGGGCCAGGAGGTCACCTGATCTCTTTGTTCTCCAACACCTTCAGTTGGCACCTTTGCAGAGGAGGGGCCCAGGCCATCCGTTGCCAGGAGACAGGGTGTCAGCCATTGTCTGTGCAGACAGCATCACACTCGCCCTCTAGGGCTCTGCAACAATCACACACCCCTAGACACTCGAGAAATGCATTGGGGAAACTGAGGTACCCACACAGCACTCAGAGAAAACATTAAGAACATTCCCACTTTGTCACACCCACACACACACATTATAGCCCAGCTGTGCAAGTGTACCTTCTGGGTGTGGTGTTCTGTCCCATCTAGTGGCACTGAGACCACTTAGAGAGAGTTAAATGAGTTTGTTCTACAACCGTAGCTAAGAGCCAGTTGGCTTTTAGCTCATGCAGTAGAGGCTCATGCACTAAGCTCCAGAGGTCCCAGGTTCAATCCTGCCTGCTGACAACCGGGGTCTATCAGTGTTACACAAGCCTCACGCTGGGAAATATATATAAATGTGCATGTTTGCACACACCCACACAGTACCCCCTGAATGCAATCATCATGCGTTGGGGAAGTACAAACGGACACAATACCTGGTGCAGCCATCAAAATGGGAAAATTCACTCTCTCTCACACACACACACACACACACACACACACTACTGTTGGCACAGCCACCACTGTTTGCAAAAATACACATATGATGACACATCACACATCAGGGAGAAATACAGACTACACCCCATCCAGCCATTACACCTTGAAAATAGATATAAAATGCCAAGTCAGTATGAATACACAGCTCATAACAGCCTAAGAGAATAGATCACACCACAGCCAGGTACATCTGTTCTTGGTACTAACCATTATCATTAGCTTAAAACACTTAAAATCACTGAGCTTCTTCAGGTCTAGGGACAGATTATTCTAAGAAGAATCTGCTAAATAGATTTAGCAATGCAGTGAGTGGGGACCTCGACTACATTAAAGTGATACATTTTGCATCTCAAAGGCTGTAGGCTGTTTTCAGAGGAACAGTCTGAATGAAGAACGACACTAACACTGTATAGCAATTTCTTTATCTCTGTTTAAATGTGGAAGTGAAACCTTGGATTAACGATGATGGTGCCAAGCTGGAAAGCAACTTGTTAGTAAAAAATCATATTTGCCTTGCACCATGGGCCACCAAATAACACATACCCTCTCCTCAAACTGGTCTGTGAGATGTAAAGATCTCAGTGAGGCTGGACTTCAAATTATCCAGTTCAGCTAAAGAAATGAAAGCTACAGCCCTTGCTTTCAAGGAGCTCTTTGCTTTCTAAGAAAGAAGAAATTACCAATGTTTCCTTGTCTCATTCTCTTCCTGTCTGGGCCTGTGGTGTTATTGCAGTGCTATGAAATTTGGATTACAAGCACCAATAGAGCCAATTACAGTGGCTCTCTGATGAAAGATCCTAAGAAAGTGTCTAGAAGACGGGTGATGCTTTGACTTACGTGCTTCAGTTACTTCTGGTGTGATGTGTTTCTCCTGTGCAAGAGGTGTTCCACCCAGGCTTGAGAAAAAAGGATGTATAGCTGTTCTCCGGGCAATGGGAGAGGGGCTGTTTGGCTGATCTGTGTAAAGAGGAATAGAGGAAGTGGGCTAGGACAAAATGATTCTGATGGAAATAGATTTATTAAATAGCATCTTAGACAGTTTTTACAAAACTGAGATATTGCAAGAGCAGGTCCCATTACTCAAGTCATTCTATATCGGTTCAGAACAGATCCAAGGAAAAGGACAGAGGTTTAACTTGTGTTCCTGGGAGTCACAACAAGGTAACAAAATCCAGCTGCACCTTGCAACTGACAGGACCTAATGACTGAGTAAGAGGGCTAGGATCTGGGACAGGGCACAGCAGAGGAAGTTCAAGCATGGATTCTGCATGTCTCCACCCAGACTCTCAGCTTTGTCAGGCAGAGAAACTGAGGTGTACTGAACCTCGAGGGAGCAAAAAGCTGCAGATGTGCATGGGGGACAGTGCCAATTTCACAGCATATTCTCCCCGAGAAGGCACTTTACTTTAGTGATTAGCCTGTGCGGTTAGGAAAGAGGTGGAGACAGTTGCTGCCACAGTATCACCATCCCACAACCCTGCAAGGGTTTCTGAGGTGAAGCAGTTCTGACCCTGTCAGCATGAGCTTTTATAGCATCTTCCCCACTGTTGAGTAGGCCTGCTGGGCTGGTTTGGTGGCAGCTGAGCATTCTGCCTCAACACTCTGGTGGTGCAAAGTGACTTTCAGTGTGGACCAGTATCTGATCTGCAGTTACTTGAGCTACTATTCCTGATCATTAAAGGCCAGATTATCATCTCCAATGGAAAAATTCAAAGGAAGGGGCTGGTGAGGAGACCTTTGTGGAGTTTTCCAGGAGCCAGCCCATCTGATGGGAAGAGTTTGAAGCATCATGAATTTTGAGGCCCTTTGGGAGGGAGACCACTTTCACATGGAGACAAGAGCCATCCTACATGGGCAACTGCAGCTCCACTGGCTCTGGGAGCATAGTTCCAGCAACAGCAGCACTGCCTTTGTCTGGGCACCCACCCTTAGTGCTGTACAGTTGGTGGGAATCCGGAGGGAGGTAATATAACTCCCAATTGTGTTACCTCCTGACTGCATGTACACATTGAAATTCTTGGGCTCTGCATGGACAGTATCCTAGAGAGCGGCATCAGCCCTGTTTTTCCTCTGCCCCAACCTTTGAAATCCACAGTGCTCCATCTCTGCAAAGCAACACTGGAAAGGCATCCGCTTGAATTAAGAGGTGGAGGCAAAGTGCTGCAGAGGTGACAAATCTTGTATATCAGCCGGGGGAGATGGAGACACTCTGCAAACAAATCCCAGAGGGAAGATCTCTGCTTCTAGTTCGTGTCATCAGTACCCACAGCATATGCCTAATACAGCAATTTAGGGTCAGGGTAGGGGAAATAAACTTTTTGCAAGAAAAAACAGCTAATAAAGTTGCCAAGAACAGATATTTTATAATCTGTGCTGAATCTCTGCTGGAAAACATGAACAGCAATGAAGCTGAGAAGACACTAAAAGAAATTCGGGGCAAAGTGCCAGACGCCCAGACGGAAGCAGAATGTGGACCAAAAAGATTGCGACAATCGGGTAATTATGGTTTATGAATTTCAGCTTTAATCTGTAGTTCAGTGAGTCCTGATTAAATATCTGTTAAACACAATTAAAGTTTGTTTTTGTATTTCACCGTCTTGATCAGAATAATTAGAGACTGCGTGTTTCATGTCAAAAGTAGCAAGAGGAATTTTAGTGAATGAACATCGTTTTTAAAAGCCATTTGTAGCACCAGCTGTTGGCATTATTTTATATTTTAGTGTTATCAGCATAAAGACGGGTCCTCTTGAGGCTGAACGCTTTCCAGCAGGACCAGGATGTTATTCTCCTCTATTGAGCCCAAGCTGAAATTTTAAAGGCACAAGTTGGGAACCAGGCTTGACCAAAGGGCTGTTTGAAGAGTGGGGCTTTGGAATTATGATGTTAAGACCACACACTTAAACGGTGGAGGATGAGAAGTGCTGTAAATAGGTCGTGTAGCATCCTGCACGTGCTGTTCTGTCAGAGATGCTTCACATAGATTATGTGATGAGTGATGGGAAAGAACTGTGCAAAGGGCACATATCTGATGATCTGAGTTTGAATTCCCTCATGACATCTTGGCAGAAGCTTGGAGAGTCCCATGGCTTAGGTGTTAGAGTGATATCCCATAAAGATAATTGTGGTAGCATGAAATGCTCTTGGGAAGGAAGCATTAGATTCTACCAGTGATCTTTAGCCAAGGCGACAGGCTGAGGTGATGAGCCCATGCAGAGGCTGAAAATGATTGACACATTCATTTCCATTACTCCAAGAAGTTCACAAGTACATTGTTATTCCACAGTGGGAGTTTCACCTGAGTAAGGAGTTCAGGATAAGGCCTTCTAAGCTCTTCCATCAAAGGATGAGAAGTGAAAATCAGGAAAGATTTGAAAGGGAAAATAGGAATGAAATGGGAAGAAGACAGGATAATGGCAAATAAAAGGGAGACCCATTTGGATACAAGTTCTGTATATGGGGGATTTTTTCAAGGAGCTGAAGTTTATCTGAGTGCCACCTGCATGTGGCAAGAATGTATAAAGAAGTCTTAGGATTTTTGAGCCCTTTGGTTCTTTGAATATTTGTGATGCTGACCATGATTAGCCTTAATCTGTCCCTTCTTACCACTGGAAGTGAATTTTCTGTCAGATTCAATTGTTGCTGAATGCATCTTTGAGATGTTTTTGTCAAGAGGATAAGGAACAAATCTCAGAGAATCTTAGAATTTAGAGATGGAAAATACCTACTGGAGATACTTGACAGCCAATACGAGTTTCTTTCCTATAGTAAGTACATTTTTACTGTTCTGTGGAGTCTAATTTCAGATTTCCCAAGTCATGGGTTTTCCACTACTGTCTAAGGGGAAATCTCTCCTGCTTTGAGACTTTAACTGATGTCAGCCCAAGGAGAGCAGAAGTCATTGGGTTGTGTATAAGATGAATAGACAGAGTCTTCAGTTGTTCTTTGAGTAGTGTCACTTGGGTGACACACATCACGATGTTTGCATGCCCTTGTACTCTTGAGCAGAGATTGTCAGTGTCTGTGGGTCTACGCCTGTGCCTCTGACACCTTAATGTCCCAGGGAAAGGGTATATAGGGAAGGGGCAGACCTGCTGCCACTCTAGTTCTTCTCAACTGGCTGCAGCTTGAGTTGGAGCATCACAGTATCCATTAGCTTCCTATGCAGCTCGTTACCGCTCTCGCTTTATCTTTTCTTTGGTATTTTCTTTATTTTCTGTTATTTAACATTGATTGTGCTTTTGGGCGATGTGCGTGTGTTTTGGGGGGGGGTTGTTCCTCTTACCTTCTTCATTTGCTCATTCTGGGCCTTTGGGGTTTTTTCCCCACACGTCTTGAATAGGTTGTGCCCGAGACCCCGGGCTTCAAACCCTGCCAGACTTGCCATAGGTCTTTCCCCCACAGCGAAGGACATTCAAGCTGCCTCTGCTGCCTGGGAAAGACTCTCATGCCCTCCAAACGTAAGATCTGCTCAGGTTTTAAATGCAGACCTAAGAAATTGAGGGAGGACAGACTAAAATTCCTGCTAATGGAGCATTTTCTGAGACCCGCAGGGTCCAATTCACCCCCTTGTACCTTGGATCCAATTGACCAGAGAGCCCTGGTAACAGTGTCTGCTGCAATGGTAAGGAAAGACCCCAGGGGCCCTTCAGTACCATCCAGACCCTCAAAGAATAAAAGATCCCATTCTCCAGAATGGGATAAGACAAGGGCAATGTCACCCCCCCCCCCCCCCCCCCAGTCGGTCTCAGGAGATCTCGCATATCACACAGTTACCGCTCAGCTTCCATCACCTCTGGTATCGAGACCACGGCACCAGCTAAGAAGACCATGCCATATACTGAGAATCATCAGGTAAACAACTTGGAGCAGTACCAGCACTGTTCTCAGTGCCTTCAAAACACAAGAACTCCAGACCCTATCCAGAGTCCCTGGTACCTTTCAGGCTGCTATTCCATGAGGACCTTTGACTCCTATAACAGCCTGAATCACTGTTACTGCGGGGTTATTGAGAGACACTCTCCACTGGTACCAACTCACCTTCTGAAGCCTATTTATTCTCTGATCCTACTTCAGTGGTGAGACATCCTCCAGAACCAACACAGTCACGAGCCCCACACAAAGTCTTTGAGGTTACAGAGAGACATTTCCAGCTGGTAGCAACACTATATCCTCCTGTGCTGTCTCACCAGCCAACCAACTATTGACCTCCAGATACCGACTCAATTACAGAACCCTCTCCAGACCCAAGTACTAACTCAACCATCTGTACCGGCACTGCTTGCCCCTCTCATAGACATGGGTGATGATACCTCATTCAATTCAAGGTGTCTATACAAGGTTCCTTGTCCTTCCAGCCTCCATCCCTTGAAGTACACCCTGAGGACAAAACTCTCAGCAGGAGAAACTCTCACCTGGCTATCCTGTAAGGACAACTTTGGGGCCTTGCCTCCTTCCCTTATGCCCCACCACAGTGGGCTTATTGGAAACCAGGGGTTCCTTATGGTGACCAGTTCTACGGGGTCCCATCTCGTAAGAGGGCACATCAGGAACCACAATCTCAGCTCTTGGGTCCTGCTCCATAGGAGAACTTCATAAAGGAGCAAGAGCCAGCTGAGGAAGAAGAAACACCACCTTCCCCCAAATCATCATCATCATCATCAGATGACGCTGTCATGCCTCCTCCACCATCTTACACTGATTTATTACAAGACTTATGAAACATACAGCAGAGACCTTACAAATTCCATTGGTAAAGATACAGTGATCCCAACATTCCCTGCTGGACATCCTTCATACATCTCCTCACGACAAAATCGCCTTGCCCATCAATGATTCTTTTTTGACCCCGGCATGTGTGGTGTGGCAAACTCCAGCTGCTATACTATCTACATAGAAACTGGCTGACAAAAAATGGCCCAATCCACCCTTGGCACTTTTCTGCAGAGACTTGGGGGAAAGTGCAGTTGTTTCTCTTGTGAGGTGAAGATTTGTTTACTAGGAGGTGGACTGAGGCCACCAAACAGTCATCCTCTAGTAACAACTTAAGCCACACCAAACCTGGACAGGATTTGAACCCCTGATATACTAGTGAAGGTCTCTATGGTTCATTACTAATCTCTAGAGCCATCCCATCTGCCAGCAGCTTAATGTTTTAACAAGCAAGTTGTGAAGTTAGATGGAAAATGTTGACGTGGAAAAGAATCAGCCTACCAATAGTTTCATGCTGAAAATTAATTTTAAACACTGACCACTTTCTTGTAACCTCTCACTTAGGTCTCCAACTACAGAGAAAAAAAATAGTGCAAGAAAAGACAAGATTTCTAAATTAGCTTTCCAAGAAAACTGTAGTTACTTTAACTCCTAAATGAAATCAAGGTTAATGGTGAAAGAGTTGAACAGAATTTAAAAATCAAAGATACTTTGGAAGATAACTTTAAAGGCATATCAAAAATATAGTTGTCTTTTTTTTATAAGCTACAAGCGCTGAAGATACAGTGCCCCTAAAAGAGCTGAAGGAGAAAGGATCAAAGCAGATGATCATTTGAGTCTGTTTAAGCTAGAAAGGATATCTGGAGCAAATCTAGGAAGAGACGTGTTTTGGATGAAACTTTCATAGCATTGGGATAATTTACCAAGTTTTGAAGCCGAGGTATGATAAAAATGATCGGATCGCTCTAGGGAAAGAGGAAAAGGATATTCATTTCAGAGCATGAAAATTAAGGCCAAACTTGTCTAGCTGTGGAATGTGGTAGAGTATGGACAGAACATCCATGCTGACCTACTTTTAAAAAATACTAGAAAGTGTAGTTTCCTTGTTTTCCTCATAAGATGGTTATTGTGGTGAGGCAAATGGCATTCGCGGGATGTTTGGATGAAAAGGTTGTTTTTGGTTTTTGTTAAAAACAAAAATAAAGGCATGAGAAGTCAGTGAGACTGCACATGTGAAAATGAGAGAAGAATTTGGACCTCTGACTCTTCTGTTATCTTTTGATGTATTCTGATTGACTCCGAGCTGATATTCAGCACCAGTTGCTTAAATCCATCCAGCTGGATGAGTGAACTAGTCCAAATCTATTACTCCCATATTTGGGATCATTAAAGTCAGCATGGTATGTGGTTCTGAAACATGGTCTCCTTTATAAGAGGTGTGAACAGTAACTTATAATTCAGTAGATGCAGGTCTTTCATAATGCATGTACAAACCCCAGTGAAACAGGATCACTGTATTCCCTTGGCAGTAGCATTTGTAGGCCTTCTATAGCGCTTTATCCCATGCCTGGGGCTCATTTCTCTTTCAGAGAAGCATTGACAGCTGTGATGAATGGGAGTAACTGGGAAGAGGCATGTCTAGGTGTTTAAACAGATCAGATTTCTTTTTATAGAACAGTAAACCTTAGGTCACAAATCGAACCATCCTATCTTCATGGAAAATCTGGATCAATTCCATGCTACTTAAGTATGAGCTGGAAAAACTCAAGGGTAGTTACACACTAACATTAACAAGGGATTGTTCTTTATAGTCTTTCTACGTTGTCACAGCTCTAAGCTCACATGAAGCTGTGGATGAGTGCCATTTGCCCATGTTGAGTTGCCTCCCTTGTCAGGAGGAAAGATTGTCCATCCATCGCTATTATTTACAATGAAACTCATTACCTGCCAGCCACTAAACATCTCATTCATACCATCTTCAATTAATTACAAAGTGACTAGAAGAATCCGTATCAGTTTGAACTGGAAAATGATTGTCAATTATCATGAGAATGGAGTGTAGCATCCAGAGACTACAGGGTGCATAGACCAAAATAGAGAATCATGGCATACTAGGTTGTGTAGTATCTATGGAACATAGTTTCATAGTCCAAAGGAGGGATGGCTGTTGGCCACATTGTAGCATATTGTAGGTTCCATTTGGCCAGAGGTCTTCCTATGACCACGTGTTTTTTTCACATACAGAGCATCCTCTGCTCTGGGGAGCTGAGTATAGCCGGCCAAATTTTCTGAGTTGTTTAGCCTAAAAATGCAGGTAAGTGCCTAGTGAAATTTGTAAAAGCATCTAAGCAGGTTAGGCACCTAACTCCCATTTGAAATTACTGGGAGGTAGGCACCTAACATACTTAGATACTTTTGAAAATCTTAGTAGGTGCCTATCTGCTTCTTCAGGAACTTAAATATCTTCGAAAACCACCAAGGAAGAAGCTGAACAAGTACTAGAAGGAGAAAGGGGAATAAAAGGGAAGCTAGAAAATATGAAATTACTATTGACTTCCTAACGGATGGAGAAAAATGTGTACAATCAGCAGTGCACAAAAAGCCAGAACAACATACTTATTGTCCTCATGTTGTGCTCCCTAAGGAGGGAGGAAACTGATCTGAAGAATGGTAGGCTTGTTGGGTGTCATATTTACACTAGAATACTGTACAGACAAATCAACTGCAATTTGGACTTCAACCAGCCAACAGTGAGCATGGCTTGGCTTGATAAACAAATACTCAGCAATAGACCATATTCCACATCACCGGTCCAGTTATAGAGAGAGCCTATAACAATAACTGTCCACTGTACTGTGTTTTCACTATCATAGATTGGTAGATAAGGCATTCAATGACACTGGAAGAGAAAAGATGGTTCAAGCTCTCAAGCAAGAAGGAAGCATAGCTACCGAAATATCAATTCAAAACACATCTTGAGTGACCGAAAGAAACAATTGGCCTCATCCTCGGGTGATATAAATCATCGTAGCTCCATTAATCTCAATGGAGCTATGGTGATTTACACTACCTGAGTATCTGAGCCATTGTCCATACTTAGGCACTAAATAAGTGGCCTGATGTTCAAACATACCGAGCCTAGGAGATTATTTTCACTAGCATTTTTGAGCCTAACTTTGGGATCCCATTTTTTTAAATCTTAGCCAAGAAGAAATTTCTCTCCAAGGTACAGTCTTCTTTCTGTTGCTTTTCTGAGTCATAAAATGCTTGAAGGAAAGGAAAACAAAATAACCTGTATTTCTTTTGTGCTTGAATCTATGAGTTCCAGGGCCTCCTAATGAAGGAAACAAAAATACAGGGTTTGTCTGGCAAAGCAACTGTGCCAAACAGCAACGTTCCATATTTGCAATGCTCTGAGGAAGCTAACAATAAGGAGGCTTGACCATGGTTTAGGGAATATTGTAAATACCATGGTATAGGAAATACACAAACACCATAGTAAAAAAAATATCATGGTTGCATAAATGTCCATTTTTTAAAATAGCACTCACTGTAAGGATCTGATTCAAACCTCACTGCAGGCAATAAATTACCATTGACTTTAGTGGGCTTTGAATCAGGGCCCAGGGCCTAGATCCTCAAAGATACTTAGGTGCCTAATTGCCATTGATTTCAGTGGGAGTTACGTGCCTGAATAGCTTTGAGGATCTGGGCCTATGTGCCTAAATGCCCAGTAAATACTGAGAAAATAATTTAGTTGCCCAGTCTACATGCTCAAGTTTGAAAGTTCTTCCCATCGCTTAAGGATTCGTTTTTTTTCCCCCCCTGGACTTGGTCCATCCAGTTAGTCCAATTGCAGATCCCTGAATGCTCTAAAGAAACATTTTCCAAGGAAAAACTTGAGGTTAATGTTCTGTACCCAATGAAGGTTAAAGAGACTGTGAGGAAAGACATTCAAGGGGCAGAACGACTTTTGGAACAAGTTAACAAACCACTGGCAAAAGACTCTTTGAAAGTAGGATTTGAAGAGGACCTTGCCTGAACTGAGGGCTTTATTGGTTTAATGTTAAAATGATTGTGGTGACTCTGTTCACAATTGCAACATGCATAATGGGGATTGTGGATTATTTATCATGTAGTTCCTTTCCTTTTGTGAAATGTACTGAGTTCAGCAGAACATGGCAAGAAATGATGGCCTTGTGTTCTTTAACAGCAGCTTTGTAGTTAAGACTGAGATGGCACATTAATTTTGGAGATCTGATTCTCCAGGCTTCCTATATGCAAATCTCCCCTTGACTTCAGTGAGAATAATGTTTAAGTGACAACTGCAGGTCTGGGCTCTTCGTTCCATTCACTTACCATTTTCCCCACAGCTACCTTTTGGGTTGTAATTTCTCAGAGGTGTGGGTGCGGTGGTTTTTTGGTGAGAAAAGTTTTATAAAAATCCATTCAATTGCTTTTGAGTTAACTGCAGGAGGGGAAAAAACATTTGTCAACTATTGACTTCTCAGACACATCTTTATGACATGGATAGCTCCATGTTATAATTATAGTATAACATACTAAAGATGGGCTGAGGAGGCCATGTTCAGATATGGATTAAGTGTGATTGAGATTTGGGGCTTGGGTTCAAGGTAGAATCAAGGCTAGAGTTTGGGTTCAAATTTGAATTCAACTGCACTGATATCTCATGAGCTCTTTTTGTGAAATTTTTGCCATCTTGAATGGAAATTATGCAAGACCAGCTGTCTCACAAGATTTCTGCTATATTGTGCCACAACTGCCCATGAATGGCTTGTTCTTAGGAGATTTTGGCTGCATTTGGACTGGAACCAGGAACAAGCCCCATCTGGCTTCCTATACAACTCAGCCAAAACTGTGGTTGCAGCTTTGAAATGGAGAAGTTTAATCCAATTTAAAAGTAATCCACCCTCTTTCCTTCCTATCCCTGAAATTCAAGGGGGTTGTGCCAGTGCATGTAGATGGACATAATAAGAACTTGTGCCTAGCTTATGGTCGGTGAAGGTTGAGTCTGAAATAAAAGAGTTAACGTTATTTAAAAGCAGCATCCTGTTTAACCTAGTGAGGGATTGTTATATTGTGGGGTGCAATGCAGACCAGTAAAGAGGTGTGTCACCTCTTACCCTGTAACCCGAGTGCCTCACAATGCCTTTCCACTGTGGCTCTCTGCCTGGGACGCCAACAGTCAGCCACAAGCATGCCCTCTATGTCTATGTACTGGGCAGCCCTGGTGCAACACTTTGGATCCTGGAGCATTCCTGCAATACCACAGCCTTCTACTGGCCTCCACCAGCCTTGGCTAATGACTGGTAAGGTGACGCCACACTCTCCCAAAAACATGTTTTGAAGTGTTCAGCCCTGTTCTGGAACAATCGGAGGAATGTTAAAGTTTGTTGTTCCTTTAAGGAGTCAATATCAATCAGTTTGTTACTTTAACTGGAGTAATCAAACAGTTCAGTTCAAACACCACACTGGATTGGTTTAGATTAAAAATAAAGCAAGTTGATTTCATTCCAAAGAAATGGATTTTAATGGAGTGCAGCTATAAGGCTTAAAGTCAGAAATGGTTACAATAGAAATAAAGATAAAATGCTGTTTGCCTTGTTAGAAGTGTCCTACTGCTTCTTTCCCCTCTGGAGTTGTCTGCTAAAATGCAGATTATTTAGTTTCTGTCCCCTCCAGTACAACTGAATTAACATTAGATATGTCATCATCAGTCTCTTTCCCTTGCCATGGTAGTGTGAGGGTGCTTCCACCCCTTGTTAGATTGATGGGTCTGTTTACAAGATAGGTGAATACATTTTCATTGTCTTTCAAAATATTTTGGAAGTAACTCCCAGGTGGGGAAACTACATTCCTTTATCTGGGTTAGACGTATTTAACAGCTTTATCTAGGCAAGGGCATCTAGTCTTGAACATATGTGAGTGACATCCTACAAGGGGAGTTCATAACCTTATGTATAATATTGGTACATACATTTTACCATTATGTTGTTGACAAGCAAATTCTCAGTTTTCAAATAATACCTCACAAGGCATATTTTGTACAAATATTATTACAATAACGTGTAGGATGTGAATTGAGGTGCTTCATATCACACCTCACTCTCTTACAAAGGTGCAAAATCATTAGCCACTGGTTGACCCAGAGGCAGCAGGTTAAAGCCCTTTTCCCTGGACAGGGCATCTGCCATCCTGTTCTCCCCCACCCCCCTTTTATATGTACAGTTTCCATATCATATTCTTGGAGCATCATGCTCCATTGGAATTGGAGCTTTTAGTTTTATGCAACTACACTTGTAGATAGTGATGAGTTAGGACCCTGAATTTCTTGTTAAAGAGGTAGGGCCTGAGCTGTTAAACTGCTGACACTATGGCATGGCATTCTCTTTCTATAACCGAATAATTCTGTTCAGCTGGTGTCATTTTCTTGCTTAAGAAAGCAGTGAGGTGTTTCTTGTAACTGTCCCATGATTGCATTAGTACAGCACCTAATGTGACATCTGACATGTCTGTGCATAGCTCAAATATTTTGTCAAAGTGTGGACTAGCCAGAACCGGCTTTTCAGACAAGATTTTCTTTACCTCTTGACATGTATTTGACCATACTATTTTGTTTGGCTTTGTCTTTTTCCATAAGTCTGTGATTGTAGCTGCAGTGTCACTGAACTCACACACAAACTCTCAGTAATAGTTTACAAGACCTATGAAAGATTGGACCTGCTTTTGGGTCTGAGGCACAGGCCAATTATCAATAGCTTCAACCTTTAATGGATCAGGTGTGATTTGACCACCACCTACCCAATGTCCCAAATAAGGAACTGTGGCTCTTCCAACTGATCTTTGACAACATAATCCCCAAGTGTTTCTTGTGATCAAATGTTGCTAAACACTATTATATCATGGACATAGGCCCTTGTGAAGTCCTGTAATCAATGTAATGCTTGGTTGACCAGCCTCTGAAAAGTGGCACCTACATTAATTAATTCAAAATGTTACCATTTGGGTTAATTAATGTGCATCATTATCTAAAGAAATTTGCCAGTATCCCTTCACTAACTCAAAAGAGCTGAGATATTTAGCTTTGCTTATGCTATCCAGCATATCATCAATTTTAGGCATAGGATAAGGGTCTAGGGGTTTGGGGCTTTTGACAGACTGCTGAGGTTAGAGCTGTTGAACCAGAGCTGTCTAGCACACAGACACTCAGGTTGTCGCCCATGTGCTTGTAGGCTGGTTGTGAGTGTCCCAGGCGGGAGCTACATCAGCAGGGCATTGTAAGGCACCCAGGGTTGCAGGACAAGTGGTGGCACAGCTTCTCACTGGTCTGGATTGCACCCTGAGCCCAGTGACAGGATGATTTGAACCTGGCAATCTTTGGAACCTGGAGATATTTCTGAATACCTTACAGCAAACATATATCTTCTAAGAGTTTGGCTCTTCGTACCTGAGGCAAAGCAGTTATAACTGTCCTAAACTTTCCAGTTTGTCATCTGTACAATGCAGAGTTTGTTACCTAGACAATTCTAAAGCTCAGTGATATAACAAAGTCAAATAATGATACTGAGGAGATGTAAATACTTCCTGAGATAACTAAACTGTGAGTCACAAAGAATTGCCACTGAAGAATTGGTAGTTGGATATTTGAAAGTGTAGCACTGGTACTGGTTTGGGCACGACAGATTCTGGAAGGTAAGCAGGAGAAAGTCTTATCATTGTTTGGATGAAGAATTAACAGTTTGAGTAATAACATATGTATCTTTGATGCAGTGTTGCTAACAGGCTCCAGATAAGACTGACACTGATAGGAAAAAAAGATTTTCTTCTAGCTTAAAAAGTAACCTTACTGCTTTTGGATGCAGAGGTCCTCTATTGAATTTTGTGCTGAAATGAATTCCTCCGAAAAAAGGATAATCCTTCATTTGACATTTACTCACTTGGTTACCTTCCTGTAGTCTGTGCAGTGCACATCAGACTTTGCAAATGTTTTTTGTTCTTGCCAGACTGCATTTATTCATTAGCTGTGTTTATTGTAGTAATGGTTGAGACAGCGCTTTCACTGTAAGCCCCCTATCTTCAGTGGTTTATAACTTTCTGAAACAATTATCATTTTGGCTGAAATTGTTCAAGCTTATTCTAAGCTCAGAGATGAATATTGTTGCAGAAAGTTTTTTTAAAAAATCCATTAAGCCATTTATGAGGACAAGATGTTCCAATAAACATAGGTGTGTTTATTTTTGATGACCCACTTATTCCAACAAAGTATATTATTATTATTTATTTATTTCCCCATTTTAAATTATTTTGCCTTTTTAAAAAAGAACAATTTTAAAAAGACATATTGTAGTGGATTTTTGCATGTAACGTTGTGTGCACAAGTCATACGCCCTCTGTTCCTTGTGCACAAAAATTTACAGGTGCAGAACACATTTGTGTTCAACATGAGGTTTTGCGCATGAAAATTCTGTCCCTTGTGGATGCAAGTGATAGTTCATCTAGATTGTCTGCAGTTGTGACGGTGCACTCAAGATTTTGTGGGCTAGAATGGAAGCCATGCTTGGAAAACTAGGCTCTAGTTGTAAAAATATATTACTTGAGTGTTAAGATTGAGATTTTACTTCAACAAAAGCACAATCAATATAATTCCACTCCTTTGCAAGTGTGGGTTATATATCTTGCATGATATATGCACTGGGCAATCTGAGATACTATCTGGCAAATAATACAACATAATGTAATTGAAAGGTATTACACTTTTTCTGTACTGATCTTCCAGAAGCTTATCCTGTGCATGTTTTATAACTCAAATACACTCCTTTATGCACATATGTAGTGTTTTATGTCTGTTTTGCTGTGTACTGTGTACATACTGTCAATGTGATTGAAGTTCTATTATGCATGTACATACAAGGGGTCCAATTTTGCTTTTGTTTACCCCAGTATAATTCTAGAGTAATTCCAGTGAATTCTGTGGGAATACTACATATTTACATCAATGTAACTGAGAGCAGAATATGGCCTAGTGCGGCAGGATTAAGATAGTGTGTGAACTTTGACTCTGAATTCCTTGACTTTTGCACAATTAAAACCTCAACTTTAACATTGCATTAACCTCGCTTTTTTCATTTAATTATAGATATTGGGTTAAAAGCTCTAAAAGTTGTTAATATTTTAAGTCTCCACTACTGTTTGTAATTGAACATTTTTTGTATCATTGTTTTCTATCGTAATCAAGAGGACATTGATTTCCTGTGCATGTTAATCTGAAACTCAAGAGATTAATATTAATCTGCTAATGTCCTGTCCTAATGTTCTCCGGAATCCTTTCTTCTATAGCGCATTATGGTACTATAGTCATCAGCTGTTGGGTTAAGGTTTTCTCATGTTTGAACTCTGTCCTCATATGTCTTTCCCTTTTAGTTTGCTAGGAAATGGTGGTTATTCCCTCATAGACATAAAGCAAAAGTATCATTGTCTGTGTAATAACAAGAATGCTTTAAAAAATATGTAGCTTGAGATTCAGCATTACATACATGAATGATCTTCGAGGGTTACCATTATGGAAATTAACCATGGTCTGTATTTCTATATGATATAGCCTTCATTTCTTTGTGTTGAGTTAATATCCTGGTCCGTGTGCCAAGTCTGGGTAATTGGGCTTGGTATAGGTAGGTTCTGTAACAGCTCTTTACATAATTCAATGTAGTCACTAGTCCCTTCCACGACTGCTTCGTCTAGGCCAGATCTTGTGTTGAACTGTTAGGCAAGAGTCAGAGAAAACTACAGAGTCACTCTGTGTCCAGCCACCTCAGTAAAGAATTCCCTTTATATTAATTACAGCCCACATCTGTCCTACTGGGATCCGACTGATGAAACCCTTCTCCCAGCCTGTGGACTGGCTGAAGCTGCTGCAGAAACTATTTCAAATTTAGGGCTGAAGTAGTGCCCACAGGTGCTGATCCATCCTCTATGGTTAGTGGATCTATATAATCACAGCTGTCCTAGCCATGCTGCTGCTTCTCACCTAGCCTTCCTCTAACTCCTCACTCCACTGCAGATCCAGACACACAGGACAGTGCAGCTCTGTGCAGGAAAAGCTATGTGCCACATAGACTTTCCACCCTCTGCCATTCTCATATGCACAGCAAAACTCCACCAGTTTCACAATCTTTAACTCTGTGTAGAGCTGGGTGGCGACTGGATTTTCCATTTCATGGAAAATTCCACCATTTGGGGGGAAAAAGTGTTCTGAACGAACACAAACAAAAATGATGAAACTTCTCAGGGAAGGAAATTCTGGGGGAAAATATTTTGAGTCAATCAAAACATTTTGTGTAGATGAAATTGAATGTTTTGTTCAGATTTGCACTTCTTTATTTTATATTGTAGAATATATCATTTTAAAAATTGAAACAAAATGTCATTTCAAAATGGAAACTGTAAATGTTTTGTTGTGACCTAATTGGAACTCTCTGCTCTGGTTTCTTTTTTAAACAAAATATTACAAAAATCTACATGTCCCCCTGTAAAACATTTCACTTTTGACAAATTGGCATTTTTGATGTAAATGACGTTTGTTCAGGGCCAGCCCTCGGTGTTTTGCTGCTCAGAGTGCCCACTCTCCTCCAAATAGTGGACCAAAAAAAATGGCCAAGAGACTGAGCAATTTGGTGCCCCCAAAAGTCGGTGCCCAGGGCCTATGCCTTGATCGCCCACCCCTAAGCTGGCCCTATATATGGAACACTGATGGGAGAAGGGGTTGTCAGTATATGCCCTATTATACTGTGTTTAGCACAAAAAGTAAAACGTGGGGGGTGGGGGAGAGAGGAATTGCTTCAGCAAAAAAAGAATTAAGGCCTGGACTTCCACTTGAAAATGAACTGGAATCCCATAGGATCAGAGTCAAGGGGTTTTGTATCACCATCAACCAGTGTTATCTCAAGCACCTGACTTTTATGAATCAATATTAGATGGAAATATGAACTGAACCAAATGTTAGACTAAGGACTTGTCTACATAGGAATACTCAGGAAAATGAATCCAAATTAACTAAAGATGTGAATTTAAAGTATATTAGTTAATCTGCGTTAAGCCCCTGTGTGGATACTCTTATTCATCATTAAAATGGCCTTAATTTAGTTTAGGTTTATTCAGTTTGAAATTGAATTAAGGTACACCAAATTAAGGTCACTTTCATTCTGAATGAAAGCGTCCACACCAGGGGATGGTGCAGTTTAACTAATGCACTTTAAATTCACACCTTTAGTTAATTTGGATTAATTTTCCTGAGTGTTCCTGTGTAGACAAGGCCTAAGAGCTGCTAGGATGAATATTTGGGGGAAACTCTACTTTATGGGGAAAAAGAAATCTCTGTATAGTTGATCTAAAGAAAGGAAAGTTCAGTAGTGTCCATTTCCATCTGTGACTGATGGAGAATATGGAGACTTATAAAGAAGACAAAATTAGCAAAGAAATGTGGATGATTATGTGGTAGAAACTACAGAATGAGATGAAAGGATCATTGGATTTTTACAAATATAATAATTTAGAATATAGAATAATGTTGATCAGCTGTAAATTCTATGAAACAGTCATGCCCCAGGATGCCTACTTGTGCCAATGAAAATTTCCTTGGTTATCTGAAATATCGACTAGCAGGAACAATGCATGCATTTGGCATGATATTCAGATAATTGATGTTGTGCTATACTGATCAAATAATAGATAAGGAAGGTCCATTTGATTATAACAGCACATGAGCCCGGGATAGCCTGGCAGAGAAACCAAGGACACAAAGGGAATGTGGTTAATGTGAATAAGCTGTTTGTGGGAGATATGTGTGAAACACAACAGACTTTACCTTTTCCACCCCTGCAAATATTGATTTGTGTTTGGGGTTTATATGGGGGAGAAAAGATTGTCTGGTAGTTAAGGTGTGAGCCTTGGACATAGGGTTCAGTTCCCTGCTCTATTCTATTCTTTCGGTGTGTCACTAGTCTCTCTGTGCCTTAGTTGTCCATCTGTAAAATGGGAATAGTAGCACTTCCTCACCTCATAGAAGTGTCATGGGGATAAATACATTAAAGATTGTGATTGTGTTCAGATACTTTGGTGATGGGGGTCATATAAATACATGAGAGAGAGAGAATTAATTTGAAATCTCAGGGTGAAACTCCATCAAAGCAGCCAAAGTTTCCTTGGCTGTACCAGATTTTGCATGACTTCAGTGTTGTATCTCAAATACAGAGAGGGGAAGTGACTTACCCAAGCTGGGCAGACAATCCCCATTTCGTGACTTCCAGTGCCACTGCTTTAGTGCTTTAGCTTCAAGATCATACTTCCTGTCATAGTCTATCCTCCTTCTGCTCAACAACAATATTGATCAAAGCAGGTGAAAATCCGATATTTTGAGCCTACTACAGTATATCCACTTAACTATGAGACACACAAAAGACAATGGCTGTGAAAGAGATCCACAGAGCAGGCATTTTTACAGCTTAACCTTTTAAAATTTTGAACATTCTGTTTCCAGAGGCTACATAAGGAGTGGAAGTGAGCAAGGCTACTTTGAACTCTTTTCCCAGACCTTGCTCTCTATATCGATCCAGTTGCACTTTTTCAAAAGATTCCCAATTCTTAGAAATAGGAACAGAGGATTTGAGTATGTTCATGACAGGCACAACCTTTATGCTAAGTTTCTGTTTCTTGCTGAGATATTGAGTAACTCTGGGCTGATGGAACTGCAGAGCTGTTCTGCAGTTTCTTAGGTGCCTAGCTTGTACTTTTGATTCTGCAGTGTTCTCATTTCTTTAAAAAGCACTTTATTTTACAACTGACAATATCCTTTTGGCAAAGGGAGAAACTCAGAAACAGATAGATGAAGTGATTTGCCAAACGTCATAGAGAAAGTGAGTGAGTGACAAAGTTGGGACTAGAATCCAGGGTGAAATCCTGGATCCTTGAAATTAAAGGCAAAAGACTCAGTGACTTCAGTGGGAACCAGATTTCACCCCAGCTTTCCCAACTCTTTCTTGTGCCCTGTTCACATAACCTCTAGTAATGATGGTCAAAGAGTTGGGAGGGTCTGTTCAGATGAGCACCCAAAAGGATAGAAAATCAATGTGAAGCTTTTGAATCTGCAGAGCTATGTAGAGAAGCTCCTGAGAACTGTCTTGTGTGAAGTTTGTTGGCACTTATGCTTCCAGGCCTAATTAGAACCTGGAAATGTAGATGCAAAAAGCAACAATTAATTGACAGTATGGGGAAAGTCAACCGCAATTTTCAAACTTCAGACAAGGTTCAAGGCCCAAATATGCAGCAGCTTTCTGCATGGACTTCCTGTTGATTTTGTTGGTCTTCCCAGAGCTATAGCAGTTCTGGAATCATTCCCTCAGTTTGAGTTCTCGGTGAAAGATCAAACCTGTTTGCAGGGCCGGCTCCAGGCACCAGCCCACCAAGCTTGTGCTTGGGGTGGCACCTGGAGGGGGGCGGCACGGCGCTCCGGCCCCCGGGGAGAGCAGGGCCACGGCCAGGCTCACCGCCCTCCCCCCGGCACTCTGGCCGCCCTCCCCCCCGGCGCCCTCCCCCCGGCCGCCGGGGGGAGAGCAGCGAGCCCTGGCTGGGGCTCGCCGCCCTGCCCACTGCGCTCTGGCCGCCGGGGGGAGAACCGCCCTCCTCCCAGGGCTCCGGCCCACCTCCCCCCGGCCGCCGGGGGGAGAGCGGAGCCCACCCCGGGGCTCGCCGCCCTCCCCCCGGGGCACCCCCCCCATAGGGAGGGGGGCGGCCGGCGGCTTTTTTGCCTGGGGCGGCAAAAAAGCCAGAGCCGGCCCTGCCTGTTTGTATTTTCCCTGAGCCCCCACACCCTTGCTGTCCAAACCTCATACCGTAGGGTTACCATTCGTCTGGATTCCCCCAGACATGTCCGGATTTTTGAGCTAAAAATAGCGTCCGGGGGGAATTTGTAAATGTCCGGACTTCCCCCCCCATGCAGAGCACGCGCGGCTAACAGTGCTGTCGGCCGGACGGTGTCACTTACATGGGGCTCCGACAGCCAGAGAGAGCCCCTCCTCCCCCCTGCAGCAGAGCTCACTCCCTCCCTCCCTCCCTGCATTCGCAGATCGCCTCAGGCAGTCTGGAGCTCCTCCCCCGCTCCTCCTCCCCTGCCAGCCAGCGTGCCGGGACGAATGGCTCAGGTCCTTCCCGAGCAAATTCACAGAGACATTAGGCGAAGGCCAACAACAAGGGGGCCAGGGGGTCGGAGAAGGGGCAGGGAGGTTTTGGAGGGGGCAGTCAAGAGACGGGGGGGGGTCAGGAGTTCGGGAGGGGCTTTCTGGGGGTGTGTGGATAAGGTTTTGGGCAGTCAGGGTAGAGGTAGGGGGTAGGGTCCTGGGGGGCAGTTGGGGGGGGTCTTAGGAAGGGGCAGTTAGGGGACAAGGAATAGGGAGGCTTAGGTAGGGGGTGGGGTTTTGGAGGGCAGTTAGGAGCAGGGGTCCCAGGAGGGGGCAGTCAGGGGACAAGGAGCGGGGGAGGGGTTGGGAGTTCTGGGGGGGCTGTCAGGGTGTGGGGAGTGGTTGGATGGGGCGTGGGAGTCCCAGGGGTCTGTCTGGGGGTGGGGGTGTGGATAAGGGTTGGAGCAGTCAGGGTACAGATAGGGGGTAGGGTCCTAGGAGGCCAGTTAGGATGGGGGGAGGGTCTCAGGAGGGGGCAGTCAGGGGACAAGAGGCAGGGAGGCTTAGGTAGGGGATGGAGTCCTGGGGGGGCAGTTAGGGGCAGGGGTCCCAGGAGGGGGCAGTCAGGGGACAAGGAGCAGGGGGAGGGTTGGGGTTCTGAGGGGGGCGGGAAGTGGGTGGGGCAGGGGCAGGGCTAGGGGAGGACGGGGCGGGGCTAGGGCAGGGCTCCTCCCATCCTCTTTTTTGCTTGCTGAAATATGGTAACCCTATCATACCGTCAACTCTGCCCCCAACCCCTGAGCTCTGGGCTAATACCAAGTGGGCGCTGGTGTAGCTTGGCACAGGGGGCAGCAACAGGATGAGGTGGGTGGGGAGGGACATCAAGGCTCAGGGTCTCTGGCTCTCTGTCCCCTACTCTCTGTCTCTAGCACAGCAGAGTGGTATTGATATCCACATGAACTGTAAAGCAGCCTTCAGACAATGGTTGGCATTGCCTCTTGTTGTAGGTATTAGTCATTTCAGGGAGTTGGGATCAGGTAGATCTTACATTTATATCCCAGCTGTAAGACCATACAGTATTTACCAGAGACTGAACAATCTAATTGTATATTTTTGTGGGCTCCAGCTACAGCACAATGCAGACACTGCACAAACATCTGTTTAAGGAATGGACCTGTTAAAAGAACATACTGTTACTATAATGTGGTGATTCATTTTAATAGTCTCCTACTGTACTTTCTCATACTCTTTAGATCCCGGTGGAAAACAATGTGCTCCTCTTGCCAGTTAGAAGTTCTCACATACAATTACTTGCCCCAGAGAGTCACCAGGAGAAAAGGAAATTAGGACTCATGACTTCTTGCATAGGGTTACCATACGTCCTCTTTTTCCCGGACATGTCCGGCTTTTCGGCAGTCAAACCCCCGTCCGGGGGGAATTGCCAAAAAGCCGAACATGTCCGGGAAAATGGCGGCTCTGCTCCTCCCCGACTCTTCGGCTCTGTTTAAGAGCCAGGCTGCCCGAACGCTACCGGCTTCGGGCAGCCCCGTGCCTCCAGACCCTGCGCCGCCGGAGCCCGGGAGGGGAAGTGCTCGACTGGGGGCGCAGGGTCTGGAGGCAGGGGGCTGCCCGAATCCTGTAGCGCTCGGGCAGCCCAGCTCTTAAACAAAGCCGAAGAGTCGGGGAGGAGCAGAACCGCGGCGGCTGGAGCCTCCAGCCCCCAGGGCTCTGTGTAACTGACACAGCGTCAGTTACACAGAGCCGCAGCCGCTGGAGGCTCTGTTTAAGAGCCGGGCTGCCCAAGAGCTACCGGCTTCGGGCAGCCCCCGTGCCTCCGGACCCTGCGCCCCCAGCCGGGCACTTCCCCTCCCGGGCTCCGGCGGCGCAGGGTCCGGAGGCATGGGGGCTGCCCGAAGCCGGTAGCGCTGGGGCAGCCCGGCTCTTAAACAGAGCCTAAGAGGAGCAGAGCCTCCAGCCGCGGGGGCTCTGCTCCTCTTCGGCTCTGTGTAACTTATACAGTGTAAGTTACGCAGAGCCGCCGGAGCCCCAGAGGGGAAGTGCCCGGCTGGGGGCGCAGGGTCCGGAGGCATAGGGGCTGCCCAAAGCCGGAGCGCTACCGGCTTCACGGTTTGCTGGGCAGCCTCCAGACCCTGCGCCCCCGGCTGGGTGCTTCCCCTCCCGGGCTCCAGCTGCGCTGGGGAAGCGCCGGCTGGGGGCGCAGGGTCTGGGGGCTGCCCGGGAAACCGTGAAGCTGGTAGCACTGGGGCAGCCCTTTCCCCCTGGCTGGGAGTGGGAGGGAGGAGGGGGCGGAGTTAGGGTGGGGAAGGGGCGGAGTTGGGGCGGGGCCAGGGTCCATGGAGGGTCCTCTTTTTTTATTTATGAGATATGGTAACCCTATTCTTGCACCACACTCCTGATCTGGAAATCAGCATCAAAATAGTTCTAACTGTACAGAAGGTGTTGTTTGGGGTTTTTTAAACACAGGACTTAAATATATCTTTGTTGCTGCTGCTGTTCATTACTGTACTAAAGGGCAAACAAGTAGATTTTGTGCCAGGGAGCCCTCATCCCAGTCTATGGCATGGCAAGAAAGCCTCTCTGCAGAAGCTACTGCAGCCTTAGGGCGGGTAGATTTTCATGACAGTTTTGCAAAGCTTCCCTAACCCCTATACCATGCTTCCTTCTCAACTTCTATTTATAGAGCTGTGTGTGACTAAAGTACTTGGTGAGCATTCACTTGCCAACAGTCATGTTTTCACAAGCATTTTTGGATTTGAGTTACAGCTTTGCCATTTCTGAGAGCAAATGCCAATTTGAGAATGGAAAAAATGGTGAGCTGTCACCTTCTTGATTAAATTGTGATTTTTTTTCATACATTTACTCCAGCTATAAATTTGCCCAGCAAATCCAGCTTTTCCCACAAAATGACACTTATACACATACAAAACCAGGTGATTTTATGCTGTCTTTGCCTAGGTGAGGATGCTTTCACACATTTCTGTTGGGGGGAAAAAAAGATCATGTTTGAAACTCAGAAACTAAAAGGTGTGTCCTGCAAAGTGCCCCCTCCCCCACAAGGTGCTGAGGGCTCTCAACTCCCACTGAAATCAGTAGGAATTGAGAGCTCACAGGATCTGGTCTTTGGTTTTGCGTGGATTGAAACCTTGGGAGCCAAATTCAGCTTTCAGGTACCCAGTCACAAAGGGTTTATGTAGTTGTAAATGAAGGCAGAATTTAGCCTTCTTGTCTTGCTTGTAGTATTGTGATCACTTGTGTACTGCAGCTTTAATAATCTAGCTGTCTTTCCATATTACACAAACAACATGGGTGTTTGATCTGATACAGCATGTTTCTAAAAGAACAAGTTATGAATGACTTAAGTGAGTAACCATTTGTCATAGCATAGATGTCTTAGTGAAAGAATGCTGACACAGTAGTCCCTTGTAAGGGGTTAATTTAGCATCAGCATATCTGTTTTAATCCTCATTTTTCTGGGAATTGTGACTCAGAAGCTGGCATATACTCATTGCTGTCACTGTTATGTGCCCGGCAGAACCCTGCAACTCAGGGATGGTGAAATCCCACCATCCCAGTGATTCCTATACTGAGGCTGTGAGCAAAGTAGGTGAGTTAAGACTTTAATAGGGCCTATCTCAATCTAAATGTTAGGCTACCTAAAAAATGGTAACTTCTAACAGACTATTTGTCCCATCTCTGCTCTCAGGGAGATGGGACTTAGCATGGAACCATTGATAAACACTGTGGCAGATGGATCTGCACTGCAAGACATTGATACTATGCTGAAATGTGGCAGTTCCTTGGAGTCCAGTGCTCTGTGTTCTCAAATTCAGAGACCTTTTCTAAGCATGGGACCTGGATCTTGTGCTGCAAGATCCTGTCTTAATGTGCTACCAGTTAGGCTGTAATGAGGAGACACTCAAAAAGTGCTTTTTAAAAAATAACAAAAAACCACATAGTCAACTTTTATCCTTTGTTAATCATGCCTCCTCATTGAAAGCAGTGGGGTTGCACAGGGCTCACAGAATGCATATTTTGCAGGCAGTGGGGTTACACATGTGTAGCTAATGGCATAAATTACAGGCAGTCACCTTGCACAGGTGTAGCTTATGTCAGACTGTGTTTGCACTGGTGTGGCTGATGGCATAAATTTTAGACAGTGGGTTGCACAGGTGTCACTATGGGGAAAATTTGAAGACAATGGGATTGCACAGGTATAACTGAGGGGATAATTTGGCTCTCAATATTAGGGGAGCACACTGCAGCCATATTGTAGCTTTTATTGTATTAGGTTGGATTTTATATCTGTCTCGGTCTACTTAATCCTGGGGCCTGCCTTGCAGCTGTATCTTAGTTTTTCACATTAAGTTCATAGTTTTGAACTAGGATTGATTATTTCACTACATATATTTGAGGAGGGAAATGTTCTTAAACCAGCACATTCTGTTAATAAAAAAAAATGGCCCTTCTATAATAATTATGCCAAGTAATTATACAACTTTACCCTTTGATGTTCACAGCACTCTTGTCAGGTAAGCATAGAAATGAGCCTGAATCAGAACGTTGGATCTGACCTACCCACTCAGTGCCTGCACTTTAAGGGTTGTTTAGATCTGGATCCAGACTCATTGTCATCTGGACACCAGGAAGTTAACACTGAAACTCTCCAGGAAAGCAAGTCTGTGCAGTCACCAGATGCAGAATTAATTTTGTTATTGTTAAATGACAAGAAGTCCTAAAGAGACAAACTTCAGTGGGGAACAAGGCAGGGGGGAAAAGGAGGCTGCAAGCTGACCTCTACAGAAGTCAACTGAGGGAGCATGACTGTCCCCTAAGAAGGCTTTGGAAGACCTACTGGGCAATCCTAGAGAAGATTACCAGGATTTGACTAGGTCCTCCTGAATATGTCAGAGGGAATTGGTGTGCTGGTTTGCCCTTTGAACATATCAAGGGGGAAGGAGGATAGCAAGGTACTTGGCCTACATTCAGAGAAGACAATAAAAGGTGTGGGGACCAGGGCTATGTGGGGATGGAGGGAAGGAAGAAGCATTGCATGGAGAGAAGTATCAGGGGGTAGCCGTGTTAGTCTGTATCCACAAAAACAATGAGGAGTCCTGTGGCACCTTAAAAACTAACAGATTTATTTGGGCATAAGCTTTCGTGGGTAAAAAACCCACACCATGCATCTGAAGAAGTGTGTTTTTTACCCACAAAAGTTTATGCCCAAATAAATCTGTTAGTATTTAAGGTGCCACCGGACTCCTCGTTCTTATTGTATGGAGAGGAACTGTAACAGGGACCATTACAAATAAGGAGGTCTAGAATTCTGGAACCTCACCAATTGTTTGTGGATTTTTCACAAAGCTAGCTTGAGCTTGCAGTCCTTTCCCCCTACAATTTAAACTCATGGTTTTTCTTCAAGGTTGATTACAATTTAAAAGTATTATCCTAGGTAAAGGGAAATCTCTGCTATATATTCTAGAAGAACCCCCCAAAAGCAGGGCAGGTGCAAGTGGTATTTAATTTCCATTCACTT
Organism: Malaclemys terrapin pileata; assembly: GCF_027887155.1. NCBI lineage: Eukaryota > Metazoa > Chordata > Testudines > Emydidae > Malaclemys > Malaclemys terrapin. Next base: position 152,638,646 of record NC_071505.1, read on the forward strand.
TTTTCTCTCTCCTCAATATTTAACTCTCTCTGTATTTGATTAGCACTCTGACCCTACTCCTTGCTGTGTTGTATTTTTCTCAATCCACCCAGAAGTCCTGCCCGCACTCATTGCTTCTTAATTCATAAGTTTCTCTGCACATATTTGTTTGTCTCCCCTTGTCTGCTTCTAAATTCACAGTCTCTCCTGAGTGGAATGAAACTCAGTAACACTTGCACTAAATTTTGGAGCCTATAGTGAATGGGTGTGAAATCAGGCTGCATGGGGCTCACCGCTCTCTGCTTCTTGATGATTTGTATAAGCTTCAAAAGGAGAGTCACAGTTTTGGAGGGGTTTACGTAGATTAAACCCAAACCACTGCAGGTTCCTCCCTCAGTAGGTCTTAACAAATTTGACAATTTTGATTTAAATTAAATGACTGGCTTTTTAAAATATATTAGTTAAGTTTGTTAGTTTCAGACTCTCTTTTTCAACATATGAGCCTAAAAATTGTTTTGATTTAAAATTTAAACTTGGCAAGGGATTAGTTCATATGGTAAGAATTTTTTTTAGTTTATAATATGTTTTAATCATTTTTGGTGTTTTCAAAACAAATGGTGAAATGTGTTTTTCCTTCTATATTTGGCTAGCCTCCTCTAAGAGGCCTTAGTTCTCTCTTGTGTGTATATTTTGCTGTCAAAGATGCTTTTAAGTAGACGGGGCCTTGTGCTAGATCTGAACACCCACGCACTTGGGGAAAATTCAGATCCAGATCCTTCAGACCTGGACTTTGCATCTGAGGTCCATCTCTGTTATTAAGCAGATGTCTCAGGCCAGCGGGGCACTGGGTAATGGGGTCATGCCAAATGGTGCAGTAGGTGGTGGGGCTGTGTTAGTGTGGCAGCCAGTATATGGAGGTAGCTCAAATATAAAAATAAGTGTAGAGCTAGCCCCATAACCCTGTTCTAAATAGTCTGTTTGGCTGAGAAGCTCTCTTAAGGGTAAATTTCTATTCTTTATGCTCAGGTTACAGTGATGCAAAATTGCCCTCAAATGGAGCATACTCATTCTTCTCTTTCAGTCCTACTCACACTGTGTGTGATCCTGATATTCCTGCTTTGCCATTCCCATGCAGCCTAGTTAAGTCCTTGTTTTTAAGTTATCCTCCTTGACAAATTGGGGCCCTAGCTGTGCAGTGGAAAGGAAAACAGGGTGTAAGTTAAAACTACATTTATAAATTTGTTGTGTTCAGCTTAGCATCCCATACAGAATGTGCATGCTTTCAAAAGAAATTTAAGATTGGCCTCTTGACCAACCAGTAGCACCAGCTGTACTGGAGATTCAGGACTGGGTGGTACCATAGGATTAGTAATGGAGCCCATCAGTTTAAAGTCACACATTCATATTTGCCCCAGGTTAGTAATGCCCAGAAGTCATTAGTGTAGAATAGCTGTTGGATGGCCTCTGGGAAATGAGTTGGGGATTTGAGCCCAATTTCTAGCAGACAGGTGTCCACATCATGCAAAATCCATTTGTACTAAGTGTCCCCGCCTTTTGTGACAGTCTCAGCAAAATGACCAAGTATGGAATGTTAGACTCACGGACTGAATTACCCAGTCTCTCCTATGAGCGATCCCTCTATGAAAAGGCGGAAGCACATCAGCAGGGGCAGTGCTGGGGAAGCCTGCCCTACCCCTGTCTGTACTGTACCTGTTCTGTGGATAAACTCAGGCCATCAGTTTCCAGAGCTCTCATCCAGCTCCTTCCACTAGCACTGAATTTACTTTGAAAGTTCACAGAAAGTATTTCGTAACTGACAGCTTGTACAACATTGCATATACATCCATTTGGTTTCTACTTTTGTATCATGAAAAATATAAACAGGAAAACTACATTTTGAATTCATTAAGTTCTTCCTTCGCTGTTTATAAAAGATAAAAACTGCTTTTTTTAAAAAAAGGATTGATTGGTGTCATGTACATATTCATTCACTTCTGTTTCTGCAAGATAATAAAAGTATTAACATGGAGGTGGAATAATGGTGTTTATAATTCCATCACCACTGTTTATATAAGATAAAAACAGTTACAAAAAATAGAACAAAAAATAGCGAGAGAACATTTGCTGTTACATACATACATTTTTTTCCACTTCTGTTTATAAAGAATGTGGAGAAAAAAGTATAACCAGTTGAAGAGGACTTGATGCTGTTTATAATATGCTCAGTGCTGTTTACCTAAGATAAATTAGTTTAGAGGCTATGTAATGTGGCTAGAGAGAGGGGAATTGAGGTAACAGAGTGGCTACTGGGGCCGTGTCTCATATTCTAAGAGCCTTATAATCCTTTCCTTTATTAAGGAATGTGGAGGTTGTATGTTGCATCATTCCAGTGGGAATATGATACACTCTGTAAGGCAGGGACACATGGACATGCCATGCCAGCTAATGGCATGTACTCTGCCTCAGGGGTTCTGAAGCATTCTCAGGGAACTGGGAAATGAGAACAGGGAAGATACTACAATAGTTTGAAGAGGTCTCATGAACATTAAACCCTTTGGCATCACTGACCATAGACTCAATCTAATAATAGATTTTCCTCTGTGACCTTATTTTGTTCTGCAGCTATTCATATCAGGCTATTCCTGATTTCCTTGAGGGAAAAAGACTCTTAAAATGGCTTATCTTTTATGGAGGCAATGGAATGGCTCCTTTGAGGTTTGATTCTACTCTCAAACCAGCGTTGACTTTTTGATTCCGTCCAACCCATTTCTCCTCATACATAGGGCATATTGACAGATCAGGTAGGCTGCTGTGTATGAATATTCACTGAGGCTGAATAATGATGTGTCTTTTCTTGATGTGAGCCAGGGGGGCTGTATATGCCTAATAGAAGTAGAGTTGTGTAGACATTGCAAAAAAAATTATTAAAAATTGCTTTGGCCGTACTCACACCCCTTTTGTGTTTGCTTTGCGCAAACATTCAAGCATTTACTCTCATGAATACCTGCAAAAGTACTCTTTAAAATCACATGCTCCTGTACTTTTAGATAGGAACTATCAACTCATTTATTTCCTCTGAAAGAGGTATATTTTATATAGGATGGGATTCTGCTCTGCCCAGGGCTCCCCAAGCCCTTGGGGAGAGCACTGGCACAGAGACAAATGGATCAGACAGGAGTCTGACCTTACCTTCCACAGCTAGCATTGTGTCTGCAAATACAAGTATTTTGTGTGATGGAATGCGAGAAAATTAAACTCTGTCCCTATCTAATCAATTGGACAATATTAATGTTTTTGGAAGTCATGCATCAGGAAGGATTATGTAGCCTAGAAAGTTACTAAAATTCCCTAAAACTATTTGTTTCCTCTCACTAAACTACTCCCTGCCCTGAGAATATCAAAATCCCAGTGGCTTCTTCAAGACTTCCTCTGATTATGACCTCAGTTCAGCAAAGCACTTAAGACGTGATTGAATCCATCTCTGCCAAGCAAAGCATTTAAACATATGCTTAATTTCTAGCACGCGCTTAAATTCATTCCTATTAAGCAAAACATTTAATTTTAATCACATTTGAGTCCCACTGAAGTCAGTAGAACATAATCAAGTGCTTAAAGGTAAGCATATGCTTAAGTGTTTTATTGATTTAGGGCCTATGGGAGTTTTGCACTAATCCAGTCAGGAAGCAGAACCAATACCATGTGACTCATGAACAAAAGCAACCAACTGTGTTGATTGGTCCAAACTAATAACCCAGAGTACCAAATATCAAATATTTGGAGCAAACTGTTCATGATCAGTCCATAGCATTGCCCCACAACAAGCAACAGCAACAAAAACGCCAGTTACATTGAAGGTAATTGCAATCGGCTAATGGATCATCTGTGAGCAGAGAAAGAGAGCTAAATTAGTCAAGTATACTATTCCTTGGAAATTATTCTCTCTGCTCTCATTATTAGCTTCTACTTCCCCTAATGCTGACACAGAGGTGGATGCAAATATCAGGGAGAGATCTATAAATCAACTAGGGATGGAATTTTAAAGGGCTGCAGTCTGAAACTTTTTTAAAACAAAAAGTAAACTAACATGGAATTGAAATTTTATTTCTGGAATTGAGGGGCACCTCTACCACCTCTGGGCCTTCCAGGTTGTTTTATTTGTTTTAATAGGGCATGCTGAAAGAGAGGGAACAAAGATTTTACCATTCAGGATTTCATAATGAAGTTGCTCTACCTTGCTATTAGGCATGAATGGCAGCATGTGCTGAAGGGAAGCCGGGGGGAGGGGAGGAGAGCGAGTCAGAGCTGTGTGGGGAGCCCAGAACTAGGATAGCAGGAGGTGCTGCAAGTTAGATTGAGCTGGTGGACGGGTGGGAGATTATACAGCATTTGCCTGTGCTGTGACTGTGTCTCAGTGCCCATAATGAGCTTCTTTCCCATAAAGGATTTGGGGAGAAAGTACTGTGTTTGAATAGAGTCCCTTTAAAAAGTAGTTTTAAAACAGCTCATTTTCCATTCCAGTCATGTATATCCCTCAATAAGACTGGAGCCAGATGCTGGTAGATCTGAAGAAAGCAACCCAGCCCTTTTCTTATCATATCTGACAGAGATGACAGAATTTAAAAGCCCAGTGGCTTTTTCGATAGCCTCTAACAAGAACTGGGACTTGCCAGGCTGCATCTGTCTGGCCAAGCAAGGCTATATTTCTGTGCTAAATCCCATGAAGATTTTCAGCAGAATCTTACACTTAGTGTCTAAATTAATGATATTCCTTTGTTTTTGCCATGACAAAAACCACTCTCCACTAGATACATAATGTTAAAGTTTTTGTCTTGGACGTATTCTGTAAAAGCTTTTTCAGCTTCATCATTTTGACAAGCTGATTCCATTAAATCATCCACAATTTTCATGTATTTTTTTTCTTTTCTGAAGTTAGAAAACTGTGATAATTTGTGGGGTTACAAGGTGGCTCCTTCCCCCCCTCCCCATCACATTTTGGAGAAACATCAGCATTTTCAACAGAGCAATTACTGCTGTACATGTAGTTACTCCTGGGGGAATTCTGTACAATGCAGAATTTTGCAGAAATTAACATTGTGCACGCAGAATTTCCTGTCCCCCACAGAAATGGGCTGCAATGCTGCTAGCCACCACTAGGCACCACTGGACCCTGCAGAGCCTAACTCGCACATAGAAGACAGTGCTGGGGGGAGGTAGAGGGAGCTAGAGCAGTGGTTTTCAAACTTTCTTTCTGGTGACCCAGTTGAAGAAAATTGTTGATGCCTGTGACCCAATGGAGTTGGGCATGAGGGGGTTGGGGTGTGGGAGGGGCTCAGGGTTGGGGCAGAGGGTTGCGGTGCAGGGGTGAGGGCTGCGGGGTGGGTTCAGGGTGTGGGAGGGGACTCTGGGCTGGGGCAGGGGGTTGGGGTGTGGGAGGGGGTCTGGGCCGGGGGGTGCAGGCTCTGGGGTGGGGTTGGGGATGAGGGGTTTGGGGTGCAGGAAGGGGCTCTGGGTTTGGGAAGGCTCAGGGCTGGGGCAGGGGATTAGGGCATGGGGTTGGGACAGGGCTTACCTTGGGCAGCTCTGGGTCAGCAGTGCAGCGGGGGTGCTAAGGCAGATTTTCTGCCTGTCCTGGCACTGCAGACCACGCTGTGCCCCAGAAGTGGTCAGCTGCTGGTCTGTCTCCTAGGCGGAGGCGCGCAAGCACTGCCGCCCCCAGCTCCCACTGGCCGGTTCCTCCTTGCAGGAGGGCAGAGAAACAGGAACTGGGTTGTCATAGGGGTTTCTTTAATTCTCTACTCCAGGGGGAATTTTTGTGTGTCTGTATTGTTACAGACATACTTGCTGACAGGCATTTTGAAATAAATTACCAAAATAATTGAAACTGGTGTGATTATGTAGTGTTATTTTGACAAATAAAATTTGCAGAATTTTGCAAAATTTTAAAATATTGTGTGCAGAATTTTTAATTTTTTTGGTGCAAAATGCCCCCAGGGGTAATGTAGTGTCTACTTGCTGGACTGCTCCATAACTTCTCCTTGAGCCCTCTCTTAGGACTTAGACATGATCTCATCTGATAGAGCACCACTGGTGGTTTGTTAAACTCTGATTGTTAAAATGCTCTGGACACAAATCAGGTTTCTTTACTTGGTATTTATCAATGTCTCACTTGCCTTGAAATGGAAACCATCAAGAATTTTGACAAATGAAGATTTCCTAGTTGCACTCAAACATCTGAGCAGGCGAGTGTCCTCTACTGACTTTCTGTTACAGGATGGTAGTATGCCTTCGTCAATCACTAAAGGCACCTCTCCACCTCCTAAGGCACCAAAGGGCTGTGTGCTGCATTTTGCTTCTGCCACTGATAAATGCTGAAGAAACAGCACAGATATAAACTGGAAAATCAGAAGAATGTTTACTAGAGCTGATAATTTGTGGAGGGCAAGGAATAATGATGCTTAACATTTTTTTCAAATATTAACTTCACAACGCCTCTGTGAGGAGGTGAATTATTATTCTCCCCATTTTACATGGGGAGAAAACTCAGGCTTGACTCCGCAGAGACACATATGGAGTCTAGGAAGAAACTAGACCACAAAACCACTGCTTGAGTTCCAAGAAATACTTTCTATCTGCCATGCAAGGCTTGGTACAAATGAGCATCATTACAAAGCTACCTCCTGGCATCACTCTGGTTGAAGTCAATGGGAGGGTATGATAATCAGTATTTATGAGGTGACTCTCAAAGCAGAACAACCCTTTGTGTGTGTTCCAGGGGAAGGAAAATCTATCTAAGGTATTAATATGGTTCCTATTATTGTAGTATCTAAGCCCCTCAAAATCTTTAATGTATTTATTCTTAAAATGCACCTTTGAGGTAGGGAACTGCTGTTATCCCCCATCTTACAGATGGGGAACCCAGGCACCTAGAGACTAACCTGCCCACAGTTATGCAGAAAGTACATGGTGGAGAAAAGAAGCAAACCGACGTTCCCCAAGATAGCACTCAACTACTGCACCATGTTTCCTTTCTTCTGCCTTAAATCCCTGCTTGTTGCCACGTATTCTCACATTGCTCAAATTAACAGCTTCCTGATCCCCAAGACTGAATAGCTGGCTAGCTCAGCTTCGCAGCTTATGCACAGTTTATTCCCCTCATTTAAAACAGCAGAAGCACTGGCTGCATGCACAGACCATTATCCTAGTTGAGTTGTTAAAGTTACCTTAATGCTGGCTTTATTTTCTGTAGCGGTACTGAAGGAAAATGTTTCCTTTGAAAGGTCTCAGACCTCTATCCTCCCAACTCCTGATCACAGTAATAACCAACCTCAAGGAGTCATTAGTGAAGACTCAAACAATATCCTGTAACAAGTCAGCAATGAAGAAATTGGCATAGTTTATCTCTTGATTCATGTTCTTATGGAGATAATGAGTTGCAAAATAAAGCCAACATTTCTCTTGTGCTGTACAAAATCTTTACAAGAGACATTGGGACTGATTCTCCTCCTCCCCCCCCCCCCCTTACTAATGTTGAATATAATCCTGCAAGAGGCTGTAATAGCCAGAGCCCATCTACAGAAATGGCATGCTCTTATAAAGCGGTGCCGCTTTATTTACTGTGCTGATCTTTATGCTGACTTGGCCTTGGTTGGTGTAACGTCTTGAATTGTTTACAGGTGCTGGGCAAATGGTTTAATGATTATATTCAAATCCAACCCATATTAAGATTTTTTTTCATTCAGGAAATTAATATGATGAGCTATATAAACTGGGTTTGGATAAACTCATGGATTTGTTTGCTTCTTTGTTGTCTTCTCTCTTTTGTTGTTGTCATTGTGAATAGACACCTATGCTTCATAGGAAAGCTGATAAATAGATAACAAAAATGGTAACTCACCACTCAGTGACTTGTAAAATCTCTGGCTCTGCTATTTGGTTTGGCTTCTGCCATCAAAGGTATGAGGTTTTCTTCAGCAAAAGGAATGTTCAGATAGATCTTCTTTAAAAATCTCTAGTGTCATTTGATGTGGTTCAAAAACTGGGCATCAGGAGATTTGGGTTAATTTCCTAATTCTGCTGTTGATTTGCTGTGTGACTTTGGACAAGTCACTTTACCTTGCTGCTCTTTGGTTTCTTCCTCTGAAAAATGGAGATAATGATAATTGGCCAAAAGAAGTGAGGCCTAACATTCAATTTGATGGCATTTCTCTGTTTGTCTGACTATATTATGCTAAGATTTGAAGACCACATCTGATCAATTCCAAAAATTCAGGCATCTATGGGAAGAAGAGACCTATTGAATTGGTGACAACATGGGAAAAGCCTGATTTCCACACGGTGCCTATTTGGTGCTGGAAGCAAAGAATGGCTCCCACACACATACACACCTGCAGCCACCCAAAGCATCCCAGGAGAGGTGGGGAGAAGTTGAGAACCAGCAACCAGTTACGGATCCTTATTCTTTGCCCCAGTGTAGGTCAGAGCCTGAGGGATGCTCTTAGGTGCACTGGTTGGCTGTATTCCCGAAGGATCATCTACTGTTCCAGCTGGAGCACAGCTTCTCCTCCAAAACACCCCTCCTAATACCCAACACACCGTCAGCAGACAGGGACTGTGTGAATGGAGGCATAGGAGCCAGCTATCCCATTTGTATGCCTAGTAGGGATTCCCCAAACTGAGGGGATTTTTCTTTTTAGCTACTGAGAAGCATAAAGGGGAACAGAACAAGTAGGAGAATCATCTCCAAAATATTGATTGTGACCCCTTGGCCTTTTTGAAATTATGTGTTTGGCCATCTGGCTGAAAAGGTTAGATACCACTGATGTATAGCCATTCTCTATTTACTGTGAGCTTAATTCTGCACTTACTCATGCAGCTGCATAACCCCATTGACCTCTGTGGGATTGAAGGGGTGTAAAAGAGAGCACAATTTTTCCTGTAATGCTTTTTGTCTAGGTCCAAATATTACATGCTACCATGAGAGCACAGTTTGTTACAGGCAGTACAAATTGTAAAAACTATAGAACAAAATGAATGTCACTAAGGTTAAGATCCCCTGGATTTGCTGCTGTTGTGTATGATGTCTGACAATTTAGCATGTTCCTGTATGTCTGCATAGTCTCATGGTGTGATTGTTTTATTGGGTATACTGATGGAGAAGAAACTTTCGGTCTCTTTTCTTTAAAATTTTGTATTGAATTTTTTTCTGTAGATCTAGGCTTAATATATACAGGCTTTTTCATCATGACTCTGCTTAGACACTTCATCCCTGACTTATAATGTACCCTAATGTTCCAGTCCTAAACCACAACATGGGCTGCACAGCTCTCCCAATATACCATAAATCTGATTTCTAATACCTACTTTTATTCTTGAGTCTTCACAGAGCTCTGCAAATGCACCTCAATCGTCTCCTGCAGCGTCTGCTGCTATTCCACCCCGGGGGTCTCCACACACAACTCTGCCAATGCCCCTTAGTTCTGCCCTACCTTCCTCCCTGCTATTCCATTCCTGGGCTCCCCTCACAGCTCTGCTCAAGCCCCTCACTGCTGACCTGCAGCGCCCTTGAGGGAAGAGCATTTCTGAACCCGATGCCCCAAATTGAAAGTGTTAATTATGTCTTGGAGTAAAGGAGATTTTGGGGAGAATTGGCATGTTTGACTTTGGAAAGGAATTACATAGAGCTCATTGGAGTGCCTTGGCTCTTGAGTTGCAAGTGCAATTCAAAAGCCACCATATAAGCAAATTATCAGAACACACTAGATTTTTGGATCACCCTTGGAAGTCTTTAATACCTAGCAAGAAAGTAATAATTATTAATAAAAACTATCAATCAATAACTTTACTCATTTCCCAGGGTCTCTTCCTCACATCAGTAACCTATTTATATGAACTATTGGACTTTTAAAGTAATTACCTAATTATTAACACTAGACAACAAGCCAGACTTCAGTAATTGCTTTTATTAACTACCAATGCATGTCATCACTAGTACAACATTTTTCAACTTAACATTTCAATATTTAGTGTTTGAGTTATTCATATT